>NC_143451.1:1210555-1815833 GCF_987193195.1 Phasianus colchicus | reverse complement strand
TTTTTACGTGTTGCCATGACCCCGTCCGCACACATTTCCAACTCTAATTGTCCTTTCTGACCAATCTAATTTTCTGGGCCCGGCTTCTCTCCCTCCTTCGTTCATCCATTCATCCAGTTCTAGGCGGTGCTTCTTGGGCGGCATCTAGCAATGAGGGGAAAGCTACATTTCTGCACAGCCTAATGCCTCATTTACTTTAGTCAGTAGTGCTACATCTCTTCCTTCAGTATCTGCGCAGGATTGCCCTGTCCCAGGTGCAGAATCCCGTGGTTGCTTGCTGTTTATCTTGCTCCACAGCTTCTGCTCTGAGCAGTTTTTCTTGTATTCCCACAGTTCCTCTTGTTAAATTTCCTATGTTTGGTGATTGCCCTCTAGTTTGACCAGATCTCTGTGCAAGGCCTCTACTCTTGGGGCTGCGTGAGCCACGCAGGTTGTGACCGTTGCTGCTGCACGTGCTGTTCCCGGCAGCCTGAGGGAAGCCCTGACAATGTGTGATCTCCTGAAGGAAAATCCCGGAGCTGACAGCTCATGCCAGCTCCCAGAAGAGTGACCACCCTCTCTCTCAGTGAAGAACCTTTTCCTAATATCCATTCTGAATTTCCCCCATTGATGCTTCATGCAGTTCCCTCAGGTCCCATCGCTGGTCACCAGAGAGAAGCGGTCAGTGTCTTCTTCCCTATTTCCCTTTGTGAGGAAGCTGTAGACCACCCTGAGATTAGCTCTTGATATCACAGAATCACAGAATTGCAGGGCTTGGAAGGGACCTCAAGAGATCATTGAGTCCAACCCCCCTGCTAAAGCAGGTTCCCTACAGTAGGTCGCACAGGTAGGCATCCAGGCACATCTTGGATATCTCCATAGAAGGAGACTCCAGAACCTGTCTGGGCAACCTGTTCCAGTTCTCCGTCACCCTTACCGTAAAAAGTTCTTCCACACGCTTGTATGGAACTTCCTATGTTCAAGTTTTGGGCCTCCGCTCCTCGTCCTACTGCGACACACCACCGAGAAGAGCCTGGCCTCATCCACTTGCCTCCCAGCTCCCTTTAGGTATTAATCAACATGAATCAGACGTCCCCTCCCCAGTCTTCTTTTGCCCAGGCTGAACAGACCCAGCTTGGTCAGCCTTTCCTCATCAGGGATGTGCTCCAGGTCCTTCATCATCTTTGTGGCCCTCTGCCAGACTCCTTCTAGGAGATCCCTGCCTTTTTTGATCTGGGGAGCCCAGAACTGGACACGGTATTCTAGATGTGGCCTCAGCTGAGCAGAGCAGAGCAGAGCAGAGCAGAGGGAGCGGATCACCTCCCTTGGCCTGCTGGTCACGCTCTTTTTGATGTGCCCCAGGATACCATTGGCCTTCTTGGCCCAAGGGCACGCTGCTGGCTCAGGGCCAGCCTGCTGTCCACCAGAACCCCCAGGTCCTTCTCTGCAGATATCCTGTTCTCTAAGCAGAACAAACCAAGTGACCTCACACGTATTGCCCTCTAGACTTCCACCATCTTTGATGCCCTCCTCTGGGCACTCCCTCCCCCAACTTTTCAGTCTTTGCTATATTGTGCCAATCAAAACTGCACACGGGAGTTGAGCTGAGGCCGCCCAGCACAGGGCAGAGCAAGATAATTTCTTCTCTTGATCAGCCAGCAGTGCCGTGCCTTTTGCCCAACAGGATGCAGTCGGCCTGTATTACCGCCTGCTTGACCAGGGCGTGCAGTTGACCCACGTTCAACCTGTCACCAACCAGAAGCCCCAGGTCCCTTTCCACAGAGCTCTTCCGCAGCCCCTCTTCCCCCAGTCCGTACATATAGCCGGCGTTGTCCTGCCCCAGCTGCAGAATCCTTCCCGGCTCCGGCCTTCCTGTGAGCACGGGGAAGGCACAGGAGGCGGCTGCTGCAGGTGCCGCAGGCCGCAACCCTGCGTCTGCTCAGCTGTGGGGAGCCGACCCCAAAGTGCGCTCTCTCAGGCAGTCTCTCAGCACTCCAGCTGCACTCACTGCCCTCACTGTCCAGCTGGACAGCACTGCTGTCGCCTGCTCTCCGGAAGGCATCAACAATTACCCTGTGCAGTTTCTCTGTACCGTTGCATTTGCTGCAGCCTCATGGTACAGCTTCATTGTACCGCCAGCCTCTGCTGCCATGTTGGTTCTCCTGGATGTGCTCAGTGCTGGAAGGCCCTTCCTTCCAAGTGCTGGAGGCCTCCTTCCCTGCCTCCCTGTGTGCCCTCATTCAGGGCATAGCTCTGAAGAGGAGCTCAAGGACGCCTCTTCACGTACCAAGCCTCCCCAGCATTCCCTGCTCTGCTGGGAGCTTGGGTGACCGTCCAGTTAGACAAGCAAGCTGAGGCTGGGCCCAAGGAGGCCCTCCCTGGCGTGCGGCTCTCCGACTGCTTCCCTTGCACCAAGTGCTGGCCCCAGCCCTATGCTAGAACCCAATGGCAATGGTCACAGCAGCAGCTTTGGAATAGGATGTTTTTATTGGTGTCAAAGATGGAATTTTCAATGAACCTGAGCCCTCAGCACCGGTAACAGGGGCACTGGATGGCTCAGGAGAATCCTAAGGGCTGTTGGTATCAACGGAATTCTGAGATGTTGTCCGTGGGAGAGCTGCTGGGACATGTGGGCTGAAGGGAGGGGTCCGTGCTGATTCTGCTGCACAGCTGGGCAAATTCTTCTTCAAAGGCCCAGGAGAATGGGGTGGAGGAGTTGTTTCCTTGGTCGAGTGCATCCTCCTTTCCAGCCTCCCCCAGCTCCGCTCCGCCTTTGCCTCCATTCCGATCGCTCTCCCAGTCGCTGTCAGGATGAGCTTGTCCTGCAGCTGCCCGTTCTCTCTTGCGTGCCCTGTGGGAATGAGTTTCAGAAAGCACTGCTCACTGATAGGAAGCGAGGGGATGCTTGAAAGGCCTTGCAACATAAATCCTGGCAGTGTACTGCCAGCAGCTGATTTGGCCATCAGGATCCTGTCACCACAAACACTTTGTAGCCAAATGCAGCGATACAGTGCCTTGGGGAAAAGTCAACTCACCGATATTTTTTCCATAGCATCCATAGCATAGGAATACAGGCCAGCGTCAGCACGGACAGCAGCACGGCTGGGACCACAGCAATCACTAGCATGTGGCGCTTTTTTAGCTCTTTGCCAACGGCAGCCTTCGTGATTTTCCCAGCATCCACCCCTGGAAGAACCCAGACAGTGCCGCAGGTTACTGTCATCTGCAATGCAGATGATCTCCCAGTGCGCTCCATGGAACCGAGAGATTTCCTTTTTCATCAGCGGGTACCTCCGTCTCTGGTGTATAAGCACCAGAGGACAAGAAGGGTTGCTTCCACTTCCCGTTGGGTAGGGAGAGGCTGCACCGGCACTGCCCATCCATTCCTCTGGGCTGAGGGCCGGGGCTCTGCCCTGGGGGCTGGGCTTTGTCCGTGGGGAGCGCTGCAGAGCAGAAACCCTCACACTTTCCCCAGCACGCATGTCCTGAGCTCTCCCCCAGGACATCCCCCAGGCTGAAGGTCGGCCTCCAGCCAGCACAAGGCACAGCTGGAGCCAGCCCAGTGGAGAAACACTCCTGCAGGCTCCTTCCACGCAGGGCTCATCGCCCTCGGGCTCCTTTGTAGCATGTGCTCTGCAGTAACACGCTCAGGTTTGGCTGCTGGCCTGGTGTGCAAGGGCAGGCAGGAAGAGCCTGGTGGCACACAGTGATTCTGGTTGGTGACACCGGATGACCATGGGACTGAAATTACCTGGCAAACCAGCTGCTTCTTCTGCCTGAGGTTTTCGGTCAGAGACTGGCTGTGTGTCACTGCTGCCCTTCTGCAGCGGCTCCTTCTGCACAGTCTCCTGGTCAGTCGCTTTAGTCCCGCCACGCTCAGCCTTCCCTATTTTCATCACGGGTTTCCTTAGGACAGGGGATGACCACCAGGTGTAATGCCCTCTTCTAGATGTATCCTTTCCTCTTTTTGGACCTGAACAGAACGCATGAAGTTACATCTCCTGTGCCGAGGACACGGCAAGGCCCTCCCTGGGGGCACTTCTGCAGCCCAGGACCCATGAAAAGTTTCCCTACGCAACGGCATCACTGTGGAGCACAGTGCAGCATACCAGGGGATGGTGCAAGGGAAGGGCAGACACGCGCAGGACTCCGCTCTCACACCTGCCGAGAGACCTGGCCGACATTTGGCCTGTGGGCTGGCAGCTCTCAAAGGAACTAAAAAGCCATGGCATACCCGTGTGATCTGCCAGAGTTTCGGTCCTGGGACTCAGAGGGGAAGCTGGATGACCTTCACTTCCAGTCACACCTGCAAGCAAGCACAGGACAGAGCGACTCTACTTAGACGTTCTGCCCATCAGAATGACAGAGCATGCAGCTAAAACAGGAGATGCCTTCATGACGCTGTTCTCTCCCTTCCACACAGGAGCAGCCTGGAAACAGATCCTGGGTGCCCACGTGGGGAACCACAATTGTACAAATCTAACACTGTGTGGAGCTACCCAGAGGAACTGGGTCCCCCTGGAGCTCAGGCCAGCTCTAAACTCAACTGCACCATGGCTGCCAGCTCTGCAGAAGGCACTGGGAGCAGCTGAGGGCTGAAGTGGCCGGCAAAGACAGCTTTGCAAGGCACGGCACTTCACGTACATCACTCAGCCTGACCCACAACCTCCCTTCCCTTCTGCAAAGCCGCTATGAAGTCACAATTCATTTGGAAAGAAAACTAAAACCAGAATGCTCCTCCCTTTCGGCGACCTATCCATGAGAAGGAACAGAAGGATCCCTCAATGCCAGTGCCCCATCTGTGTGGGCCAGTGAATCCCCCCGGGCCTCGGTTCACAGGAGGGATCCCACTCTAGGCTTCTGTTATGCCTTGTGCCTCATGGGACAAGTCCCTGGGAACTGGGTGCAGTGGGAGTTGTACAACATGCAGCCACAGCCACAGAGCTCTGTGAGTGACCTTTAACTGCGTGACCAGTTGCTTGCGTGTTCTCTGTTTCTTTCCGAGAGATGGGCAGCGCGAGACTGCTGCCTTCCTCATCTGCACAGGCTCTCCATCTGCCTCCTTCGAAAGAAGGCAGGAGCATGGCATTGTAAGTAACTGCTCCTCATCAGGAAGATGGTATCTTCAGGAGGCACTACTTCTGAAGATACAGCAAGAAAATTTTGAAACAAAGTCTGGGCTTTTTGCGGTGCGCCTCGTCACCAGTCTGAAAGTGTCATTCATTGAAAAAAAAAAAAAAATGCTACACGCTTTCCAGTTCTGTTGCATGGACAGCAAAACCTGGCCTGCTGGGAGACTGGCACGTTGCAGGTGAGTTTGTTGTTCACAGTGCACGCTGTGCGCTTTTGACAAGCTGCAAGATGATGCTAAATGCCTTCTTTCAGAGGGAATGGGAAAAAACTGCAGCCGGTTCAGACGCAGGAGCAGCACCACAGCAAGGCTCTGATCCATCCCTTCCTGCTGTGCATGCTACAGTTTGCCCACGAATATACATAGAACCTCAGCTTCCCAAGTCTTTTGGTGAACAGATGGAAATATACGCACCAGGGACTGCCTTCTCCAAATCCTCCTTCATTTCCTTCAGGACAGGGGAATATTTTCCTGTCTTCAGTTCCTCATTCCATCTCTCAGGACCTTCACGGAAAGTTTCAAGATAAATTTCAGGCAAACCGATTTCTGATGTGAGTGCTCTTTCTGGTGAAGTCAATGAAGGCAGACTACCCACCTCTGGGATGCCAGCGGGACGCCAGTCGAGGATCTGGCAGTGCCCTCTGTGGAGGCACGTCTGCAACCAAAGAACCACAAGAACTTTCCATCATACACTGCAATCTACATATTACAACTGCATAACGGCATCACTGAGGGGCAGGTGGTATCGGGGAATCACGCAATGGCAGGGCACGCAAAGGCACGTCTGGATTCTCATGCCTTCAGACGTGCCTGGCTGACATTAGAGCTTTGAGCTGGCAGCTCTCAAAGGAAGTAAAAAGCCATGACATACCCATGCGATCCGCCAGACCGTCTGCCCTGGAACCCAGCTGGGAAGCTGGATCCCATTCTCCACCGTTCACATCTGTAAAGACACACAGGACACAGCAGTTGTTGTCAAACCTGTCCACATACTTCTTCAGATGGGAGTGACAGGGGACTACTTTACAACCCTCTTCTCTCTCTTCAAGGCAGGAGCACCTTGAAAACAATTGCTGGGTGCCTGCAGTGGCGCCGTGCTATTAAAACATAACCATGTGTGGAACTGCCCAGGGAAAGGGAATGGGGATGGGAAGGGGAAGACCTATTTCCTTCCAGTGACTGAACTGTGGGATTGCCCTGAGTCTCTTCGAACAGCTTGAGCCGAGGCTTCGACAAGCCACTGCCTACGGACACAGCTGTCATCAAGGGCAGATGAGAAACGTTCCCATTGCACGTGGCCACCTCTCTCTTCCTTAGTAACCTACAGTGACTACAAGGGGCACTACAAGGTAGTGACACGCGAGCCAGATGCAGGACAAAAGGTCCCAAGTTGCAGAGGGGCCAGGTGACCTGCTGGCTGGCATTCAGCAGCTTTCAAAATGCTTTCTCCAGGCCATGGGCAAGAGCCCTCAGAGGCCTCACGGAACAATATTCAGCCCCCCTTGAGGCTTTCTTACGGGGAGACCTCTGAGTCAGAGAGACAAAGGCAGCACCGGGAGCACGCAGCACCCAAGAATCAGTGGACACCATGCATTTCAACCAGCATTTTCACGCTGGCCAGTGAAGAGCTGAAAGCTTGCTGAGCTATCTCTACCAAGTATGAACAAATATCAAGGAAATGAAGACAGGGGACTTACCTCTGGACTCCACCCCAGGCTCAGGGAGCAGATTCCACTCTGCCAGTTGACCTTGAGGGCCTGCAGGGACAAGTGAGATCAGACACAAGTGAGCAGAGCAGAGCTTCCTCTGCATGTCGGGCCCTTCTTTTTCCTCAGTGAGCTGCAGGGTGGGGTGGCGGGTCAGGGAACGACATGGCCCAGATAAGAAGGTCTGGCTTCTCTCAGCTGAAGAGAGGCAGGGGTAACCTTCCCACTGAAATGTGGCAGCTCTCCCAGTAAGAAAATACTCATGACTGATCTGTGCAAGACCTCCAAGCTACAAGCAGGTTAGGAAGACCTTGAGAGGACCTGAAATAAAATTGTATGCTAGTGGGGCACAGATTTTTCTGCCTTCACGAAAACAGGCACTCAGAACCTACCTCTGGGTTGATCCCAAGGCACAAAACCTGGATTCAGGCCACCAGCAGAATTGGTCGATTCACCACCAATGTCAGCATCTAGAATCAAGAAGAAGTGATTAGAGAAGTTCCCATTGCTGGGGATGTTGTGGTCTTCTTCTCCCTTAGAAACTGGAGCTGGGTCAGGTAGTGGGGCGGGAGAAAGACTCAGGTCACGATTTCACGGTTGCAGAGCGGCCGGGAGGACCTCTTGGCTGCCACCTGGCAGCTTGCCTAATGCGCTCTCCATGCCACGTGCAACAACCCTTACGGACCGCATGGAAGAAGCAGCAGCCCCTCGGGACTTGCTTACTGGGATGCCTCTGGTGTACACAAAGGAAGGTCACGCCGAAGCACCGGAGGAAAACACACCTGTGTCTTCCTCTGGGCTGTGGCTCGGGGCTCTGTGTTGGGAACTGGGATTCGTCTATGGGGAGCACCACGAGGCTGGAGCAGAAATGCTCAGGCTTTTCCCAGCACACATCTTCAGAGCCCTCCCCCAGGACATCACCCAGGATGAAGGCTGTGCTCCAGCCAGCAAGCGGCAGAGCCGTGGCCCGGCACGGCTGGAGCCAGCCCTGGGGAACAGCGCTGCCACGGGCTCTTGCTTGGCTCCTGCGGTGCTGCCCGTCACCCTTTGCCTAACGTCCACCATGGAAGGTAGCCCCAGGGAGGGGTGGTGTAGGGCCGTGGCGACGGCCCAACTTCAGTTTTGGCCCCGTCTCTGCCCACTCACCTGCTGCCTGTGCTCGAAGCGGAGCAGCACAAACCTCGCAGGAACGCAGGGCCATCAGTAGGAGGAGCACGACAAGGCGGGCAGGGGCCGTGGCCCCCCACACTCGTGCCATGCTGCCACCACCACCGCTGCAGCCACAGCAAGTGATGCAGGTGGGGCAGGCACGGAGCTATGCCTGTGTCATGGGACAGCATCACAGCTGGGCCTTGTGACATCACAGCTCTGCGCATTGTGACCTCACGGCCCCGTGAAGCCGGGTGGAACCTCGGGTGGAGGCTCCCCGCCCCTCTCCTGATGCGCTGCACCAGGGCTGCTGGGGCCGGTGCTTACATCATAGAAACACGGAATCATGGAACGGCTGGGGTAGGAAGGGACGTCAAAGAGCTTTTACCTCCAACCCCGCTGCCGTGGGCAGGGATACCACCCGCTGAGTCAGCCTGCCCAGAGCTCCCTCTAGCCTGGCCTTGAACGCTTCCAGGGACAGGGCACCCACAACTTTGCTTGGCAAACTTTTATAGTGCCTCGACAACCCCGAGAGGGAATGCTTTCCAGCTCGGAGTGCCCATGACACCTCGGGCCACCGAGGACGAGATGTGATATTGAAACGTGGTCTGGATCCAGGACGCTATTGCACAGGTTACCCACGCATGTGAAACGTGCTGCAGTTCAGCAAGCCATGCGGATAAAGCCTCTCTAGTACAAAGGATGAATGCTGAAATACAAACACAGAGAGGTAGACCCTCTCACAAACCTGCCAAGTCTAGTGTCATGTGCTTCCATTTTTATCAACAGATCTGCAGTTTCACCTATTTTCTTTCAGTTTTCCAGTACCTTGCCTAAGGACATCCCCTTGCCTACACCAGGCGTTTTTCCCATTGTTAGTGTGCTTCCATACCTGAACTTAGTAGTGGCAATGTAAGACTCGCCGGTTTGCACCTCCCGTCCGCAAGGTCCCAGTGAGCTCACCCACTGCTGGCAGCCGGATGCCTGGTGGCGAGAGGGTCTGACGGCCATCACCTACGGGGTCCCACCTGGGTCTCTGGAAACTGCGGCAGCAGCTGCCCTCCTGCCACCTTGCGTTGGAGGAATCACGCTGCTGCCACCTCCAACATAGTCTGGTTCAAGCCCCGACTTCTGCTTTCCACAGATCAGATTGACTGTCCTTCATCCTCATTTATTTGCAGGTCTTGAGATTTACAGCTCAAGCTGAGCGTCTCCTCGGAGGAACCTCGTTACTTTCAATCCCGTAGTTTTTACGTGTTGCCATGACCCCGTCCGCACACATTTCCAACTCTAATTGTCCTTTCTGACCAATCTAATTTTCTGGGCCCGGCTTCTCTCCCTCCTTCGTTCATCCATTCATCCAGTTCTAGGTGGTGCTTCTTGGGCGGCATCTAGCAATGAGGGGAAAGCTACATTTCTGCACAGCCTAATGCCTCATTTACTTTAGTCAGTAGTGCTACATCTCTTCCTTCAGTATCTGCGCAGGATTGCCCTGTCCCAGGTGCAGAATCCCGTGGTTGCTTGCTGTTTATCTTGCTCCACAGCTTCTGCTCTGAGCAGTTTTTCTTGTATTCCCACAGTTCCTCTTGTTAAATTTCCTATGTTTGGTGATTGCCCTCTAGTTTGACCAGATCTCTGTGCAAGGCCTCTACTCTTGGGGCTGCGTGAGCCACGCAGGTTGTGACCGTTGCTGCTGCACGTGCTGTTCCCGGCAGCCTGAGGGAAGCCCTGACAATGTGTGATCTCCTGAAGGAAAATCCCGGAGCTGACAGCTCATGCCAGCTCCCAGAAGAGTGACCACCCTCTCTCTCAGTGAAGAACCTTTTCCTAATATCCATTCTGAATTTCCCCCATTGATGCTTCATGCAGTTCCCTCAGGTCCCATCGCTGGTCACCAGAGAGAAGCGGTCAGTGTCTTCTTCCCTATTTCCCTTTGTGAGGAAGCTGTAGACCACCCTGAGATTAGCTCTTGATATCACAGAATCACAGAATTGCAGGGCTTGGAAGGGACCTCAAGAGATCATTGAGTCCAACCCCCCTGCTAAAGCAGGTTCCCTACAGTAGGTCGCACAGGTAGGCATCCAGGCACATCTTGGATATCTCCATAGAAGGAGACTCCAGAACCTGTCTGGGCAACCTGTTCCAGTTCTCCGTCACCCTTACCGTAAAAAGTTCTTCCACACGCTTGTATGGAACTTCCTATGTTCAAGTTTTGGGCCTCCGCTCCTCGTCCTACTGCGACACACCACCGAGAAGAGCCTGGCCTCATCCACTTGCCTCCCAGCTCCCTTTAGGTATTAATCAACATGAATCAGACGTCCCCTCCCCAGTCTTCTTTTGCCCAGTCTGAACAGACCCAGCTTGGTCAGCCTTTCCTCATCAGGGATGTGCTCCAGGTCCTTCATCATCTTTGTGGCCCTCTGCCAGACTCCTTCTAGGAGATCCCTGCCTTTTTTGATCTGGGGAGCCCAGAACTGGACACGGTATTCTAGATGTGGCCTCAGCTGAGCAGAGCAGAGCAGAGCAGAGCAGAGGGAGCGGATCACCTCCCTTGGCCTGCTGGTCACGCTCTTTTTGATGTGCCCCAGGATACCATTGGCCTTCTTGGCCCAAGGGCACGCTGCTGGCTCAGGGCCAGCCTGCTGTCCACCAGAACCCCCAGGTCCTTCTCTGCAGATATCCTGTTCTCTAAGCAGAACAAACCAAGTGACCTCACACGTATTGCCCTCTAGACTTCCACCATCTTTGATGCCCTCCTCTGGGCACTCCCTCCCCCAACTTTTCAGTCTTTGCTATATTGTGCCAATCAAAACTGCACACGGGAGTTGAGCTGAGGCCGCCCAGCACAGGGCAGAGCAAGATAATTTCTTCTCTTGATCAGCCAGCAGTGCCGTGCCTTTTGCCCAACAGGATGCAGTCGGCCTGTATTACCGCCTGCTTGACCAGGGCGTGCAGTTGACCCACGTTCAACCTGTCACCAACCAGAAGCCCCAGGTCCCTTTCCACAGAGCTCTTCCGCAGCCCCTCTTCCCCCAGTCCGTACATATAGCCGGCGTTGTCCTGCCCCAGCTGCAGAATCCTTCCCGGCTCCGGCCTTCCTGTGAGCACGGGGAAGGCACAGGAGGCGGCTGCTGCAGGTGCCGCAGGCCGCAACCCTGCGTCTGCTCAGCTGTGGGGAGCCGACCCCAAAGTGCGCTCTCTCAGGCAGTCTCTCAGCACTCCAGCTGCACTCACTGCCCTCACTGTCCAGCTGGACAGCACTGCTGTTGCCTGCTCTCCGGAAGGCATCAACAATTACCCTGTGCAGTTTCTCTGTACAGTTGCATTTGCTGCAGCCTCACGGTACAGCTTCATTGTACCGCCAGCCTCTGCTGCCATGTTGGTTCTCCTGGATGTGCTCAGTGCTGGAAGGCCCTTCCTTGCAAGTGCTGGAGGCCTCCTTCCCTGCCTCCCTGTGTGCCCTCATTCAGGGCATAGCTCTGAAGAGGAGCTCAAGGACGCCTCTTCACGTACCAAGCCTCCCCAGCATTCCCTGCTCTGCTGGGAGCTTGGGTGACCGTCCAGTTAGACAAGCAAGCTGAGGCTGGGCCCAAGCTTGGGTCCCTGGCGTGCGGCTCTCCGACTGCTTCCCTTGCACCAAGTGCTGGCCCCAGCCCTATGCTAGAACCCAATGGCAATGGTCACAGCAGCAGCTTTGGAATAGGATGTTTTTATTGGTGTCAAAGATGGAATTTTCAATGAACCTGAGCCCTCAGCACCGGTAACAGGGGCACTGGATGGCTCAGGAGAATCCTAAGGGCTGTTGGTATCAACGGAATTCTGAGATGTTGTCCGTGGGAGAGCTGCTGGGACATGTGGGCTGAAGGGAGGGGTCCGTGCTGATTCTGCTGCACAGCTGGGCAAATTCTTCTTCAAAGGCCCAGGAGAATGGGGTGGAGGAGTTGTTTCCTTGGTCGAGTGCATCCTCCTTTCCAGCCTCCCCCAGCTCCGCTCCGCCTTTGCCTCCATTCCGATCGCTCTCCCAGTCGCTGTCAGGATGAGCTTGTCCTGCAGCTGCCCGTTCTCTCTTGCGTGCCCTGTGGGAATGAGTTTCAGAAAGCACTGCTCACTGATAGGAAGCGAGGGGATGCTTGAAAGGCCTTGCAACATAAATCCTGGCAGTGTACTGCCAGCAGCTGATTTGGCCATCAGGATCCTGTCACCACAAACACTTTGTAGCCAAATGCAGCGATACAGTGCCTTGGGGAAAAGTCAACTCACCGATATTTTTTCCATAGCATCCATAGCATAGGAATACAGGCCAGCGTCAGCACGGACAGCAGCACGGCTGGGACCACAGCAATCACTAGCATGTGGCGCTTTTTTAGCTCTTTGCCAACGGCAGCCTTCGTGATTTTCCCAGCATCCACCCCTGGAAGAACCCAGACAGTGCCGCAGGTTACTGTCATCTGCAATGCAGATGATCTCCCAGTGCGCTCCATGGAACCGAGAGATTTCCTTTTTCATCAGCGGGTACCTCCGTCTCTGGTGTATAAGCACCAGAGGACAAGAAGGGTTGCTTCCACTTCCCGTTGGGTAGGGAGAGGCTGCACCGGCACTGCCCATCCATTCCTCTGGGCTGAGGGCCGGGGCTCTGCCCTGGGGGCTGGGCTTTGTCCGTGGGGAGCGCTGCAGAGCAGAAACCCTCACACTTTCCCCAGCACGCATGTCCTGAGCTCTCCCCCAGGACATCCCCCAGGCTGAAGGTCGGCCTCCAGCCAGCACAAGGCACAGCTGGAGCCAGCCCAGTGGAGAAACACTCCTGCAGGCTCCTTCCACGCAGGGCTCATCGCCCTCGGGCTCCTTTGTAGCATGTGCTCTGCAGTAACACGCTCAGGTTTGGCTGCTGGCCTGGTGTGCAAGGGCAGGCAGGAAGAGCCTGGTGGCACACAGTGATTCTGGTTGGTGACACCGGATGACCATGGGACTGAAATTACCTGGCAAACCAGCTGCTTCTTCTGCCTGAGGTTTTCGGTCAGAGACTGGCTGTGTGTCACTGCTGCCCTTCTGCAGCGGCTCCTTCTGCACAGTCTCCTGGTCAGTCGCTTTAGTCCCGCCACGCTCAGCCTTCCCTATTTTCATCACGGGTTTCCTTAGGACAGGGGATGACCACCAGGTGTAATGCCCTCTTCTAGATGTATCCTTTCCTCTTTTTGGACCTGAACAGAACGCATGAAGTTACATCTCCTGTGCCGAGGACACAGCAAGGCCCTCCCTGGGGGCACTTCTGCAGCCCAGGACCCATGAAAAGTTTCCCTACGCAACGGCATCACTGTGGAGCACAGTGCAGCATACCAGGGGATGGTGCAAGGGAAGGGCAGACACGCGCAGGACTCCGCTCTCACACCTGCCGAGAGACCTGGCCGACATTTGGCCTGTGGGCTGGCAGCTCTCAAAGGAACTAAAAAGCCATGGCATACCCGTGTGATCTGCCAGAGTTTCGGTCCTGGGACTCAGAGGGGAAGCTGGATGACCTTCACTTCCAGTCACACCTGCAAGCAAGCACAGGACAGAGCGACTCTACTTAGACGTTCTGCCCATCAGAATGACAGAGCATGCAGCTAAAACAGGAGATGCCTTCATGACGCTGTTCTCTCCCTTCCACACAGGAGCAGCCTGGAAACAGATCCTGGGTGCCCACGTGGGGAACCACAATTGTACAAATCTAACACTGTGTGGAGCTACCCAGAGGAACTGGGTCCCCCTGGAGCTCACGCCAGCTCTAAACTCAACTGCACCATGGCTGCCAGCTCTGCAGAAGGCACTGGGAGCAGCTGAGGGCTGAAGTGGCCGGCAAAGACAGCTTTGCAAGGCACGGCACTTCACGTACATCACTCAGCCTGACCCACAACCTCCCTTCCCTTCTGCAAAGCCGCTATGAAGTCACAATTCATTTGGAAAGAAAACTAAAACCAGAATGCTCCTCCCTTTCGGCGACCTATCCATGAGAAGGAACAGAAGGATCCCTCAATGCCAGTGCCCCATCTGTGTGGGCCAGTGAATCCCCCCGGGCCTCGGTTCACAGGAGGGATCCCACTCTAGGCTTCTGTTATGCCTTGTGCCTCATGGGACAAGTCCCTGGGAACTGGGTGCAGTGGGAGTTGTACAACATGCAGCCACAGCCACAGAGCTCTGTGAGTGACCTTTAACTGCGTGACCAGTTGCTTGCGTGTTCTCTGTTTCTTTCCGAGAGATGGGCAGCGCGAGACTGCTGCCTTCCTCATCTGCACAGGCTCTCCATCTGCCTCCTTCGAAAGAAGGCAGGAGCATGGCATTGTAAGTAACTGCTCCTCATCAGGAAGATGGTATCTTCAGGAGGCACTACTTCTGAAGATACAGCAAGAAAATTTTGAAACAAAGTCTGGGCTTTTTGCGGTGCGCCTCGTCACCAGTCTGAAAGTGTCATTCATTGAAAAAAAAAAAAAAATGCTACACGCTTTCCAGTTCTGTTGCATGGACAGCAAAACCTGGCCTGCTGGGAGACTGGCACGTTGCAGGTGAGTTTGTTGTTCACAGTGCACGCTGTGCGCTTTTGACAAGCTGCAAGATGATGCTAAATGCCTTCTTTCAGAGGGAATGGGAAAAAACTGCAGCCGGTTCAGACGCAGGAGCAGCACCACAGCAAGGCTCTGATCCATCCCTTCCTGCTGTGCATGCTACAGTTTGCCCACGAATATACATAGAACCTCAGCTTCCCAAGTCTTTTGGTGAACAGATGGAAATATACGCACCAGGGACTGCCTTCTCCAAATCCTCCTTCATTTCCTTCAGGACAGGGGAATATTTTCCTGTCTTCAGTTCCTCATTCCATCTCTCAGGACCTTCACGGAAAGTTTCAAGATAAATTTCAGGCAAACCGATTTCTGATGTGAGTGCTCTTTCTGGTGAAGTCAATGAAGGCAGACTACCCACCTCTGGGATGCCAGCGGGATGCCAGTCGAGGATCTGGCAGTGCCCTCTGTGGAGGCACGTCTGCAACCAAAGAACCAGAAGAACTTTCCATCATATTACAACTGCATAACGGCATCACTGAGGGGCAGGTGGTATCGGGGAATCACGCAATGGCAGGGCACGCAAAGGCACGTCTGGATTCTCATGCCTTCAGACATGCCTGGCTGACATTAGAGCTTTGAGCTGGCAGCTCTCAAAGGAAGTAAAAAGCCATGACATACCCATGCGATCCGCCAGACCGTCTGCCCTGGAACCCAGCTGGGAAGCTGGATCCCATTCTCCACCGTTCACATCTGTAAAGACACACAGGACACAGCAGTTGTTGTCAAACCTGTCCACATACTTCTTCAGATGGGAGTGACAGGGGACTACTTTACAACCCTCTTCTCTCTCTTCAAGGCAGGAGCACCTTGAAAACAATTGCTGGGTGCCTGCAGTGGCGCCGTGCTATTAAAACATAACCATGTGTGGAACTGCCCAGGGAAAGGGAATGGGGATGGGAAGGGGAAGACCTATTTCCTTCCAGTGACTGAACTGTGGGATTGCCCTGAGTCTCTTCGAACAGCTTGAGCCGAGGCTTCGACAAGCCACTGCCTACGGACACAGCTGTCATCAAGGGCAGATGAGAAACGTTCCCATTGCACGTGGCCACCTCTCTCTTCCTTAGTAACCTACAGTGACTACAAGGGGCACTACAAGGTAGTGACACGCGAGCCAGATGCAGGACAAAAGGTCCCAAGTTGCAGAGGGGCCAGGTGACCTGCTGGCTGGCATTCAGCAGCTTTCAAAATGCTTTCTCCAGGCCATGGGCAAGAGCCCTCAGAGGCCTCACGGAACAATATTCAGCCCCCCTTGAGGCTTTCTTACGGGGAGACCTCTGAGTCAGAGAGACAAAGGCAGCACCGGGAGCACGCAGCACCCAAGAATCAGTGGACACCATGCATTTCAACCAGCATTTTCACGCTGGCCAGTGAAGAGCTGAAAGCTTGCTGAGCTATCTCCACCAAGTATGAACAAATATCAAGGAAATGAAGACAGGGGACTTACCTCTGGACTCCACCCCAGGCTCAGGGAGCAGATTCCACTCTGCCAGTTGACCTTGAGGGCCTGCAGGGACAAGTGAGATCAGACACAAGTGAGCAGAGCAGAGCTTCCTCTGCATGTCGGGCCCTTCTTTTTCCTCAGTGAGCTGCAGGGTGGGGTGGCGGGTCAGGGAACGACATGGCCCAGATAAGAAGGTCTGGCTTCTCTCAGCTGAAGAGAGGCAGGGGTAACCTTCCCACTGAAATGTGGCAGCTCTCCCAGTAAGAAAATACTCATGACTGATCTGTGCAAGACCTCCAAGCTACAAGCAGGTTAGGAAGACCTTGAGAGGACCTGAAATAAAATTGTATGCTAGTGGGGCACAGATTTTTCTGCCTTCACGAAAACAGGCACTCAGAACCTACCTCTGGGTTGATCCCAAGGCACAAAACCTGGATTCAGGCCACCAGCAGAATTGGTCGATTCACCACCAATGTCAGCATCTAGAATCAAGAAGAAGTGATTAGAGAAGTTCCCATTGCTGGGGATGTTGTGGTCTTCTTCTCCCTTAGAAACTGGAGCTGGGTCAGGTAGTGGGGCGGGAGAAAGACTCAGGTCACGATTTCACGGTTGCAGAGCGGCCGGGAGGACCTCTTGGCTGCCACCTGGCAGCTTGCCTAATGCGCTCTCCATGCCACGTGCAACAACCCTTACGGACCGCATGGAAGAAGCAGCAGCCCCTCGGGACTTGCTTACTGGGATGCCTCTGGTGTACACAAAGGAAGGTCACGCCGAAGCACCGGAGGAAAACACACCTGTGTCTTCCTCTGGGCTGTGGCTCGGGGCTCTGTGTTGGGAACTGGGATTCGTCTATGGGGAGCACCACGAGGCTGGAGCAGAAATGCTCAGGCTTTTCCCAGCACACATCTTCAGAGCCCTCCCCCAGGACATCACCCAGGATGAAGGCTGTGCTCCAGCCAGCAAGCGGCAGAGCCGTGGCCCGGCACGGCTGGAGCCAGCCCTGGGGAACAGCGCTGCCACGGGCTCTTGCTTGGCTCCTGCGGTGCTGCCCGTCACCCTTTGCCTAACGTCCACCATGGAAGGTAGCCCCAGGGAGGGGTGGTGTAGGGCCGTGGCGACGGCCCAACTTCAGTTTTGGCCCCGTCTCTGCCCACTCACCTGCTGCCTGTGCTCGAAGCGGAGCAGCACAAACCTCGCAGGAACGCAGGGCCATCAGTAGGAGGAGCACGACAAGGCGGGCAGGGGCCGTGGCCCCCCACACTCGTGCCATGCTGCCACCACCACCGCTGCAGCCACAGCAAGTGATGCAGGTGGGGCAGGCACGGAGCTATGCCTGTGTCATGGGACAGCATCACAGCTGGGCCTTGTGACATCACAGCTCTGCGCATTGTGACCTCACGGCCCCGTGAAGCCGGGTGGAACCTCGGGTGGAGGCTCCCCGCCCCTCTCCTGATGCGCTGCACCAGGGCTGCTGGGGCCGGTGCTTACATCATAGAAACACGGAATCATGGAACGGCTGGGGTAGGAAGGGACGTCAAAGAGCTTTTACCTCCAACCCCGCTGCCGTGGGCAGGGATACCACCCGCTGAGTCAGCCTGCCCAGAGCTCCCTCTAGCCTGGCCTTGAACGCGTCCAGGGACAGGGCACCCACAACTTTGCTTGGCAAACTTTTATAGTGCCTCGACAACCCCGAGAGGGAATGCTTTCCAGCTCGGAGTGCCCATGACACCTCGGGCCACCGAGGACGAGATGTGATATTGAAACGTGGTCTGGATCCAGGACGCTATTGCACAGGTTACCCACGCATGTGAAACGTGCTGCAGTTCAGCAAGCCATGCGGATAAAGCCTCTCTAGTACAAAGGATGAATGCTGAAATACAAACACAGAGAGGTAGACCCTCTCACAAACCTGCCAAGTCTAGTGTCATGTGCTTCCATTTTTATCAACAGATCTGCAGTTTCACCTATTTTCTTTCAGTTTTCCAGTACCTTGCCTAAGGACATCCCCTTGCCTACACCAGGCGTTTTTCCCATTGTTAGTGTGCTTCCATACCTGAACTTAGTAGTGGCAATGTAAGACTCGCCAGTTTGCACCTCCCGTCCGCAAAGTCCCAGTGAGCTCACCCACTGCTGGCAGCCGGACGTCTGGTGGCGAGAGGGTCTGACGGCCATCACCTACGGGGTCCCACCTGGGTCTCTGGAAACTGCGGCAGCAGCTGCCCTCCTGCCACCGCTGCTGCCACCTCCAACATAGTCTGCTTCAAGCCCCGACTTCTGCTTTCCGTAGATCAGATTGACTGTCCTTCATCCTCATTTATTTGCAGGTCTTGAGATTTACAGCTCAAGCTGAGCGTCTCCTCGGAGGAACCTCGTTACTTTCAATCCCGTAGTTTTTACGTGTTGCCATGACCCCGTCCGCACACATTTCCAACTCTAATTGTCCTTTCTGACCAATCTAATTTTCTGGGCCTGGCTTCTCTCCCTCCTTCATTCATCCACTCAGCAAGTTCAGCATAGCAGAGCAGAGGGAGTGGATCACCTCCCTTGTCCTTCTGGTCACACTGTTTTTACTGTGCCCCAGGATACCATTGGCCTTCTTGGCCACAAGGGCATGCTGCTGGCTCTTGGCCTGCTGTCCACCAGGACCCCCAGGTCCTAACCTCTACTGATGTTTGCTGTTATTCTTTCAGGGTGCAAGACTCTACACTTGGTGTGGTTAAACCTCATCAGGTTTCTCGCTGCCCAACTCTCTGGTCTGTCCTTGTCATGTTGTATGGTTGCACAGCCTTCCAATGTGTAATCCACTCCTCCCAATTTTGTATCATCAAGTACATCCCTCTGCAAAGAGATGGAATTGTACCCAGATATCCATGAACACTGCCCTCAGCTAGGAGAAGTCCTACAGTACTGTCTAAAATAGAAAATCTGAGTCTACAGTTCAAATGATAACAACACCCTTCCCATCTCTTACCTTTTTGTCTGCCATCACCTGCTATCCTGGTGTGGGTTTGTCCTCCTCGTTTTCCCATTTGATATCATCATGTTTGATATTTTAGGGGGCTTAAAGAAGATCTGGGAAAAAGAAAGAATGAAGAAGAAGAAGATTTAAATGCAATAACTGAAAGAACACAGAACTGAAGATCATGACTGCTGTGGCAAGCTGAAGTGAATGCCTGCCTTGTCAGCAAAAACCCCATAACCCCAACACTGGAGATGAGACAGTTTGCCTCCTAGTAACATCTAGCTGAATTTTTCTCTCGCCAAAAAGAACATGGCAGTTTTTCAGACTCTTATAAATCCTTTGTTGATGTTGTTGTTGTTTTCCCTCACCTAATCTCTCCCATTTGCATGTCTCAACTCTACTATGAAACGTGGCTTAGCCAGTTCTAACCCATGCAGAGGAACAAAATGTTTTCACTTTCAAAGTCATGATTTGCCTGTTGTCTGTTTGACATAATGCAGAAACAGAATAGCTGCTATTATGAAAAGCTCCAGGTAAGAAATTCACAGGCAGAACATATAGCATGACATACAGCCCCACAGTCTTCACTCGCTCTCTGAATGCCTATAGTGTATTTCAAATACATACCTGGATCTTTTCTTTTGATGTCCTGTTTTCAAAATATTGCCTTTGGGAAAGTCTGCGAAGGAAAAAAATAGGGAAAGGAAATCACTTCCCATCCACCCATTTCCAAAAGTGGCAGTTTGTCCATGTTGAAGCAACCATTCTGATTTTCAGTGCTGTATTCCTGCTGTTTCTGGTGCTGCAGTTCACATGCTGTAAATCACAGAATGAGATTAGCTGATACGTGTTTTCTTTATAAGCAGAGAGCCATGGAAGTATACATTGCCTCTGTGGTCCAAAGCCTTGCAAAAATCAAAGTCTGTTGGGAGCCACTCTTCAATAAGCACATAGAATAATTGCATTGTAGCCAGAATCTCTGATTTGAAAACGAGTTTTTCTTCTCATTTCATCATTCATTTTATTAGGACACACACTAATGCCTGTCCCAGCAGGCAAAGCCATGCATTTATCCGAGGTGACCTTCTGGGAGTGACCACATTTACTCACCTATCTGTCACACAGAGTACAGGAACTGGGGAGCCTGAATGCTGCTTGGCAGGAAATAGCATTCATCATCCCAAAGAGAACCTTACTGCACTTGTATTAAACTACATAAATTGCACTTAATGGGGTGAGTGGGGGGGAGGGGGACAGATACCACAGATGATGTCCTCAGCTGAAAGCTGGGGAGCTGAACCCAACCGCAACCTGATCCTATATAGGGTGAAACTTTACCACTGAATCATAGAATCATAAAATCATAGAGTGGCCTGGGTTGAAAAGGACTAGAATGATCATCTAGTTTCAACCCATAACGCACAGTGACTTGGCTCTCAGGACAAGCAGCAACGTATCCTCATGCTGTCTGGTCATTTTGACCATAATGACACGTGAATGACATTATCTGGTGATGATCACACTTTCTTCTAGCTAAATCTGAACACTCGGATGAACATTAAGTAATTTGATACACATTGATTGAAGATGAGGCTGTAGACAGCCATCTAGCTTCCCTGCCCTTCAGCTTCACATTTGTAAAATGGATATAATATTACTTCAGGGGTGACTCAAGGACAAGCAAATTCAAATCTGCAAAGGTCTTCATAGCAGTTACTGATGGGGAGGAGGAACAGCTCGGACAGTGCTGTGATGGAGACAACCACGTGCAGCGCTTTCTCTGACAGTGCACACAGGATGCCTCAGCATGGGGCTGGGCTACGCCATCAGTCCCCCAACATATATCTAAGAATTCTTTCCTCTACATCATTCTCGGTGTTTGTGGTGCACATTGATACACATCAATACCTGAGAGCTACAGTATATTTAACTCCAAAAAATCACAGTGACCTTTGTTGTACAGCACAAAGCGCTCTGGAATCCAGCAAATCATCACAGTTCACATTTCTGGGCCTTGGAGTCGTTTGTCTAGATGGGTATTCAGATTACAGTTAGGCTCTGTTTCTAGCTAGAGGTAGAAGAACAGATACCTACCTACAGGCCACTTTACTTACGAAATAAAATCTAGCATCCAACTAAAGCCACTCATACAACTGAAGAGGTAAATGCATCAACATAAAGACACACAAAGATGCCTACAAGCATCTCCATTACGGAGTCATTGCTAAGCTACCAACTGCAGAGGATTTTCTCTGTACATGAAGACCCTCCAGTGCCACTGAGATCTGCACGGTGTGGATCAGGAGGTGACTCGTGCAGACAGCTGGGACCTCCCCTAGGTGAGCTGTGGCTGATGCTGCCCTGAGCTCCCCAGCTGATGCAGCAGCTCACTGCAGTTGCTTATGGCTGTAAATCTGCTGAACAAAACACTTCAAAAAAAAAAAAAAAGAAAAAAAAAAGAAAGAGAGAGAGAGAAGAAAAAAAAGCCCCAGTAATAACTCAATTACTTCAAAAGTTCTGCTGTAAATCTGTAAGGCTATCTACACTGGGTTTCAGAGCGAGCAGATCCCTGGCTTTGTGCAGGCTCCCAAATGGCAGAGAGCAGCTGGGCAGTGACTGCTCCGTGTATTTACTGTGCTGTTTGGAAAAGCATCTTACAAGCTGCAAAGAACACTACTCTGTAGCTAGGCTTCCTTATAACCAGTGTTGTTTTGCAAAGATGTATGAGATCTATAAACAGTGACAATACCTGCAGTTTCATCTTTTATTATTTTTCCTTCATAGGAAAGCAAACTCAAACATATCAGCACAAAGACAAGCAGTACAACCAGAGAGCAAAATACAGCAGGCTTTTGTGAACTAAACCAATAAATTCATGTAAATCTATGCCTGCCTACGTTGTTATGCTGATCTGTTCAGGTTTCTTTTGTTCACTCCAGACACCACAAGGTTACTGATGTGCATCCACACTGGGGTGCCAGTCCCCACCAGGCAGTGCTGGTTAGCTCTGGAGGGGCTCACAGACATTTGCTCCAAGGCTTCATTGCAGCCTTCTGCCCCAACAGTGCCCCACTGGCACAGTGCTCTCCGGTTTGACTATTCATCATCACCTCCAAACCTCCCAAAAGTTCCAAAATTCAGTTTTGAGGTAGTGAGAGGACTCAGGATTAAGATGCAAGCCCAGGCAACAAATGTTTGCATCACTGGCATCAGAAAACCTGAACCTTCCCCTTCAGTTCACAGTTCGTGCCACCTAAAGCTGCTGCTCTACCACTGGTGTGTTTTGGTTAACTTTCAGCCTATTATTTCCCACAGTCACACGTATAATTATCTGATCTATAATTGATGCTGTTATTCTGAGCAGCATAAAGAGTTTCCATATCCCTGCAAGAGCACAGTGTGTCCAGATAGCATCAATATTTTATCTCTGTTTGTGTGTGCATTTGGTTATATTGCTGCTTGTTAAGTACAAGATTATTACAATAGATAAGAGTAAGCAGCAAGTGAAAAGATGTAAAAGTAAGATTGGATATAAACCAGTGTCTGCTCTCCTGATGTGGAGTACATTCAGAAGAGAGTGGCCCCAGAGCACTTCCAAAGGGCCAAACCCACCTCTGTCATCTTCAGGGACATGGCATCTTCATTCAGGGAGCAAAAAGACAAGACACAAACCTATACTTTTCCAACTTCTGTTGCTAACCTAAACACCTCCGCAAGCCAGTCTGCTCCCAGCTCAAAAGATGGATATATATGGAGGAAAAAGAAACCAAAAAAATGCATCACGTGGGGCCGCGATGTGTTATTCCGATGAGCCACGTCTGTCACAGCTCCAGAAACTGCAACTATTTTGTCTTAACTGGCAGCTCTGAATTGAACCACTTGTATTTTACAGGGCTCTTAAAAGCAAATGAAATACTTAAGGATGTCTTTTTTTAATCACCAATTTAAATTCCATCATCTTGATGGTGATAAAAATTGACACCCAAAATTCAAGCAAGAAAGATGGTTTGACAGGCATACTGGATTAAAAGGAGCTTCATGCAAACAGACATGTTTACAAGAAGGGAAACAACTTCCTAATTTATTAAAAAGGGATTCGGGTAATTAAACAAATATTGGAAAATTCGGTGTTGCCTCTATTTTATCTTAATGCAGCAAGAACATTAGGAAATCCAGCTGTCTGAAACTTTACATAGTGGTGGTATCTTCTGATGCACCCAGTTTTAGTGTAGGATTCCTGATTAAGTAGGCTAAATAAAATCAGAAAGCAGCAGAAACTTCAGAAAGTTTACAAACCTGATCCTGCATCGCCTGCATAATGTGAGCTTGAGCAGATCTAATTCAGAGTGCAAACGTTTTACGAATTGCTCTCATTTTCTTTGGACAGTTTAGGAAGAAAAAGAAGAGCTACGGAGGGTCTTCTGATAAATGAGATAAAAAGACATGCTCAACACTGACAATGTGCAGTTCAGTTGTTCTGCAAACTGGATGAGTGCACATCCAAGAAGCTCTCCTGCTTTCAAAGATGCTTTGAGTTTTACTGGCAATGCTTTGTGCTTTCCTGTCTCACCAGCAGAGCACAAAATACCAACCAATGCAAATTATAGCAGGTACAGAACAGAAACCTCTGTGTTCCAGTCCTACACCCTCACTCAAAAATCATGCAGCTTTACACTTTTTACTTTCTGAAACCTAATGGTATTCATAGACAAACAGCAATGGATGATTTCAAGAAGACTTTTGCCCTGCAGCTGCTCAAATACTGTTACTGTTACTGCTCTTTTTTTGTTTGTTTGTTTTCTTGAAAAAGCTAATGGAAAAGCAAGAGAGGAAAAGGTGAAGATCCAACATTTTAATGACAAATGGCATTGAACATGTGGGAGTTGCCTGCTCATCCGTGGAATTGGCAGAAACTTGGAGCAATCAGCTGTTAGTTTGATATTTTTTATTATTATATTTTAAAATCTAAATAGCCAGAAAATAACGCAAAAAAATTCACTGCCTTTCAAACATTTTTTTTCCTGGGTGTTTTCTCTACCACAGCACTTTCACAAGCTTTCCAAAACCCACTTTGCTTCCCTTGCTCTCTAAGTACTATAATACATTGTCACAGCTGTCCTGCAGCAGTACATCATCCTTCACGCCACTATACAGCCACCATAAAGACAGCATCCCTTAGTGGGACTGTTGTCGAGATGTGGCATAAATAATCATAAGGACTGCTCAGAAGTGAGATTTCTCATCTCACTGCCCCTCACCCTCTCTTCACGAAGCAAAGATGGTTCTGAAAAAAAAAATGGAATAATAGGATTTAAATGCATTTTTATGCTTTATTTTTCATTTCTCTGTAATTTTTCTGATACTAATTGTGGTGTTGCTAGATCCCATGCAATATAAGGTGCTTAAAGATCAAATGAGAACAAGAGGGAGCAGGTTCCTAGGATATAGAGGTAGGCCTGTGTGGGCAGGCCACAGTTACTACAGCTAACATCACACATTTCCCATCCCATTAGAATATTCAGGCACAAAGATCTGTAGGCAGCAAAACAGCTCCCTGCCAGCAGGACATTAGTTAGCTCACACCAGACATGACATACATTATTTGTGGCAGGCTTCTACTTGAAGAATGATGATAAAAAAGCTTGTAATGAGAGTAAATCCCAAATGGTCTGTCAGTAGGAGCTGCATGGCTTTTACAAATGCCTCAGTCAGCCAGAATGGTGTGCTTGATTCAATGGACACCAACTGGACAAAACACTGAGGTCTCCAGCAAAATCAAGTATTTATTTAAGGAAAGAGCCAAAAGCTTCAGAGCAGGGGATTTCCTTGAGCCCAAGGCTGAGACTTCACCACCCTGAGCTGCACTTCGAGCTGTGAGTGGCTCCTCATGGTCCCAGCTGATGAGCTGGGCACAGCCAGAGCCTGGCCACCAGCATGCTGCTGGGCAGAGACCAAGTCCATGCCATCGTCACTAGATCATGTCATCCACTCATCATTATGGTCCAAATGACTAGAGAGCAGCAAGGCACAAATACATGTGCGTGCCATAGCAGTCATCCGAAATATTCAGTGGTGAACAGGGGGTGGGAAAGTGAATTACAGCATCTTATAATGGTCAGAGGGATGTGACTGAAAATAAGGATGTGTAGGAGAGCAAAACATGGCTTCACACTTACAAGATTTCTCCTTTCCTCCACACAAAATAATGGTGTTTGGACTTTGGCAACAAACATGACACAATTAATGGGTGTATGAATAATACACTGATGATTTGGCATTCCCACAGCCAGAGCCCAAAGATTTATTGCACTGGAGTGGAGCTCATCAGGTTTCTTTATCTCTGGAGTCACACAGCAGATTCACACACGAAGACATTAATTGGAAGGGACAAAGCCAAGCGTTCTCCCAGCAGCGAGGCCCACCTGGCAGCTCCTCATGGTGGCTGCAGGATGCCCCAGTCTGTGTGCCAGCTGTTCCCAGGGGATCTACAGATCTCCTACAGCTCCAACAAGATCACCAAATGCAACTCTTGCCTTGCTGTTTGAGACCCAAATGGTTAATGATGTCTTCTAAGAGAAAGTGCGCTTCCTCCTAGTAGTTCAGACTAGTGCGTGTTCTTCACGGAAATCTGGGAGCTCATGCCCTGCTTTACAGAAGTCCTTGTTTCTGAAGGTAACCAGGCTTTGCTCTGGTTGTGTGAGCCTCCCTACTGCTATTGCCAATACACCAGGAGAGCTAATCCACGTGTTGGTTTTTTTTCCCTGGGGTATTTGCTGAGTTTTCAGTAAGTAAAGATTACAGAGAGAAAATCCTAAAACTAGGCTCAGGTAGGAATTGTACTTGCTAATCTCTTCCTAAAGGCCAGTGCTTCAATGGGTCACAGTGCCTGCTTGGATAAGGTGCTAGGTGGACAGTTGGACTGGCTGATCATGAAGGTCTTTTCCTACCTTGGTGATTCTATGATTGAGTTTCCCAGGGCTGCTCTGTCCTATGACACCTGCAGGTCCCTCCTTGTGGTGCCCAGGGCCCATTTCCCTTGCAGAGGGGAACAAGGAATGCTGTCCTCACCAACATATGCTTTTACTAAGGAGAGAAACCTTATTACTGCTTCCCCAGATTGTATTGTTGTTCTTTCCATTAACTTTTATGAGTTTAATAAACAAGCCTGATTTTAAAAAAAATACTCTCCCAGCCTCGAAAATTGGATTTTCTGTCTAGTCCAAATGCAACAGCCATTTTAAAACACACACCAAGAGAAATCACTGAAATGACACTTTTGAGCATTTTGTGTTCCTTTGCTGTGCGTAAAGTGTTGATGATTTGGAATACACAACAAACACCACTAAATTAATGGTGTTTGTTGTGTTTTTTTGTGTTTGGGTTTTTTGTTTGTTTGTTTTTTGTTTTTTTGTTTTTATATCCCAGTGCAAAAGCAAAAATAGCTGGCAAAAGTCAGACTTAAAAATAGCAGTTGACAATTCCTTACCTAAAATCAGCTGGAAGCATTAATGGGCTGCTGCCTCAGAGACATGTAAATGATGGCCAAGAAAAGAAAGGTATCATGGTCAGACAGAACCTGCTCCTCCCAGTGCTCCTTCAGAGCTCCCCAACCTCCCTACTACCAGCACAGAGTGGCAGCTCAAGGTCACCTTGGTTACAGCAGCTGAGTTGTGCTGCTGCACGCCCCTGCAGCCCCAGTTCTGCACCAAGCTCTGGCTGCACTGCAATAGGTGAGAGCTCTCCTGAAAACTTGAAAGGGCTTTGCAAGGACAGAAAGTATTACATGATTACAAATAAGATGGTAACTGAGAAAAAAGATCTAGTTAATTTAAGGGCTACAGAACCTGTGAAGCAGCTCAAGAGAATGTGCTGCATACACCAGGCTGCACGGGGCTTGTGCAGCACGAGTAGTGGTCACCATGAAGAGGCAACACTGCTGACTTGTAACAATTCCATCACTGAAACAGGAAATTACTGAAAATCCACACTGCTTTCTGAAAATGCAGTATACATTTCAGTGCCTTTCCAGTAATCCCCAAATCATCATCGATGAATACGTGTTCTTTTTTTCCCAGCCTCTGTGGAACCCTATTTTACTCAGCCTAGTCCAAAACAAACCCAATGCTGCTGCAAGCCCCCAAAAAAGCGCACTGAGCATCTGATAGAAATGGAGCTGTCTTTCCTGATGACTCCCAGTTTATTGTGCTGGAGTGAGCTGTTGCGAGATGCGGGCAAGGAAATGAGGGCCTTCCCCTCTCCTCAGCTCATGTTCCCATTATCACTGCAAAATCATTTTCCAGCAAAACCATATTTATTTGGCCCAGGGCCTATGGCAAGAATTCCCTGTCTGCTGTTTAAATAATGACAACCAATTTGCAGGACACTAGTAATCCTAGATCAAAGGCCCACAAGCTGTTTAAAATGCTACAGACAGGAACTAGCTTTCTTTTACAATACTCTTCTTTTTTTTTTTCATTTCTCTCTTCTGGTTGAAATGTTTCAGCTGGGCAGGAGGGCATCTCCCTCCAGCTCACTTCTCTCCAAGCAAACCAGGACAGAGGACAGCAATGAATGGCCGCCAGGACAAAACACTCCCTAAAAATCTCTATGGCATCCGACCAGTCCTTCTCCCCAGCCCTTGATGTTTCACAGGCTGGATTCTTGCAGATGAAGGAAGAAGCATAGTAATTTGATTTTGCCTCATAAGCAATAGTTAGTTACAAAAATACTCAGTGTTTTGGTACGATCTGGAATGCTGTAGCTGCACTATGCAAAATATTTCATTTTCCAAATTCAGTTTCTCAGATTAACCCCATTCCCTGCCTTTGCTGCAGCTTGCTGCAAGCAGACGGCCACTTCTTCATCACTTCAAAACTTGGACACTTTGGGTTTTGTTGCTGTATTTTATTTTTCTCTGACTACAGCTGATCAGCTTAAGGTTTTGAATTTCAAAATATTCCGCTAAAAATGTGCACAGATGTGACCAGTGATCAGCTTTAAGGACACGAATTGGAAACGACTATGCTGATTTTAGAGACAGTTCAGTGCCTGAGTGTGAACAGGACCCAGTGTGGAGCTGTCCCTGCCTGATGGCCCACAGCTTGCTTCCATTGCAGCCCAACAAGACATGGAGCTGTGTCAGACACTGCAAGGCTGTTTCCTTCTTGCTGTCCACTCCCCAGCCAAGTGAGACCCTTTTCTGAGGAACAGAAAAGCCTATGCTTGGGGCTGTAAGGTCCCTTCCAGCAGTAATACAGCCATGCTGGAGACAGCCAACTTAATGCAATCTTCATGTGATAAACTGCTAACTTGATTGGATTCAATGAGATGTAAATTATTAGATTCAATAAGTACACAGAGATCATTTCACCTTACACTCTGCATGGGAGGATTCTGCCTCCAGTCGCTTCATCATTCCTATTAATTGTGTAAAATGCATCACAGAGATGAAAAGTTTGGGACTTAAGGTTGTCCTCTAACCTCTCACAACACAGTGCTCTCTCCCATACTAACCTATCTTTCATTTCAGAACAGCTGTACTTCCTTATGGACACAGGTACATTCAGTATGGTCAGTCCTGAACTGAAGAAAACTCTGTTGATCCAGATTTCAAAAAAATTCCCATATACTTACCCAAAGAGAATGACTTCTCATGGGAATTCATTTTCAGCAACCAAGAACTGGCAACAAGAAGATTTGTATAGCTTCTCATTCACTGAAAGATGCTTTAAAATCTCTTCTGCTGAACACAGGAATCAGTGCTGTGATTCCAAAAAAGGGGAAAAACACAGAGGATACCATGCAAATATGTACAAAGTTATTCACAGAAATATGAACCCAAACCAGTTCTGCCAAGGGAAAAAAACTAAGAACCCAACAGGGTGCCCAAGGAAGTGGCTGTCCCTGGAACTGTTCAAAAAACATGGAGATGTGACACTTGGGAACATGGTATGCTCTGAGATGTAGGGTATAAATATTGGGTGCTGTATGGGGCCAGGAGTCGGACCCGATGATCCCTTCTAACTCAAGACATTCTATTATTCTATGGTTTAGTGAACATGGTGGTGGTAGATCCACAGCTGGATCAGATAATTATAGAGGACTTAAGAGTTTAAGAGTTCAAAAGCTAATGAGAATATTTAATTTCAGATTCTACATTTCATGTTGATTTTTTCATTTTGTCTTAGAGGAGTGTTTCATTTCCTGGCAGGATCAGATCCCAAATTATACCAAGGAATGTTTCTATATAGTTTCTCAACACAGCCATTCAAAATGACATTCCTCATCTCTTCTATGATTCCATTACGGGAGCTATTACAAATGGGAGCTGAAGAGTTACCAATGCAGAAGGAATCCCTTGGACTGTCTGATGGACAGAGCAAGGGATTCCCTGTTCCTTTGTAAGGACATGGCTCTCACACTAGCAGCACAGGCTGAGGGCCCCTCCTGAACAGCAGTCAGCCCTCTGCATGAACTCTACAGCTCTTCACTTTCTTTGGTTAATTTTCTCCTGTCTTGGCTTGGATTGGATCTGGTCAGCATCTGCCATCAGCTAAGATGGCTTCTCAGAGCAACAGCTAACACTGCACCAGAGACCACAGCAGTGCCACAGCCATGGTGGATTGGCCCAGCATATGTTTTGCAGCCTGGCTTTGTCTCAGCTGTCTGTAAAGAATCCAGTTTATCTGTGAGAGACGGCTGCTGGGTTGGCAATCTGGCCCTAGATGACTGGGGCATCACATACGATCCTTCTCAAGGAGTTTTCAAAGCAATGCCTTAGGCACTGATGTCTTCTACTTTGAAGTTATCATCTCTGTTTCTCCTCTTTCTACTTAACACTCAGGTTTCAGACATTTTAATGTGCAATTGCTAAGCAGTGGCATGGTTAAAAAGCCGGTGATATCAGCAATACCTTTAAAATGACATTTCTGGGCATGTAGAAGCTTCTCAGGCTGCTCCTTCTGGTCACTTGCAATTCTCAGAAATGCAACCTCTTGGATGGCTTCAATGCTATTCTTCAACTCATCTATTTTCCTACGCTTGCACAGACAGATGAGTTATTTCTAGCTTGCTACTGGTAAATAACAAGCAATGACTGCATCCCTTTGGGATCCAAGGCCACGAATGCAGCAATGTGGACGTGCAGATAATTAGAGATTGCTTCAAGACCAAATACAATTCCAGTGAAATCAAGAGACAAGAGAGAAACAATGAGCAACTGTTACCCAAGGAGAAAGGTGCATCATGTGCAGGGAACTTGCTGAAGCACCTTTAGCATCTCTGTGATATTGGATTTGGGAAATGAAGGCAGAAGACCGAGGAAGAGGCTGGGTAATCTCTTCAGTTCCTAATCAGGACCTCCCCAGTCATTATCTCATCTGATAGTGAAGGAGAATTGGAACTTCTTAATGACAGTCTGACTCAAGGAAGCAGTGTGGAGCACTCTGGGGTGAGGCAGCTCCAACAAGAACCAAAGCCTGCACTGGCTTTCAGAAGGGGTGGTACCTTCAGAGGCTCTGCCTCCAGGAAACTGAATTCCTGTCCAGATCTGCACATTTCCTTCCGGACTCCACCCCACTGCCACATGCTACTGGAAGGACAGATAGCAGTATCTGAACATTGTTTACCCCCCCGGGTTGTTAATAGCCAGTCTTAGAAACCCAAACGGAAGGAATAAAGTTCATTCTTTTGTATTAATAAAAACGGAGACTTTTATTTCCGATTGACTTATGTGTACTTAGATATATTATCACCAGGTGCCAATGCATAGCCCCAAGGATAAGATTTGAGCTCAGCTTTAATTAGTTTACTGTAATAAGGTAAGTGATGCTTCACCTTTCCAGGGAAGTCATTATTTGCACTCTTTCTGCTTTCCAGTACTTGCACCGCCTTCTTCATTCGCAACAAGAGCAAAGCAACTGCCTGGTTTATTCAGAAATGAAGCAGAAACAGTACAGTAAATACAGGAATGAGGATGAAATGCTACTGAGAACAACATTATGGACCAGAGAGGTAAGCAAGGGGTCACATCCAGCAACAAGACAAACTGCTGTTAGGAGATGTCACCTTGGTGCTGTCCTGTGTTGGCAGTAGGAGGAATCATCTACTCTCTGAGTCCTCAACCTTCTGTTGAGTACCTGGGTATTAACTCGTGCAGAAGAACTGATAAATAAAACACTTATTTTTAAAAAGGGGCCTTTCTCTGTCATTGTGGTGTCAGTTCCACTGTCAGGTTTCTGTGCTGGTCCCTGCAGATGGGGCATGAAGTGGCTTCCATGTGAACAGGGAGCTTTGTCTCTCTATGGAACACAAATTCAGGGGGTTCTGCACATCTGAGCCTGTAATCCCAGCTGCCAGTCTCTCTGCAAATGCTTAAATATCTTTTACAATCTTGCTCTAAGTAACACCAAGTAAGACCCCTCTGGCTAAGTATCCTCTAAGCAACCTGCTCTTGGAGAAGTGCATATTTTTTCTTGGAAAACATTGCTGCTACAAAAATTTACCTCAGGTTTTAAAACCACCTCAGCTATTTAAAAAATAGATAGTATTAAGCAAAAGAGAGTCATGAAATAAGAATGATCAAATACTTCCAAGCCCTATCATCAATAAAACTGTAAAGTTAGCCACACCAGTTCACTTCAGGGCATCTGCTCACATTTAATTGAATGATTGTTTTAATTTTTCATTGTTTAAAACCACTCAACCACTTAGCAAAAGCCAGTGCTGCTCTTGCAGCGAGCATAACAACTTCTTGTCGAGCTCCACAGAAGGTAGCTGCCTTTTTGCAGGAATTGTGGACCCTGTGTTAGCTGCAGCAGTGCCATGGTCAGACAAAACCCTTGGGCTGGCTTCCACTGAGCCACCCTGAGTCCTGGCACACTCACTGCAGGACAGTTTCGGTCGGTGGCACCCAAAGGGCAGCTCAGGTGTGCAGAGAGGGTCCTCACATGGCTCCTTGGGACCCCTGCTTGCTTTTGTCAGAGGAAAGAGGGATGCTGCTTTCTCTCCCAAACTGCCAAGAGGCTGTTTGCCTCTCTGCTATTTTTATCTTTTAATGAATCTTGGAGGTTGAACTTTAGGTGAAATAATGCAGATAAAGAATGAGCATCTTTCTGGAAATAGGTTCAGCATATATATAGTACTCTCTGGAGTCAGATGTTTCCTGTATGGTTGCAACAACAGTTAAAGCAGTGGGTACTGGCACAGGCAATGTGCCTGCTCACACGCTAATAGGAACAGTGTCCCAAGCGGACATCCATCAGGCATGAAGTCTGTAGTTTGTCACCAGCACTGTACAAATGGAAGATGCCCATCCCTGCCCCTGGAGACATTACATTTCATGCAGTCAGGGTGAGAAAAAGAGAAAAGGCTGCTCTCACACATGCAGCTCATAGCACAGCCATTGCCTCTTCCATTGTTGTTCAGGAAGTGGACATGACAGTGATGGCAGTGATATAAACTCTTCTGGGCCACCAGGCATGGAGTTCTGGCTGTGCTGCACAGAGCAGAGTGAGATCTGCAGCCCTGACCTGTCCCCAGCCCTCACCAGGACCTGGGCAGGATCTGCAGGGGGTGAAAGTGCAAGGGAAGTCCCTGAGGAGAAGAGAGAGGCAGCAAGAGGAGCCGAGTTCCTTGCTGGCATTGCTAGGCTTCACAGAGAGCTTCAATAGAAACTCACAAATCATTTTGAACCAGGGTTTTAATGTGCATCTAATTCCTTGTTGTCTACACCTGGAAAGGTGAGATGTTCAGATGAACTCAGCTTATGGTGAGATAAGAAAGTTAAAGCAAATGAAATTGCACACAGTACTTTAAAAAGCATTATTCAGAGAAGAGGAGGCCAGACTCTGAGCAGAGCTAAGTTTTTCCATGCTAGTACTAAGGCACAAGCCAGTACTGCATGTACTTCCCCTGTTCAGTCCCCTGGACCACACCTAGGTGTTCAGCTCATCTGTGCAAGCTAATTTACCTTTTCTTTTAAATGAAACTGAGAAACTTATGTAATTGAATGGCTTTAGCGTCAAGTATTATGATACAACTGCAGTTTGGAAGCCTTGTAATTGCAGATGTCTTAGGGCTGAAAACAGAATCAAAGAATCACAGAAACACCAGGGTTGGAAAAGACCTACAAGACCATCCGGTCCAACCATCAAAAACCTGCAGGGGCTGAGGAACACCTGACTTACAGCATAGGGATGCTACACACAGGCAGGATGCTAATTCCTAAAGTTATGAAATCCCTAGAGCCCTTTTGCAAGGCTAATTGTTGACATTAAGTCTTTAAGTGCAATTACCAGTGCTAATGGTTGCAGGGACAGATTCCAAAAGAATGCTGTTTAAAACCTTCTGAACTAGAAGGTTTGGGATAACGCTGAATAATAACGCAGATAATCTCTAGAAAAGAAGACAAAATTGTGATTACAAGTGGGCTGTGCTCACTTGGCATTTCCAATTAAGTGAACGTTATACCAGGACACAGAATCTTGAGTAGGAACAATCTGGATTATTTTGCAAATGCTTTTGGTGGTTGAAATCCAGACACTGGTCATTAGATCCAGTTTTATTGCAGCCATAAAAGAAGTGAGTCAACAGCTTAGTCACATCAGGCTGGGTATGCTACAAGCATAGTCTGAATGAAAGAATGAAATTAAACAAACACTGAGAAATACAAGGTAATTAAAAAAAAATCCCTGGCAACTTCTCCTCTAAAGAAGCAAGAGTTTACATAGTCTTCAAGTTAGACTGCACAACATGTAGAGGGGGTATGAACTTAATGGAATGAATCTGGGCACAGCAGTATGGCAGTGTGGGTTAGCCCTACAAACCAACCTTCTGCTTTTCAGAAGTATCTTTTGTTTTGTAAAAATAATGCAAAGACAGATATGGAGGTTGATTCCTGTCTCACGTCAGTGCACAATTTACCATCTGTTAAGTCCATTTGCACAGATACCTAATCAGAACAGGTAGACTCTGCCTGGTGTAGGCTGTAGGACAGAGAAACGGATCAGGCAACTGCTTTGGAGGGATCCCACAGAGTCTGACCATTCATTTGTTTTAAATGGAACCAGTAACCAACCCACGTGTCCACAGGAGCAGAAAAGAAAGACACAGTGATCAGCACGGGGAGACAGCAAGGAAGGAAAGCTTTACAGATAAGCCATCAGGTCTGAGTAACTGCTGGCCTAGAAAGAAGTCTCTTCTGGACAGCATGACAGATTTATGCCATTCCAGGATTGATTCCAGAAGGCTGAAAAGCTGGAGTGTGCTTTTTAGAATGACATTTTATTTCAGTGTGAGTACACAATTAAGACTCAACACTGAAGGAGTTTAATGACACTATTCCTGAGGGAAACATCAAACGTACAGACGCAGTGCCCTCCTATCTGATGGTAATAACTGGCATTTTCTATTCCAGTACAAAACGTGACTGGGATGAGCGTTTAGGGCAGGAGGAGCATCTCTCACAGTAGGTGGGGAGGGAGCCAGGGGACCATGGGGCTGTTCCTGGACCCCTGGGGGCATCACAGCTCTGGGTGTTGCTGATGTTACTGCAGGCAGCTAATAAGGTCTACGCATCTGTTTTTCTGTTGCACGTTTGCCATGTGCAAATAATGACATTAACTTCTCCTCTGGGACCAATAAACGAAATGGATGATTGTTTGTACGTGAGAAGGATTAATATGAGGAAAAGTGAATATGCCACCAGAGGGCAGTGAATGAAACAGGCTATTTTCTTGTTTGTAAGAGACAAGTTACAAAGATAAAATAACTAGACCAGCCAAGTTCTACACTCTGGCACTGAAGGAACATCTCACACTGGGTTCAGTGCTGGTTTCCATCAGATGGTGCTGAACAGCATGGTGAGATTCTGTGCAGTTGCGCTGATAGAAAATTGCCTGAAGGAAACATTGAGTGAGTGCCCGGTGCTGGGAACAGGGTCACAAACACATGTGAGGAGATGAAACAACAGCTTAGGGGAAAAGCTTCATCCAAACGCACACAAAGCCAGAAGCTCCCAGCAGAGGAAACACCACCACATGTCCCACAGCCACGCAGCTGGGCCTTGTGAAGCAGGGGAGCTGCTGGATCCTCAGCCAAACCCAGAGGACAACAGCCTCCTTCCGCAGGGCCAGGAGCTCTCCCTGCCCACCTGGCCAGACTGTCCCCCTCCCAAACCTGCCCTGGCTCCCTGCTTCCCTGGGAATGGGGTGCGATTGGGCTGCTGGGTCACCACCATCAGCACCAAGTGCTGCTCTGCATATGGGTCTGTTGTGGTGGTGGGATACGGCATGGCTGCAGTCACTGCTCCTTTGCTTCTCCTGGCTGCTCCTGCTGTTGGAGCAGCTCTCTGAATCACTGCAGGATGCAGTATTGTTCGTGTGGGCTCAGGGAAGGTAGGTGCTATTCTGCAGCTCTGCTGCGCTGCTCTGCTTTGTCCTCAGAGTGCAATTACCCAAAACACAGTCATAAGACACAATTTACAATCCCTGCAGCTTTTTGGCATCCCGGTGTATTGGCTTACAGATAGGATTTGTGGTAGGCTACAGCAGATAGACAGAGCACTCTAATTACAGACTTACATGAAGAGGAAAGTTGAAAAGCTAATAGGACATTATTAGAATAATGATCCCAGCTTCCATCTGAGCATCTGCCATTACTAATTAAGAACAAGTTAAAGTCAACCTGTTTAAAGAGAATCAATATTTACACAAACTGCATACCACTCAGATGTGGTGCAGAACCTACAAGAACCTTCCAACATGCCATACCAAATCCTCCAAAAAGCACATTGTTTGTAAATTGATGCCAGGTTAAAAAAAAAAAAAAAGCCTTTGTAAAGCAGAGTCAAAAATTTGGCTCATGTGCAGCCTGTTTGTCACCTTCATTAGTCAGCTGCCCAGTGCTTTGAAATGAGTGCCACACAGAATGATATGTCACCCACCTCCTGAGATCGGGGTGTCATTTTTTTTCCAAAAGCAGGTTAGAAATTACATTTCAAGTAGCAAATGAAAATCACCTTCTTGCAGCCTCCGTCTTCTCTGTCTGCAACCCCAATTGCTATTGAACAGAGTCATTTTGTGGAAGCGCAGAGAATCTGCATCAATCTAACTGCATGGGAACGTACAAGTAAATCCTAGAAGAGAAGGCGTACGGTTACAGAGAGAAAATAATTAGGCAAAATATTACAACAGCAAATAGCTTTGAAATCCATTAGCAACCTCAAACTGAAAAGCAAATGCTTATTTCATCCATCACAGTGCAACCACTACAAAATAGGATAAACTCCCCAAATCAGGGCACACTCAGTTGTCTCTTGAAGGCATATTTTAAGATTTACCATCAGTATCATGCAGGAGAAGTACAGGAGTACATAAGTTCATTCAGAGACTAAAGAGTGAGTTTCCAACCCACGGCTGCGGGGAACTCAATGTTGGTGCAATACTCCAACAGTGCTTGTGTGCATCCACAGGGCTTTAACATAACTGTCTGACCCAGGAGCACCAGCAGTTCAGAGGGAGAGGAAAGGGATGAAGACCTTCTGACTGCTTTCCTTTTCTCTTTCACATAAACCCAAATCTACAGAAAAAACTGAAGTCAAGACTGACCCTGCAATTTAATTCTGCCATTGATCCGACAAAGCCCTTACATATCAACCTTCAGGAGCAGGCGCATGACAGTTAGCCGTTTCCCTGGAAATGCTGATCACTGACAGCTTCTATAGACTGCAGGTAATGATCAGTGGCCCTTTTGGAAGACACTGTTCCATTTGTCATGCACGTGGAAGGAAAGCTCTGTAGCCTCTTTAAGTGCTCTGTGTTCCCAGGCCAACAGCACAGGAAGAGAGAAGAGTACGGCAGAAGAATCTCTGCTTTTATAGCAGCGCCCAAGTTGGACTTCAGAGGCCAATAGCAAGCACTGTGTGACCTTGCATTTGTGATTTCCATAGGCCGTATTATTAGAGACTTCAGTTTGGTGTATGTTTTTGCAGTGTGGGAGCAATAAAGAGCAAAGGCAAGAAATAAAGAGCCTCCAGGTGCTGACATAAAATTAAATCCTGACTTCTCTTTCAAGTTCAAGGTAGGAAAATCACAGCCATACGTCTTTGTCAAAAGTATGCCCAAGCACTAACATCATCAAGGACAGACATTTTTGCCATGTAATCTTACCACACTTTGTATATCATCCAGAGCCACTGTGGACTTAGATGTAAAACAAACTACTAAACCATGGCTAAACGTGGTGGCAAGCAGGATTTGGCCCCATGTAAGTAACTTTGGATTACTGCTGCCTGGTCCACAGGGAGATCAAGCCTCCCTTCGGGGCAATATCGGATTAGAAGAGAAACAGTTGTCGGCCTCTAGGAAACTGCAAATCATTTTTTGTTCAAACCAACAGGGATTGTTGCAAGGCCTGCTGAGCCAATTTAAACAGGGAGAAAAACCTGAGAACCCTGCAGTAATACTCTCTGTGGTTTTCTAAAAGCCAGGTCCTACTCATCCTACTCAGCGAAGCAATCTTACTGAAGCTAATGAATCTGGTCCCACGCAGCAGATAGGCTGACTACAGCTCTGCACTGTGCCCAGAGGATTGCACGATCGTCCCCATCGAGCTGAAATACATCCGTTCCTTTGCAGTTATACCACTCTCCCTGGTAGAACTGGCAAGTTCGATTTTCTGTTTGTTTCCTTTCTTTTCTTTTTTTTTTCCCTCAGCAATGTGTTCCAGTGTCTTTTCCTCCTGGTGTAGACAGAGGTGGGTGAGCTGCAAAATAAACAGAAGGATATCAGAGCCCTGTAAAATGACATGAATTTAATCAAAGCCATTCTTAGTCTCAGGGCTCAAACACACTACTGGTCTCATTGCTTTTCCCTTGGCAACTGCTCACTGTGCCCCCAGTGAAGGCTTGGACATACATCAGATATCAGTAAGCAGAGGCACCGAGAGGCTGCATTGCTGGATTTCTGACTGCGCAGCGCTTCCTTGTGCTCTCACTGCCTTCCTGGATTACAGTAAATGTTTGGTTAACTCTGATTCTTCTTCTGCCTCGTGCACTCTGAAGTAAAGCAACAGACACTGAGACACACTCAGTGGTACTGCATGGCAGTAAGACTCGGTATGAGCTCATTAACATTTTTCATGGCACTGCTTCTTGAATAAGTACCAACTCTTTGGATCCAGAACAAAAAAAAAATTTAAAAAGCAGGAAAACGCATGGCCATCGACAGATAAATTATTCTTGCTAAAAATCTAAAACAAGAACTTGCATATCAATGAAATAAAGCCAGTTGGACAGTGGTTTTAATGGCACATAGAGCATTCGCCTGCAGAAAGTTATTTTTGCTGCATTTGTGAAAGGTGTGTTATCTAAAAATACCCACAATATGTAGAAAGCAGGAAAAAAAATTAGTGGTTTTCTTCTGATACCTTTCATAATGGCTACATCTAATTCAAAGTGTATCAGACAAGAAAGGAGGAACTCAAGGAAGCCAGACCCTTTAATGCAGTTAATTAGTATGGGGGATAGAATGTGAAAGCCTTATGTAAAATGAGAAAGTAATCTTATTCTGCTCAGGCTGCCTGCTTGGAAACGGACAGAAGTTAATGAGGGGCCTTGCAATCTATTTAATTGGCCAAAAGATCAGAGTGTGCACCAGTCTTCTGTTCACAGAGCTGCACTCCTCCGTGCCCCCAGCCCTCCCCATGCACAAGGAAGGTGATGCAGCACGGCTTTCACAGAATCCTAGAATGCCCTGGGTTGCAAAGGACCACAGTGCTCATCCAGTTCCAACCCCCTGCTGTGTGCAGGTCGCCAACCAGCAGCCCAGGCTGCCCAGAGCCACATCCAGCCTGGCCTTGAATGCCTGCAGGGATGGGGCATCCACAGCCTCCTTGGGCAACCTGCTCCTTTCCCTCAGCTCTCAGACAGGGTGGTTGATGGAAGGCTGCCTTTGCAGCCCCAGCTCTGCAGCTGCACGGCTTGCCCTCGTGCCCACCCGTGACAAGCACACAAGCAGCAGAGCCCTGGCACACGACAAGCTGTGCTCTGTGGGTGCCTTGCATCCACCCAGTGACGACAGCTCCATATAGAAAACAGCCTCAGCTCTCATGAAGAGGAGCATTGATTTTGCTGGTGCTCATCACTCCTTTTCTCCCCCTCCCCCCTCAGAGTAATGCAAATGCATCAACAAGCAAATATGGGGAAGGATTATATGTTTGTTAAAGTGAAGAGCTCAAATCTACAGAAAAATTGTGTACCGTTATCTTGAGATGTATAGGGAGAAGTTAACCAAACCAACTGTGTCATTTGCATGCAAAAAACGATAGAACAAAGCACACAACCTTGTGATCTGATCCTCAGATGATACCTAATATTAGCATGATGAATGTGAATGTTGTGTTGCTAATGATCAACGTTCAATTTGAAATGTCTCTTGCATTCAAGTGTAGAGAAGACTGAAGGTTTGCACACATTCCAAAGCTCTTTTTTTTTTTTAACAGAAACGAGGTGTTTAGAAAAACTACCTACTAACCCAGATATGAAAACCCTGCATCAATTTTGCAATAATTAGTACAAATAACTGGTACCATTATTTTAAAATAAGAGATAACCTAATCAATTTTCACTCCTTTTCCTGGTACCCACATGCTGAATTTCTCAGTTCATGTTCCATTCGCCCACACACTCCATGTGGCATTCTCTGAACAAGTGAAAAGATAAATATTTCAGTTTTTTATCAATCAACTTCCAAAAATCCCGACAGAGGAAATGCAAAGAATCCCTATGACATGAATCCCCTGTGGTTCCTTTTCCCCAGAGGAGAGGACGAATTAGCTTCCATCTTTAGAAGTATTCATCAAGTAGTTATGTTACAATCCCAACTTATTTATTCCTGAATCTGGCAAAGCACTTAAGCATATAATTATGCTAAACATACGAATTAGCCCCTTAGCTCTACAGTTAAGTACCATACAAGTACATCTCACAAGCTTTTAGGGATTCCAGACCCTTAGAGCAATCCTGCCTACCACATTTAACTCTCTTTACTTCCTTGCCTTGAACAAAGAGTTTTCCATTCTGACTAGTGGATTAATTTTGTCTGATATGCTGACTGTTGCAAAAAAAACAGCACAAATTTGTCATAACCGCTGTGGACAGGCCATATGAGTTTACCTCAGTGCACATTTCCACCACATGTTTTCACTGTGACCTGAAAAGAATACAATGGAAAATCAGGTGTATCATCTACCAATTAAATCTCAATAAAACATGGTTACGCTCCTTTGTTTTGTAACATTTCTTTAAAACAACAGATGCTAGGTTAAATCTCTTGTTCAGGCATTTATCACATCTGTTTTCTGTTCCCTTGGAAAGTATACTCACAAGAGCGCTCAAATGAATTACAATGAGATTTGTCAGATGAAACCTAAAAGGGACTTCAGGGAATAAACATTTAATTTTAAGGGGGGAAAGGCATTTAGAAGCTTTAAACATGTTTTCAGATGGCCCAGACTGGCAGAGTTCCATCGCAGCCATTGTTTGAGACCTATTGCAGCTCTTGGGTCTCCACGGAGATAAGAAACCAAAGGATGAAGAGCTGAATGGGCACCTACAGTGGTATGGTGCCTGGGGGTACAGGCTATGAAACAACATCATGTGCCATAAGAGCTGTGACATCACTGTGGTCTGGTCCAGCAGCCTTCCCCAAGCAGCAGCTGACAGTGCAAAACCATTTCCCACCCTAAGAATGGAAACAAGTCTTCCCTCCTGCAAAACCAGAGCCTGTCTGCTCAGAGGCACTGATTTGGCCCCAGTAAAGAACTTTCATAATGACACTTCTTTCTAATGGCTCTTCTGAAAATGAAGAAAGACCTTCCTCCCTTTACAAGCCTGAAGAAATCTGCAGGACACTGCTGACAAAAACGGCCATTTAACTCAGAAGGTCTAGAATTTGACCCAACTGTTCTGCATAGAATCACAGAATCACCAAGGATGGAAAAAATCGTAAGATCATCCAGTCTTAAGTTCCATAGGTTCTTTACAGAGAGTGGTGAGGTGCTGGAACAGCTGCCCAGAGAGGCTGTGGATGCCCCGTCCATCCCTGGAGGTGTTCAAGGCCAGGTTGGATGGGGCCCTGGGCAGCCTGGGCTGGTATTAAATGGGAGGTTGGTGGCCCTGCGTGTGGCAGGGGGTTGGAGATTCGTGATCCTTGAGGTCCCTTCCAACCCTGGCCATTCTGTGATTGTGTGATTCAGTCCAACTGTCCACCAACCACCAGTATTTCCCACTAAAACCGTGTCCCTCTACAACATCTAATGAAAACAATGCTTGGAAGCAATGGGTTTAATTGCAGCAAAATTATAGACAAGCTCCTACGTAATAAAACAAAGTATAATGTCAGATCTGTCTGTCTTACAGGTATCATGTGCTCTGCAGCAGTTCTACAATGATTCCTCCAGCTACACAGATAAGAAAATCTTTCCCACAGCCTCTCCTACCCCCTTGCACACAGGCCATGTACCAGCCTTCCATTCCCAGCTTTGCTGTCTGCAGGCATGGCAGTCGTGCCGCTGTCTTTCACCAACACGACATTCGGTCCTTCCAGACACTCTCAATCAATCGCCCTCTTCCCTCAAAGTCACTGCTCTGCTCCACAGCTCAAGAGGAAGGGGTGTGAGTTAAAAACATGCCACCCCAGCTTCCTTCTCCCCAGATCACTGCCTGTAAGGTTACAGGAAGACTCAGTCCCTCTGAAAAATATAAGGCTAATCTAGTTCAAGTGGCTCTGGCAATTTGAAAGCAAAATATACGCACCTCTTATGCAGTGCATCACTTTGGAAAGTGGCTATAAAGCAGCAAGGAGTTTAAAAATAAGCAACTTTAAGTAGAAGCACACATTGTGGTTGCTTTTACATCAGCTTTATTGATATTTCTTTATGTTTAAGATTCTGTTACTGCAGAATTCAGAGAGTGGAACAACCAAAATTATTTCATTTAGGTCAAAACCTCTGAAGTTGTTTTGAGGACAAAATCACCTCGAAACTTCTTTTACACTCTGAACACAAGAGCAATCTTCGGAGTTACTTTGGGCCTTTCATTCTGATATATTCCAGAATGCTTCCTTAATTTGACTTCAGTGAAGCAGAAGCAAATTAGGCACTGGAATGGGCTGCCCAGGGAGGTGGTAGAGTCACAGACCCTGGAGGTGTTCAAGGAATGTTTGACACTGTGTTGATCGACATGGTTTAGTGAGAACTATTGGTGACAGATGGATGGTTGGACTGGGTGATCCTATGGGTCTTTTCCAACCTTGGTGATTTTGTGATTCTGTAAAATCACACCTGCAAACTCGGTCCGTTCTGCATTAGCTCACCATGAAATGTGTCTCATTCTGTGTTGATTTGCATGCAAGGAGGCAGAGGTCTTCAATGAGTTTCAAACAAGCTAACTAAGCCATCAGAAGGAGATTTGTTTTGTCTCCCCTCTCTGGCAGGGCAGGCCAGAAGAAGCACCACTGACAGTGAACTAATTCTCCAGTTTTTGTCCTCATACAAAAGATGCTCATCAAATGCAAGAGAGCCTCATGCAGCTTGGATGCTCCAGTGAGAGCTCAAGGCAGAAAGATGGGAAAAGATTTTTTTTCTTACAACCAAAAGCTCCCAGAACACAAGCAGCTCCCTAAACTGTGCCCTAGCCACAGCTCAACTGAGCAAACGGATGCTACTATTACAGAAGCCTCCCTGGGGAAGTCCTATTGCTCAGGCTGTTCCAAACTAGGCCAGACAGAACAGTGCCAGAAGCACAGTGGAAAATGGGTGATGGGGATACCTCCTTAGCCTCCAGCTTTTGAGGGGTTTCAGGAAGCTGTGTGTAAGGTGCACTGCAGTGCCAGGCCACTGCCCCGCTGCCAGCTCCTTCTCTGGTGCCTCTTTGCTGATAAACTTCACTCAGACCCAAAGCAGTGAGTCATGCTTTCAGCCCTGCTGATGCATTGAACTCCACCTAAGGAAGGTTCCCGGAATCACTGCTTCGCTTTCAGTAGGCACTGAAACATCTCTTCCTCATCAGCTCTACAGCAGAAGCATGAGAAGAAATTATACTTTTTGAAATAGTAAGAAGAAAACTTTTGGTTTTTCAGGAAAACAAACAAACAAACATACAAGCAGGCAGAGTTAAACTCATGGGATTTTAATCTTTACAGCCTTTCTGCCACACGCACTGCTTAATGCAGCTCTCTTGGTTGTTTGAATAGTTTCAAAGGATTTCTTTTTTAAAGGGAACACATTCACTTATTGGCCATACAAGTAGAGTGTAACAGTCTTTAATGCTGCATTCACAAGCGAAAAAGCAGAGGAAAAACGTGTTGGTTTGTTTTTTTTTTTCCCCAGCACATTTAACCTCTGATGTCGACAGCAGTTTTAGTACAGTTCAAAAAGTCCTATAAAACATTTTAAGCACATGAACAACCTCAAGGCGTCTCCTACACAGCAACCTTCTTTGCAGGGTCAGAGCTGTGGCTGCTCCTTGCTTGTGTCCAAACAGAAGCTGTGCTATGTTTGCAGCAAGACTGTGGAACCACAAAGACACGCATGGCTCTGCTCAGCGACCCAACAAAGTCACGGTCCCTGTCCTAACAGTGCCTCCTCACCTGCAGCACTCTTTTCATGCAGTATCATCACGCTCAGGGGTGAAGTGCTCTCAGATCATAAGGACTGCACCTTTACTTAGTTTTGCAAACCACACGCTTGCGCACACCCCAACAGAACAGTGCCAATGACCAAACGCACACGTACTCACTCCTTGGTGTGCCTGGGCAGCCATAGGAATCCACGGGGCTCTTCCCAAACACAGCGCTGGGCCATGGATACAACCTGGCTAGCTTCTGGTGAAGCGAACTTGTTTTCTGCTCAATAACAGTTCTTTACAGAGAGAGTGTGAGGTGCTGGAACAGCTGCCCAGAGAGGCTGTGGATGCCCCGTCCATCCCTGGAGGTGTTCAAGGCCAGGTTGGATGGGGCCCTGGGCAGCCTGGTTTAGTATTAAATGAGGAGGTTGGTGGCCCTGCATGTGGCAGGGGGTTGGAGATTCATGATCCTTGAGGTCCCTTCCAACCCTGGCCATTCTGTGATTGTGTGATTGTGTGATTCTGTGAACAGAGTGCTGTAATTAAGCACCTACCAGACAACAACTCTGAGCCCATCAGCATGTTGCCCCTGCCCAGCTCACCCACCACAGCACACAGCCTGCATTCCAGCAGCTTCAGATAACACACGTAACTCCAAATCCTTTATCAATTACACAAGAGATTACGTACTGAGGCACACAATGCTGAGGAATTGGTTGGCCGTGTCAGACTGCTTCCCTTCAGCACGGTGAGCTGCGCGGTCCCACTGCTGCGGGGAGGGGAGCGGCAGTGCCATCGCCCTCAGTCTGTGTTCCATTCAGATGAAAAAACCTCACGTGTGGGTTTACCACCTTCCTCCTAGAGGGTTTCAAAGCATAACGCAGGGCTGACAGCACGCTGCTCACAAAACCTGCCGGCGCTTTTATTGTCTTCCTGATGCTACGCTAACTCGGACAGAAATTCCCTTTCTGTGCCCTTCGCTGCGGGAGGAGCTCTCGGGCCGCGATGCCACCACACCGCCTCCGGCCCCACCGCCCCCAGCCCGGCCCGGCCGCGGGGATCGCCCAGAGCCGGCGGCGGAGCGCGGCCGAGGAGGGCGCGGTCCGAGGCGGGGGCTCCCGGGCCCTTCTCCGCCCGTCCCGCCGGGCTTCTCCCACTCCAGGGGGCTTCGCCTCGGCGACACCGAGCCCAACCCGGGGCCGGGCGGACGCCACACCGCGACGCAGCCCGGAGGCCGGCAGAGCCGGGGGGCGAAGGCGCGGCCGCCCGAGGCAGGGGCTGCCCCCGCCCCGCCCGCCGGAGCCGTGCCGCCGCCGCCCCGCCTCCCGCCGCCTCAGCCCCGCGCCACCGGGGCTGCGCCATGTGCCGCCGCCGCCTCCCGCCGCGGGGGCCGCGCCGCGCTCGCCGCCGCCGCTGAGCGTGCGAGGGGCGGGCGAGCGGCGCGGCCGGGGCGGCGGTGCGAGCGCCGGCGGCGCGGCCGAGGGGACAGCAGGTCCATGGAGCACAACCACCTCCACCTCCACAACGGCTCCCTGGTGCCGCACCACCGCTATGGCTGTGGCTTGGGGTACGCGCCCGTCGTCTACTACAGCCTGCTGCTCTGCCTCGGGCTGCCAGGTGAGTGCCGCGCCGAGCCCCGGCGACGGGCTGCGGGAAAGCGGCTCCCGCCGGGCTGTTGCTCCGCTCCCGGGCGCCGCGAGCGGATCGCCGCTGTGCCCTCGCGGCGCCGTCCCGCCCGGCACGCAGCCCGTCCCCAACTTTCTGCCGTCATCCGTTCGGCCGTTGGAAGTGAAGCGGTCCGAAAAACGAGAGCGCGCCGTCCCCGCCCGCTTCCCGCCCTGCCGGCAGCGATGGGAGCGCGACCCCGGGGCCGCCCCTGGGGACGGCCGGCAGAGCTCGGACGGACGGAGCGCTCCGAACGGGGCGGCGGAGCGGAGGGGACCGAGGGGATCGGGTTTGGGGTCTGCGCCCCACGGGGTCGTGGAAGGATCCGCCCGGGGGTCTCTGGGCGCAGGGCTGTGCAGGAAGCCCCGTTGTGCGGTCCTCGGTGGGGTTTCTCACTTAACAAGAGGACAAAGACAGTGCAGAGGTGCTGGGGAAGGCAGACCGCGAGAAAAAGAGAACGAGGTGAGGGGGAAGGGAAGTTTCAGGCTTGGGGCGAACACCGCTGCAGGTGCCAGCGAGCATCGCATCGGCATCCCCGTCCCGGCCGAGCCGAGCTCCGAGCAGCGCCCTCCTCCCGGAGGGGCTGCGGGGGCTGCTCGGGCTGCGGCACCTCCGGCCCTCGGAGAGCAGCGGTGATCCCAAGGACAGAAGAAGTCGGGGGAGGGCTGGAGCTGTCGGCGGTATCAGGGTGAAGCGGGACGCAATCGGCACAGTACGGCAGAGTTCGGAAGCGTCCGTCAACTTCTGGGTGTTTTGTTCACCTTAGTTCCTCTGGCTTAGAAAATAACATTCTTCAAGCAATTAATTCACAGAAAAATTTTTAATTTGATGTGAAGGGAAGCCTGTCTGTGAGCAGTGCATATGCAATTACTGCTCTGCATATGAATTGATGCTCTTTGTGTGTTGTTCCTTTTTTCTTCCTGGCTTATAATTAAATTTTGCAGACTGGCTAATAGTTCAGAAATCTGGAAAGTGAAGTCCTGTGTTCACCCCCAAAACACATGGGGCGTCGGAAGGTGTCTATGCTGCACTGCATTGGTGAACTCAGCCCAGACCTGGAGGGATGAGGTTGTTCTCTCCTCATTCATCCCCTGGGAGCTGTTTGGGTTTCCTCAGTAATGACAGGCTTCAATCTCAATATCTCTCCTGCAGGAACTGGCCAAGACTCTCAAGATTATCCAGTGATATCAGGTTGGATGTTAGGAAATACTTATTTTCAGGAGGAGCAGTGATGCATGGAAACAGGATGCCCAGAGGGGTGACAGAGTCACTGCCCCTGAAGGGGTCCACAAACATATGGATGTGGTACTTTGGGGCATAGTTTAGTGGGCAATATTGGTGGTGGGTGGATGGTTAGACTGGATGGTCTTTTCCAACCTTTATGATTGTATGAAGAAGGTGTCATGAAAACATATGTGGCTAAGCTTGCCTTTGTATTTCTCTTTAATGGGGCAAAATCTTACATGCACAGACAAGAAAAGTCACTTGATTTTGCAGATTACTTGCACCCCTCAGAATACCATGTTGTAATCACAGACCTAATGCTCTCATTCTAAGAACTGGTTAAAACTGATGAACGATCTAAAGTACCAGTGGTGGCATGCATTTCTCAAGAACTTAGACATCCACTTCATAGAAGCACAGAATGGCTTGGATTGCCCCCCACAGTCCCTCCCTGCTGTGGGATGACTGCTCCCCACCAGATCAGGCAGTCCAAGGCCCCATCCAGCCTGGCCATGGGCACCTCTCATCCATTTGATTACGGCAGTGGCGCAAGCAATTGCCTTTAACAGGACTGTCCAAAGCATTTGGTGGTGTAGCACTGCTGAGTTCAGTGGCTTCACACCAGGTTGTCAGTGTGTCAGCTTGTTCTGTGCGTGTTTGAGGACAATGCTGACAGTGAAACCTGAAAACATGGTTACGTGGACAGGATGCTGAGAAAATGCACGGTATGTGCATGCATGAGAAACTCAGAATGCTCATCCTGAGACTGCACAGAGAGGGAAACTAGTTGGGTACAGTTAGGAGAGGACTCATATGGCCAAGCTTCCTTGAGGACATGGAATGTGATGAGAACACTGATAAAAGAGTTCTTCATCTTGTTATTTGAAGCCACTCTTCAATTTTTTTACATTAGGAAATTATAGAGGTAACATATTTGCTGTTAGACAAAGAGCCCTGAAGTTGGTGGGGTCTGAGCAATTAGCTTTGTGGGATGCCGTGAATTTGAGAGAGATGTTGTTTAGGGTCTTGTGCTCAAGTGCAGCACATTTTCTGAAAAGGAAATGGTTAATTCCTTGCCTTCAGTCATGGAAAAGACTGATGAGAAGAAATCTCACAAACTCAGCAATCCACTTTGAGGCTAGGCTATGTTGGGCCTGATTGTGTATGCAGAGAAAGCATCATTTCCCTTGCTTGTGTAACCCAGACATCTGGGCAGATCCTTTTCTCAGCAGTGGCTCTCCCTCTCTGTTCAACCAGGCTCCAGAAAGTCTGATAAAGGTAGAGGCAAAAGAGAGGAAGGTGAAGTCCTTTTGTCCTTGAGGAGCAGAGAGGCAGCACTGACGAGAGAGGGGCAGGTGTTACAGCTTGCAGAGAGCTGTTCTGCAGCCCCCGCTCTGCCATCCCTGTGCTCACCTCTGCTGGCAGTGGTGGAGGACCTCTGAAGCAGCTCCTGGTACCTGGGAGGGAAGAAGGGCTGCAGGAAGGCTTAACGGAGGCATGGGGGAGGGGAGAAATTGCTTGGATTCAATCAAAGAGTCTGGAAAGGTGAGGAAGCAACAAGTATCTGCTCTCAGTCTGTATCCACTCTCAGTCTACGTCCGCTAGTGAGAACTGCATGAAGCAGCTGCACCGAGGAGCTTTTGCAGTGACAGTGCCACCAAAGGCAGCCCAGCAGGGCAGCCCAGGACCAGCAGAGCTGCCTGCTTCGTGAAGAGGTGCAGCAGCAGCAGAATTGCCTTGCATGTAATTGCCTTCCCCTCTGGGGGTATCGTGTGTATTGCTGAAAGGATGGAGCGGCAGCATTTCTGAGGTCAGGCCAGGCCTGATCATGCTTCCTGGGGTTTCCTCCTCCCAATAGTGGCATAAAATACAGGCTCACACCATCCTTGGGAGGTAAGACTTGCACAGGTGCTCTAGGGAAATACCACTCCAAACTTTTTGCTTGGGGAGCCCAGGCCCCAGATGTTTCTTTTACTCCTGCTTTAGTCTTCTGCTTAAAACTGATTTAAATGCAGATTGAGGACTTTGCAAGGCTAGGAAAGCAGCCTGCACACACTTGGCAGATGGGTACCTCCAAGGGTAGCTTTTGTGTCAGACCTGCTGCTGAACAGGGTGTCCCAGAGATAGGGACATTTAAACCCCAGCTCCAGACAGAGCACACTCAGTGGGCTGCATGCAGCGGGAGAGAAGCTGTAGTTGTAGCCTAGAGGAGTTCATAGACTCATCGGGAACCCTAACCTTTTGACACTGTCAAGGAAAGGCTGCACCTTAGGGACCTTTTACCTAACAGATGACAGACCAGCTGTCCTCACATAGCAAGCCACATGCTTCCTAGGGGGTCAGAGTGACACACAGGTGTGTAACATTTGCACTGCACCTGTTCAAGCTGAAGTGTAGTCTAAGGAAAAGAGAAATGAGGAAGAACTGGTCTGTCTGTAGCCTTCTTCCCATGTGCATCTTGGAATAAGTAGATGTGCAGGCTAGGGTAACTGTCCTGGCATGGCAGATGTTGCTGGTGAGCTGAGCATCCCTGATCTGAGGACCGTGCCCTGTCTGAGCATGGTGAAAGGTTTGCATCTTATACTAAGTTTTTGTATACACTGCAGGCATAGGCATAGCTGGTACATGGCACTTGCCTAGGTCGTTACAAGCTGGCTGACTTCTGGGACCATTTGAGGAGGGAAGTGGAAGCAAACAGAGAGAGCAATTCAAGAGAGAACGAACAATTTATGCAGAGAAAGCACCAGAGACAGAAGGAGGGGGTGGTGAGAGAAGCAGCTGTGCATTGCCTTGATGTTGTTGCCACTGGTGAAGTGGAAAAGGGGAGAGAGTGCATAGAGGGCACCTGGATGGTGCTTTACCAGATGATGAGGCTAAGGGCGAAGAATAGGAAGTGATGTGACCATGCAAAGGAAGGAAGAAGGGGTAGAGGTGGGGTAGTGGTGTCTCTGGACCAAACAGATGAAGCTGAGCATTCTGGCAGCCCAGCCCAGCTCCCTCTGCTATGTGGCAGTGTTGGAGGAACAAGAGCTGAAGCTGTTTGCTCTCTGTACTTACAGACACAACCCAGTTAGTATGAGGAGTAGGAGGAGAGGCAGGTGGCAATATCTGCAGGTGACTCACATGGCAGGTCAAAGCCACTAGAGACCACAGCAGGCAGCAGGAAGGTGTGCATACAGCACACTTACTGGCGTGTCTGACCCCTTTTGGATTCCTGCCATCCACTGCCTAGTGTAGTCTGCAAATGCAGTACAGGTTTCTGATTAAAGAGAGCATTTCCAACACCCAAATAAATAGGTTTTCTCATAACAGTACACCTGAACTATAGAAGCATGAAAGGAAGATCTGAAAATATGAGTGGAAGAATCGTTATATGCAGAGTTATGACCTTGAAAAACCAGCACTTCTGCTGTCACTCATTAGATAGACTTCACACAATAAATAAGAACTGAACCCTCCGAGGCCGTTCTATTCAAAGTTGGTACTGTCTTTGACTTAAAATCTGAATTGGACCCAAAGCCAGTACACTGCATTCTGCTTAAAGAAGAGCTAATTGGCAGAACTTTATCTCAGCTGTCAATGCAAGCAAAGCATGGTAACAGGAGCATTAGTGGACAGAGTGGAACAAAAGTCCTGCTAATATGCTTAAAATGTGTCACTTCCTAATGTAAAATGAATGCTTTATCTTTAAGGAAAGAATAGATTAATTACAGTGTTCCTGCTCAGAAGTGGTGCCAGCAAAGCATACAGATGGGAGCTGTTTCATTTGGTCAGTATGTCTGGAGACTGTGTCCACTTAAAGCAGCCTGAAAGGAAGCGTGTGGCAGAACCCTTCCTAATGCAAAAGAGGGCTTGATACAACTGTTAACTTTGGTTTGTTACGCGTATTGCTAGGGAACAACACTGTCAGGGCTGAAATGATAACGAGGTACGATACTGGGGAGGCTCAGTAGACTATGAAGTGCACAACCTTGCATGGTTGTGCTAAAATGGATTAGGAAGGAAGATCTCCTAAGGAGATTTTTCCTCGCAGTGGTGATAAAAAGAGAGAGCACAGCCAGTTTTCCCTGCAGGTGGGTAATGCAGAGCCCCCAGTTGTTAAGAAGCCAAGCCATTCAAAAGCACTAGGCAGTCTGATATCCTGCTGTTCTCCATCCATCCCATTACTTAGTTCTCTCCTCCTCCTCTTTCTGCTCCCCTCAGTAAAATGGGGGTGAATCAGCAGACACAAACCAGCAGGAGAAGGCCTTCAATCACATACGTCAAAACAATTTATTGTAGGCAGACAAACAAAAGAGATTTCCTGACCTGATGCTCTCTCTGCATTCACACTCCAGGTACAAAACAATCCCTAGGCACAAAGGCTTTTGGTTTCAGGTGGTCTTTTCCAGCCTTTAATCTCTTTTCCCATTAACTTCGAGACACAAAGAAAAGAAGCAAAACCAAAGTTAACCTCTTGAGCTCAGGAGAACTGGCACACAATTCCATTTTCATTCTTCACACTAGAGATGCATACAGATGTCGAGATCTTAAACCTCAAAGTCAGGAGCTCTGCCTGTGCTGTTTGGGGTGGCCAGATAAAGGACGATCGTACTGAGTTGTTTCCCAGGATGGCAGTATGGTTGTGCAGAGGCAGCTAAGTAGGACTGGGATCAGTAGTGTGGAAGAAGGCCAAAAGGAGTTTTCTCTCTTGAAATGAGTTTTCTTCACATGAAAGAGGAGGTAAGCCTGCCTATCAACACACTGAACAGATTTTTTCACTGAAATTGTTCTTTTGTATCACCTGAAACAGAGAGCTCCTGGAATGTACTGTCATTTAACTTTCCATTTTCTCAGTTAACAGGTGTATGAGTGGTTGCTCTTGGTTTTAAGACAAATCACCTTTCAGCCATTTCCTTCCAACTAGGATGTTTCACAAACGTTTGTTCCACATGTTTTGTTCACTGTCCAGACTGGCACGCTGAAGAGCGATGTATCTAGAGTGGATGCACTATTTGCTCAGTGGGGAAATAAAGCCTAACTGCTATGGCTTTACGTAGCCTGCAAATCCCTGCTTATTGCCTGAAGTTGGCATTGCCTCTGAGAAAGCTCAGCCATGGGGTTTGCAGACATGAACTCCTGTTTTGTTAGCTAATGTTTCAGGAAGACTTTGTTTTTAGCCAAACCACAATCAAAGGTAAAATGCTTTTAATTATTCATGTTTAGTAAAGAATTCATGATATTGCCCTTCCTCCATTGTAGCTATCCCATCGCATACCTTTGCAACCTACCTCTATGCTCTGATGTTCAATATCAAAAGGATAGGGTGGTTTTGTCATCCTCATGCTCAAGTTACTCAGCTTGAGACCTCTAACATTTTGCTGACAGCCCACATTCGGAAGCCACAGACACCTGCCAAATGAGACACTCAGATTGCCTAGAAAATCTCAGTCTGTCCAGCTACGTCACATGAATAACCAAATCCCTTTTATGATTTCTGCATTATATTGCAGATTGCTTTTTCTCCTCCCAGCACCAATTTCCATTAAAAAGCTTTTCTGCTCTAGTAGCATGATGTGAGGCTAGATGTTGAGATGCAAGTTTTAGACATTTGTATCTTTATCCTTTCTTGCCTCTAAGAAAGGATCCATGTAGAGAACATTAAGGTCATTAGAGGCTTTCTGCACTGCAGACCTGTCATGGTTTTGTTTTTTTTTTTATTTGATTTTCAATATTCCACATCAAAACACCATGTACTGGAATTAAAGTGTTAATGCTCTAATTCTACGTACCTATCCCTATACATTACAGAAGTCACGGGATCTGACCCTTCCGGGTCAGATACTGCCTGGCAGTGGGTGCTGGAGGTGCTTTCCTAGCCGTTCCAAGCTTTTTCAGGTTTGACTCGGTCTCGGGAACTCTCATATCTTATTTGATTTATTAGTCTCAATTTCAATTAGATTGTATTATATTGTATTGTTTTGCATTCTAATATCATAATTAGTAAAATAAGTTTACCTCCATAGATTGTTGCCGCTGTTTTTTTCCTTTTCCCCCTTCCTTCCCATTTTGTGGGGCCAGGCGGGGGGTGGGGAGGGCAGGGGCCTACTGCCCCCTGTCACGGGCATAAACTGATCTAGTTAATTCCGTGACAAGACCCAATGCAGGAAAGGGCATATTCTTGCCTATCCTGTCTCAGTATTGATTCAAAATTCTCATAAATGCGGAGCAGCTTAACACCTGTGAGGCTTGTTACTACACACGTCACTTGGAAATAAATGGCAAAACTCCCTTGATTTCAGCAGAGACAGATTTTTTTCTCCACATATTTGGGTCAAACTTATCAACAGCCAATAGAGTAGATTTGCCCTTTGAAATCCAGTGAACAGGAAGAGGAAAAATGGTCATTGGATTGTCCATCTGTTCTGTAAAATTTTCCTGAAAATATTATTGGACAGTGCTCAAAATTTCCCCACTCCCACCTCATCGTAATACCTCTTTTCTCTGCTGCCTTAGAGGTAGCAGAAAAGGTTTCTCCTTAAGCAGATGTGTCAGTCCACAGTTAGGTGAGGAAAATACAGACATCACTCTAAAAGTAATGCCTCCTATTTATTACCATGGAAACCACAACCGGTACAAAGAGCACAATAGCACCATCAACGATCACCACCATTAGCTGTGCATTTTCACCAGCAATGTAGGAGAGCTGCATGCAGTGTTCATACAAATCTGCACCAGCAGAGGTGGTCCATTGCCACTGTCACCACCCACCCCTCTGTGGCAGCAACCACAGTTTGGTCTCCATAGACATCCAGCAACTGTTGATGAATGTCAGTGGGTGTCATTTTTTGTGTGTGGAGGAATTCAGTGATATCCCTTTGCTTCACCCACACTTCCATATGAGACTTCTGCCCCTCTGTCACACAGCAACAAAATGGAATATTGATGGGAAGATTCAACCTCCACTTCCATCCCACCAACATCCACCCTGATGCCGCGGGCCAACATAATGAATCAGGATGCATTACTTTCAGAGCAGCCCTTGTATTTGCATTTCTATCTGTGCTTTTGGAATGCGTGAAAAGCTAGTTCTCTGAAAGAAAGTACGTAAGTATGCTTTGTTGTGTGTCAGTGAGATGTTTTAGACTTAGCATTACAGCTCTGAGAACAGAACCACATTATCAGACCCATCTTCAGTGCCTTTTCTGGAACCGTGCTGCTGTGTCCCTGGGGTCAGCAGCAGATGCAGGGAAAGGAGAAGGGGTGGTCCTCAGAACTGTCAGTGAGAGATTGTCCCTGCTTGGGAATGGCTAATGATGCTGTTCTGGAGATTGGAGAGAAAGACCAAGGCATGGAAGTCATGTTCTGGCCCCAAGGCAGTGAATTAGAGGCAGACCCCTCAGACAGATGAAGAGGGGAAGGACAAGCAAGAGGACAGCCAGATCTCTGACATAACATGTCTGCTGGGCCTCCATGGAGGCTTATTCTACTCTTCCTTCTGGCAGTTTTCATATTGCAAACAGTGTTCTATGTTATGGATATACGAGCAAAAGCCTACTCCAACTCTTTAGGAAAGCCAAAAGCAATGTGATACAATTACTCCTGTCTGCCAAACAAGTTACTGCACTTAACAAGCCTGAGTGGTTTGCAAAGCTCAGAATGAACACTCGCCACCGGCGTCTCCGCACCATTACAGCATCTGTGCCCTTGAACAGCAGAGGAAGTGCTCTTGGCTTGGTTAAAATCTTTCTCTGGCCTCAATGACCCAATTATGGCCAACGCCAGCTTTTGAGAAGAGTGCACCATTCAGTGTTCTTCCCCAGAGGTGCCTCAGCTAATAAATGCTGTCAGGGAAAAAAATGGCCCCGGAAGCTAGATTTCACTGTCGGAGCCGGGCTGGTGACCATGATGCATTAATTCACCTGTGACTTCTAAGGACAAGGCAATGCTGCATCGTCCCTGGCTGCTGCTCTGTCCTCTGCTGTGCAGGAGAGCCTGGGCTGTGCTGGGCAGCAGAGCAGACGCTTGGTAACTCAACCAGCGCTCTCACTTTGGCCCTGCAGCCTGTCTGTGCACATGGGGCTTCTGAGCACAGATCTCCCAAGAGCCTTTCTCAAAAGATTGTTCCCATCTGCTGATGCGCTAAGGTTGAACTCCACTCAACCCATGCTGGCTGCAAGAGAAAAACACCAAGCTGCTCTATCTCCTCTAACAACCGATGAGATGCAGATTTCATTTTAAGACATCTAGCTGGCCACAGCCAACAGCTCCAATTAACAGATGCTTACATCGCTGCAGCATTTGTCTTTTAAAATGATTTCTTCCCATTGTCATCAGTGTCCCTCGAGAGCTGCTGCACAAAGTAAAGGCTGAGTGCTGTCCGCCTCTCAGCTCTGGTAACCACTGGCACATGGCTGTGTTGGTAACCGTGCTCAGGTCAGCCTGCCGAGCACTGTGCATGTTTACATTTTAATATTGCCTCCTGGCCCAGAGGAAGCCATCTCTTCCCACCAAGGCAAAAGAGTCACTTTTTTTCAGCATATATTTGTAATGTGCTGTCATCTAAAGTCTCACCATTTCTAAATCTGTGAAGGAGGGGTGGCTCACGTATTTTTCAAAGCAACTTAGAATTTTGTGTTCATAAATAGTCTCTCTGTGTGCCAGTCAGGTGGCTAATGCATGGCCGGTACTTTCTTACATTGCACGGCGATTCGTAGGGATCCTAGCAACAACTGCGTTTGGTAAAAGGTGTCCATTAGATCCAGTGACCTAATGTTTATCACGTTCAGTAACTGACCCTCATAGCTACTTCATTTAGGTGGTTTATGACAGTGAACTGCTGAACCACGCAGCAGGCCTTATTCACAACACAGCAGCACTTCTACTTGTGAGGGCTGTTTCACTGCACAACTGCTGTGTGCATGCAAAATGCTCTCCATAAAAAAAAAAACAAAGCCAAGGAACATGCCTATTTCTTCTTTTGACAGATAAAATTGCTCCTGCTTAAGCTCACATGTGGCGATAATAGGCTATGGAAGGAATTGTGTGAATTCCCCACAGAAGCTATGGTTAGATGCCACTTGATCTATGGCTGTAATCCACAACAGAAGAAGCTGTGGAAAATGTTGTGCCTTTAGGTCACAGGCAGAGCTTTGAGGAGGCTGCCCAGGCTCTGCAGGGGACTCAGCAAGGCAGCTGTTGGTGTGGGGAGCAAACCCAAACCTAGGTGAGAAGTAGGGGTCTGCAGTGCAGATTGATGGTGTTTGGGTGTCAGAGACCTTCACGTGCTGTATTTCAAAGGCAACAGATCCTCATGATGGAAGGGAAGGCACTGAGACTCCACCATTTCTGACAATTGCTTCTCATCATCTGCTAGTGACATCTCTTGAGGCTTTAGCCAGTCAGTCCCTAATCAAGCCTTGATTCTCAACTAGATATTTTTAAATTCAAAATACTGCACTGCAAAAAGCAACGCTGGCATAAATTCCCATCTGTCTTCTCATAATGAACTCCCAACACTGTGAGCAATCTTTCTGAAATCCAGATGACCTGAACTACTTAGTACCTGGAAAACAATACTGCAAGAAATGGACGCTACTGTCCAGGACAGTTTAGGGTCACTGACCCTTCCAGCAGCTGTAGCAGTATATATATTATAATAAAGAGATGTTTTTATATATTCATCATTATCCTATTGCCCTCACTTTTGACTACAACATTAGGACAAGAATTAGTGTAAACACAGTTAAAATGTGTTCTCTGTCCTATATGCTTATCCATGCCTTTTTGCCCCCAGTGGGTCATCTTTGCCCACAGGAGAACTCGCAGGGTACCATGCAGGCATCCAGGAGTCACCAGGAACAAGGGCACAGTTCACACGGAACAGCATTCCCATTCCTTTCTTGTTTTACTGAGCATTAAACAGTGTTTGAGGACATACCAAAGACCATCTTATCACTACTGAGGAAACAGGTGAAGGACTGACTGAGACTTTTCCATAGCTTTTCCTTGCTTTCCCTACCCAGGCTGCACAGGACAAATACTCCCAAACCTAAGGTGCTGTGATACAGGCAGTTTTCTGCTGCACCCTACTGTATATCTGTTTTCACAAAGTTAATGATGTTATTATATTTCATATCATCCAGCCAGAAAAGCACTAATGTGATCCCAGGGAAAGCATTTTCAATACAAGATACCATAACCCTTGCAGAAAAATTGGACAAAGCTTGCATGTACTTTGTCAGATCAATTTTCTAATCCGGCTCACCATGCAAAGCTTGCTGGTGTTGAACTTGCATTTCAGTACACTCTGTTACTGCCACTTCTGGGAACCCTGTGAATGGTGGAGGGAGAAGGGATGGAGGAAAGGGCTGTTTATAAATCTGTTCCTGTAGGAAAAAGGGAGGAGATAGGACCAAGCAGCAGGACTCCAAAAAGGGCAAATGCCATGGGGACTGGGCACAGCTTCAGCATCCCTGCAGGAGCTCTCTGCCCAAGTGGCCATATTTACCTGCAGGGGCCAAAGTCCCCAGCTGTTCTCCTTGCTGTGTGCTAGCTCCAGCTGCTGCTGCTGCAGTGAAACAAATCCAAGGATTAAAGAGGAGGTGAACACCATGAGTCATATCCAAGTGAAGCCAAGCTATTCATCCTGGCTCACCAAAGCCAACAGTGACTGGCACTGTCAAGGTAAATGCTTTGACTTGAGGATTTCCTTGACAGTACATTACTCATTTTACCCTTTAGGGCTCATCAGGCTGGCAGCAATGAAGATTCTGAGAGAAGCACGAGGGCTATCATAAGGGCCTTTAGGGGGCTGGGGCAGTTAGTGGATGGAGCAGGAGTACAGATGGAGGTAGATGATCTTTAAGGTCCCCTCCAATGTAAGTTCTTCTGTGATTCAATGATCAGCAGGCACAACAGAGGCATTATTTAAGCAAGGAAGTGAAAAATGGTGCCATGGTTCTGAGTGTGTCACTCCCACGTCCACTCTGAGCTAAAATCATGAGGTTGCATTCCTGGTAAAAGAGGGCAGAATCATACAAATTCCCCCAAAAGGTGATTGCAGATTATATATTGTTGGGTAGATTATGTAAGTATATATATTTAACCTAGAGAATGATTCCATTGGCTGTCATGTTCGCTTCAGTTTTGTTCCAAGATACAAAATTAATCAATTCAGGTAATACAAAAATAGTTGACACTTACAAGGGCTATTACTCAAGATCATTCACTCTGCTGCAGTTCATTTCCCTGACAGCAGAAATAAGCTCCCAGAAAGCAAGTTTTGAAGACATTTATGAAAGAGGAATTTTTACCTAGATTCGAGTAAAACAGTTTTTTAAAAGTGTGTGTTTCAGTTGTGGGACATCTGAGATCGCTACCTTGGTGCTTTTAACTTCCTTTTTGTCTAATGTGAAGGAATCTTTACAGTTATTGTTGATTTGTTTTGGGAAATCCATCAAAACTGGCAGAAATGTTTGAAGCACTGAATGCACAGAAGATGTGATTTATGGAGCACTTATGAAAATGTCAAATACAAACATTTGGCAGTTTGTTATACAGTATGCCAGCAGCGCTCTGATTTTTAAGCACAGCTTCAGGTATTCTAGGCTAGCGATTTAAACTTCTGATGAGAACAGTCGTGGCTGTCTCATTCCAGCCATGCATCTAGGAGGAATTACAGCTTTTTCTTTCCTGATTCAATACTATACAGTAATTTCTACCAAACGTGAGCAAGCAGTAAAAGTTTGGCTATACATTAGTGCTCCAGCAAAGCTTTCAAGGACTGCAAGACCTTCCCACTGTGGGGAGCTCTGCAGGGCCAGGGGCTGTAGGATTGAGCCCTCTGTAGAGCACTTACATACAGGTGCCTATTTTACAGTCTCTTTTCAACCAGCTACTAAAGTACTTTTAAGCTGAATCACAGCTTTGGAAGTCTGAAGCAAACCAGCCAGTGAAAACAGCAAAGACAAGATATTCTAGCACTTCACCACAATGTTATTTAAGTGTCATGCAGTATTTCCAGGTACAATTTAGGTGATGGGTCTGTGTTGCAGCCAGATAGTTGCAAGCAGAAAGATTCTCAGGACGCTCAGGGATGTTTACATTTGTGCTGAGCCAGAACATCCATCATGTCTGACTTGAGCAGCAGGATTTCCTTAAAGACTTGGCTGTACCACTCCAGATTAAAAAGACCTTGTAAACTGGGAAGGACTTCTGAAGAGCAGCTGTGGCTAAGCAGGCAGGTCTTTATTTCAGTGGTGGGGAGAGAGACATTTTGTCAGAACCCATCTGTAGGAGAGTGGGTCAGGCATCCTGGGCATAGCTGGGAACATCTCAAGGCCTTGCAGAATACCTCCAGCTTTTGGGAGCAGCTGAGACACATGTTGTCCTGGGAATCCTTTGCTCGATTGGGATCCCATGTGTAAGCAGTGTTGCTGCAGGGCTAGCCTGGGCAGGGCAGCAGGAGGATAGCTGCTGTTGTACCCCAGCCATCTCCTCAGCAGAACAGCCTTGCTGTGCCCTCATCCTTGCTGAGCATGGCTGGCTGTCCCAGCCCCCTGCTCGGGTTGCTCCTTTGGGGCCTGTGGGGCACCCAGAGAGTAGCAGCAGAGCCACAGCTCTGCTTCTACATCTGCACCAGGGAGGTGGCAGAGGGCTGCTGGACATCACCTAACCCCATGCAGGGACTGAAGAGACCAACTTTCTGTCCCTTTTCCTGGAGTGCAGGGTCACCAAGTGACAGTGTGACACACAGCTGGGAGCAGGGCCACTTGCTCCTCTCAGTGCCACAGATGCTCCCTTTTGGTTTCTCAGATTTTAATAAAGGTCATGTTGCCAAGTGCTCGAACATAGATGCTGCTCCAAGTAAGCGCTCAGAATAGCTGATGTCACATCTTAAAGGCCTAACTGTGTTTTTGTCTCCACAGCAAACATCCTGACAGTCATCATCCTCTCCCAGCTGGTGGCTCGCAGGCAGAAGTCCTCCTACAACTATCTTCTAGCCCTAGCTGCTGCTGACATCCTCGTTCTCTTCTTCATTGTCTTTGTTGACTTTCTCTTGGAAGATTTCATCTTAAACAAACAGATGCCTCAGGTACTGGACAAAATAATAGAGGTATTGGAATTTTCTTCCATCCACACATCCATTTGGATTACGGTTCCACTAACAATTGATAGGTACATAGCTGTGTGCCATCCACTTAAGTATCATACAGTCTCTTACCCTGCTCGTACTCGAAAAGTCATTGTAAGTGTTTACATCACCTGCTTTTTGACCAGCATTCCCTACTACTGGTGGCCCAATATCTGGATTGAAGACTACATAAGCACATCAGTGCATCACGTCCTCATCTGGATCCACTGCTTTACTGTTTACTTAGTGCCCTGCTCCATCTTCTTCATACTTAATTCGATCATCGTGTACAAGCTGCGACGAAAGAGCAATTTCCGACTGCGAGGGTACTCCACAGGGAAAACCACAGCCATTTTGTTTACTATAACTTCTATTTTTGCCATTCTCTGGGCACCAAGAATAATCATGATACTGTATCACCTCTACGTATCGCCTATAAACAACAGCTGGGTGGTACATATTGTGTCGGACATTGCCAATATGCTAGCATTGCTGAACACTGCAATTAATTTCTTCCTCTACTGTTTTATTAGCAAAAGATTTCGCACAATGGCAGGTGCCACACTGAAAGCCTTCTTTAAGTGTCAGAAGCAACCTGTGCAATTCTATACAAACCATAACTTTTCAATAACAAGCAGTCCTTGGATTTCCCCAGCCAACTCTCATTGCATCAAAATGCTTGTTTACCAGTATGATAAGAATGGAAAGCCTATAAAAATATCACCATGAAGAGGGCAATAATTGGAGTTTCTGGGTGAAAGTTCTTTACAAGTGGTTACATCTTCAGGATGTAATCTGCTGAAGTGGCTGTTTTAAAGAGTGGTCATCTGATTTCATTTCCCTGGGAGGCTGAGGGCAGATGGGACTGTTGGGAGGGAATCAGAGCACTTGATTTTAGGAGCAGAAATGTGAAGGCAAATGCCTCCATCTTCTACACAGCATTTTGAATATGCTTCAGAGTTCAAGTGTTAGTGTTCAGTTTTGCACTCAAACGTTTTGCATCCAAACACCAGTGCAGTCCAAAGCCTTTTGAGGGGGGAAGCTGCAATAGTTAATTACTTTTCAGAAACAGCAAAGTCTTACTTGATCGTGTAGTTCACCATCAAAAGAGCAAATTGATGCTTTTACGTACTGTGGAGGGTGCCATTTCTGTTATGTGCCCTTGCCAAAACAGATGTGTTCTCTCTGACATAAAATACCGCCACACAGATTTGCTGTCAAGACCTTTTGGCAGGCTGGCCGTGAGGCACAGACTATGACAAGGCCCTTTTGGTTCATCTGAGCAGGGCTCAAGGACTGCTATTTGACCTGTTACAGCCTTGGCGTGGAAAGCAATCCTGCAAGCTGCCAACCTTCGTATGTTTTAAGTAATTTAAGACACGACCAAGACAGGGGAGCTTGACAGAGGGAGGTTTCTAGAGCCAAGAACAAAGGCAGTGTATTGTCCCCGCTATTTCAATTACGGTATTTGAAGACTCTCAAGTGCGAGGCCAAATCCTGCCTGATGCTGAGCTCCCACTGAAGCTGGTCCTGCAAGGTTTTGATTGATTACAGCCCTCACTTCCCTCGTTAATCAGTGAAGATTCTCAGTTATCCCCCATGTTCAGGCCTTTAGGGATTATATATATAAAATCTTAACCTGAGATTTTCTCCTGACAGATTATGCTATTCCTATTGCAGATTTGCCATTCAATTGTTAAAAGACTATTTGTGAAAGAAATCCAATAAATCCATTGAATACCCTACGGCAGTGAAAACATAGATTAGTTTCAAATATTTACCTTATTTAAAGTAGCTTAATTTCTGTTTCTTTACACTCAAAAAAAGCTTCACAGCAATGCTGGGTCTAGAAAATGGGAAGAGATTTACAGAAAGGCTTAAAGTGCGTTTCTTTTACTTTGTCTCATTTTCAGATCTTGGCATATGGGCTCTCAGAATCATGTACCCCAGCTTTTTTACTTAGATATTGGGTGTTTAATACAGCCTTACTGAATGTGTGAGCAGACTTCCTTGCATGGTGAACACAAGCACAATTTGGTCAGTGAACACAGCAGCCTCTCAGTAACTGCAAACAAAACACAGCCCGGTGCTAGCAGTGTTTGTGTCTGTGCCCACCTCCATTACGAGCGGGGAGCTCATGGTGCATCTGGGACTACTACAGTGAGGTTCCCAAAAAAGGATCCAGTCTGTTCTGCTTCAGTGGGATCTGAGGGTTGAAAACATCCCTCTAAAACCCGTGGGTGGCTCAGCTTTGGTGCACAAACACATCCTAAAAAATACCAAGTCTGCAGAAGTCCTGCTGAGGACAACAGCCTGGTTTCCTTCTGCCATGCAACTACATACCTACTCCTGCTGGCATCCTGCAAGACCAAAACCTATCCCAAACCCAAGCACATCTTGGGAGGAAATGGCAGCAGAAGGCACAAACCATGAAGAGTGGGGCCGCATGCAATGGCTGGCTGAGGTGCAGAAGGGCTTTCTCAGGAAAGGTCGGACTACTCAGGTTGGATGGGCCCAGCGCCTTGGTGAGCAGGTGCTGCCCACTGCTCCCCATCAGCAGAGCCATCGGGCTGGGTGAGATGCTCAGCGCTGCTCTGCCAAGAGTTGCAGCACCCCAAGGACCGTGCTGGTGTGCAAGGAGAGGGGCACAGCTGGCAGAGCGAAAGCTGTCCCTTGCCAAAGGAATGCTGCAAGCCCAAATCTCCACTGATTCAAAGGGAAATGAAGAGCCTCCTCATATTCCGGCCTGTTTGTCCCTGTAATCTCAACAAAATATCACACTTACTTGCAATAATAAAGCATAAAAGGGATGCTCAGCCTTGCTGTATTTATCACAGCAAGGTTAAAATTACTCCTCCCTTTACTAGTGTTTTACATAAATAGTCTTGTGGTCATGCCTTCTACCTTACTCAGAAATCTCTCTCTGTTCTTTATGTGTCTGTTGATAGTAACCAAAGTTACCTATGGAAAAGGTACTGTATGTCTCATTTTGGAGAAAAAACTGTATTTATAACTTATTTTTATGCTAAATTTGTTATGAGGAATGCTAGTCTGAGTTACATGTGAATGAGTCTGAAGTGCAATATCTATATAGATAAGTAATTCATTTTTGAGAATGTATCTATTGAAAAAATATTTATACGACATATTCACTATTCTGCTTAATATAACAGTAACCTTACAGAAAATAGTGAATATTTAGGGCTTTTATTTATTAAAAAAAACTGAATTAGGTGCATGGCATATGCTGCCATACACATGGTGTGATTTACCAGTTTTTGTAACATAATGGTTTTCCTGCAAACTGGCAGAATCATCTCACTTTTTCCTGTCCTAATGAAGTATTTTTGTAAGTTCCCATATTTAAAAATTTTTTTTTTTTTTTTTTTTTGCATCTATATTTATTTCCAACTAAGAATAACTCATTAAATGGCTGTAACTTCATTTCAAAAAAACAACTCCTAACCTGTTCCCGTATCACTTTAGAAATGACTTGGTGCAATTTTCACGTACAGTGGTCATCTTATTTCTGATAATTTAGGGCTCTAAGAGCTTACTTCCAAAGCCCCTTGAAGTCAAAGAGAAGATTGTATGAGGCTTTTGTGGTTGGTTTCTCCAATCCCCATCAATTTAGGAGGGCTTTGGATCAAGCCGTATCTTGTTAACAGATGTTTGAAGCCTTGTTAGAGTCTGGTTTGGATAATAAAGCCTTGACTTTTTTTGGTCTGCATATGAGAGCTGCTGTTGATAATACTTGCCTTATTTTTTGGTTTTGTGGAGCATCTTGCAATGACTGTTGCTAACTAGCCAATGTCTTGCTGTGTTGTTCATACCTCCTAATTTTACAGTAGTAAAAAAATTAACTGAGCACATAAAGTTTCATTATTTAGGGAAAAAAACATCCTGGAGACAAAATCATCTTTGTTCTGGAGGTGGTCCTTTGTACTCAATTTCTATTTCAAGTATCAACAACTATAAAAAATAAACTGTGAATGGACAGTTTTACAATTACATGTAGGTAATATTTCCTTCAAGACCACAGCTAGGAACAAAATACTTTTTAGATGAGTTACTGATATATAAAATTATGAGACTTATCACCTATTTAAATTGTGAATATTGATATTTTCATAAGTAAACATATTGTGTTTGATGGGCTTGTTTGTATTATAATAAATTATGAAATGGTGCATAACTTCTTACAGTGTTTGGGGCTGTTATGTTTGAGTTATAGGTTCTTATTACATACTTTGGATTTCTAGATAGTTATACTACGCTGCAGATAAGACTGATCCTTGCAACAGTTACTCAATAAAATACAGCGTTGCGTTATGAGTGTTCACTCATTGTTGGAATAAAAAATCTGAAGTACAAGATACATCATTACTCACCCAATTTTCCTTGTAAGCTGAAGTCTCAACTGCTGTGAGTTAGGGTCAGCTGTTGAAGTCAGCAGATCCCTGTCTCTAACACCAGAGGAAGGTTTGACCTGCAGAGATCGTTGAAACCTGACCAAAGTGAATGTGACATCAAGAAGCTGGGCTGCTGTTAGCAGTCACTGAAAGTGATGAAATATGCAGAAAACTGGGTCCAGAAGAGCAAAAGGCATAAACCTAAGTCCCAGCATTGGTAAGTGACAAAACTAAAGGCATAAACTTCCCTGCAGTTAGGCTGCATTTGTTATGAGAGCTGGAGGAAATGGGACAAATAGCACTTTGGTTCAAACTGGGGAGAAAAAATGGATTCCAAAATAGGAAATCTTCCCAATCCACACGCCTGGGGGATGCCCCATGTCTGTGTGTTCTATGGGCTGGGCACCACCTGGAGTGTAAAATACAAAGCACTAGAGAGAACACGCTACCCTTTAGCATAAGGCACAGGCTTCTTGCTTGAGCAGCTGTATCCCATCCCCAGAGCCATGGGAGCATGGCTTGGAGCCTGCTGGGCCACCTGACGCAGGAAGGGCCTCTGGCAGCTCAACACCTCACAGGTAACCCGGACAAAAAGAAAGAACAGTGTCTTCAATTTAATTTTCTTGCCTAATAGTCAGGAAATAATTTTAGCTCAAGTGACCACAGGTTAAATTCATTTGAAATATAAAAACACTGTATCTGTGATTAAGGTTTTATTTCCCAGAAGAACATCTTGATAAACCAAGTGAGGACCTCAGGGGATGGCATGTGGAGGAAGCCTAGATGAGTCAATGGGAAAGGGGAGGTGGTGGAGGGGCAGCATCGTGAGTTGTTCCCCAAGGAGGGAGCCTGGGACCCGCCAGCCTCAGCGTCTTCATTAACAGCTGCAGCATGAGAGGTACTGATGAAATGCAGAGATTATGAAACGGCATCATACTGCTGGTGGAGGGCAGAAGGAAAGGTATTTCATGTAAGAACTGGGTGACCTTGAAGATTCAAGTGATAAAAATGGGATGATTTCAATAGTAATAAACAGGACCCTCCACTTGCTTGCCAATATGTTTCCTATAAAGCCTCAGCAATCAGAAACAACTAAGAACCCAGTTATGCCAGCTGGGCTGGAACGATGATGAGTCACCAACAGAAAGCAGCTGAAAAAAAAGCCCAGAATTAAATCACAAAGACATTGTAAAGAGTCAGAATAGTATTCATTCTATTTTGCAAGACCTTGTCTGGAATATACATTTATATCAAGGGATAAATAGCGGCAGCCAGAAATGACAATGATAAACAGAGCTGGAACAAGAGTAAGTGGTGATGGACTTCCACCAAAGCAGGGAGGTCTATAAAAGCCCACCCAGAACACAAATTACCTCAGTGGTTTTAAGTGGAGCTCAATGGCTTTGTGAACAGAGTCGTGAGACAGCATCGAGATGTATTGGGGCCATGCAGCCCCATGCTGCCACCCTTCCCTGGGTGCCTGCACAGTTCTGTAGGACCCCAAGGGCTGCAGTTGTGCCCCCTTGAGCCCATTCCCCCCAGTACAAGAGCAGGGAGCTGCTCATCAGTGAGCCAGGAGCCAGCGGGTGGGTTGCAGCAACTACCGCTAATGGATTCCCCATTGAACACGCAGTGACTTCTGCTTCAGCTGCTCAGTTCTTTGAAAACCTCTTTAAGCCCGCTAAGCAGAGTCGAATAAAAAGCAGCCACACACTGACTTGAACTGTTAAATAATAATCCCACTATTAGCAAGCTGGGGCTGGATTTGCTGGAGCTGCCTTTCTGACAGCATGCAATTAATCCCTGGGAGCTGCCAGACACAACAAGGGGGTTGAGAGGCTCCAGCCTTTGTAACAAATAGGCATCAGAAACGAATTTACTATTGGCCTGCCACGGTGGACCAAAGCAACATAAACATTTATTGTAATTACAAAATAGTGTAAAAAAAAATTAAAAGCTTGTGTCTTCCTGCCTCACAGACAGGCTGGAAACCCTGCTCCATGCATTCCTCACTCAGCTTCTTCTACGCCAAGCCTGCTAGACATATGCTATTGAATATTATGGGCAGAAGATTAATTGGCTGTAGCACTGCAGTAACGAAGGCGTCAGCTGAGAGCAGCACCTCCTGCTGTCTGATACAGGAGCACCGTGCAGCCCAGGCACACACAAAGCAGAGCAGGGGCATTTTTGCTGCCCGTTTTGCCAAACAAGAATCAAGGCACCAAGGCAGTGCTCTCGCAGGGCTGCTGGTGAGGAAGGGTAGCAACTTGAACCCCCAGCAATCCTGGCAGGTACAGACAGCACTGACTTCTGGTAGTGTTGTTTCTGAGATAGGAAATGATAAAAGTCCAAAGGGGAGCTACTGATGAAATCCATCAGAGTCTCTGGCTGCCTGGGGTCTCAGGACAGTGGGGACCAAACTACACCAAAATTACACAGGGATACAGCAAAACTGTGTGTTGTCAGCACTGCTTACATCAGCATTGAGCAAAAGCCATGCCCTGATTTTAACCTGTGTGTTTTTAAGAGAACCCCCCAAATCCCTTAATGGGAAAACAAACAAACAAAAAACAACAACCATTCACTATGGGACTTTTCCTCCTTTTTGTTTTGCTTTGTTTTATCTGCTTTGTTCTGCAATAGAAACCTACCTGAGTTGCAGGCAGTTTCAAGGAAGGGATAAGCATGCTGGAGGAATTGCCTGCGTTGCCTCCTTTTCTAGCTGCAGCACTGAGGGCACACAATGTAAGCAGGAACAACCCAGCCCTGGCTAAGAACCCCAACCAGGCTCTGAAAAACAAAGGGTGAGCGATGCAATATGTAGGATTTGTTCGCTGTCTGCGCCTGGCAGAGACAGAGCCCCAGTTCCCTAAGGGTTTCCATGTAAGGGGATATGAAGATGAGAACAAGCCCTGAAGCATAAGGCACAGAGCCCTGGTGTGCCAAAACAGAGACCAGAAAATGCCAGTACTTTTATTGCAAATTATTGATATCGAGTGAATCATGTCATCTACATCTTTCTGATCAATCTTTTTAAAATAGAACCTACTGTTATTTATCATGGGTGATAACAGTGGTTACGTGGGAAAAGGATTAGCTGAAAGCTGCTTTATAGATTACATCTGACTGAGGTTAGAAAAGTACAAAGTGAAAAGAACCTAGGTACTTCTCAGAGTCTCTTGCTCTCGGCAAAACCAGAAAGTCAAAATCATCACAGGGAGGGACCCCCTCCAGCGTTCAGCCCACGCACTCTGGTACTTGGACATGAAAGATGGTTCAGAACCCTGCAGCACCGAGCCTGAGCACGTTACAAAGCAACAGCAACCCAACCCAAAGTCATCCATGTGAGCTCTTAAGGTGGCGGTTATCCCGGAGGATCTCAGACATCTGGCCACAGCTGGCTGGTTAATCAGCTGCCTGCAGGAACAGACACACAGATTTTCCCTTAAGCCAATATTGCACCGGTGTAACCTTTACCAAGAGTGCATATCCAGCAATCAACAGCTCGGCAGCTGCCTGCGGGAAGGCACGTGCCTGAAAATTCACCTCTCAAAGGCAAACCCTGCAGACACTGAGATGGAAATGGTGCTTTGTGCTCACGGCTGCAGCTCTGAGAGGGTGGTGGTGCTTGCAGGGTGAAGATGAGGATACACATCTGTGGAATAGCTGAAGGAGAAACCTGCTTAACATGCAAAACCATCATGCTCAGCACAAGCAACTGCATCAGTGATTCGGAGAGGAGAATGAATAGGGAAGGAATGAAATTTGCAGTTTAATTAAACAACTAGGAATTATCAAGTGTGGGGGGAATCAGGGAAACAGCACCAGGGAATCCACAGGCAGAAGGCAGTGGCCATATTGCTAAACTGTCAGCTAATACAGGAGTGCATTAGTGTAACTAAAAAAATTGTAAAATCTGGAAAAGCATCAGTTTGGTTCTTTGGGATGGAGAAGTCCAGGAGGCACAAAGAAAAGAATGAAGTTGCTAAAGTGCAAAGCAGCAAAAAAGGTCAGTGCTTTTCAGGGTCAGACTCAAAGGGATCCTACTAGCTCCACACAGAGTTGGAGAGCAATGCAGGCAGAGAAGGGGCTGCTCACAGCCTGCCCAGCCACAGAAGGACAGAGAACTAAAGCAAGCTGCCAGGGAGGTGGTGGAACCTCCTTCCCTAGAGATATTCAAAACCCACCTGGACACTTTCCTATGCAATGTGCTCTAAGGAACCTGCCTTAGCAGGGATCTCAAACGAGGGATCTCCAGAGGATCCTCCAATCCCTACAATTCTGTGATTCTGTGTGTGTGTGACATGGATGACCCATGGCATGGCAGTGGTGACCTGAAAAAGGACTACAGTCTCAGAAAGGTCATTCTGCATTTGCAGCTCCAGAGATTGCTACAGCCAGAGAAAAACAACTTTTACAAGATCGAAAGGATGGAGCACCAAAGCAACTCTCTAAAATTAGATTTGGAAAACATCCTACTATAAGGTGTAGGGAGAAAGGAATGGCCAGGAGGAAACAGTGAAGAGTTTGGAGTCTTTCTTAAACAGACAGTAGGATAAAAGCAGGACATGACAGGACAGTACAGCACTGTGCATGTGAACAGCATCCTTAGTCCATATCAGCCTCAACCAGCTGCACCAAGAAGGAAAAGACTTCCTCCCTGTGTGTCCATGCTGAGATGCAACCTCACTCAATGGGGCATTGCATCCGCAAGCTTGCATGCAGGCAGCACCAAGGCTCTTCTCTATGCTACCCATTTTGGTAGCTATAGTAATGAAACAGTTGAAGAGTCAATAGGTGTTATTATAATGAATAAAACTGCTGGAGTCCTGGAATTGGAGTCCGGTAGTTGCTGCTGCTGTTCCTTTTGCTGCTTAGCTGCTTTGCTAAGTCCTGGGTGTCCTGTTCATTTATTTATTTATTTATTTCATATTTATTCTGACATTAGTATTGCTTATTTCCCTCCTGTCAGAGCCAACCCATGTTCTTCAGAGCCCAAGTATACACATGCACAGCAAGCCTCCAGTTTGGACAGTGCTGGAAATGGTTACATCATCTATTACCAAATTAATATCCTGCACAATTCAAGATGTCAAGCCTTTGTTTTACAGGGCCTCCCAGAGCCACCCTGCAATTCCTACTGCATTCATCTCTATGCTCCTTACGCTTTGCCAGATCACATTTTCCAGCTCTGCCCCTGTGAATGGGCACTGCCGCTTGCGAAGCTCCCTGCATCCCACCCAAGCTCTGGCCAAAGTCCATTGGTTCACTGTGGGCTGGCAAAGGCCCAACACCCTTAATAATTATGCCATAAAGCTGATACCTCAGAGAAGAGCAGATACCTTAAAAGAGAGCAATAGGAGGTCTGGAAAATAAGTGATGCAGTCAGTACTCACAACCCACACAGCGATGGCCCTTCACTACCTGAGCAGCCCTTCTTCAGCATCCTCTCCATAGGAACCTTCCGGGATCCTGCACTGATCCCTAAAGAGCAGCAGCTCCAGGGAAGCTGTTGAGAGGCATTTCTATTTCTGACTAGGAAAAGTTGCCGCATAGCGGAGCGACCTGCAGCCCTTTCTTCCCCATATTTACAGTGTTTCACTATTCTGCTTTACTAACTGTAAAGAAAGAAATATCCTGAACTGAAACATGTGCCAGAAGTGTCTGGGCCACACACCCCTAAGTCTCCCCGAAGCCAGGGGGATATTGACTAATAGAGTCTTTGATGCTCTTCAGGCCAGAGGAAACCTCAGGAAGGGACAAGAGACAACCACGTCACTTGGTTGGTAACCCCCCATGTCTGCCAAGTGGGGCAAGTTTGCCATTATTATTTAGTGGTGTATCATCATCTTTTCCCTGTCTGTGGAAGCCTTGGATAAATGAATAAGAACAACTTATTTTTCTCTGCAGTGAACAAGCCCTACTCATGTCCAATTATAGAGCAGCATTTCTCCCCAAAATGAGTCTCACAGACACAGAAGCATTAGAGGAAGGTTTGATCTGCACCATGTGTCCAAGAGCTTGTCAAACAAACAAACAAACAAAAAAAAAAAAAAAAACCCACAAACTAGTCAAGATTCCCTTCCCTTGATGGGGTAGAAATGCTGCTTCGACAGCTGTTTGCCTTTGAGTCTGGATGTGATGGCGCTTCACTCTATATCACAAACATTCAGAAACCTAATTGTGAAGGGAAATTGCTTCTCCTGCCCCACTCATGCTCGGGTGCCTCTAAGAAATCAGTCATAAGTAATGGCTTGATAGAGGAGCAGCTGGAGAATTTAATAGTTCTTTTATGACAAAAAGTATATAAAAACTTCATATAATTGATTGTCTCCTCATCTGTCCTTTAGAGTTTGCAAGCCTCCAAACACAGACTGTATCCATGCTCCTGTCCTAAATTCACCAGACCTTGTGCAGACTGCTCCCCAAAAAATCCCTCATTCTCGGATTCAGCAAATATATCCTCGTAACCTACAAAGCAATGCGGGTCCAGACCTGACCTGAGCCTCTGGGCACCCCCTGGATGCGGCCCCTGAGCAGCACCATGCAGGAGGCACAGGCTGCAGCTGGGTCTGGCTCCGTGAGGTGGCTGCGGCTGCCATTTTGGGGCTGTGCTGATCAGCAGGCCTTGGCACAAGGCCTTGTTGGAGGAAATTCAGACAAGTCAGCTCTTACCACACATATCCCCTGTGATTTAGCGTTCACACTAATTACTATCTAATATCTCTTAATACTTGGGTCTCCTTTCTTGAGAGTTAACCTAACTATCACTAGGAAAAGTCCTTCCTTCATCTCTGTACTGAACAGTTTCTGGTGAATAGCTCCCCTCTAAAGATGAAAATAGTGAGTTAGGCTTGGCAAAAAAAAAACCAAAACATTTTTTCCTGCTTCTCTCCTCACTTTTACACTGTGTGATATCAGTTTTTAATGCTTTAGATGTTCCAAATGAAAATATTAACTACTAAGGGAATTCCACAAAACTCATCTTCATACTTTCACAAGAGACCAAACATTGAAAACTTAGATTGCGCGTATTTTGTAGTAGTTTTCTAGAAAGCAGACAAACTTGGAGTTAAAAGACTTTGCTGCACCTTTCTTTGGCCTAGCAAAGCCAATGTGGCTGGTTGGCAGCTTGCATCCCTCCTGCTCAGTCTGTGACCTCCCCACAGCCAGACTGGGACTGCAGCGTGTTCCCTTTGCACACATTTCTCTAATGTATCAGTGGTCAGCAAAGAGAAATGTGGCTCCATTTTTTGTTAATTGCTTATTGCTGTAGATATTAGACAAGGAAATTCCAGGTTTTATATTCTTACAGAAGGTATTCTTACATTGTCCTGAAACTCATTTGCATATCCAATGCCCCCAGTATCACTTGGATCCACAGAAGCCTCCTGTAGCCAACCATTCAGCTAATTCAACACAAACCTCATGGGCCATGAGTCTCAGACAGCTCTCAAGTGAAGCAGGCAGAGAAACAGATTTTGCAGAGAGTTCTAAACACACCATACCAACTGCTTTATGTGCCACCACACAGACTTCGCCTCCCAGGAAAGCCATCTCCCGCACCTGCAAAGCCCTGTCTCCTCATTCAGCACTACCACATCCCCACCTGCTGCAGAATGCTCATTGATGAAACTTGCACTACAGTTCAAACAGGCTCAAAAGTGTAAATTGCTAATTTCCTGTAAACTCTCAGCCAAGCAATGAATGATCGGGAGAAGCAGCTCATCTCGATCAGCCCTTTACATCCCAAACTTTGTCTTTGTCAAAATGTCTGCAATTCCTAAATTGAACTTCATGAGCCAGGAGAGTGCCCTGGTGGCCAAGAGGGCCGATGGTACTCTGCAGTGCATTACACACAGTGTGGCTAGAGGGGAGAGGGAGGTGATGCTTTAAGAACTGCACTGACACAGAAACCTGCTGTAAAGATGACTGTAAATAGATGATCTGATATTAAGACAGCTCTGTAAAGCAAAGACATGTTTCCAGAAGAACCCTGCCTTTTACCAGGACGCTGTGAAACACATGCAGGCCCTGCATGCAGATCAGCAGTGCATGTCAGTGTGATCTGACAATGCTGTACTAGGTTGCGTGTGCCTCCATCAGTACCAAATGCTGCCACAGCACAGTGTCTGGTCACTTGAGAAAAAACTGTGGGAAATGCAGTGAAGACTGTTGCCTAGCTGTAGAAGCAAATGTGCTTCTTTGTAATGGTTTAAAGATTCAAGTAGAAAAAATCTGCATATTTCCAGGGAAAATGCGCCAACATCCAGGTCAGCAATTTAGGTCACGCTTGCCTTGTCATGCCACTGTCCTCAGATCTGAAATGAGCTGCTTGCACCAGAGGACATGGTCTCAATGCACAGCAAAGCAGGTCAGGCACAGGAAGAGGCCAAGAACCTGATGATACACTTTTGCAATGAATGCGTGTGTATGAAACATTAAGGAGCTACAGATGTTCTGGAAGACACTCATGACTGTGAAAAAAGCGCCAGAGACCAAGGGAGGGTGCACTTTCCAAGATGGCTATTAATGCATGGATACGAGTTTCTATAATCTCCAAATCCTTTGGGGAGAACAACCTTACAAGATCTGAGCCAGAAAACATGACAAGCAAAAATAAAAATAAGGTCTGTGATAGCTCACTATCTTAAAGCATCTCTGTGCTTGTAAGGAAAGCCAAGGAGACCTACTGCCATTTTAACAAGTTAACAAGATAATCGTAAAATCGTAAATTCTCACAGATTAACAAGGGCTGCCTTTATTGTTTACATATTAAACAATAAGCATTCTGTGCTCCCACCCTACTGCTTTCCTGCCAGAGGTGACAGTGGTAAATACTGCAGCTGAAGCAGGAAGGGCCAGGTGCCCTTTGGGTACATGTTTTATTTAAACAAATAAACAAACAAACAAAAACTATTTAATTCCAACTTTTACTTAAAAAAAAAAAAAAAAAAAAACATTTCTGGGTACAACATAAATTTCTCCGTTCTAAGAACTAACACTTCATTGCCATTGCACTGTGTGGACAACTCACAGCGGAGGAAAGCATCTTTCTGCAGTAAGTTTTGGCAAGTGTAAGGACGAGGAGCAAAGTGTCCCCAGCATTACCATACAGAAAAATGAGAAGGAAGTGCACATTTAAAAGTACCAGTAAGGGAATTTCGATTTCCAGACACAACTCTTGCCAGTTTTGCCACTGACTGCTCCTACAACCCTAAACACCTACCCTTAGCTCCCTCTTGGAAAGGGAGCTGATCTCACCAGAAGCCTTTCAGGACACTGTGATCTTCTTCACATACGCAAATATTTCACTTCTGAGAGATAAGTACCACAGAGAAGAAGAAGATGCAGGAAATTATGCTGAATTAAATCTCTTGATCATCAGTAACTTTGCTTCCTGGCCTCTTGGGATCTTTAAGGCACTGCACTGCTGTTGCTCATTGACAGCAGATTTCCCCGTAAGTTATGATATTTAGATGACCTGCCTATGGAGCAGAGTCTGCTTCCCAACATGGGAACTTACTGACTGACTGCTGATGAGAGGTTTTGTTTAAACACACCAGTGCTAGAAATTCCTCTGCCAGACAAAATGCAGTCTTATTTTTCAATACATTGTTGCCTGTGTGAAACCACTATGAGGCCATTACTTGGAGATAAATGCCTTAATCGTATACAAAACATTTTCAAATGAAGCTATCTTCCCCCAAATGTAAATACCCTGGAACTGCATTTGGTAGCTCCCTGGTGTATGCTGTGTTGAGTATGCAGATGTTTACTGCTCCATATATACACGCAAATACAGGAAAAGTTGTGACACTGAGTGTAGTGCTACATTAACAGCCCAAAAGAAGACAATCACACTGCAGATCTGATCCTTTCCCAGAGCTGCTGGAGTTGAGTGCTCCAGATGGTCCTTCTGGCATTGATTTGTTTGCCAGGGCCAACTCAGAAAACAGTATGCAGGCATTGAGTTAATGAAACCAGCTGCCAGGCATGAAGGGTTAACAGTTCATCTAGAAAAATTAATTTATTCTCAAAACCCATTCTCTTGTCACTTACCAAGGGGAAAAAAAGTTAAGCGCTGTAAAATGGGCAGCAATAATTACATTTCCTTAAGGACGTGTCTGGCAGGAGGTCACTCTCTGTTTCATGAAGTACGTGACCATGATACTGTCATTTTGACAGCATCAATGTATGTAGCCATTAATCTTAGAAATTAAAAACCCATAAATCTGTTAAAACGACTGTCATTGATTAGGAATTACATTACTGCAATGCACAGAAGCCTTTTTATTATTTTTTTTTTTCCTCCAAAATGAATAAACAGGTCTCTTTGGTTTATCTTCTCCTATTAGTGATAAAGGGCAAAGCTGTTTCATGGCTATGCATCATTGTTTTGAAACAAAATCATACCTAAGAAGCTTAGGAGGGGGTGAATGAGGAGAAAAAGCAGGTTTCCAGGGATGTAATATAGCTTAACTACTTGCTGTCTCTTTTGAGGAGTACCAAACCATGAAGCAGCATTTGTTAAATGGTGAATCTTGCAAATTTGGTTGATACGAAACCATCCCTACAAGCTTCCTTACATGAAGAAGATAAGCATATCTGTTCTGTTAATCTTCACTTTCTTGTCAAGTTTGGGTTGTTTTTGTTTTGTGTGTGCTTTTTTTGTTTTCTTTTGTGTTTGTTTGTGGTGTTTTTTTTTTGTTTGTTTTGTTTTGTTTTGTTTTGTTTTGTTTTGTTTTTTTAATGCTCCTAGCTATTGGAAAAAATCCAGAGTGATCAGCAATCCAATGAACCAGTCTTCCAAGACCACATAGATAATTATTCCTCATTACACTAATGACTCTAAATGACTGGGAAGTCCATTGCCTTCCACAGAATTTTGACATCTGGGTGCCACTTTAAAATGCAGAAAGAGACATAAACTTCAGTATACTGATAATTACATTAAAGTGAGAGATTGACGTGCTGATAGCTCCCCATGCAAGTGCTGTCCTCGACAGCCCAGACACTACAAAACTCCCTGGAGACTGGTGTGATCAGGTCACCACTGCACCTTGTTTCAGTATCTGATGAGTGGGGGTGAGAGAGTGAAACATACCAAGGTCTTTTAGATAATCAACTGTAAAAGTGAGAACGACTGTTGTCCACATTTAACAATCCGTTCATTTTATTGGGTGAGTAGGGGCATATCAGAGAGCCTCTGAGAATAAGGACTTATTAACAAGTTTTCTGGATGCTGTTTAAAAACAACCAGAGAGTGCACAAAGGGGAAAGCAAGTACCCACTAAAGCAAAATCAGCATCCCAGCTGCACTGTAAGAGTTCCAGCAGGAACTAAAGAAAGATTGAAGGACAGAAACTTGTATCGACTCTTCCGCCTTCTGCACTGGTCTCTTCCGGCAATGCTGATCTCCTTTCTTTTGCCTCTGTTTTAAGCAATAGTTATTGAAACCAGTTTGTTAGAGTTTGGATACAAGGACTGCACTGGGTTGTAATTAAATACAGCATATGTGCTCTTAGTAGTTGTTTATAGCTGGAAGATCAAATGGTTTTCTGAGACTTTGATCTCAATGCTTCTCTTGAAAAAACACATTGACAAGTTCAATGGGCTCTACCTTCAACTTCTTAGGAATGAGTTTGGATGCAGTTCTCATTAATAAACCTGCACATCCTCAGGATGGGGAAACAGCTGGCTTTTCCACTCTGTTTGGGAGTACACTATCAGTTAAACTAAAATAGAAGGAAAATCAGGGAACAGGCCTCCAAAAGGCAGCTTCAGAGTAGAAATTGATGCAACAGCCATTCAGTGGCTCATCCAAGCCATAGGACAGTTCTCACTAGTGTGCCATGATGGCCTTTGTGCTGTCTGTGCTCTGAAGTGCTGGCTGAAATGGGAAAGGACTGACTGTACCATTATCCCTACAGTGCCACTAAATGCAGCGGGTTTTTTTGTTTGTTTGTTTGTTTTTTATAGAAAAGGATATGCCTTGTGTAGGACTTTTTATTGGAAATAAAATGGGCTTTATGGAAGAATTTCATAATGGTTTTACACAGTTAACATCCAGAAGCTTTTTCTGACTTTCTGCCTAAGTTCTTGCTTTAAGGACGCAGTGCAGATTGAGTAACTTTAATAATCACCAGCACCCAGCCCAGCAAAAGGAAGCTATGGGAGACCGACAACAGTCAACAATTTAATTTGCCAGAGGGCTGGACAGTCAGAGAGTAGTCTAAACTTCTCTGAACACCAAGTGGCCTTAATAAATAGCCCCCTTCAGAATCATTACAGCTGTATCCTGCTTTTCACTGTATTATACGGACACCAGGAGTCACTTAGGAGCTCTCCAGCTCTCAAATTGGCCAACAAACTAAAGTCAATCCATTTGGAATTGGGATAGAAACATTTGCCAGAGTGAAGCGGACTGTGTGAGATCAATAATATAGATCCTGGACAAGCAAAAATTACACTGTCTGCAGAAGGAAATAAATGAGAAAAAAGTCCCAAATCAATTATTACCAGGGGCCAGGATCTAGGAAAAAATGAAACAAGACCAGGAATAGCAAAACATTAGCTGTATATGTATGAAACAAGTGGACATGGGAAAAATACATATATTTACTGATTACATTCAGAAGATCAACTTTCATTCCACATTCACACCTGTCTTTTCATGGCTGTATCTGTGTGTAAGAGGACACATCCATCTGATTCAAAGGAAAATTTCAAAAGTATGTGATAAAAGGCAGGAAGGTTCATTTCCGAAAACACACCTCTCCAAATAATGTATGGATTGAATAATGCCTGAGCAATCATCATGGGGTTTGAAGAGAAACACTGCTACATTTGCTGAGAGACAACTGCAGATGTTAAATGCAGCATTTGACAACCATTCCCTGCAAACATATACAGGTTAAAAAAAAAAAAAAAAAAAGCAAAAAATATCTCTTAATCACCTTCTAGCCATTGCTGGAAACAGGAAGCCAAAGGACAGATTTTTTGGTATGGCTCAATGCTGTGACACCTACAAAAAAAAAACAGGAGATGAATAAAACTTGAAATTCCAATCTGAGATCAGAGATTTTCAGAAACATACAAATAACCCTTTAATCACAGCTATAAGGCATAGGATGGTATCACATGAAGAAAATACTGTGAAGTATTTTTGTAGGAATGTTTGTGGTTTGTTTGAATAGGTTCTTTAAGAGTGCGGCATGCAGCTCTTGTTCAATGCTGGTGAAAATGCACAGCTAGTGGTGGTGTCTATGTTGGAAAGTGTTTTGTAGCTGAGAATTTGCTCTATCGAATAATGCTATTGTGCTCTTTGTACCCACTGGGACTTTCCATGGGAATAAATTGGAGGCATTACTTTCAGAGGAACCTATCTACATACTGCTACTGCTGTCACTGGTTTGAGTACAGGATCAAATTTCAGTGGTTTGGCTTTTAAATCACCTGATGTCATGTTTCAGATATGGGGTGAGAAGAGGGAATGGTAATTCCATCCTGAGCCCTCTTCACACCCCATAATTATGTATTTTGTGGCTTATATCAATGAGTTCAGCTGTCTTCTATAGGTACCACCTTAGAGGGACTTGCCACCTCAGAGATGTATGCCCCATCTTGAGGGATGCTCTCCACCAGCAGTCTGCAGAATGTATTTCACCATGAAATCCTCAGACTTATGCAAGTATTGATTCTGGGATTGATTATTAGGACAAAGTGCTTATTGGTGTCCCTCCAAATCAATATTTCTCTGCTTTCAGACCATCCTGTTGACCCACCCATGGGGAAAGCCCATCTGAACTGCACAGCAGCTTTATCAGCATTTCAAGAAAGGCCAGCAGGGCAGATCCTCCAAGGCTGTCAGTCAATCAATCTGTATGGATTTCAGTGGAGTTGCATTGGTTTGCACTAGTCAAAGGTTTGGACCGGCATCTTTCCCTGCCTGCCTAAAGAAGCTTCTATATTATTTTCAAGTCACCTACATCAAGTCAGATCTCAGAGTGAGATCAGACCACATCTACAGCAGGCAGATCTGGCAGCATTCTGAGTAGTTAACAGCCCACATGGCAGCAAATCACCACCGCTGTCTGGTTCTCACACCATGCAGGGCTGTAAAACAAAATCACTTCTTAATCAAGAGAGCTGTACTAGGAAACACTACAACCAGCAGTTCAGCCATGTCCATGAGGTCAGCTCGATACCATCTCTGAACCTTCCCAAACACCCTTCGGGGTTCTCCTGAGACAACATCAGGTGCCTCTTTCCTTGCAGAGGGGCTGGCAGTAGTCATGCAAGGCAGCATGGCAAAGCATTTCCCACTCCCAAGCATGGGGTGGAAAGCCTGTGGCTGTGTATGTTTTTCCACTGTCATAGGCCAGGCAGGAGACACCATGCAGCTCTGGGGCTCCTCCACACTTGTGCTCTACTTGTGCACTTGTCAACACAGAACACAAAAAAGTGAGCCATTGTCACTCTTGCTTTAAAACAGAGATGAAGAGACTTGTCTACTGAAAACAGACATATGTGGGACAGAAGAGGTTAAAAGATGATCTAAAAGCAATTTTGGCAGGAAAACAGAAAACTCAAAAGGACATTTCTTTTGTTCTGGCAAACCTCACCTTCCTCTGTTAGCCTGGCAGACAGCACAGAAGACCTCTGTCATAGGCAGGATGATTTCCAGCAGTTTGGACCTAGGCATATTGAACGTTAAGCTGGAAACATGTATATCATATCTCCCCTGCAATGCTCTATGGATTTCTGAGCTCTGCACAACCAGCTGAAACAGCCAGAGAATTTGTGAACTTCTGCCAGCAGACTTCTAATTCTTTTCCAGGCTGGCAAGTGGGCTTGAGTGAGCATTAGGAGAAATGGACACAGTTCTTGCTTGCTATCCTGAAGGAAACAGCTATGGGAAATCCAGTGACAGTAGCTAAGGGAGCCATGTCATGCAGGCACTGGCCTGTGGTTGCTGGTGTCACAGCCTCCACGCACCAACTCACATCCATGCCCTTGTGCCCATGCAGTGCAGTCAGGCTGGGGACACCTGTCCTGCACATCCCATCACCCCGCTACTTGCAGCAACTCTGCCTTCCCCTGCCAGGCCCAGCTCCAAAGGCAACCAGCCATCCCACTTTATGCAGAATGGGATCAGAGAAGGCTAAAGGCACACCATTGAAGAGGAAAGCTATCAAAGCCAAAGCTTTGCACCAGATCTTCACTATTAAAGAGCCATTACACTCTCATGCAGCATTTCAAGCTTTTTTTCAGCTGCCCCCACTACCTGCAAAGAGCTCTCTTGCCCCAGGGTGTAAACATTTCACAGGCATTCAGGGAGGAAGCAATAGCGTATCTACAGGTGGTCTTCCCCAGCCAACAACTCCATCCAATGCAATGGGGAGAGACAGCCCTGCTAGGCCAGCTCAATGAATAGAAGCAATATTCAGTCTCAGTGGAAGTCAAAACTTCTGTAGTCCATGACATCTCTCTGGCTGAAGCATCACTCTACCATCTGAGCATCTGTCATGACAAAAACAGCTTTCTCCCCAAGAGACGTGCAGAAGGAGCTGTATTCTCCAGTGGAAGTTTGCAAGCAGGCAGATTTCTAATTAAGTGGAAAGGACAGAATCCACAGAATGATTAAACATCTGCCAGGTGCTCACCCACTTGTCTGCTTCTCACTGCAGATGGCCAGCTTTTAACCACAACTTATTTTGAAGGCAAGGGACCAGCTTTATCTCTTCAAGTGATGTTTAAAAGACATCATCAAAATGCATCTGAGCTTGTTCTGTCTTCCTACTACGTTTCATTAGATGTCCTTGTTTCTACTTTTGATTTTCAAAAGGTAATCTCAAAATGGACAAACTCAGTGGAAGAGAACAGCAGTATCTGGCTGCAACCCCAGCTCTGCCCGGCTTTGCTGTAGGTGCCCATGGAGATAGAGGTGTGCTTACACCCTCAGCCCTGTATTGTCACCTGGTTGTGTCCCCAGCCCAAAGCTATCCCTCACCTCATGTAAAACCAACTAGTTTCAGGCCAAACCTGCCCATGTGCTGGGTGCTGGAATACTGCAGGGCAGCGCTAGTCCTTCTCTGTTTATAGCTATGCAGGATGCCCCTTAAGGTGGCAGGCCCAGCCATGGTACAGCCAGAAGCAAAGCACACGGCAGCACAAGCCCTGTCCCACCCTGGGCATCAGCAGAGCAAATCAAGTGTTTGGGCTGCTTCCCCTTCGTACTTACCAGTGCCTAGCCAAATCCACAGTGCACAAGCTCCTGCATGAGCAGCAGAGCTGGGTTCAAGCTGCATCAGAGACCTGCCCAGATCCAAAATAGCAGGTATCACAGACCCCTGTTTGTTCTTAGGCAGAGACTGCATCCCAGCACTCCCTGTGCTGAGTTAGAGCCCTGCACAATATTTGTATTTGGCACCCTAGCCTGTCTTTAGCCACGCTCGTTGTGCCTCTGTCTGTCTAGCTGTCTCGTTACACATTATTCTGTTTGCACACAGGCTGTTAGTTCTTCATGCTGCTTAGCACTGTTTTGCAGAGTCTGTTCCATGGGAATTGAGGCATACCACATGAACAGCTTTTGCTTTATATCACCTCTCCTTTTTGCATTCAGCATTGTGCATCTGCCAAGGTGGAGTCTTTTTCAGACCAAAATACTCTTGTTGTACCAACTGTACATCAGCACAGCAGCACTTACCACGACACTTAAGTTTTAACCTCTGCCAAAACAATCACAGCCCAACTTCAGGGCCCAGAAGGATGGTCTGGGAGTGACTGTGCTGCATCAGCAGATGAAGATGACTGCATGGGGACGGCCTCCAGCCTTTGTCAAAGTTGGTACAGCAAACTTTGCGAAAGTTTTCTGCTTAAACCAACATTGTACCTTCCTCCTAAGAAGGGGACATCAGCAGTGAGGAACTGGCTGTACAGCAACACACTCAATTTTCTCCAACACAGTATTCCTATCAGAGCTTCCCAAGGAGCTGACACTTAAGCACTTTTTAGCACTTCAACACAATGCCTTTCAAACTTCCAAGGGCCGCTCTGCAACTCAGTTCTTAACCCAAATTTCTTTCATGTTCAGCAGTTCACAGAAAAGCAATGTGATGTGCTGCCCCGGCACACTGACGCATCACAACTCATCCAAAGGGTATGGACAAAGGATGATGGAGGAGGAAATCCGCTTTTCTGGGTGTAGCTGTGGTTAGCATTTTTCCCTTCCTTCTCCTCCCAAGAGGAAAAATGCCTGGACTCTGTGCCATGCTGGATGGTCCACCCAGGCAAAGGATGGCAACTTCCTCTGGTTTTGTGCTCTGAGTTCAAGCATTTGCCATCTGTGAAGGTGACGGATGCATTCGTTCTTCCCCTTTGCCAAGAAATGAGATAAGAGCACTGCTCAGTGTCAACTGCTCCTGAATAACAAATACAGTTGGCATCAAGATTGCTGAGGCTGGTAAAGAAGAATTCATTCACTTGGCACACGTATTATCAATCACCACAGGTCATGCACTGGAAAATACATTTCTAGAGGTGAATGCTTCTAGTCTTATTATTTCTTCACACACAGTGATAGCCAGAGGATCCCATCAAGAGCCTTCAGCAGCATGAAAGAGGCTCTTAAGCAGCATTTTGTGGTATACGCTTTAGAAGGAAAACTGATAATTAAAGCTTCTCAGAGATGCTCCATGCATCACCAGGTGAGCTGTAAACAACACCCTGCCAGAAGCAGCAGCCCCACCAACCATCCCGCTCCCATCATGCTGGCTGTGCACCTCCCCACTGCTGCTGCCCAAGGGCCAGACCAGCCTCACACCACTGCTCTGTCCATTCTAACCTCAGTATGCACTTACCTGCATCAGCCTGTCCCAGAGGTTTCAAAGAGATGGAAACAAGGCAGTTTTAAATGAGAAAGAAAATGCTGAGCAGTGCCTGTGACCTTCTTAGCCCACCTATGCTATCTCAGGCCCTTACAGTAAAAACTTGTGAAGGAAGTTAGTTGGGCAACTAAATAGCTCTGGAAACAATCACCATATTTTACAGATTCCTCTCATCCTAGAAAATGTTTCAGTGGAAACACACACTGTTGTAAGCCCCATGTAGTATCCACACATCTCTTGAAAACCTGTGCTCATTATGGATTTGCCCAGTCAGCATAAGCCACGACTCTGTCCTGCCAGAGTGGCTTTGGTTCGAAGATGCACCCTAAAATTGCTGCTGAAAAGAAACAATAGAGCCTATGCAGTGCAGAGAAGGACTTTTGCCACTTTTTTATTGGCTTTAATTCAACAGAGTCAGCTCAATTCAGAAAAGTACTTAAATACGCACCTAAGTACTTGGCTAGTTTAGGTCTTTTATATAGAACTTGATTCAGGCTTAAGTGCAAATGAATTGTGTTCAAGAATCTGGCCGAACGCAATATATTTAAAAGGTGCTAAGGCATGGGTCTTACATCAAGCTTATTTTTCCCACACAAAATGCTGCTAGTCCTGAAGCCAGCTACTTCAGTGTATCCACTGCTAATAAGGTCAGAAGGAACCAAATTCCATTTGAATTTTTAGCCTTTACTATGGTTGCATATTTGCCTTAATATATGCCTAAATATTTGCCACTCAGTGAACTGGGGCACTTAGACTCAAGCTAGGCACTCAGAAGTGAGAAGAAAGGAAGCCATGAGCACTCATTCTGCCAGAAGCTACATTTCTTGCATCATAATCTCTGGACACCTTCTTCCATGGTTTAATTTTTGTTTGCTCTTTTTCTGTCCTAAGTTTAACATAGCAGAATCCCAGTTCTGAATTCCAGTGAAAAAACTTCACTGAGTTCACTTGTAGAAGAACACATTTACAACTTGATCTCTTTTCTGGGAGTTTCAGGCAGAAAAATAACCCCAAAGGGCTGTGAAGCCATGCATCTGTCAGCACATCTCTTTCCTGCTTGGAACTGAGCAATGGCACCAGAGTGGCCCCTCTGCCAAGGGTACCATCTTAGCACTGAACCAGAACCTCCACTGAGTAAAGATGCCAGCTTCCACAACCCATACAAGTTTCACAGTGAGTGATCAAATATTTTTACCTGAATTCCTTTTGCAACTTAGGCCAGATAAGTAGGGTATTTTTGTCTCATTAAATTCACTCCAAATGTAACTGCATTTTGGTAACGCATTATTTCTTTCTGCACAATGATCCTTCTCCAGGAGAAGATGCTCATAGCATCACCTCTACAACACTATATAACTTCCTGTATACAATTATTTCAAAGTGCTGATACTCTGATTTTACTCCAACAAATGAACCACCTGGGAAGGGACAGCTGGGTGCTGCATGGACCTGGACTGACCATAAAATGGCTCTCAGCACAGATGAGGAGGTCAGCACCAGGAGCCAACCCAATGTAGCTCCCAGCACACTGTCCAGTAGGAGATCCTATGTCCCATGTAGTTGCAGTGACTTGGTACAGGAAAAGAAGGTTAAGTTAAATACATCAAGATATGTGTCTTTCTGAAATGGTTCTACCTGATGAAAAAACATTCACGATGAAAAAGCAAATTCAGAAACTTTTCACACGCTAGGAGTCCACTTCAATCTTAGAGATTTCCATACCAGCAAAACTGACAGTCATTGAAATAAATTAAACAGTCATGCTGAAAACACTGAGCTCTGACTATCAAGTAAGATTAACGAGCAGCCTGCTTTCAAGGACAGAGTTTGAGGAGTCCTAACTACCTAAAATGTTTCTTGGCATGTCTTTACTGCCATTGTTACAGACATGATATTCCTCAGCTGCACCAAGAGACTTGTCACCCAGTAACAAGCATTCCATGACAAACACCCAAATCTCCAGATAGAAGATTTCTTCAGCTTTGCTGGCTGGCCCAGAGTAACTGAGTGAGCATACATAACACAAGATTCGGCCCCCTCCCTCCTCCCCCTCTTCCTTCCCCCCCTCCCCCCCCCCCCACTCTATCCAATTTATTAGCTTCTCATATAAACTCAGTGTTTGCTGCTGTGGAATATGGCCAGGTTCCTTAGAAGCTATGTTTGGACACCAACTAGTCACCAACTTCGGTCACCTTGAAATCTAAGGAGGGATTAATCTCATCTATTTGGTAAGTAGTTACAGTCTAAGCAAAGAGCTGCCATCATTCAGCTAGTTCTCCTGGGATGTAACAAACCTGGAGGTGTTTCTCTCACAAGCTATTGGAGTGTAGACAGCTATCTTAAATTTAGCTGATGTCTAAACTTTGGGTTCCTCTGTTCTTCAGGTAGGACTGAGACTAAATTCTGCACATCTACACTGTTGTCAGCCACAGACAACACTACTAATGTACACAAACAAGTTTAGTCTTGCTCGTGAGGATGAAAAGGAAAAGAAGAAATGACTTGGAGATTTCTCAGAGCGCTTCTGCTCTAAGATGTCCAAGTACGCCAGGTCAAGAGATTCAGAGGCAACTTCAGAGATGTTTGATGGAACTGTGGAACTGTAGGCTATTTGAAAGGAAAACCGTGTTAGCAAAGGCTACAGACATACTATAGAGACCATTGTGATCCAGCAAACATAATTCATATTATGAATAAGCATTTCTTCTTTAAGGGAGGGTGTGCCCACCTGAAGCAGTTCCTGCTGTTTCCAATTCAGTATCATGCTACCTATAAATTCTTCATGGGAAGAAGGCTGTGCATACATGCTGAGAACCAAAGTGGATAGCACTTAATTATTTTTCGTCGTGTCAATCATCTTCTCTATTATTAGCCTTTGATAACTTTTGAGGGTCAGCACGTCAAGTTTGGCAAAACAATGTAGTGATCATCCACTCTAAACAAAATGTATGTAGGCATATAGTAAGATGACGTTAATAACACATACCCATGGTAATACTGATCTAAAAAAAGAAATCCAAGCAAATTCTGATCCAGGAAGTTGTATTTTACCTTGATTGTATTTTCAAAAACCATCTGGAAATAAATCACATGGATGAACTATTATCAAAAACACGTGGCTATTAGTAATTATGGTATGCTGTGTCATGTCCCACCACCTGCTAGTGATGACACACAACACTATTCAAGAATGAAGGTTGATCAAGCTCAATGAATAATATTTAGACCATTTTCTTCAATAATCTGTGAGCAGATTTGTTCCCTCTCATATCTAACTTATTATTTTAAATTAATCACAATGATTTTGGTGACTAATTTATGATCTGCAATTTATTTGTAAGTATTGCCTTGTAAGGGTTCAAGATTTGAAATTCAAATCTTTTGTGCATGGTTTGGACTTAACAAGTAACTCAATAACAGTTTAATCCCTAACTAGATGAGAACAACATAGAATTCCCATCTCAGGAAGAATATTTGCATTTGCAAACTAAAAGCTCACTTCCTAGCAACTTGTAATGATTCCTTACAGTTTGCTGCATCTCTATCACTCCTTCTCAGACCATTCCAAGAACACAGAAGCACTGCAAACACAAAAGAAGCTTGTGTGTAGGAGACTGGAGAGGTAAAGAATTGCCTGAATTTGCTGCTATTTTTAAAGCTACTCCTGTAAAGCCAGAAACAGATTCAGCTATTCCCAGCAATGCTTCCAGACACTATGTTCACCTTTGGATCAGTGTAACCTGAGAAAACAACCATTTGGTGCCTTTCTCTTACAGCCATCTCCTCACATAGATAAGAACAGCCTCATTAAGAAAAAGCAGTAGTTTAACAAGAAATTACACACACTGGACAAGACCTCTGATCTCTTACCCTCCATAACATGCACCAGTTTTATTTGGAAAGTGGACATATTTGGAATCACAACATGCATAAGCAAGATATCTTCCACATGAAAGACAGCCCACTGAAATCAACAGAATATTTCTACAATCCCCAAAGCTATTTAGATAGGCTCACATTTTGGGAGAGTAGTCATCACAACACAGTTAAATAAGACAACATCCCCCTCCTCTGTAACCCCTTCTGGTGCAGCACAGTGTGTGTTCTACCTTCCAGTTTCTAAAATCATCTTCCAGTCCAGCGATTGCTGATAACATTTCAGCCATCCTAATGGTATCTCCAAAGAAAATAGAATCCAAAAAAGAAAAACTGTGGATGAAGGAAGAGTGTTCAACAAAAAACGGACAAAGGAGTACTTCTTTGGCAGGACAAATAATATGGCACTGCGCTTAATTTGCAAGGAAATTCTGTCCATTTTCAAAGATGAAAAGTCGTTATATGCAAACACATGCTGCAAGTTCAGGCATACCAAGGAATGTTTTGTAAAGACAAATAGCAGAACTGAAAAAAATGTCTTCTCAACAATTTTCTTTTTAAAAGTTACACCTTAGATGGACTCTAGTATAAAAGCTTGTTATGCGGTAGCAAATCTGATAGCAAAAACATCACATCCACTGACTGATGGTGAGTTTATTGAGCAATGGATGCAAAGTGTGGCAGATACAATTTGTCCTGATTAAAACCCACAGTTTTCTAACATTAGTTTGTCTCACCAGACTTTAGCCAAGTGAAGTGAATAAACAGGAACATCTGTCTAAAGAAATTTGGAGGGTAGAGCTGCTAATTTCAAATTTTAAGCTTTAGCAATAGATGAAGGTACTGCTATGGGTCAACTTGTTGTTTTCATTAGAGGTAAATATGGAAATGAACATAATGTCACTGAAGAAATGGCTGCTTTGGTGCCATTAAAAGACACAACTCAATTTATATGAAGCTGTAAAAACTACATCAAAGTGATTTTCTTTAACTTCTGTCAACATATCTAGTACAGCTACTGATGGCACCCAGCAAGAGAATTAATAGAAGATGATTCAATTGCGACCAGCAGCTCACGTTTGATGAAATATCACTGCATCCTTTATCAAGAAAATTTATGCAAATGCTTAAAAATGGATAATTTTGTGCAAATAATCATAAAAGCTGTGAATTTCATCAAGTCTAAGGGACTGAATCATCAGCAATTCCAGGAGTTCCTTAAAAGTATAGGTGCTGATCATGGGAATGTCATTTAGTTTTCTGAAGGAGGTTGGCTAAGTCAGGGTAAAATGCAAAAAATCTTTTAGCATTTGCTACATGAAATCTAGTCATTTGTGGAATCAAAATTAAAATCTGAGCCAGAACATGAAGATTAAAAATGGCCCATATATTTAGCATTTTTTGTGGATTTGACCACTCAATTAAATGAGTTAAACACGTGTCTTCAAGGTGAAAATCAACTTATCTGTGCTAAATTTCATACCATAACAGCATTCAAAATGAAACTTAAATAATGGTAAGCTCAAGTTACAGCAAATAATTTTATGCATTTGGGCTGAACAGACATGTGAATAGTGAAAAATATGCAGCCTTCCTTTCTGTTTCGATGAATGAATTTGAGAGTAGGTTTCAAATCTGAACATCAAAATATCAAAATGTTGATATCCGTCACATCACATTCACGCCTTGTTCATATCACCACTTTTTGGCAGTACGTACATTTGTGGATGACTATGGTCAAGGATGATGTAAGGAAGAGTAAAATGTCATCAGAAATCTCCAACAAACACCTTGAGAACTCACTAAGAGCTGCAATCCCTGCAGGTTGGTGTCTTAGTTTCACAAAAAACAAGATCAAATATCCCACTAATTTTATGCTTTTTTTTTTGCTCTCATTTTTTTATGTTTTAATAACAAAACAAAAAAAAAAAAAAAAGGTTTGTTACTTATATACATTGGCAGCAAAAGGAGACAAGTCCAGAAATCCAGCTACAACAGAGGTTCAAAGCCCATGCAGGAGACAGGGACAAAGACAGAACTGTTTCCAGATCACTGTATACTCAACTACATCCCAAAATTGCTTTATAATCTCAGCTTCCCCATCACATACAGACTGCCCAAGGTTCAGAAGAGGTAAACTGTGACAGGATTTCACCGAGTCTCAGTTCTCTCGTATCAGTTGAATTTGGAAATATGGCAGAAAAGGAGAAATGTGGCAGAAAAGGAGAACACTGTTTGCACTGTGATGCAGCTAGCATCTTATTTTGTCACTTCATTGTCACATCAGTCAGCCTAGCTATGCACCATCAGAGCCTTGGAGCAGATCCCTTGGAAGCCAAAGCTGCCACCTTCTAGGTGCTTTTCCCTGCCAAGCCATCAGCTTTGCCCACAAGCTTCACATCCATCCTCAAATTGCCTTGTAGAACTTGGTCATTACAACACACAGCATTACAGAGCCAGCTTCTGGGCCGCCTACCAGCTTTGGGTGTATCGCTCATACTCCTCTTGTTTTGTAGGCATATCCTGAAGGAATAAACACTAGGCAGGCATCTCAGGAGAAGCAGCTTCCATCTGTTCACATGAGATGGCTCTGCCTGGGTCTGGGGAGCTGAGCACTGAGAGAAAGCAACCACTGCAAGCCACGTGGGGCCATGCTGCTGCCACCAGCCTCCACGGGCAGTGACAGTGTCCTGCCATCAAATATTTCTGGAAACTAGCCTGTAGCTCAAGCTAAAAAAAAACAAAACCACCAGACAGCATTCTCTGGCTTGTATTTTGTAGGAGGTCTGTGGTGCTCTAAAGGGATGATAAATGGAGTTTGCACTTTTAATGCAAAACACATTGACTGAACAGTAGAAGAAATAGCTGGTAAAGCAGCTGTAGCATCTGCCCCATCGCACCGTTAACTGTATCTTGCATAATGTGCTGCACCTGCATACATCTCAGCCCACTTTTCTTCTAGGGGTGGTTATTAATACTGGATAGAACAAGCTAATTATCAATCCTCCTAGATTAAAGTTCATGAATGTGTCATTGTAGAAGTTACCAGAACTGCTGTGTTCTCCTGGCTGCTCTGACATGGGTTCTTTGAAGCATGCAGACACGTAGCTTACTAGTTTACTAAGTTTACTAGTAGTAAACTTAATTAAATCACCAGAGGAAAGTTAATGGTCATTTTTAATTGTGTCGTATTAATTATGATTGAAGTACCTTTTACTACTTTCTAGTAGCAGTTTCTTCATTAATGCAGTAATTTCACTCATTAGTTTTCATCTGCAAGCCAGTTCTGCTTATGTCAGCACCCTTATTATAAAATAAAAGAGCAGGGGGGAGAAGGGGCTCATCTTGTAAAAATAAATAAATAAAAACAGAATAACCAAAGTCATGCTTTCCAATGAGAAGTAATCCCATGATCCTACTCAGGAAGCTAATTCAGCCACATGGTCCTGATTTGCAATTCTGTTCTAGGGGGGTATGGCATTTCTCCGACATTTAATCAAATTAGACAGGACCGCTTTGATGGAGGAGTGGTCTCTGTTTGATAAAGATTGAGGAGGGGGGAAATCCTTAAAGATATTTTAATGCTCTAGCAGTTGTTTCAGATTTACTCATGTTCCATGTCTTTCTTACAGTATGTGAAATAGTCACACTCTTGCAAGTGGTTTGGAAAAAATAAAAGCCCAAGAAGTCTTTTTGTCATTGTGTTCCTCAGGTCTTCAGGTTTTTATCTTTGTGTGACATCACCCAGTCAGCACAGTACATTAGTTTGCTAGATTCGGTCAGGGTGACACACATTTAGATTTTCAGAGCCCATCTCACAGCCCAGGAGAGCTTTTCAGCTGGCAAGTCTAGGGCAATATTGTCCATCCCATCTGTGAGCCCGCCCAAAGGACCGGGCAGAGACAGAACAGCAAGGAAAAGAAAGCTCTCCTTAAAACAGTGCAGCTGAGTCCTATAGGCTCATCTCAAATCCATAGCTCAGAGAGGGTGACCCATGGTCAGCTCACTATGAAGTGGTGAGGTACTGGAACAGCTGCCCAGAGGGGCTGTGGATGCCCCGTCCATCCCTGGAGGTGTTCAAGGCCAGGTTGGATGGGGTTCTGGGCAGCCTGGTCTAGTATTAAATGTGGAGCTTGGTGGCCCTGCGTGTGGCAGGGGGGTTTGAGCTTCATGATCCTTGAGGTCCCTTCCAACCCTGGCCATTCAGTGATGCTACGATTCACGAGAGGACACAGTGATGTGATGTCCAGGCACAAGGAGGTCACCTGAGAGAAACTTGATTTCCTGTAACAGTAAAACAGCAACACAGAGGTTGCTACTGTGTCATCCTCAAATCCTGATCTATTATGCCCTCCTTACTAAGGAAAGTTTTCTTTAATGGAGAATAAAAGAAAGTAACTTTTCAAAATTATTTTGGAAATCAAATGCTGCACCTGGCACAGTTAGACACTGACAGCATACATTTTACTGGCAGCAGCAAGTGGCTAAGGCTGCAAGGAGAACAAATGGGAAGAAATAAAACCCAAGAGGTGGAAGGTCCTTGGCTGTAAGTCTGTGGGCTGTAAATTTGATTCCTCTTGCTATGTTTGCCTCCAAGAGAAAGGTAAAAGCCAAGAACCAGGACTTGGGTGACTGCAGGACTGGGAACAGGACACAAGCTGTTATCTCCGATTAAAGGCTTGCCTTGCAACCAGGGCAGTACACAGGTTTGCTCCACAGAGCAGTGGGGGAACAGAAGTCAGGAGATCTCTCTGACCCCCACCCATTGTTATACATCTGTCACCAGCAATCCAGGGGCACTGGGACATGCCCCACACAGCCCTCAGCTGTGGGACTGCTTGTCCCCAGCACAGTGAGGACCCAGACATCAGCCCCATGCAGTGTTTCACGTAAACATTACCTTTGTTAAAAGCATTAGGGAAAGGCTGGGTTTTAATTGCTTTTTCATTTTCTTTCCTACTTATCCGTGCCATCGCTTCTCCATTTTTTGCTCCATTTTGCTCTCTGGTGCTGGTAGGAAAGATATTTTATTGCCTCATTTGCTAGTTCCTGTTTCTCCAAGAAAAACTGACCATTTGCTGGAATATCTCCCCATACTCATGGCCTTCTTCAAACAGTAAAAGCAGCCTCATGCCAAAGTGCACAGCGTACCATCCATCCCAGCAAAGACGTCCTCACGAGGCACAAGGTGAAAGACTCTTTGCTATAAATTGCAAACTACTGCAAAAAGGCCTGAGGGGGAAGGAGAGAGAAGAGACATGTCTGATTTGTTAGACCTCTGCAGCAGCTGCCTGTTATTTGTTTGGGGAATTACTGTCAGTGTACCCAGTTCTCCAGCCGAACGCCTCCAGTGACATCTCCCCTACTCACAGAGCTGCTCACAAAGCTCAGGAGGAACATCTGTGCTGAGTGCCGTGCACACATCTCCCAGCAGCATCTAAAGTTTTAGCTAAGCTAAAGGCAGAGAGCAGTATCACTGACTGTAAGAAAAGAAAAATTAGCAAGAGACTGGCTTACCAAGGAGTCCTTCACCATCCAGAGCCAGAAGGTCAACAGTAACAGCAGACAAAGCAACACTGCAACGCTCTTTCAGCATGGAGCAGAATAGGGCACATCAATGCAGGTGCTCCTTCTGTTCTCAGCAGAGCAAGGATCCACAGAGGGTGAAGTATCAGACTTTATCTTTCATCGTATATTCAGCTCCAGAAATTCTTCCTTTCATGCTGACTGACTGCTTGAGAAGTGATAGGGTTGGTGCAGCCAAAACTGTCTTCCCACGAAGATGGTCCTACAAAGGATTATGGCAAGTCTGAGATAATAAATAAAGAAATAAAATCAGTTCTTGGAATACATTGACTCCAGTTGCCCAGAGCAACCAAAGTCCACCTCTTCAGTGAGTAAGCTAGGAACTAAATTGAAAGCCAGGGGAGAAGGGTAAGTAAAAAAACTGCAGAGAACAGCAGCTAAGTTTGGACAAGTCAAATGGAAGAAGCAAGTCTCTGGCAAAAGATGTTTTAGCCTCTTTGCATGTGCTCCTGCTGCTGATCTAAAAGTGTGCTGGAGAAAAGAGGGAATGGAGGAGGCAGGAGGCCATAGATACATAACAGGGGCACTACTGATGCTCCCAGCTTTGAAGATCATCAACCCACAGGACTGGAAACCCTGCAGATACCACCTACTGATTTACCCACTGCCCCTCTGCCCCTAATTGTCCCTCCACTTCTTTGTCGCCCAGATCTAGTAATCACATACAAGATGCTTAGGCTGTATATATTTCATGCAATACACCAAATGCAGCTACATGTCTATATTTTACCTACACACATCTTTATGTTATTGTCTTCTACCAGAGACTCCACTGTGATCACTTGGATGTAAAGGCTATAGAAACATCCTCTTCCTCAAAAATACATGCTCAAAAATGACCTTCTAATTCAACTATCTAGTTATCAGAGTAGTTGGGTGCCCAGGAACGCCTTTAGATACAAAGTTGGACTTTTCTAGGGCTTTGGAAAAGACAGAATGTCATCAGAACAGTTTGTTCCTGAGGAGAGCAGCCCTCATGCTAGCATCCAGATTTCATTTGCACAAGTCCCCATTCAGTTAAGAGCACCACTGACCACCAATCTATAAACCACGCATCCATGGTCTAAAGACAGTAACAAAGCCTGTAGTGCTTATAAGCCACAAACATTAAATTGTATGTACTGTTTATTTAAAAGCATCACAAGGTCCTCATTTGTGTGATTAACTACCTGCTCCATGCTATAATCAAATGAAAAGCCCGGATCTCTGCAAAACCCAAAACACTTAAAAATAATCAGTAGCAGCAGAATAGTAATTCTTCACCATTTTAGTTTCCATTTTGCCTTTCCATATAGCTTTCTCCCCTACACAGCCCCCAGTGCCCCAGCAAGATGACATAAGTCTTTCCAGGACCTTAAAAGCATTTTCAGACCCATTTTAAGCTTACTAAAGTCACCTTGGTCAATGTGTCTTCCCAGCTTCCTTAGCTGACCACTGCCGAGGATGACTTCACTTCTGGGGGAGATCTGATGTTTCATGTGGCTCTCCACACAGAACACAAAAAATTACAGAACAACCCACCACCGGGTCCCAGTGCTTTGTACGTGGTGTTAACATCTGCCAGAGATCAGTGAAACTTTGTGCTGATGAGGAAGGCTAAGAAACAGTGTTCAGGTGATATTGCAAGCATGGCATTTTAACCTTCTTACCTAACAGCCAGGGGAATACTGTGCATGGCTCAGGTGTAAGAAAGAGTCAAGCACTGCACTGAAGCTCATTTTGGACTACCTTGAGCTGGAATGAGCACAGCAGGCTGCACACCTGGAAAGCAGGGCAGGTAGCTGACAACTGCTTTGTGCTGCTCTCCACTGCTGCAGGCAATAAATTAGCTGGCCCAGAAAGCCTGTTCAGGAAGGACCTCTGGTGACATCCCAGCAAATCCCAGTGCCACTGTTCCTTCTATGCCCTTGGATCCACCAACTGATGCATTGTGTCAGCTCTTCATTCATCAGGGCAGTACGACAGGGGACTATTAGCTCTGTTTGCTTGCTCTCATCTTCCCTATTCCTCTGGGAAAGTTTTAAGCCTCCTAGCACTTGCCACCAGCTGTCAAGATAATTAGAGCTATTGTTTATTGCAGCAAAGCGCTTTGATTGACATCCTTGTAAGAACGCAGAGATACTGTCCTGTGGCAGAACTGCAGAAAAGCATATTAGTGCCATTAGTTTTGAGGCACGTAGAAGAGCATGAATGTTACTCCTCCTCCCTTACAGTTATTTAACAGATGACAATGCATTTTCTTGGCTCTAGCTTTACCTAAGTAGGTCAGACAGACATTGACTGCTGTTTCTTGGTGTGATGGTACAACCAGAAAAGAAAAGGAAGAACAAAGCCAAGTAAAGCTTGTTAGGAAGATGCATTTAACATATCTTTATAAAGGAACCCAGCACCAGTTTTGGGAAGTGTCACCAGAGCCTCAGGAGATTTGCTAGGCTATTACTTCTCAGTATAACACTTTATAAAGTGAGAACATACACAAATGATTTAAAAATGCCTCCCCACAGGTCAGCACTGCTCCTTTGCCTGGGTTACATCTGAACTTTCATGCTTTACAGCTGCATGAAGCTACTCCCCAGCTAATGCTTTGCTATGGCAAAACCTCTCCAAAAGAGAGATAAGAACAACTCTGTGGTAATGAGGACAGCCCTGCTTGCACCAAAAATGTGAGAGAACAGAACTTGCTTTTATAGCTAAAGAAATAACATTCTAAAAAAGCAGGTATGGAGTCAAATCTTCAGAATCTTCTAGAGTTTAAGGATTGCTTAAAGTGTGAGAAACCATCAGGTGGTCACCTTCATCTGGGACAGTGTGAGTTTACTTCACTCTCAGCTCTGTTTCCTCCATGCAGAAAATTAATACCGTTCCCAAAATGCAAAAGCAACATGAAAAAATATCACAGATATCTCACCTCTTCTAGAATTATAATTAGTTAGATAAAGCAGCAAGTGTTTGGTCCCCTCACAGCATTCTGTCTTTCAACAGATGTTCTGTATTTCTTATACACATTAACAGGGAAATCTATGTACAGCATCTGACCTCTCCAGATAAGTTATTCTGATGTGAACTCACTGTGAAGCTCCAGCCTGGATGTGTTCTGCCTAAAGAACGGCCTTAAGCAGCTGCACTTCTATCACACAAAGTACTAAGCTGATGAAAGTACATCTCAGGTATTTTCTACCCCAGCAAAGAGAAAATGGAGAAAAATAGTGAGCTCGTCAAGGAGCACCCTTATCTGCAACAAAATTATCTATGTTCGATAGATATTTACTGTTTATAAAGAAAAATAATTGGCTGGTCTGTGCTGTGCAGATTAGAGATTCTTCAAAGGTTTAAAACCAAAGCTGGCAGAAACCCATACACATTGTAGTTAGTTAAAAGCCATGAAGTAGGAAGGATTTTAATCAGAGGCACACTGATCCATTCCTAATTAACAATATGTTGGGGGTTCACAGTACAGCAGGGTGACTTTGGGAAGACATAGGGAAAACAAGACATTACTGGTACATAAGAATTTATATTTGCTTTACATTTATGCTTGAGCTCAGCAAACCCAAGGAGACAAAAGAAACACCAGAGTTCATTAACACTGCAGCATTCTGGGGCTCCCATTTTCTCCTCCTCCTCCAGCAGGTGCACAAGGTCTCCCATGCTGTACCACAACCCCTCTACCTCCCCCAGGACTCACACTGCCAGGACAGGGCTGACCACGGCTCCCACTCCCCATCACAACACCAGGAGCGTTCCAGCCCGTTATGTTTGCGCTGTGCTCTTTCTGTAGTAAAAACAAACATAACAACACTGTAACTAGCAGTATCAGCCACCCAGCACTCTTTACTAAGCAATAAGGACACAAATCTTCTGCTTAACTGTATCTCCATGCTATTACCTGTGACACCCTGCCTGCATTAAAGGTAGTGGAGTGGCTCAATCTCTTAAAAGGCATTGGATCCTATTGCAAGATGAACATCTGCAATTAGCAGCACCATTGGTTTCATGTCTCCAGTGCCCCGGGAAGCCATCTGCCAGAATAGTTCCAGCTTTTCAAATAAATCTCAGCCCTGCTGTCTAAAGGTCAGCCTTCTTCTAAACCAGACCTAAGCACTTCAGGTGGCCCACTTGCACAAAGAACTCAGCTTTCCTCATCCCTCTGTGATCTGGTGCCACAAAGTGAATAAGGAAGGAAGATGGAAGGGGTGGCTCAGCAGCACAGTGGAGACAGCCTCTGCCCCTAGCCTGACAGCATCAACAGCGCTCCTCCCAGCTGAGATATACGCATTTCCAGCATTACCCCCACCAAGCCCCCAGCAGCACATGCAGTGACTGCTTAGGTCCAAGGCATAAAAAGCATAGGATTTAGGGGAGAGGAGTGGGCAAAGCATGTGTTCAGCAGGCCCAGGTCAGTCCACATACCCCTCAGCTTGGCCAAGGCTGTCAGGACCGGAATTCCACAGCTCCTTCAGTGTAGATCAAAATTCCCAGAGCCATCACCTACTGCCTCTGCCACACCTGCCTTAGGACAACAGCTCAGAGCAGTGCAGGCAAGAGTCCCCTGTTCCCAGAAGCCAAGCAATGTGAACACAGGGATCAGGAAGATGGGCTTGGAGGCATTTGGAGGATTTGCTTCTAACTACCGTTCTGTACCAGATCTGGTGATACAGCAGCACCATTCCCATTTCCCACCTTGCAGTATTCAGCTGCTGATAGCATTTGCTCACTTGTCAGCACAGTTCTTTATCAGTCGCCTTTGCCTTATCAACCCAGCACAAGGCAGCAGCACACAGAATACCCAAGCTGCTCTGAGCAGCCCTGTTCCCTCAGCTGAAGCTGCAGAGCTGAAGCTGCACAGAGGAATCTCTCCTTAGCCTGGCACAACCCCACACTTCACCTCCTATAGTTAACAGAAATACTCTAAGGCCTCATTTTCCAAAATTCAGGAAACAAACTTATCTTTTCGTCTGACATAAGCCCCTACTCCCCATCCAGCACATCAGCTTCCTTCTGTTCCCATTCCATGGCTGGGGCAACCCCAGACCCAGTGCTCTGTGCCCAAGGCAGCAGCTGCTGCAGTGGGCTGACATGGCCAGGCTCAGGCACCCAAGGGCCACAGCAGCACTCAGTGCTGCTCGGCCCACCCTGTCCTTCTGAGTGAGGCACCCCAAGCCACCTTGGCAATCCTCTTCCTCCACCAAGAAAATTCATCAGCGTAACAGCATGCCACTTCATTAATGTATGACTTCGTACTATCCGAATCAGCCTTTTATGATTTCTGCCAGTACAATCCCTTCAATAGGATTCTTTGCCAACCTCTCTTGAGGCGTCTTACCTACCTCACCACCCTCGTGGTTGTTGCATTGGGTATATACAGTGCTTGTTACTAGCCCTGAATAAAACACCCACCTGAGCTAAGCCTGAAGAAAATACCCCTGCTGGGTACTGTAAGGGTGCAAGCTGTACCAGCTCCTCCAGGAGCATCTCATGGCAGCACAGGGCAGCCCTTAAAGCACCAAGCCTGGCCCCAGATTTGTAGAACCAGGGCAGGTAAATACTTCCACAAAGAAATGTAAGCCAGTTCACTAATTATTGACCCAGCCTCACAACTGGAGGCATGCAGATACCTAAGGCAGACCCTGTGCTGGGACCGAACCCAGCAGCATCAGAACACTTCTGCATCATTTCATGCAGCATAAGCTGGCTTGGGGCAACAAAGCTTCTACTGATTTCTGGGTAGAGGGTCAGAACTGAATATCAAAAAGCATCATCAAATTCCATGTAGTTCAGCACCCTGTAAAGAATATTTCTGTGAGGAAAAATCAGAAGACAATACTGCATTATTAGATGGACTGTGAAACACAGAACAATAATTAGCAGACTGGTGCACACTGTAACAATGGAAGGTCTAACTGAGTTAGATTAGAAAATTTTGGGGCTGGGTTTTTTCACTCTTTCAATCATGAGCTAACTGAACTAGGTGCAGCCTCTCAATGAATTACTGCCTCTGAAAAATGTGCAACCCAGCTCATGTGTCAAGCATAGAGCATTCGTTCTAGTTCAGACCAGGCTGATAGGCCCTTAGTGCAGCATTTACACTTCTCAAGGTCTTTTCACCCATTTCCCATCCCTCTGATCTGAAAACAGACACCATTCAAAAGGAACAGAGGTAAAAATGGGTCAGCATATCTTAATGTAGAGAGTGGGGAACATTTGCATAAAATGAGACTGGAGAGGCTTTCAGCAGCACAGGCTGTGTCTGGGCAGATCAAGGTGCCTGCTGAACTATCTATTTCAGCACAACCTAAGTGGAGGAAGACCAGATATTTTTTGAGACAGTGGTCTTGACAAGACCATTATTTCTTTTCTTTTCCCTAAAACACAGACACACATACTGTGCAACACCCTGCTGAGGCTAATGCTGCTGCCAGACACCGAGCCCAGTGCTCCACATGGGATCTGAACTATTTGTCTCTCCTAGGCATCACCATGGTGGCAGTGGGACAAATGCATGGTCCTGGTAAAGTGCCACCTGCTGTCAGATGTTTCACCCTCCAGCAAGTCCCTGGGGACCTCAGTATCAGCTCACTGAACTAAGGGACATGACCGCACAGCACGTCTCAGTAACACAAACCAGCATCCACCATGGGAAGGACTACATTCATCTTCTGTGTGCTAGAAGAACACCTTCCAGTCCACAGAGAAGCTTGAGATGAGGAGGTATGTTTCCTTGGTCTTTGGTCTTGGTATTTCCTTGGTGGTTTTTCACCTAAGGGAATCTAAAGACGTGAGGCTTCCCTTGGCTCTGTTAATAAATGTTTATACATTAAGAGCAGCAGCTTGCAAGACACTCACTGTCCATGCTTCTTGCAAGGCAGTGAATTCATAGAATGGCTTGGGTTGGAAGGGACCCAAAGGATCATGAATCTCCAACCTCCCTGCCACATGCAGGGCCACCAACCTCCACATTTAATACCAGCCTAAGCTGCCCAGGGCCCCATCTAACCTGGCTTTGAACACCTCCAGGAAAGGAGCATCCACAATCTCTCTGGACAGCTGTTTCAGCACCTCACCACTCTCATAGTAAAGAACTTCTCCTAACATCTAATCCAAACCTTCCTTCCTTGAGCTTAAAACCATTCCCCATTGTCCTATTACTATCTACCTGAGTAAATAAAATGGGCCACTGACTGATGATGCTACTTAGTGGATGCCTGGAATGCTTAGAAAATAAACAGGCAGTACAGGTGCCAGTGCAGAAGAGAATGGGTTATGGAACTGTCCTCTGGCAAGCTCTCTCCATGCACCTCCTTTTCAGAAAACACGACGATGAGGAAACACTCCCAAGTGACATCTGTGTTCCCTGGGTCTCCTCTTGGCATCATCACTCTGAGTCTCATTCCTAGTAATGCATTCACGAAGAGGAACTACACAGCAGGCAGAAAGCTCAGGTGAGGTGGGACAAGGAGGCAACATCCAGCAAGCCCAAATTCACCCTGAAAGCAACAGCCACAGAGAGCAGCATTACACTCTGGCTCGCCAGCCACTGTCAACAACACCAGGCAGCATGAAAACAGAGCTCTGATTTCAGTGCCTTTTCTATGCTTCAGTGATTAAATAACCTTTTGGTACAAGGATAGGTCAGTCTGTCTCACCTATGCGTAGTTCAGCAAAGAGCAAAATAGGAAGAAAGGATGAAAAACCATGCCCATTATTTTTTCAGCTTATTTCAGATTGTCTCCATCCCCACCTGAGTCTAGCTCCATCTCTTGCAGTATTTTCTTGCAGTATTTTCAGTACTTTCAGTATTTTCCCCACCATCACACATCACTTTTTATCGTTCCTGCCATTTGGTTTCTCAAGTTCCCCTCATCTAATCAGTGAAAACTTTATCTGCCTCTGCCTGAAATGAGGTTTCAGTGAACTATCTCAGAAGAGATGCCAGGAGCATATCTTCCTGCTGACTGGTGAAGTCTGAGAAACTGCCAAATCATGGTTCTGACACCCCATATGACAGCCTATTCAACACATTAACTGATACTTCATGGCATTAAAGAGATAGTGCAAGTTGCTTTTAAACAGTTTCTGATGCCAAATCTTTCCACATCTTTAACTATAACTGGCAAAACCTTATGCTTACTCATCTATTGTTACTCTCTGTCACATGTTTTCTGAATAAGTCAAATACAGAATATTCTAACCTATATAATTGTGCACTGACATCAACAGCAGCAACTGCTCTAAGTCATCAGTGGTTTATTTTTAGGGGAAAATGAGCCTTTTGCACCATATTCCACTGTTGCTCTTCTCAAGACGGGGCACTGGAATGGGAGTAGGGTTGGTAGGGTTCGAGCTGACAGCAGGTGAGCCAGGAGGACAGAGCTCAGAGTGATATTCAATACAGTGAGAAGCCTGAATCAGAGTTGGAAAAGCTTCACCTACGTGTGTAATAACGCCCTGTTATTTGTCTGTACTTACAGTATTGTAATGGGTAACAGGCTGATGCATTTAAGTGATATATACAATAACCACTTAAGCTTAGAGTTTTTAGATTGCATTTTGAGTCAGCCCCTGGTCCTCCCCAGGCAGCTCTGGGACAGCTCAGCAGCACATAAGGGAACGACAGAGTCTCCTTCATGTCTCCATTGCTTGCCCAGCTTGATGGCCACAACTGCTACAGGGAGCATTTATGGGGCAGCTGGGCACAAACCCAGCTTTCTAGGTGCATCAGGGAAGTATGCTGACTTGGACAAAGAAAAGCTTGGACACAGAAAAGCTTGGCCATCAGCTTTGGAGCTCATTTCCACCTGGGTTATCAATGCTGAGCTTTCTCCACAGTGCATGAACACTGTGTGCTGCTCACCTACTTCAAGGCTCCCCTTACTGCTCGGTCAGCCCCGCAAGTATTCCCAAAGCACGAGAGCGAGCGGCACTGGAGCCTCTGCACCAACTACCTGATTTCCTAGGCTGGGACTACATCCAGCCTCAGAAAATCATTCTTTGTCTCAAGTACAAACTGCAGAACGCTGAACCCCACCAACTGACAGGACCTGCATGGCACCGCCACTGATGAGTCAGCAGAAAAGCAGCATTTTTCTTTAAGGCAGGTGCAACAACAGCAGCTGCTGCTGGCTCCCAGCTGGGGACGCTGGCAGCGCAGAGCTCCAGGCACTGCCTGCAGGACAGCACAGCCGCACAGTGTGTTCCCAGGCGTGGTGCAATTTGCATCCAACTACTGTTCTCCTGACAAAAGAATGTTTTGCATATGTTTGTCCTCCTATCATGATAGCGACTAATAACCACGCTGTTCAGTGGTAACAACTTACCTTAATTAGTTTTGATGGTAAGTCTGAAGCTTTCTGTGCACAGCCTATTATCCCTACTCAGCACTATTTTCCCACTAATTTACACTTTGTTTCTCCAGAGAAATCCTGACATTAAATATTTACAACCAAAATACCCCCAGGAAGTATTGGTTTCTGCTTCTATAGAACCAGATTTTTCAGTGAATGCTCTGATTAAAATTACATGTTAATAAAAATATTTTTGGAGCAGCTTCTGCCACTCTTTGTGCTTGTATCACTGTAAATATGCCCACTTTTTTTTTTGGGGGGGGGGGGGGGAAGAGGGAGGGGAGTAGGGTTGCTTGGGCAAGGCAATACTTACAGGAAGTCCCCGTAACACAGGATGAAAACGCTCCGAGCATTGGGCTGTGGGAAGGCCTGCCGTGCCCCTGCGAAGCGCTGCCCCCCCCCGGTCCCATCGGCGGCTCTGAGCCCCGCTCTCCCTCCGCTCTCCGGTTCCGTGGTGCCACCTACTGCCGCCGTGCGGTGGTGCTTAGGAGCAAAGCTGGACGTGCTCCTGGGAGGGCAATTGTGGAACTGCTCCTGCTCACCATGAGAGCAGACGTCTCTGGCCGTCTTCCCCTCACGTTCCCCAGAGCAGAGGCAGGGATCATCGGTCTCGGCCAAGCTGCCCCATGCTGCTTGCACACCTCTTTGACTGCAAGTGGCCAGGTGTCCGATCAGACACAAATAATAGGTTAAAAACCTACCCTGATGGCCTAACAGCCTGCAGAACATAATTTAGCAGTCAGCCCTCCCGAATCACAGGTTTAACATCTTTACCAGGGACTGCGGGGCTGGATTTGGGGGCTGCTGCAGTCACACTGGGCCAAAAGGAAATGAGTTTGCACCAACACCGGCAGCAGAGATGCAGGGCCCTGACAGGCCCAGCTGGGGGAGGTTCACATGTGACAAATGGAGTCATCGCTCGGATGACTGCAGCAGAGCCACATGAGTAATGATACAGCTGCTCCGGGATTGTAAACAGCATCAATCCTGGATGAAGGAGCCAAGATCCCAACCACAGTGGTCTGCGCAAACAGGCCCCAACGTTTTGGTGCTTTGCATGAGCAGGATCCTGTGCAGAAACCCACAGGAGCTTCATCTCCCTGTGCCCATGCAAGCAGAGGCACATCCTAAAACCAGGAGGCAGAAAGAAATCTCAGTCCCACCAAGGCCACAGTCACTACTGCTCCTGTGAGAGTAAGAGGCAGGAAACAAGATGAAGCAACCTGGTTGTCACAAAGCTATACTGTGTGACACAGGTCGTCTTTGACAAATTACTGGTGTGTACTCAGCTGAGCAGAGATTCTTACTGGTTCTAGGAGTTAAAACTCTAAGGCCAAGTGCAGCAGAACAGGTGAAAGGAGACCGGCTGCCTTGCTGAATTTTCCACCTGCCCCACAAAAGGATGATAAAACCATCACTGGTACGAGGGCGGTACTTCAGCCCAAGGCATTAAAGTTAATTATAACAGATGTTTCTTTAAAGGGGATGCAGTACTCAAAAGTCTGATCGTAATGGGACTGGATCCACTGGAAAAAATATTAATGCGAGAATAAACCTAAACAGTATTCCAGTATTCCAAAGTGCAACCACCCATCCATCCAAGTACCTCAGCTAAACTGGGGTGAACTCATCTTGGCAATATTTCCCCTTCACAGAGGTGGGAAGCAAATTTTACAGACAGCATCAATTAGGCAAACTGGTCATTTACTCACATGCTTGTTCAAGGGCTCCTCTGGATTTTTAAAGGAATCAACTGAGAAAATGACCTAAAAAGTAATCACTTAATTTCAAAGGGCTCAATAATGTAAATGACATTTAGGCAGGAGGAGTGGCAATGATAAAATACAAGGTATAGCAGGTATCTGACGGAAGGCTCTACGTTCATGGCATGTGTTGGCAGTGGCAAGCTGCTCCCTTATCATGATATAGACTATAGCAGTAGTGCCTATGGCAAGGTGGACATGAGTGTGCAGTGAGTCACAGCTTGTCTGCAGGTGCATCAAGTTGAAAAAGGTGGAAGAGCTGCAGGATCCTTCTAGGCAGTCCCTGCTGTGTCAGCCCTCCCCTGATGCTAGGGCAGCGAAGGCAACACCAAACTGTCAAGAATAAACTGAAGCTGAGGAAAGTCTGTGCAGAACTTTGTAGGGAGTACTAGAAACGCTGCCATTCAATGACGAAACCAGGGAAGGGAAAGTATGAGAAGCAGGAAACAGCCTCCAAAACCTCTTCCAAACACAAATTTAGTTTTTCATGATACCACAGCACCATCTGTTGGAAATGCCTTAAAATTGGCTAGCCTGCACTTTGTATTCTCAGCTGATGATGCTACACACACAAATTGTTTCATGCTTGTATGCATGAGCAGGCAGTCTGGAAATGCCTCAAGTCGCTTCAGTAGTTGCTAACCAAAACCTCAGTTATCTGTAAGCTGCTGGCCTGCAGGAGGTGAGCTGCTGAATGTGCATTTCCCTAAGCAAGGTCTTCAAGCCCCACCAAATCCACTATGAGTCAACAATTGGGTGGCCCCTTCTGCTTCTGAACCCAGAGTCTGTAGATACAGAGACACAGGGTTGTAATTAGCCCAGTCTTCAGCACTGAGCTGCGAAGCTGGGCACAGAGGTCACCATGCCCTGAGCCATGCTGGGAGCTGCACAGGCAGCACAACTCACTGGAAATTGCACAGTCGACACTGAAATATTTGCTCTGGGACCCAAATTTAGCCCTCTCATACCCCTTTGGTTGATCTCAGTACTAGTGGTTACATCTGAAAAGGCTGAGATATGAAATACACATGAAATACATGTGCAATGTGGTTATCCTCAGGGGAAGTCTCTAGCTTCTTGTTTGCAGTACAGAAGCACAGGCCAAGTGGTACAAAGCTCCTTTCCTCTCCCTGCCTCCCAGCAGGCACAGAGATGTTAAACCAGTGACATCTGAGCAATACCTGTGGAAGAAGGCAGGTTATAATGGTGAAAGCTTTGTTGTATGTTGAGCAGAGTCCACTGGACTGAGAGTCTGCTGCCTGTCCATACAGTTCTGAACTTCTTTTTTGTTGAGAAAAGCCTTTCTCAATGCCATGTGTCATCTCCTGGGATATAAGAGCTGTAGATCCTACCACAGGAGATGAAATCCCACAGCCAGAGCACATGGTTCGCTGAGCACTTCTGTGCACATCCTCTCTGCAGTGCACACACTGCATCACTAAGCAAGCACCTGTCCTCCTTCCCTTCCAACCACTGCAGCAGCAGAACCAGCTGTGCTGTGTGTCCTTGCAGCTCGCTGAAAATGCTTCTGTTTAAAATGTAACGAAAGAAACAGCTTTTCAAATATTGCATCTCTTTAACTGGGATGTTTCATGGCCTCATTCCTCTCTTGTGCTTGCAAGGGAATTAATATTCACTTGCCTATGGCTGTGCAGTGCAGGGACTGCAGCAGCAGGGTTCCTGCTTTGCTTACTGAAAAGCAGCAGCACCTGGGGGTCAGTGGGCAGGAAAGCAGAATGCCAGAGCAGCCCATGAGGAACCTACTGACCCTTCTGCTCCATTCCCATCACCTGCAGTGACACAGGCTCTACTACTGCAAATAAATTCCTTCTGTGCATTCATTTACTGCCTTCTTTTTCAGTATTATTATTTTATGTAATTGGTCGTGTCAAAAGAGCCCTTACATAACCACAGTCTCCCCAGGCACATGTCTTGAAACACATGCATGCCTCCTCTCCCTGTCAGTTGCAATATTTTGCACATGGATGGACTCAACTCTTCTCCAGGAAATACTAAAAATAAAGAAAGCACACTGTCAAGTATCAGGGACTCACAGAGCTTGGCATAATAGATTTTCATGTCTCCCATGGACAGTACCTGTATATTACAACACAGAGACATGGAGACAACATATGTCACTAGAAAAATACAGACTCTCTTTACTTATAGTTACCTTCTCTGCAGTCAGGGCAACATCTCTTAAGGAAAAAAGCTTTTATTTTTTCCTTTGTAAATGCACCAATCTGTGCACAAGCCATCCATACAGATCAAGGACTTGTGCACAGGCTAGAAATACTTTAAACAAAGCAATTTTAATCATCTAAGTGATTTCATTGATTTTCCTGGCGTACTCATGTAGCTAAATGAATCGAAACATTTGCATGACTGCTGCCCAAAATTTTACTGGCTAAAAGCATTGGCACAGTAATTTCCTGTGAGATCAGATCTATCGTTGGCACAGAGAACTGTATTGACTTGTTCACTGCTCCGCTTGCACAGATCATTTGCAAGGGGCAAAGTGTCACTGACAAACAAAGAAAGCTGGAGCCTGTTTGGCAATGGGAAAGCCAAGGAGCACTTTGGCACAGGCTCCAGGGAAAGCAAGATCATGGCCTAGATAACCAAGGTCGTGGTTTATCTGCAAAGCTAAGAGATATTCCACCTAGTCACTGCAACCTTACTTCACTCTGAGCGATACCTTGCAGTTTCTTTTTCTCTTCACCTCCTTACCTTGCCATGACTTCCCATGCAACCTGGGTGGGTGTCTCTTCTCACCCCTTCCATCAGAACCTGCTGATCAACAAAAGCTATGTGCTGGGATCTGACCACATCTGTTACGCTGATGGTGGGTGAAAGCTTTCATATATATTTCTGAATGTATGCTGAAGGCAATCAGTTGTTTCCTCTCTTTTAAGCCACCATTTCATTTTATGATGCTCGTTACAACAGCCTTTTAATGTCCATGAACACTGCCGGAGCGTTGCCCAGCCTGAAAGTCTTCTTAATTTACGAGATGTTAAAATCTTGGAGATGTGAGGCACTGTTGAGCTCAGTCCAGCTAATAATGGTCTTTTGGGATGGAACTTGTTTTACTTTTCTCTTAGGCAATGTCACAGATTGCACTGTGGCTAATGACAGTAAGCATGGAGTCACCAGAAAGAGGCTAGTCAGCTTCTGGTCATTTACTTACATGAATGGTTTTCCAGTTTAGCAGTTGAGCTGGCACTGAAGGTCATTGTGCATTGGCATAACAAACACAGGCTCACAGGGGCGGCCCATGGAGAAGAGTGACAGAGATGTGAGGAGATGGCAGCTTTCTCCCCTGAGTGGGACTGGGATTGGCTAAGCCTGAAGAAGCGCCATTCTGAGCAGAGATATTTTGCTTGATATTTGGTAAAAAATATTTAATTGAGGTTAAATTTTGCACGCTAGAAAAGTCACCACACTTGGCGAAACTGTTGCATTGCTGGTGGAACAGCTTGGCTCCCTGTGGATGGTGATGGACAGCCCTGCTGCAGCCCCACTGCAGGCCTTTGGGGAGGGGAGTGGTTGACAGCTGCAGCCAGAAATCTCCTCGATGAAGTTTCCTGGCCAAAATGACAGGGAAACGTGGGTCTGCATCCAGCTGTGCCTGTTGTGGGAGCTGAAGACAAGTGGTGCAGCTCCTGGCACCTGCCTTCCCCCTGCTCAGAAACATGTACAAGTTTTTTCTATACCTGCTGAAATTCATGCCAACGGTTTTTCAGTCATGCTGTACCTTACTTCTGTCCCGTGTCAAATTTGAGACCAGAAGAGAATTTTTGAACTGCTATAGGCCCCACCCAAACCCATCCTGAGTTCCATGGACATCTAGTTTGGCTGTAAGGGTAGGACTGAATATACCCAGTGCCTGGGCCTGTTCTGACAACAGGTTGGTGAATGCACATATGTTTCTGGCAGGCCCTGAAAGGTCTGCTGCTTGCCTCCCCATGTAAATGCAAACTGACCTTGGGATTCTTCATGGATGGGAATACTGAAGAATGCATTTGCCAAGTCTGGGACACAATGGTAGGTTTTTATGTCCCTATTCCATCCCTGTGTCCATCAGCCGGCAATATTGGGTACGACTGCATGAACAAGAAGCATAACCTCATTTAATTCTCCGTAACCCACTGTCATTCTCCATGTGCCACCTGACTTCCCTACTGGCCATATTATATGGGCTATGTGCAAGTCTTATGATCCCAGCGTTTTCTAGTTCCTGCACCATTCTAGAGATTTCCTCTTGCCCCCTGGGAGTCTATACTGTTTAGTAATAGTAATCTGGCACAGATTTGGCAAGTGAATAGGCTCAAGTTTTGCATGGCCTCTTAATATCACCTGTACCACCCAGATACTAATATATCTTTCTCTCAGTCTGCACTCTCCTAAGGTCGTCTGGCGGGTCAGACCCCATCTATGCCCAGTATGTACTCTGGGACTGGGGCAATAGACACATTATTATATTCCCCGTGTGGGAGACACCCAGCCCCCAACTTCAACTGTCTGGGTTACAGGGATGGTCTTTCCCCCAAACACCACCAATCGTGACCCTATCTCCATGGAATTTGGTTGGATCGCCATAAGCAATCGATGTTCCTGCACCCACAGTTTGGTTTTCCCCTCTGCTGGCAGGTCAAGACACACTCCAACCTTTTGCAGATTATACCTTTAACTTTCCGACCCTTAGTCAAACCTTCAGCATCAGTTAACTGCTCTCCTACCTCTGCCCACTTACACCAGAATGCAATCACTGCTGATTTTTACCAGTCTGCTTTAAGACTCATTGCACAGTTTCCAAAAGTGTCCCCTCAGAATAAAAAAGAAAAGGACAGGGCTGAAAAGGAATAGGGTTGGTTTTAATTGTTGTTTGTTGTTGCTTGTTTTAAAATATACAATCAGACTACGGTGTTACACTGTCAATGATCTCAGACAGTTCCTGAAGGAGCTCATCCACATCCTTCTCATTTTCCATGTCAATTTCTCCTTCCAATTCATCTCCTATGATTTCCAGCATTAATTTCTCGATGTCATCATCCTCTGAGACGAGGGCTTTCCCCGCCTCTGTGCAGCTCAGCTGCTGCGCCTGATCTGCTTCTTGTGAGGCATTCCTCACAGAGTCTGCCTGGCTTCCCGCAAGCAGTTCCAGACTGGGGAGATCAAGGAAGAGAACAATCAGTACCTGACATTTCTAACTGGAGATAGGCTTTCAGCAAACCAGCTCTGAGATCTGTGGTTAACCCCTCCTGCACCTCACACTCACAAAGGGATGGCGATTCAGTTAACCTGAGGCTGCCTTTGGAGTGCAAGATACCAGCAGGCACATTTTCATAGTGGGAATTGATGTGTACAGATAGAGCAGTTTGAGTCTAGCCAACAGGGGCCAGGTTTTGTATCAGAACCACATTGCCAGCCTCATTACTTTGACTGTAAATATGTCAAGAAGTCATCCTCTGCATAAACCTGTTTACTGACTGAGTGACTTTTCCCCAAGACATACTCAGCAGAGATTCTGAGTAGGCAATTTAAATTATTGCAGATGACCTCTTTCTTGTTGCATTATGCCATGGCTCATCTCAAACACCCCATTTGTCCCCTGATGTGAAAGAACTTATGTCTAATGTAAAAATGGCACTGATGAAGAACAAGTTGTGGTCATCACCTGCTTGGAGGTGTTTCGACTGCAGGGATGGTCATCAGGCTGTCCCCAGGCAGGGCTGGAACGATGGTCTAGGAAGAAACAAGACAGCGTGCATCTTTCACACCACAGAGCAATCTCAGAATTGTAGAATCACAGAGTTTTACATAATCATTGCTCTGCATCTAATTAAAATAGAAAGCTTCCACAAGTAGCCTGTGAGACATCTGCTGCCTTCAAAGGAAACAGAAGACCTGGAGAACATTTGAAATTTCTACTGTTTCTTCAAGAGCAATGTAAACCTTCCGTATGCACTACTGCTTTTGCTGCTATTCTCACCACTGGTAGTTTTCTAGCTGGGGACTCATCGGTGTCCTCAGCAGCAGATGGTAGCATCTCTGCTGCTTTCCGTTTCTGTCCCTGCTTTTTGGGGAAGGTGGCTTTCCAATCAATGGGCCTCACGTACACCTTGCGTCCATCTGAAGTAAAAGGAAGAGATTGCTGATATGGTCTTGCTGTGCCTCAAGAGAAATCCACATTCTCTTATCATTCCCACAACCCACAACAAAGTTAAATACATTTGACCAGCGGAATTACATTGCCATGTCCAGGATTCTCAGCAATGTTTTCCACAGTCATCTCTGTCTACCAACAACACATCCAAAGGAACAAAGAAACCCAAGAGCTGCACTCAGTAATAGTACAGGGCAAGGAAAACTCTGACACAGAACAATGCTAAGTGACAGCATTACTGTGCTGAGGCACTGTAACAAGCTCCTTGTGCTCACTCTTTACTCTTTTATTGCAAGGCAATTCCTTTGCTTTGGCCTTCTCCTCAGATCGCTTGCGTTATCTTGCAGCCGGGCCATGGGAGGAAGTTGGGATGTCAACTGCAGAGAACAGTCCAGGAAAGAACAATCAGAAAACCTAAGTAGCAAAACAGTGCATCAAACCCAGATGCCTGTTCAGTATCTGTACCTCTTTCTGGTGCCTTCTCAACCTCTGTCTGGTTCTCCAGACTTTCTGCAAGGCCGCTGTTCAGAGGAAGGCCACTTGTGTCAGCTTCTGGCAGAAAGAAGACAAGAAATAATTGAAGAGCATCTCTTTGGAGGAAGGTTTCAGCACAGTCAGCCACAAACTTCCAATTTTCAAGCATGGTTTGTTACATTTGCCTTTCCCCTGCTCAAATGTTGTGCCATTTCTGCAGTCAATACAGACCTGCAGTGCATTTACCTCTCTCCAGAAAAAAAACACCACTATTCTGAGAGCCAAAACACAAACTAATATTTCACTTATGACAACTCTTCCCTGCACTCCTGAATGAATAGTTACTTGACATCCTGCACCTGCTCAGAAGTCATATTCGTAATTAAGTCTTCCATGCTTCATGGCGTCAGGAACTCACCGTTGCTTGGTGGAATGGTCGGTGCGTTCCCACCGCGTTTCTTGAAGTGAAGAAAAGGGCAGTGGGCTTTCAGACAGCCTCCCGGCTGATTCTCCCAATAGCAGGGAATCTCACTGCGCTTCTTCTGAAGAGAGAAAGAAAGGAAGGGTCATGGAAACAGGCAGACGAGGTTTGCAAAGAGATGCAGTGCTCCAGGTCGTGCCAGAGAGAAGTGGAGAGCAAACACTCACATCAATTTTCATGTGTCTGAACCTGCAGTCGCTGCTGGAACAGCAACCCTCCATCCACAGTCTGCAGACTTGTTCACTCCCCAGCGCCGCTTCACAGTGGCGGAAGGGACAGCTGTCTCCCTGCAAGCAAAAGGAAACCACACAGGAAAATAAGAGTACAGCCTGAAACATGTCCGTGCTGTTAGCCCAGGTTGTTAGCAGCGGGCGCACAATCCCACTGCTTAGGAAGGTAACGCATCACCAGTAGGTCTCCCCCTGCTCCATCCCTTTCTCTTAAAAGTGAGGAAAAGGAAGAAATCCAGGCAAAAGAAACCCAACCATACCTTAAAGCAGACAGAGTAGAAATAGAAGTAGCAGTCGACTCCTTTCTGAGGCATGGAGAACTTCTTAGAGCAAGTTCCTCTCCAAAGGAATTCCCTGCTCTTGGAAAGAGCCGGCTGCACTCTTGGACTGCTTGGATCCCCAAGGTTGCCTTTCAGACCTGAACCCTAAGGAAAGAGTCAGCAAGGGAAGAATAATGAGGAATAAGCATTTTCCCAGCTTTCTTCTTTTATGCTGTGTAGACTCTCGAGGATTCTTGGAAGTAGCTGGTTGCAAGAACTGTGCCAACTCTAGATCCAACTTGTGTCTAACTGCCACGACTTCTCCCAGCAAGTACTGTCCTCCATCTCATCACAGAATCACAGAATCACCAAGGTTGGAAAAGACCTTCAAGATCATCCAGTCCAACCATCCACCAATCGCCAATAGTACTCACTAAACCATGTTCCTCAACACAAAATCCAAACATTCCTTGAACACCTCCAGGGTTGGTGACTCCATCACCTCCCTTAGCAGCCCATTCTAGTGCTTGACCACTCTTTCAGAAAAGCAGTATTTCCTAATGTCCAGCCTAAATCTCCCCTGGCGCAGCTTGAAGCCATTCCCTCTAGTTCTATCACTAGTTACATGAGAGAAGAGGCTGATCCCCAGCTCACTACAACCTCCCTTCAGGTAGTTATAGAGAGCAATAAGGTCTCCCTTGAGCCTCCTCTTCTCCAGACTGAACAATCCCAGCTCCTGCAGCCACTCCTCATAAGGCCTGTGCTCCAGACCCCTCACCAGTTTTGGCACTCTTCTTTGAACCCGCTCCAGGGCCTCAGTGTCTTTCTTGCAGTGAGGGGCCCAAACCTGGACACAGTACTTGAGGTGCGGCCTCACCAGAGCTGAGTACAGGGGAACAATCACTTCCCTGTTCCTGCTGACAACACCATTCCTAATGCAAGCCAAGATGCCATTGGCCTTCTTGGCTGCCCAGGCACACTGCTGGCTCATGTTCAGCTGAGCATCAGTCAGTACCCCCAGGTCCATTTCCTCTACACAGTCTTCCAGCCACTCTGCCCCAAGCCTGTAGCGTTGCCTGGGGTTGTTGTGGCCAATGTGCAGGACCCGGCATTTGGTCTTGTTGAACCTCATCCCATTGGCTTCAGCCCAGCTATCCAGCCTGTCCAGATCCCTCTGTAGGGCCCTGCTACCCCCAGGCAGATCCACACTTCCAGCCAACTTGGTGTCAATCGCAAACTTACTGAGGGTGTACTCAATGTCCTCATCCAGGTCATCAATAAAGATCTTGAAGAGGACAGGCCCCAGCACTGACCCCTGGGAACACCACTTGTGACAGGTCGCCAGCTGCATTTAGCTCCATTCATGACCACTCTCTGGGCCCAGCCTTCCAGCCAGTTTCTTATCCAGCCAAGAGCATACCCGTCCAAGCCACAGGCTGCCAGCTTCTGCAGGAGAATGCTGTGTCAAAGGTTTTGCTGAAGTCTAGGTAGACTACATCAACAGCCTTTCCCTCGTCCACCAGATGGGTCACTAGATTATAGAAGAAGATCAGGTTGGTCAAACAGGACCTGCCCTTCATGAACCCATGCTGGCTAGGCCTGATCCCCCGGTTGTCCCGCACTTGCCGTGTGATCTCCCTCAAGACAATCTGCTCCATAACCTTCCCTAGCACCAAGGTCAGCCTAACAGGCCTGTAGTTCCTTGGATCCTCCTTACAATCCTTCTTATAGATGGGAGTCACACTGGCAAGCCTCCAGTCTTCTGGGACCTCACCAGTCAACAAAGAGTGCTGATGGATAACAGCGAGCGGTTCGGCTATCACCTCCGCCAGGTCCCTCAGCACTCCCAGGTGAATCCCATCCGGTCCCATGGACTTGTGACAGTCCAGCTGGAGTAGTTGGTCTCTGACTGCGTCCTCCCGGATCGTGGGCAGTTCCGTCTGCACTCCAGTCCAGACTACCAGGTCAGAAGGCGGAGTACCCTGAGGATAACTGGTGTAACCTTTAAAGACAGACGTTAAGAAGGCGTTCCGAACCTCTGCCTTTTCCTTATCCTCTGCGCTCACATTCCCAGCCTCATCCACTAAAGAATGGAGATTCTCCTTACCGCTGATGTATTTGTAAAAGGATTTCTTGATCTTTTTTTACCCCAGTGGCCAGGTTGAGTTCAAGCTGGGCTTTTGCCTTTCTGATTTTCTCTCTACACATCTTAACAACTTCTCTGTACTCTGAGTCGCCCGTCCCTTCTTCCACAGGAGGTAGATTCTCTTTTCTCTGTACTCTTCCTGAGTCGCCCGTCCCTTCTTCCACAGGAGGTAGATTCTCTTTTTCTCCTGGAGCCTCAAGAATCACTCCCTGTTCATCCATGCTGGTCTTCTTCCCCGCTGGCTCATTTTGCGGCTCAGGAGGACAGCCAGCTCCTGCGCCTTTAATACTTCCTTCTTGAAGAGGTGACCGGCCATCTTGGACCCCTTTAATCTCTAAGACTAAAACCCAGGGATTCCCCCTACTAGCTTTCTGAATAATTCCAAGTCCAACCTCTGGAAGTCCAAGGCAGCAGTTTTGCTGTTCCCTCTCTTGGCTCCATCAAGAATCGAGAACAATTAAACAGTGGCAGACTCATGCCACTGTCTCACTTGGATGTGTCTGCAGTCTTGGAAGCTTGACTACCCTACATTCTGTTACAAATGGACCTTGAGCTTGTTTGGAGGTTCTAGCAGGGGAGTGCAGCTACTGTATACACTTGACCGATGAATGGTACTGTCTCTATCGTGGTAGGTCATCCTCTTCGACCGACTGTGCAGCTTCAGGAGGGACACACATGGAGCAGTGAGGAAGGGGACCCACCTAGCCAGCCAGATCAGCTGAATCAACCAATCAAAGGCGATCAATGGGGTGACAGATGTCGCAGCCAGATCGCCCTCACATCATCCTTGCGCAGCAGCCATGCTAATCTTCTCTGCATCATTCCAATTTTAGTATATGTGTTGCTGAAGCGATCACCTTGCAGCAAACATTTTGTGTTCCTGACATGAAAAAGACTCCCTTCATCTTCCCCTCTTGCTGCAGCTGCAATGGAGGCACTGGTACGACTCACATTTTTGACAAAGCTACAGTTCTGGCTTACTCAGGCACAGCTGCAGTCCTTCTCCCTTCCAGCTAACACACCAGCCCAATGGCTGAGCAACTCCATCAGCGAGAGCGGGCAGCACCTGTCAGCCACCACCACTATCACTGCCAGCCGGGACGAGAGCTGACGCAGCGTGTCCACACTCCTGCGCAGCGCTCACGGCTGTGGCACTCACTGGTGGCAGCCACGGCCCCAAGAACAGCGCTTGTGATGTCATAGTGCTTGTGATGTCACAGTGCTTGTGATGTCACTTTGTTTGTGATGTCACAGTGCTTGTAATGTCACCATGCTTGTGATGTCACAGTGCTTGTGAAGTCATTGTGCTTGTGAAGTCACTGTGTTTGTGATGTCACAGTGCTCGTGATGTCACCAGACAGTCCACGTCCCCAGCTGAAGACCTGGCTCTCCACCATGACTTCAGTGGGGTTTTGTAAAAAATATGTTGGATACGGTCCAGCCAGCGATCTGTAGGTCAATAAAGCACAAACTGCACTGCATGAAGTCTGTGCTCTTCTTCGTCATGTCTGAAATGAAGGCTGGGGCCCTGCAGCAATTTTGCAGGGCTGTAGTGGCAATGCTCAGTCACAGCTTGAAGCAGTGATTGAGCACCTGGTGGGAAGGCAGGGCCAACCCAGGGCAGCTCAGGCGCATGCAAACCCTTCCGAGACCTCATTGAAGGGTTGGCACGGGAGGCAAGGGTGTCTGACTGGAGATCCCTGCTACCTGAGGCCTTACAAAGCTCAGCAGCTTTTTTCCTTTCTTTCTGTGCCCACAACTGTTGCACTTGGGCAAATCCTCACTTGCTGCAGCCGAGGATTTTGCCACCTTGTTATTATGCTGCACTTTCCATAGCACTGTAGCATTACATTTGACAATTTGTCATCCTCACCGAAATGTGTACCGGAATCTCACAAAGAATCAATTTCCCCTGGAAACAGCCATTTGGAAGGGCCTCGTTTGTGCTGGGAACTCCTCCCCAGCCTAGCTTTTCTGCTGAGACTCCTTCCAGCAATCACGCAGCACCAAACCTAGTTCACCTCTTTGTCCAGGTCAGTCTGGGCTGTGCCCAGGTCACACACACGCCACAGCAGTGCTTCTAATGGGCTCTCCAAGGATGATCCCTTCCAAGGAACGCTCAGAGCTCAGTCTCTTCATGCAGCACACTCACCAGAGCACCAGCTCTGCTGACCAGCTGAGGGTCAAAACCTCCCCCCCAGCAATGATTGTGACCTCAGCAAAGATCTGCATCGCTTCTGCACTTTCATTATAAACAAAGGAAGTGGACGCCTCCCAGATCCAAATTCTAAGAGACTGATACAAGGGTCACCCAAGTTATTTGGGGTTATTTGAAGTAAGATAACAGGGAAGTTAAGGTGACTTTTGTGCAGCCATCTCGGGTCACCCTCTCGCTCAGGCACCACATGATTGCACCCGGGGGACGTTGCCTCTGGGTTGCCTCCAGCTGGGAGGCCTGAAGGATTTGATTTTCCAAACAATCGGCAAGCATTTGGATGAGCCAGCCCTCTGGTTTTTACAAGGACAGACACGTCCTACTTGGGAAGCCAGCTCAGCGAAGGCAGAATAGCTCTGGTCTGGCCGCAGCACTCCATTGCCAGGCGCCGCTCAAACACCTGGGCTGCATTTCCTCCTGGGCTCCCACGCATGCTCTGACTCTCCTGCAGGTTTCTGCAGGTTTTGTGGCTTCCTGCTGGGGAGCTCCTCACGTTCTTCTGCAACTGTCCCCCGACATCATTACTTCCGCCTCTGGTACCACACCAGGAGATGCCTCAGAGTTCATTAGCCTGGACTTCCTGCCTCCCATCAGCAGCTGCTCCTACACCGACCTTCATTCATAGCGGCCACTTCCAGCATGAGCTGCCCTGCAAGGCAGAGAAAGGAAACGTGGGATTAGCACAAACATGGAAGCCCAAGGCTGTGTTACCACCACCTATTGCAGTCTTGGGAAGTCAGCTGCAACTACAGCCTTTGTCTGAATTAAAACAGGCACCTTAAATTAAGTGGCCTCTGAACTGAATAATTGCCACAATCAGAAATAGATTCTGAAATCGCTTGCTGGAGTTCAAATTTGAGTTCTTGTGCTTTTTGAAAAATACGGACTTGGAATTGAAGGATACAAGAAAAATGGTATCTTCTTCACTGTAGGCAGTAAGGGTTAGAAGTTGGACTCTAACAAGAGAAGGTTTTCCTTCTCCTTATAAGGCACAAAGTGATGGGATGATTTCCCATGCCTGCAGAAAGCCTGATCTGCTCTGCCACAGGCAGCTGAGTGAAACAAAAGCTGTGCTGCCCATTCAGAAACACGTGGGGCACGGGCATGGAGTGGTTACACACCAACACGTGGGAGGTAAACATTCCTTGGGCACTTTTCCCATCGTAAGAGAAGTCCCTTTTCTCTGTCATGCCATGTCCCTACCTGCTCCGCAGGGCTGTATGACAGTCAGCACAGGAACGATGCAAACGTTCTTTCGTCATCACAGTGGTTTTCAACAGATCCAAATCATGAGACTTCAGTTTGCTGTGTGGGCTCCTGGGTGACACCGCCATTTCCAAGCCATTGCTTCCTAGGGGCAAATAAAGGAAAACACTGAATGAAATTTCATGCAGAGACTGCACATCTTACCAATCTTTTACACAAATCAGAATGACAAAACAGGAGATACGTGCAGCTGCATCAACACCCCAGCTGATGAAGGAATGGAGAGACAAATATCAAACTTCAGAACATCATTCTAACACAATGAGGGAAGCTTTTTTTACAATATTTAAAAAAAAAACAAAACAAAACACCCTCGGTCCCTTTTTGGGTGCCAGCATCCCACCCAGAATTCTGTGTCCCCCTTGGAATGTTGGATTCTCTCCCTGTGTTCCTGAGTTCTTGGGGCACTCAATGGGACCCATGTCCCACCCACCACCCTTCTGAAGACCATCTGATTGCTTTACTCAGTACTCCCCCTCTTCCCTTGTTCATCCCAAGGGCTACTCACCAGCACCTGTCCAGGCTCCAGCTTCTTCACCGTGTGGAAGACATGGACTTCGGTACCAATGACACTACCAGGGCTGTCCTGGATGAGGACACAGAAGAATCTGGGGATCTTGTTTCTGAAGCAGTGTTCAGCCAAAAGGTAGAGGCAGAAGCTTGAGAAATCATGCTGGAGGTGGTCAAAGGTGCAGGCATGGCCCACACCCAGGGGCCTGCTAAGGCAGGTGGCATTGGAGAGGAATTGTTTGGGGATGAGGTTGAGGTTGGGGACAAGGTTTGGGATGGTGGCACACAGCTCCTGTGAGTGTTTGGATGAGCAGAACGGGGCTGGGGGAAGAGAAGGGGCAGTGGTTAGATTAGTGATCCTTCTGGAAGGGTTCCGCAGCTCTCCAACCATCCTCCATTTCTCCTTCCCTCCTTCTTCATCCATTTCTCCATCCCTTCAACCCTCTTCACCCACTTCTCCATCTCTTCATCCATTCATTTATTTCTTCCTCCTTCCCTCACTCACTACTTCAACCATTTTTCAATCCCTTTCTCCATTCATCACCCTTCTCCAGCCTCTTTCCTTATTTCCATTTCTCCCTATCCCCATCCACTTTCTCATCCTAACCCTATTTCCAGACACCACAACTGTGCTCCCCATCCTATCCCCAACCCTGTGTTATCCTGTCCTGTCAGCGGTTTATGGGCTGGTTCATCCCATTCCCCACCCAACCCCATCTCCAGACCCCAGAACTGTGCACCCAATCCCATTTCCATCCTCCCCCTATTCTCAAGATGGACACAGATCCCACAGAGCTGTTCCTGCAGCTCCTTCGCTGCGGTCACTGTCACAGCACTGTCACCGCTGAAGGCCACGTGCACCCCCAGAAGCAGCATCATCCTTTGCTGTCCCCCCTCTGCTCCATGTGCACTCAGCCCCCTAACATCAGCAGGGGCAGGGGGACAGAGCACCCAACCTCCTGGAGAGGTGACATCAGCGGGACAGTGCAGTGGGGACACTTCCTTGGTCTTGGAAATGAGGCGGAGTGGACACGGGACAAGGAAATCTCAGGATCCCTGAGTTCACAACTCAAATACGGGGTCATGGGGTTGTAGATGGGATAGGGAGATCCCAGACACCCCTGTTATGGGAACTGAGGTCTGGAAATACAATGGGGGTATCCCAGACAGCTAGTTCCACCACTAAGCTGTAGGGACTGGGGCTGAAAATGGGATGGGATGATCTCAGACATCTGGTCTACCACCAACTTGGAGTTCTAGAATTTGGGACGCCCCACACCCTGGGTCCCCTGGAACACCCCGCTCTGCTCACACACCTCAGTGCCCATCTCCTTCCCCTTGTCATTTTCTCCTTTCCTCAGACCAGAGCAACTTCGTAGCCACTGAAGCACAGGGTAATCAAAGGACACAGCTGGTCCCGTGCCTTATCAGCCTCTCACTGTGACATTGAGGAAGGGCTTCTGGGTACCAGAGGTGCTCACCAGTGTTTAGGTGCATGGTCATCCCAACGTGTGCCCTTCCCATCAAATGCTGAGTAATGCCAGTGCCTCAGGACATGGCAAATGAGCAGAAGGTGGTAGGCACACATCACAGTGAGTGGATGGCATTCTAAATGTGGCCTCACCAGGGCAGAACAGAGGGGAAGGATCCCCTCCATCACCCTGCTAAGTCTGAGACATGGCTGTTATGCAGGGGGACTTATATTTTGTCATCAGCTTTCTAAGTTTTTAGATGGTCTTCACTGTTCTCTTTAGTATAAGTAAAACCATTCTGTGTGTTAGGTATTTTTTATTATTATCTTTGCCAGTACAGTAAAGGTTTGACTTAAAAGAAATAACCAATCTCAAGGAGAGGTGATCTTTCACAGGTAACTTGCTTACTTCTTGGCTCCTTGTCTCAGTGATCTTTGTCTTCCTCTGTTATGCTGGAGAAAAGTGAGATCTAAGCAGCAGCAGATGGCTATGATACAAGGTGCAGTCAGAATGTGGACTGTTGTACGGCCATGGCTTCCGGCTATTCTCACCTCCTGTTGTTTTCCCATGATGATGGTTTATGGCATATGTTAGTCATGTGGGATTTCAGGGACTGAACTTGACGATAAAGTAATGTCTCCTTATTCTGCTATTCTACATGTCCTTTGCCTTTCTTGTTTCTGTTTTCATTATTGTCATATTTCCTCCAACTTGTACCCTGCGCTATCAAATGCAAATACTGCTGAGTCCATGCAATTTCCCCACTGACTGGAGAAAGGGGAAGCATAGCCCCCATCATCAAGAAGGGAAAACAAACAAAATGATCTAAGGAACTACAGTTAGTCTCACCTTTGTGCCTGGCAAGATCATGGAGCAGGTCCTCCTGGAGGCCCCACTGAGGGGCATGAAAAATAAAGAAGTGATTGGTTGTAACCAATGTGGCTTTGTCAAGAACAAATTGTGCCTGACAAACTTGTTGATCTTTTAATGACAGAGTTACAGCATCAGTACATAGAGGAAGAGCAACTGACATCATCTACTTGGACCTGGGCAAATCATTTGGCACTGTTCTGCATGACAGTCTGGTCACCAAAGTGAAGACAAATGGATGTAATGGAGGGACCACTGGCTGGATATGGCACTGGCTGGATGGTTGCACTTAGAGCGTTGTGGTCAATGACTCAATGCCCAAGAGAAGATCGGTGATGAGTGGTGTTCCTCAAGGACCTGTGGTATTTAACATCTCCATAGGCAATATGAATAGTGGGACTGAGTGCACATTCAGCAAGTTCACAGATGACACCAGGCTGAGTGGTGCAGTTGACATGCTAGAGGGAAAGGATGCTATCCAGAGCAATCTAGACAGGCCTGAAAGGTGTGCCCATGTCAACATCATGAAGTTCAACAAGGCCAAGTGCAAGGTCCTGCATTTGGGTTGGAGTAACCTCAAGCAGATACATGTTGGGCAAAGAATGGCTTGAGAGCAGCCCTGGGGAGAACTCGGGAGTGCTAGCGGACAAAATACTCTACATGAGCCAGCAACATGCGCTTGCAGCCCAGAAGGCCAAACATATTCTGGTCTGCATCAAAAGTGTGACCAGCAGGGAGAGGGAAGCGATTCTGTCCCTTTGTTCTGCTCTTGTGAGACACCACCTGAAGTACTGCATCCAGTTCTGCAGCCCCCAGCACAAGAAGGACATGGAGCTGTTGGAGCAGGTCCAGAGGAGAGCACAGAGATGATCAGAGGATGGAGCACCTCCACTATGAGGAAAGGCTGAGAGAGCTGGGGTTTTTCAACCTGGAAAAGAGAAGGCTCTGGGGGGACCTTATAGCAGCCCTCTAGGACATGAAGGGGCCTACAGGAAAGCTGGGAAGGGACTTTTATAATGACAGGTAGCAACAAGAAAAGGGGAAATGGTTTTAAACTGGAAGAGGGTAGCTTTAGACTAGATATCAGGAAGAAATTCTTTACTGTGAGGGCGGTGAGACACTGGCACAGGTTGCGCAGCGAGGCTGTGGATGCCCCCTGCCTGGAAGCCTCGAGGCCAGGCTGGATGGGGCTGGGAGCAACCTGGGCTATGGGAGGTGTCCCTGCTACAGCAGGGGGTTGGGATGAGATGGTCTTAAAGGCCCCTTCCAACCCAAACTGTTCTATGATCTCTTTGTACAAACATACAAAAAGGGAATTACATCAGACTTTTAATATAAACACACTTCTAATGCCTGTGTCACACTTGTGGTCAGCTACAGAAATCAAGTATAAATCTTCAGAACCATCCATTAGAAGTCTCAGTAGAAGTCAGATGGCTGATTTCAGGGCAGGTACGCAGCTCCTCAGTGCAGAAAGCATCACAGGCTCCTCCTGCTGAAGGGAGTATTACTCAGTAAGCCTTAAACCAGTAACTCAGTGATCAAACCGCATGGCTTGGGGAAGGCCAAAAGAGTCAACTTTAGCCAAAATCTGAGAAACTGCATCCATGAAAAAAAATAGCCAGATTAAGATTTTGCTTTCATATATCCAAAAATAAAGTATTTACACTGAATTTCAGTGTCCTGCTTTTAACCTGAGGAAAAATTCACTTCTTAAGCATTTTAAAAAGGAACTGACTTTTTAATTTTACGTTAAAATATCTGACTCGCACCTATTTTTCCATGCATTTTAGAACACAACCTTTTAGCAAGCAAAGCAGCCATCTCCTGTTGCCAGTCACCAGCTTTCCCCTTTTGCCACTCAAATCCCACTTGCTTACTCAACACCACTCTCAAATTTTGCTGTCGGATCTTTAAACCTGTGCTTGGGTATTTTATTTTAATATCTCTACTTCCCACCTTCCTCTCCTTCTCTTGTAATCAATACCATTAGATCAAAGCACTGCTGTGAAATCAAAAGCTGGCTGTTTCAGAACCCTTCTCAGCAATTTCTGTCAGCTCCCTGAATTCTGGGAAAGTAAAGCTAGGTCAACTCAACAGCACAGCTTGTTACACAAAGCTACCATCTCCAAGGATAAACAAGCTATTTACATGCTTTTTCCCCCTCTTACAGTCTCATGCTGTCCAGCCAAACACAACACTATAAGGAATAAAACAAAGCCATGCTTCATCCTGCTGGCTGAAGACCTTTATCTTCCAACAGCGACAAACAACAGGCAAATGAAAATAACACACACACACCCGTAACAAAACAGTGGTTAAACACAGATTCTGTTGTTTTGTTTTTGTTATGTGTTTTTTTCTCCCTACTCAGGAACACAAATCCAATTGCCAAAGTAGGGAAGTACAAACATGTCTGTGCACAGCTGTATGCAGCACCTGGACCTACATTTGCAGTGCAAGCCCAGCTGGTGGCCTCTTGTTCAAGATTAGAAATGGAACAGTTCAATTTACTAAAACAGGAAGTTTCAAAGTATTTGAAGTGCCATGACACAGGGGGCCTGCTAGTTAAATGCAATGCTACTTGCTTAAATACCTGCAAAATCAAGCAATCTTACAGTCACTTAATGATCCTGATCTACCAGTTTGTGGCAGCCCAGCTTGTGCTCTCCCATAGAGATCGGGGTCCTACATTACAGCTGCAATCAACACGAGCTTGGCATACTGTAGCAATTGGACAGATCAATACAATGGGAAAAATGTTACAACAAAGGTGTGATGACAAAAGGATGAGCACAACAGAGAGGTGCTATAAAGGAAAGGAAGAAAATTGCTCACCCATACCAGAAGATTCCAGGTTTACAGCAGAAAGCTTCAACAAAAAGGGATCAGCAGGAACAGATCTTTTTCCAGTGGCAGTCAGCCCTTAAATGAGGTCTAAGAGAAGTGCAGCCAGGCTCCACCCCTTCTGGTCACACAGCTGAATTGCCTCCACCTGTGCTGCCAGGGCTGACCAGGTCGTTTCCCCAGGTCTCAGTCAGTGGTTCAGGCTGTGACCCAACAGTTCCCACGCACATACACAGGCCAACAAACACCTCAGGTCTGAGGATTCTACAGCAACATTTTGCATGTACACATCTAATGTAAGCCTGAAACTTTCTGCATTTGGATATCATTCTTTAAAGTCACAATGTTTGTGAAACAGAACTAGTATCTGTAAACTAGCTTTTAATTTTCTTCTTATTAAGTTTCTTCATTTTCCATCAGTATGATGAAAAGGGCTTTTTATTCCTCCTGCTGCAATATAAAACTCAGAGGAGACCAGAAACCAGACAAATGCAGCCCTCTGTGGCCAGGACTGTCAGAAACATCAGATGATGTTCTCCAAACTCCCTCTGAACACCAACCAGATTTGCAGCCTGATCCTGAACTTTAACAAAATAAAATTCCTCTGTACCAAGGAGCACTTGGGAAAGTCACCAAATGGCCAAGGGGAGGGGAGGGGAGGAAAGAAAGAGGCCATTTTCTCACAGCTGTATTTCATAGGTAGCTTTTCAAATCATAATTTGAAAAACAACCACACTGGTCTGGCTGTGTCTCATATGCCTGAGAGTGACTTTCAGAAGATGTCATCTCGTTGCAGAGAGCCGCCTGCAAGCAGTGCTCCTGGGCACAGGAATGGTGTTCCTCTATATGTCACCCTGAAATAATGCAACAGCTCAGCCCACAGCACAGCAGAACCACCAGTACACACAGAGACAGTGCTCCCAGCAGGGGAGCTCCCAGGCACCACAGGGTGGGAGCTGAGCTGCAGGTAGGAGAGCTGGGTCCCCCGAGCACCTCCCGCAACAATTTTCCACAGAGCCCCTTGGTGCTGGACCAGCATGGGGACCACACGTTTCCCACTCCCTCTGCTGAGTGCTGGGCAGATACTTAAAGAGGAAAGGCATCATGCTCTTCACTTCTGCTGTTTCATTATGGCAAACCAGTATCAGGACCTGCCACATTCAGGCGGAGCAGAGGATGGACCATGACACATACCTGGGTTGCAGGACAAGAACTCTTGGGCCACTGCTTGTGAGTTGGGACTGTTGTCCCTGTGAAGAGATCCTATCAAAGGAACGCCTCTGGTCTACAACTGTGTCTGAGAATGTGACAGCAATGACATCCTGCATCAAAAAAAAGGTGGGTGGAAGGACTTGTCCAGAGTTTTGAATCAGATACACTAAAGTTCTCCCTTGTGGTGTGCTCCATTGGAAAGAAAAAAAAAAAAAAAAAAAAAAAAGACAACCAAAAAAACCCCTCTGGACTCTCAAACACACAGGTTTTATTAAACAAAAAAAAAAAAAAAAAAAAAAAACCCTCTGGATTCTCAAACACACAGGCTTATCTCCACCCTTCCCCCCCCCAAAATAAATAAATAAATAAATAAATAAATAAAACAACCCACCCACTAATTAATCAAGAAATGGACCTTTTCAAGCAAACTCAAAGTCAAACTACCAGTGACTGAATGCACAGCCCTTTGCAGAACCTATTTCAAGACTTGGCTGCCAGTCAGGGATGTTCTGAGCTGCAGCCAGTTGTGCCTTTCCATGTAGCACCCTGGGCAGCCCTGAGCCCAGCTGCCTCCTCCCCACTCCTCCTGGCAGTTTCTTGATCTCTGTGCCCAAGCTGTTCCTGCTGCTGGGCTGTGCTCCCTGTTTGCTCCCTGCCTGTCTCTCATATCTTCCCTCTGAATGGAGAGCACACTTGATCCAGTTTCTGCCTTAAAGAATATAAACAGATGTAGAGAGAGAAAAAACAGAAAAATAAAGGATACTGTTCATCACAAAGGGCATCTCTTTCACTGCACTGCAGTCCAGTCTTACTTGTGGCATGAGATGGGGGTGACTTCTAACACAGGGGCACAGCTATTTGCCCAGCAGGTGCAGCACCTCCTCCCAAGCTGCGCAGCCCAGCTTGTGTGGCTGGCTCCTCACCAGCGCGGAACAGAGCTCCTAAGGCCATCTCCAAAGGGACTGTTCTGTACCACACAGATGCTGCTGTAACAGAGCTCCTCTCATCTTTCCCAACAACCTCAGCCAAAAATGCTTTGCCTCTACCACACCAAGTCCCAGCCACAGCTGTGTGCAGAAATCAGCTCCAAGAGGTGAGCAGAAGTTTCTCATCATGATGCAAAAATGTGAGACCGTGGGAGGGAGCCCTGCTACCTGCAGACCTGAGTTTTTGAAGGGAGGGACAGGAGCATGACCTGCCCTTCTCACTGTCATGGCCAGAAAAATTGGAGTTCAGATAAACTTCAGGTGATGAAATCTATAACACAACAGAAGGAGTTTCTATCTGACCTTCAGCTCTCCTTGTTGAGATACATCATTGTGTTTTCACAGCTTGAGCAGTCTCAGTTTACTGGATTTGAGACATGTAATGTTTTTGCCCAAACTCCATTTCCTTCCCTCCAAAGCAGTAAGATCTGCTGATGACTCAGCCTTCAATAAAACACACAGCAAGGACCATTAAAATGATGCGCAATGCAGGGATAGAACTCCTAGAATATATTTTGGGGCTCCAGTCCTCATTGCCCTTTATTTACCCTCGAAACCAACATGAAATTGGGTGCAAAGTAAATCTACCAGAAAACTGAGCGCTTCTAAAGGAAACTTGTCTCCAGCAATGGGGGAATATCTGCATGTGATGAGCTGTGATGGATGGGGTGAGGAGGCTGCAGGGAATGCACCCCGCAGCCCAACAGACACTGCTCCCAAATCACCTCCTGCCCAAACACAGATATCACCAGCTTCAAGGAAATCAGTTCCTGAGAAGCGTGGGTGGATCACAGAGAAGGAAGCCGGGGGGATTTCTTTAGCTTTGCATTCAGAAATTTCAAAAAGAGAGCATTTCAGGCAAAGGCTGATATTCTCAATGAAATGGAAAGGCTGTGGCTCTTCCCTGCCAGTGTTAGGGAGCTGCCTCCAGGGTCTGCTCAGCTGCGATCCAGAGGTTTCCTGCATCTTGATGCTGAATGAATGGCTTTCAAGAGTTTTACACTTTTATAGCAGAGCATGAGCAGTGGGGTGGAGAAGTAACCAAGAGGGAAGTAAATAGCATTCTCCTTCCTGTAGCATTATCTTTTCCCCCTCCAGCAGAGGGGGAAACTGAGACTCAGCATCCTCTATTAATCCACCAGATCAAAGCCTCTCCTGAAATGCATTTAAAATCAGATTCTAAATTGCTCAAAATGACCATTTTCACTGAATTCAGTGAAGTTTCAGACGTTAACCTCTGTATTTATTTATTTTTAACCTGCTGCTTTTGTAAGAGACACACCCAGGCACCCCAAGACATCTGACGACTGAAGGCTGTTCGTGCCCAAGCACAGGAATGAAGTGAAGGGAAATAATGCTCTCATTTCACAAAAATGGGCTGTAACAAGAAATACATACGTGGCCTGTCTGAGCTTATGCAGTACCAGGGGTTTTCTCCAGACATGGTCAACGAGAAACTTCAAAGAAATTTCCTTTTTTAAAGCTGTGCACTAAAAAGCATATGACAAAAAAGATCCAGAAAAAAAGAATCTCCTCTTTAAAATTTCAGTGCAACACAAAGCAGTGAGCTTGAGGGTTGGCTTAGATGTGCTTTCAGGCAGCAACACACCTGTGTCACACCAAGTGAGCTGAGGATAGTTGCCATGAAATGTATTTGTGGCACAAGCTTCCCTTTCCTGGCAGTAACCCCGTGGAATACCAGCGATACATCTCGATTATACAAAAGAAAAAACACCAATTTTAGAAAGCAATACAGAGGGATGCTCTGTTGCGATACATAGTAGAGAAGCAGTTTTGCAGTTCAGCACCTGTTGTCCAGCTTGGCAACTCATTTCTGTGCCTTCAGCAGAAAAAAATCCCAGCTGCAGAGCACTGCTGGGGCAGTACATGAACCTGCTCCCTGGGCTGGGCAGGAGCAGAACCACATCCCAGTCCCATTCCTAGCCATGAGGTCAGACTCTCCTTTATACAGGCTGAGGTTCGGCCCAAAGATTGGCAGAACAGGAGCTCCCAGTGCCAAGAGAGATGAGAGGGCTAGGGATGGGCTAAAAGAGCTTTCCAGAGCAATTATTCCCCTTCCCTACAGAGCCACAGAGTCACTCTGCTGTAAAGGCTCTTTATGATTCCCATCCAGCTCTGGCAATACGATCTGATCCTTTCCTAATATTGTGCTGCTTCCATGGACTAACAAAAATCCACAGACAGAACAGCTGTGTGGCTTTGGGTTTTTTGTCTTCGTCTTGATTATGGGACATGGCTTATTTTCTAACCATTGGTTACTCTCATTATATTTCCTGGGATTCGAGACACACTCCATTCTGACAAGTTCTCACAGACTCATAGAACCACAGTTTCCTTTGCAACAAAACTCCAGGAAATCTGGATGTTTCATAAGAGAGGAAGACTTATCAGTTTTCAGTCTAGCTCCATTCACAGAATTACTGCTGGACCATCTCAGCGTGTAATTTCTAAAGGCAGAGCTGCATCCTTCTCTTGTCAGACTGTCACAGAGCTGCTTAGAGCTGCTGCTGGGCAATGGGGGACAGACTTAGAAACAGAAGAGCCTGGGCAGCTCAGAGAGGGACTGCTGTTCCCCCTTCTGTCAGGATGTAAATGTTATCTATGTGTGCTTATACGTACAGACAGTCCACAACAGGGGGCAATATTTCTCACGTAGCACACCAATAAGAAGGAAGGCCAGCAGAGCTCCTGAGTGCAGGTTCCTGATCTCTCCAGAAAAGATATGACAAAGGAAGACGTTTTTGGTGCTGTGGATGAGGCATTTAAGAAGATTCTTAGCTGCATTTGTTTAAAAAAGAAAAAAGAAAAAGAAAAACCCAATATCATCATTACATCTCGGGATAGGTGCAAGCTGAGCATATATAAATAAAAGCACTTAGAAATGCAGCCCATTTGAAACATAAGCATATTCAAGCTGACACAGTCACACCAGCTGATACCTTTAACATTTCAAGGAGAGCAGAGAACCTGAATGCACATTTTAGGTGACTGCAACATTTTCTTTGCAGCAGCCATAGACAAAGCTCGTGTTTGGAGCACAAACTCCTCTGCATACATTCATGTATTTACAAGACAGCCACTGGTGATGGCCAAGACAACCTTTGTGCTGAAAGCTAAGAAAACATTTCCTTAGCCCACAAAGACACCACACACATTAAATGGCTGCACCTTGCTTATCATCCAAAGGAATAAAGCAGTTGTTTGACTAGCTCGACCAGAACCATGGTGAGTGATATAAGAGAAAAACAAGAGCCTGTTCTCTACTCCACGACCATTTTGTTTTATTCCTTTATGTGCAGCAGCACAGACACCTCCCTGCAGCCACCACGCTGTCTGCACCATGGCAGTGCACTGAGGCCCCATGGACACAGCGCTGCTCCATGCACAGCAATCTGGCCCTCCTGCACTCAGATGATCTCAGAAAAGAGCTCTAAGCTGCTGAGCAGAAATGCTCAGTGTTAGCAAGGATCTCCAGCAAACGCAGTTTCAAGGCAATAAATTCTCAAGCCGGAAACAAAAAGCCATAAACCCTTTGTCTGATCAGATCTAATTTAACAGAACTGGTGCTTTGCCGGAGCAAAAGTCAAGAATAGACTTTTAAAAGTTGAGTGGTTTGACCAGCATGAGAAGTGTCTGTTCTGCTGGAGCCTCATCGTGTACTGCACACAGATGCATCTGAAAGTCTATGGCAGCTTTTCCTTGTGAAATGAGGACTTGAAGGTGTACAAACCCAACCCATGTGCCCAGTAAGACAGAACATCTTGATCTGAATGTGTATCAGTCAAATGCTGCCAACTGCACGAGATCTTAGTTTGTGCTTCTCTGCAGCATTTATTCATTACTCATGTGATATATAAGTGTGTTGAGAAAACAAGTTGACTGTATTGTAAATCTTGCCTGCATAGTTGCTCTCTTGTCCTGGCTGTAAGTGAGCACTCACCACCTCCCCTTACAGCACACCTTAAGACAGGCAATGATGTGTGCAGTGCTAAAAATGTGCTCCTACCTTCAAAACTGGTATAATTTGGCTGTGTACTTTGGTGTGGTCACCAACATCATGGCCTTTTGCCACCTCTACCCATCCTGAGAGCACTTTTCTTTTGTGCCATGAATGTAAATTCTACCAGATTACTTTTCTCCCTAACGTTTTGGAAATTCTTCCTACCCCATGTGTCCACGTCCTTCCCATCATCCTCCTCTTGCTTCGTGGTGATTTCAAGATTCTTTCCTTCTTTCCCCTTTTCCTCTTCTCCTCTCCACCCACATTTGGCACTCAGCCCCACCAAGCAGTCCTGTGCACCGTGAGGAGCAACGTGTGACACTCGCAGCAGTCGTAGAGAAACTGTCTCACAGCAGCCACACAAATCTCACCATCTCCTTGATGCTGCCAACCAATGAGAGCTCCAGGATTTGTATCCTGCCCTGAGAAAAAGCAGGCCAAGTATTAGGCAAACTAATCACACTGCAGGGATTTGTGTAATGACAAACACCTCTCTGCCCATGGGTCACAAACGGTGTGAAACAGTCACACAGCACCAGCTGGGGCAAATCCATCCAGCATCTCCTTCTCTTCAGCCATGTAGATTACCAGGGCATTCCACACCCAGAAGAGGCCCCACAGCAGCTCATCTGGTGATGGAACCACTTGGAGTCTCCTTTGGTGCTGCTGGAAAGGTGCTGTGTCCAGCTGAGCCACGTGCAGGAGGACCAGTGCACAGCACAGCCCTGTGTCTATCAGAGCCTCAATGTGCTCCTGCTGTGCAAACGTCAGCAACACGGGCTTACTGATCACTGTCATCTCCTGTTCCTACTGCTGATCTCTTAGTGAAATACTGTGTTTAAACTGCACTTACACAAGCACAGGTCTGTGCTGGTAGCAGCCACAGAAGCACTCTATTGAGGTTCTGCATAACCTGCAAGACAACAGTGTTGGAGAAATGCTGTTTGACAGCTTCTTCTCACTCCTGCAGAAAGCACAGCACCTTCCTGGCTGTCTGATGGTGAAGGAGAGAACAGAGGGCAGAAATTGCCTTTACGTCACTGAGACACAGCAGTAGTTCTGAAATGAGGGCGGCAAGCTGTGGTTTGGCCTTTGTTGGTGGTGAGTGGCCATCCACACAGGGCTGGAATGTGCTTTCTCTGCTGTCAAGTGCTGCTGAAAGCACTGCTGCAGCAGAGGGAATCTGGACATGCAGCATCGCACAGGCTCTCTTTGTACATCCTGTCATAAGCTGGAAGACAAATACGGAAAACAAGTTAAAAATTAGGAAATTTTTGTTGTGCAGGAGTTGGGAAAGCACATCAGTGCAGGAGCTCTGCCCAGCACCTACCCCAGCTCCCAGGGCAGGGGGTGCTGAGGGCGCTGCTGAGTGGGTGCCCGACTGGCAGAGGGGCTTTTCCCCTTCATAAAAGCACATCTTCAGAGCACATCTTCCAAGTTATCTTCCAGAAGGAAGTAAAGCACAGGGAGCTGTAGTTTAGTCGAGCTGCAACACAAAGTCCTCTTACAAGTTCCTTGAGAATTCCGTGTTCTGTTCTTTGCATTTTCAGGGCAGCCAATATAACAAAATGTTTCCCCAGGACAGGAATCGGGCTCACTTGCTAACGCTCCGCCGGTGACAGCTTGGGGTACCACGCTCCCTGCTCTGCCCGCAGAAGGCGGACGGGGGAGGCCGCTTTCTCCAGGCGCCAGCAGCGCTGGGAGAGGAGCACGGAAAGGAACAATGACAACATTTGCATTTGCGGAAAAACTGCGCTCATTGCTCCATTGTGAGCGGGCCGAAGCCTCCATCACATGAGTCCTTGTGATCCATCATCCTCCGGCGGCCCACCTCTCCGTGCCGGGCCGTCCCCGCGTCTCACCGACGGAAGCGGGGCGAGGGGTGCTGCCTCAGGGACGGCCAGCGCCTCGACTCCAGAATCGGAACTTGGGGGAGGAGGAGGAGAAGCGTGGAACTGTTCCGCTGCTGCTTTCCTGTCCCACCGCGGGGCTGCCGGACCGCCGGGCCCTCTCCCGGGCTCTGTGCAGGAGCGAACGCAGCACGGAGCGCTCCGGCCGTTCCTCTGCCGAACGCGGAGCTCCGCCCGAGAGCCGGGCGCGGGTGCTCGAGGCGGACCCGGGGAACGTCCCCGGCCTAGCGCGGATCTCAGAACCGCGCCGAAGCCCCGCGGCCGCCGGAGGTTTTCCACCCGCACCGCTCGGAGCACGCGGGGCCGCCGCACGCCCGTGCCCCGCACTCACATCACCGCACGGCAGCGCAGAGTCGCGGCCGCGGTACGGTGCCCGTGGAGGTGTATACGTGCCGCGCTGCACACCGAGCTCCGTACGCGGCTGTGTCTGTGTGCGTGCGTGTGTGTGTGTAGGCGCACGACGGCCGTCTGCATAACCTCCGCTGGACGCAGCTCAGCTGGGACACCCCTGCGCCGTGCGGCCGCGCCGGGGCGGGGCGGTGGGAGGGGGCGGGCGGTCGGAGCGCGGCGGGACGGGCAGCGCAGCGCAGCGCGGCGCAGCACAGAGTCGCGCAGAGCACCGCGCACAGCACCGCTCCATGAGCCGCCGCCGGCGCGGGGGGGGAGCCGGCGCTGCGCTCTCTGACCGCCGCGCCGGGATGTGAGTGGCGGCGGCTGAGACACGGCTGCGGCACCGGCGGTGAGTGGGAGAGCGAGCGGGCCGGCGGGAGGGGGCTGCCCCGGTCCCAGGCAGGTGCGCGGGAGGTGGGAGACACGGAGCTGCGGCCCCGCTCCGCCCCGCCCTGCCCTGTGCTGGCGGAACAAGAGCGGACAGCGGCTGGGGCCGGGAGTCAAGGAAGGGGATTAGAGGGGATATAGGGCGAGGGGGGAGGAGGGGTCTGGGAAAGGAAGACGACGAGGGGAGTTCGGAGACGGGGGAAAGAAGAGCGGGGAGAACGGGGGAAGGAGAGGAAGGGAGAGAAAGCTGAGAGAGAAACGAGCGGAGGGACAAAAGAGCGGGGCCGGAGCGGGATGTACAGGACGGCGGGAGGAGGTGCCGCGGGGCAGGGCGGGGGGGCTGCAGGGCTGTCCGCGTGGGAGGGAGCGGAGCTCCGTGCGGGGCGGTGGGCCCCGGGGGGGGACCCTCGCGCTGACACCACCGCCTCGGTCGGGTCCGGAGGCGCGGGGGGGGGGCGGAGGGGCGGCCCGGGGCGGAGCGGTGCCGCTCGGGGCGGCCGCGCCGCGGCTGTATCTCAATGCGGAGCCCTCGGTGTACTCCCGCCCCCCTCAGCCGAGCGGCGATGGGATTTAGTACTTATGTGAACCCTTTGTTTACGCCCGAGCTAATGGTTATCCCGCGGTAACGGGATTTCCTCCACCGGAGCTGCGCGCCGGGGTTGGTTACGGGCGGAGCGCTGAGCGCTTCTCAGCGGCGGAGCGCAGTGCGGAGGTGCTGAGGTGTTCTCGTCGTGAAGAAACCCGTCCGTGTGAGGCTGTGACGTGAAGAGAAACAGTTGTTTGAGAACGAGCGGAGCAAAGGGAAGCATTGATCGCTTGCAATCGATCGCGCTCAGCAGCGCAGCGCGTCGGGGCTGACAGCCGCGGGCAGTGCGAGCACCGCGGGCGGCGGAGTCCGAGCGAGCGGAGCAGCGCCGGCTGAGGGCGTGTTACGGAGTACGTCTCGTTCTGTGCGTTTCGGAGCGGGCCGTGCTCTGTGCAGCCGCGAGCGGTGCGTGCGTTCCTCTGACACGGGGCGCGTCTCAATCAGTGCTGTAGTTTTGCATCCGCGGAGCAATAGCAGCGTTAATTGTTATTCCAGAAATGAATCTCCCGGCAGTCTCGTCCGGGCTGGGCTGCTGCCGCTCCGCTGTCTGCTTCCGAGTCCACTCCTCACCTGGGCAGAAGGTGCTGGCAGAGACCCCGCATTGTGATCGGGGGGTAGCAGGGGCTGGGGGCTCCTCCTGAGCTCGGTTACAGATTGATTTCCTCTTCGGTGGTTGGATGCATCCTCTTGCATTGCTTTGTTAACTTTAGGTCTGTAAAAAGAGGATCGGGTAACACAGCAAACCATAAATACCGTCACCTTGCATCTCTGCACTGTTATAATGTTATTCTTTACACACAAATATTCACTAGCAGCATACAGCATAGTTTTGACTGGATGGGAGATGTTTGCAGTCTGTAGCCAGAAGGCATTAGCAATGGAAAGCCTCACTGATTTTTAAACATGACAACTTCAGGAGGAGAGCGGTGAGGTTTTCTGTTCCTGCTGAGCTGCCCACAGCCGTGCTTTGTGCCGTGCACGGCCCCGTCCGTGTCACTCGTGTCATGGTTTGTGCACTGCCCCTACACCGCAGCATGGGGGCTGTGCCGGCTGCAGAGCGCAGTGCCCGCTGTGCTGGGAGCCGATCCGGGACCTCTGGCTGTGGCCCGGCTCTGCAGCTGTCCTGGTGTTTGTTTGCTGGTTGTTTCTGAAATGTCTGAGGCTTCTCGATTCATGTCATGTGCTTGTGGTTGCTCTCAGACTCAGGTATGTTTGCTTAACTGGTTGTAATGAAATATAATTTTGGAGGGGGATCTGAGGTAAAAAAGAGACTCGAGGTGATTCCTGCTGTGCCAGCAGTTCCCCCCTGTGCTGCAGGGAGCGTCACACCTCTGGGCACCACGCTGCGATGTCCCTGTCGTGCTCTGCTCCCACTGCAGCTTCGGTGGTGGCAGAGCGATGTGTCAGCGCACTGCCAGGCTGTGCAGCTCTGCTGAGAGCTGATCTGGACATAAAGAGGAAGGAACACCGTTGTGCAGCCATCGATGTGTGCAGCTGCTGAGATGAGGAGCCGGTTTTGCTATGAAGCCTCAAGGCACACAGGCACACCACCCACAGCACAGGCTGGAGGAAGCCTCTGTTTTAATAACAAACCCACACTGATATCCTTTGCTTTTTCAAAACAGCTTTTCTGGCAAAAAGGCTCTCTAGTTTTCCCTCATGTTTACACCGTCTGTGGCTTCAGCTGAAGCTGTGATACTCCTGTGCCAGACTTTTACGTCGTGCTGCACTGTTCTCCCCTGCCCACACAGCGCTGTGGGTGTGCTGCCAGTTCCAGTGCTGGAAGAATTCTGGCTGACATCCCCGTGGAGCTGCTGACGGTGTTGGTTCTGACCCAGTCAGTCCACAGTACACTGCTGTGAGTGTGGCTGTACTGATGGCAGTGGGGAGAGGTTCCTCCTATGGAGCTCTGCTTGCAGGCTTTGGTGGAAAAAGGCTCTGCAGGTCAGCACGGGTTGCTGACATGTGATGGGAATGTGATTCCACACCAGGAATACTATCAGCTGTCCCAGTGAGCTTTTGTTTGATGCTGCAGCCCTGTCAGTGCCTTCTGAGAGAACTATTGCTCATTTCCATCAGTTCTCCTGGAAGTAATTTCACAAATCAAAGTAACTTAGGAAAAGTTCTCTTGAGTTGAACATCTCTGCCTTTCTGAGGATGTCTTTCGTCTGAATTCTAAATATATTTTGACGCAGATTCATTCCCCTTTTCCGGAAGAGACTATTCCTTCTTGTAGGGGGAAATACTTAACATCACTAATCCTCCTTTCCCAAACACTTCCACATAGGAAGAGGAAAGAAGTGATGGGCTGACAATATGACTGCTTACCCATGCAGCACCATCACCATGGAAACAGACTGTCCTAGAATAGCTCCATCACATGAGGGTTACATGACATGAATAAAGTAACCAGAAAACTGGAAAATGTCTTAGAACTGGCAATACTTGCTCTTAATTCATTACCCCCCAGGTCTTTGGAGAGCAGTGGATAAACAAAGCCAGTATTAAAATCAATGTAGTGCATGTATGTCATCACATGCATGTGAGAGGGTAGTGGAAAACAAATGTGATTCTCATTTAAAGGGCTTTTTGTTGCTTCCAGTTCGGGATACATTATTTTAGAAGGAGTTTTGAATAATTTTCCATGTGAGCTCCTGCTTCTTGAAATTGGTACCAGTGGTTTTCAGCAGTGCCCTCATGGATCCCCTTGGATTTCCTCTGTGCATCAGCAGGCACTGACGGTTCTGCACTTCTCAGGAGATTCTGGATGTTCTAACAAGTGAATGCAGCAGTTGAAAGAAGAACTGCCTGTGCACAGAAGGGATTGCAAAATTACCTTTGGAATGTTTCCTTCTAGTTAATTATGAACACAGAGGGCAAAGATTTATTGAGCATGACCATTTTCAGTAGAAAAATGAATCTATTTCACTGATGATTGATTTTCTCTTGGTAAAGTCAGTGCTTTTTAATGTGTTGTGACAGTCATTGGGAAACACAGATCAGACACAAAGAAGTAAGTTTTCTACCGATTCACCATAAAGAAAACTAAAGCTAGATAGCAAAAAAATTGTTATTCACCATCGGCATGTCGTCCCATCATTAGAACGTGTTAGCCCTCCCAGCAGTGCGAGGACCCTTTCACTCCTGTGGGCAGGCAGCTCAGTCATTACTTTCTTCTCATTTGTCCAGCCCACATCATGTTATGTGTCATGAATCCCACTGCAGAGATGAAGTTTTGTAGTAAGCTCTTTTTTCTGTTGTGTGGATGAAGAGCATGAAGCCTTTATGCATTTATATTAGCCTGTCAAGCCCGCAATCTTGGTGCCTCTGATAGGAAACAGAATTTCTGTCATTTGTCTCAAGACAGAGACCTACAATGGATTCATAACTCAGTGAAAGGAGAATGAATGAATGTGTTTAAAGGTTGAGGTCCTCAGGATTTAACTTCAGTCATTAAAGGAGTAAAACACGCAGGAGATTACACGCATCATTCTCATCTGTAATAGTCTCTGTGCTGTTTCATGCAGTGCATGAATGGTGAATGGTTTTTGCATTGGTTAGGACTGATCATGTCCAATATAACAACGTTGCACCATTAATGAGAGTTGAAAATGGTTTAAAGTGAACTTTTTAATGTTTCCCTTAGACGCGCTTCTGATTTATAAAATGTCATTAGGCAGTCACTTAGGACTTGGTGTAATTTGCTTCTCTACTTTTTGCTCTGTGTCATAAGGATGCTGTGTGAGTAACATTAGTGCCTGCTTACGTGGTGCTTTTCTCCCACACGCAGAGGCCTTTCTCTGAGCATGTTAAGCTGGGCACACAGCTCACATCACTGAGTGTAACCCACCTGAAACCCACGGCACCACGCAAGCAAAAGTCAACAGAAAGGTTTCCTATCTGGTACGTGTTGTGTTTACTGTCTGTGGGGCAGACTGTTCATTTAAAGGGTACATTTTAACAATGCCTTGCTTTGCTTGGTAAAAGCAAATGCTGTTACATACATCTTTTAAAACCACCTAATCCGTGTTCTTCCTGAAAGTAATAATTTGGCCTGATTTGTTGGAATCTGTCCAGCCCAATGGTCCCGATGGCAAGTGGGGTTGCTGTGGTCCTGGAGAGTTTACAGTTGTTCACTCTGTAGCCTGGGGAGAGCGATGCTCTGGTTCTTGTTGTTTGTTTCATTTGAATGGCTAAAGCCATTTGCTGAGAAGCACAAAGAGTCATTCATTTTTGATTAGTTGATTGATGACACTGCATGTGTGCACCATTGTTGCAGAGCATGGGGGGTTTCTCTAGCCAACCATTCCCATTTGCAATTGCAACCCAATACCTGGGCTTTGAAGGGAATGAATATTATAACTGCCTATTGACTGAGGAGGAAAAGAACATTTTCCTTTAGAAAAAAATAAAGTTTTTGCTCTCTCTACATTCTGATAAAAAGGGGCAAGCCTGTGAAATGGTCTGATTCTGCCAGTCCAGTGCAATTCACACATTCTTGAATCTGAACAATAAAATACTGTAGATAATATATTACTTCACAACATGATAAATAATTTCTGCTGGCTGTGTTTTAGGATATTTGCAAGGACAGTGCTTGGGAATGTTTTTGATCAGTGCAAACTCAGAAATGAATCAGTTTGCTGTCTGTGTTCAGCAGGCAAGTTTCTTTGAGGGGGGGAGCAAAGGGGCATAGGGGTATGCTAATCCAGATGAAAATCCCACGCAGAAAAAAAAAGTAAATGTGAGCTACTGAAACAGGCTGTACTTCCAATTGCTGTCAAGTCCTTCAGAGTGACCTGTGGCTAAACACCCAAATGTTTATTGTCTCAGACAGAAAAATGAAAACCTACCCAGCCATTGGTTTCTTCGTCCTCTTCGTCATCAGCTATGGCTCTTCTGAAAACTCCAGCACGCCGAGAGGGTGCGGACTGGATCTCCTGCCCCAGTATGTGTACCTCTGTGACCTGGATGCCATCTGGGGAATAGTTGTGGAGGCGGTTGCGGGAGCAGGTGTGCTGACAACGTTACTGCTGATGCTGATTTTGCTGGTGAGGCTGCCCTTCATCAAGGAAAAAGAGAAGAAGAGCCCCCTGGGGATGCACTTCCTCTTTCTGTTTGGGACACTCGGACTATTTGGACTGACATTTGCTTTCATCATTCAGGAAGATGAAATGGTGTGCTCTACCCGAAGATTTCTGTGGGGAGTTATCTTTGCTTTGTGCTTCTCGTGCTTGCTAGCTCAGGCTTGGAGACTTCGCAGACTAGTTCGGCATGGGAAGAGTCCATCTGGCTGGCATCTGGCTGGTGTGGCCATCTGCCTGATGCTTGTTCAGGTCATCATTGCAACGGAGTGGTTAATACTGACAGTTGTCAGAGATAACAAGATGTCTTGCAGCTACGAACCAATGGATTTTGCTATGGCTTTGATTTATGTTATGTTCCTGATGGTATTTGCCATGGGGTTTTCTCTTTTCACTCTCTGTGGAAAGTTTAAGAAGTGGAAGAAAAATGGAGTATGCCTGATTATAACGCTGTTTTTTTCCATTCTGATTTGGGTAGCCTGGATGACTATGTACCTCTTTGGTAATGCTGAACTAAAGAAAAGAGACCAATGGAGTGATCCCACTCTTGCTATTGCACTGGTGTCCAGTGGTTGGGTGTTTGTTATTTTTCATGCTATCCCAGAGGTCCACTGTACCATCCTTCCATCACAGCAGGAGAACACTCCCAATTATTTTGACACTTCACAGCCAAGGATGCGTGAAACTGCTTTTGAGGAAGATATACAGCTTCCTCGGAGCTACATGGAAAACAAAGCCTTTTCTATGGATGAACATAATGCAGGTAAGAATTTACTATTCAGAACTTTATTTCTGTAGTAGCAAGGAAAGTATCTGTGTGAGACATTTTTCAGGTGTCGAAAACAAGGCTTACTACAAAACCCATAGTTTACACCTTACATACAGCTTACTTTCAATGTATTAATTAGGAAGTCACTTTAGTGGGAGAAAAACATGAAAAAATGTAATACAGAAAACAGATGTTTGGTTAAAATGTTGGAATTTTTTTTTTTTTTTTGCATTTGATTTTTTTTTCCTCAATTTCAAATGTAACCAGACAACACCAAAAGCAGAAGAAAAACACAGTGGAAAAAATAACTTCTATTTTAAAACAGTACAACATTTTTTGTCTTTCTTAGTTAATAACATTTTATATGAAATATGCTCCTAAAAAAAAAAAAAAAAAAAACAAGAAGAAATAAATTGAGTTCTCCATGCTACAAAGGCTCGGTCTCTTCAGCAATAGAATAATTACTATTAATCATACTACCATTAAAGTAGGACTCAGTGTCCTCTGTGACACTGGAAAAAAAGATGCAAGGTGGCATATAGACATGTTCAAAGAGAGTCTTTGTTCTGAAGACTTTAACATGCTAACAGAATATGCACAGACAGGTTTCACAGTAATGGCTGCTTTCCTTGTCACAACCATTGGGTGACACAGAACAGTGTGTGATGACACGTAAAGAAGATTTGCCATGAAAATGTTGGAGCGAGTACCGAAAAAGCCAGCAAACTGGTCGCTCAGGAGATCCAAAGCATTGCTGAAAGTTAAACACATATCAGAAAATATCCAGGGCTGCTTATCTGAGCAGTGATGGAAATCACCTGATGGTGTTGAGGAGGGTAGGCTGTGTTCTGCTGATGCCTCACAGCTGGAGAAAGGATTTGGATACTACTCAAACTGCTTTAGTATCCAAGCCAATAGTTGCCACACTGCTATGGCAGTCCACAAAAAAAGGCTTTGGTTATATTGTCTGGGTACTTTACCTCTTTATTTATGTCCACCTATCTTTATTTTCTTTGGGTCTTGATGTTTCCTCCGGATGTAGAACAGGCATGAAGGAAAAGAGCACTCGTGTGACAGCGCTGGGTCAGGAAGGTGTTGTCCCTCCACATGTTTTAGCAGCAACTTCAGAGGTCTCCGCGTTGGATGGAAGCTTTGAACAGAAAGGAGTTAAGGTCTTGTGAGGACACAACAAGGCAGTGGTAAAACAAAACATGGATAAAAGAGTAGCTGTTCATTACCAGCGTTCCAAAGGAACTTCACTGTAGACTATAAATGCACTTCTAATTTATTTTACTGCTCTCCATCCCCCATTAAATTAATGTCATAGTAATGTAAGTGCAGTGACTACAGTGGAGTTGTTTCTGACTAAGACAGATTTAAAGAAAAGAATCAGATCTTTCACCCTCCGTTATTTTCATTCATGCCTACACTTAAAAAAGAACTGGAAGCTCCATTTAGATCTGATTGGTCAGTGATCAGGTTTTGTAGTGACATGGGTAGACGTCTGACAGCTATAAAATCAGTATAGTATCTATTACAGTGTAACTGTTCTGTTCTAATCTGAATATAAAACAATTCCTTATCTGATTCCCTTGTTAATATTTATCATAATAATGAATGCCATTCCTCTCCTCACGGCGTGTGGAGGAAAAGATTGGATTTTAATAAATCAAAGGAGATTCATTATTCCTTTGCAGTGGTTCTCTACGTTGCGTACAGAACTATGACAACAGGGTTTGGAGACATAACTTACAGTAGAGCATTAAATAGAAGTAAAAATACTCAAGTCACATATTATGTTATTCATTTAATTAAACTCAACTGAAGAATGTGTAATTAAGAGTTCAGAAATTAAAGGAAGAGTACTTTCTTCAATTATGCATAATAACAGTGTTTCAGATTATAAGATCTACTAGCTGGAAAGTTTTGGAAGAGACGTGATTTATGGTTGGACTTAAAGGTCTTTTCTGACCTAGATGATTCTAGAGTTCTGTAACCAGAAATCAGCTCTATGTTCCCAGAATTTGTTTAAGCTTTACTGAGAAAACATGCTTGGTTGAATGTATTTTCCATTAATTCACACTGTATAAAGCAATTTTCTTTTTTTTTTTTTTTCCTTTTTCAAAAGATTTTATCATTTTCAGAATCAGAATAACCTTTACATTACAGGTTCAAATAAGCATGTATTCTCATAGTTTTTCTCATAGCCATGTAGCCCCAAGTCATACTTACCAACAAGATTTGTTCTGTTCCAGGAATACCATTAAGTATTAGTAAGGCAAAATGGTTATACATTCAGTTACTTAACCGTCATTTAAACAACATACTAATTTTAACATTCATATAATAGACATGTCAAAGTGCTTAGAAGACTAACTCTCATTCCTGTGTCTTGTAAAAATATTAGTAAAGTACTTAGAATCCCTGAAAAAGGGCAACTTGAGTGAGCTCCCAGAGAACTGGAAGTGCAGTGCACAGTAATGGGGCAGCTTCAGCAAAGCAAATACGGTTTGCTTTCTGCATGAAAAACCTGGGCGTGAAATGTAGAGTTCTGCAGCTGTCATGAAACACAAGCCTAAGAAGCTCTGCTGCTCACTGAATTTCATTTAACTGTTAGTACTAAAGTCATCCTATGAGCCACCTACAAACAAGCTAACAATTAAAAACACATAGGAGACTGTGACCTGGCATTTGTTCAAACCTCCTTGGCATTTTTTTTTAACCTATTCATCCTCTACATGACTAGATGCATTTAATAGTACCAGGAAAAGTACAAGAGAAATAGTAAAACCATTAGAAAAAAAAAATCCCCAAATGAGTATTCTGCCCACACACTTTGTCTCTGATTCTCACATTAGCAGAATTTTAGACTTCTGGCAATAATAGGGAAGGAAAATTCAGCAATCCGGCTTTGAAGGTACTGTCTCAGGATAGGGCTGAAATTACCATGCAAATTATATACTAGAATGTGTAAATATTTTACTGATAGCATGCATTACAAGGAGATCTTTTTTCTTCATGTAATACTAAATACTAGAGCAATCATTTGTGTCTAAGGCACAGAAAGAAGCTAAACTGCAAAGAAGGAATTCTACTGACCCTGAGATGATTAAATATAAAATAAAGATACAGAACTGTGGGAGAACAGCAGATGAAAGCCTCTATTCTAGTGTTCTGGGGAAAAAAAAAAAAAAAAAGATGTATGTAATTCTGTATATATAAGAATTTTAAATATAGAGTAAGTGAGGATCTGTATATATGTGAAGTCATTAGCTAAGCACTTGCAGGGCTAGATTTTTAAATACGTGTGCTAAGTCAGTACAGTTCATCATCTCTGCGTACTACTCGCAGACAGAAGAGAGCAGTGAACACAGGACTGTGCATAGCAGCAGGCTCCATTTAAATCCTGATGCACACACTGCAAAGATATTAAATCCTGACTTCCTTAAGGTTTATGCTGAAATTCCTCTAAACTTAGTTCCTCTGTTTTCAGCGGGAGAGCATAGAATTGTAATTTGAATTAAATCTAAGTGGAATTCTTGCCCCAGGTGCCCAATCCAGCACCTATTTGCCAGCTGACAGATGGGCACTGCCCTCTGGAACCGCTCACGCAGTGCGTATAAATGAGCTCTGTTCCCCGGCCACATCTGAATTCAGAGAAGCCATTCTTTACCCTTGAAGTAAAAAAAAAAGGAGTACGTGTGTGCCAATATCCAGCCTGGTTTAGACAGAAAGCAGCACATCTCTAACTCTGCATCTCTTTCAGAATATACATCCCGAATCCAAACTTGTGCTAAAAGACATGGAGAAGCTGATGTAGTTCTGCATTCGGAAGGACAGTCAGTGCCTTCTCTTTTGCTTCAGTCAGTGGCCACGTTTAAGCTATTCGAAAGCAGTATTTACTTCATATTTCTAGTTTCTCAGGGTAAATATAATCTGAAACATCTGGAAAGTCCTTACGTGCTAGTCATGCTGAAGTAATGCTCAGGGGGACTGCGAGCATGCTTGCTGGCTCAAGCAGTGCTTTGGATCTCTGTCCTCCCAGTTTGATTGAAAGCAAAGTGTAATAGCATTTCACTTAACCCCACTGTATCCAGACTGATGCGAAGAGCACAAGGCAAAAAACATTGTTCAAGATGCATCACAGGTGCACTGACTGAGGATATTTAACTCCTGGTGAAATGAAACTAAGCAAATTTCAAGAATTTTTCCTCCGTTGCATCGCAAGCAGTTATGTTTGTGTAAAACATTATTTTTTCTGAGATCCATCCCCATCTCTGTAAGAAAAACTGTTGTTCAGAGTCAATACAGAAACTGATACGGCAGCATAAAAGTTAAAACCAGTGGCACAGTTCCCAGTGACTGCACTGGAAGCACAATATTTTATGACTTCAAAGGAGATGCACAGCATTACTCGTGTTCCTAAGAGCAGTCTCTCTTTTTAAACGCAGCGCTAAGGACGGCAGGATTTCGCAACGGCAGTTTGGGAAGCCGACCTAGTGCTCCTTTTAGAAGCAATGTTTATCAGCCAACTGAGATGGCAGTTGTGCTAAATGGTGGGACTGTAAGTATCAAAATGTGATGACGTATCGATATATGCAATTGCTACTAATTGAAAAGCCTTCTGCATTTAGCTTGTTCAGAGCAGGGGGAAAGCTATAAATGCAAATTTGGGCAGCAAGTGTGCATGTAATGCTTCCCTCCCCCTCTACAAAAGATGTCATTTGAAAGTATTTTGCATTTCGTTAATTGTCCCTTCACATTTTGCATTGTAGCTTGGGAGGGCTGAGTCCTTTGGTAACTCTACCTATTCATTGACCCCTCTGAATTACATTTGTTAACTATTAAGTGACATAATTTCTAACCTAATCTTTTTTCAAGACAATCACATAAATGTTTGCAAGCCAGTACTTTGCTTTAAATAAGAATCGTAGCAGACAGTGATAGGCTCTCACCTAGTTTCCATATTCTTGCAAATGTACATAATTCTTTGTAAGATACAGACGTAAAGATCTCTGAGAAATAAGAGCAGTGTAGAATATTTTAATGATAACAACTCTGATCTTTCTCTCTGAGACAATAGTTTGGCATGCCATTATTCCATAGACTTGTCTTAGTGAGCTGATGCCAAACAGGCCTCCTAAATATTTCCAGCATTACATGTAATTTGCACTTAAGAAGTGGCATATGGTAGGCATAATGTTGAAAAAGAATTTTCATCCCCATATTTTTTCATGCTATCTATGTGCTTGTAAAAATCTATCCATGAACACTCTACACATGAGTTGGGTTTTTTTTTTTTTAATTTTGAATCATGAGCTGATTCCATAACTCAGCTTCTACATTTAAAGCCAAATAATGCAATCTTAATGCAGGTCTCTTTGTTTGTTTGTAAGAAAATACCATTTTGTTTGGATTTAGTGAACAAGGCAGACTAGATACAAGGATTCTGTCATGTGGGTAATACAGTGGGAACACATCAACTTGAATAAAAACGGGCTTGTGCTTTGCTGTCAGTCATGAATAGCATCCTTTTGATGCTTGGTTTCATCCATGCCTGTGTTTTCTGATACCAGAATATGCAGCTCAGGGAAAAGCAGTTCAAGGATGATGAGAAACTAAAGGATTTGTTTGGTCTTGTTTTGAGGTGGATACAAAACTTACTGGAGAGCACTGGAGAGTAATATGAGAAAGAAACGTGTGTATAGTCATGGTTTTTACAGAGAGGTAAACATGCCATGTGGGTTGAACATGAGTTTCATTGTAGTGCTTTGCTCTGGAAATACTGTACATGTAGCATGGTAACACTGATTGCTGAACAGACCAGACCTCCCAGTTATGGGTTTATTATCCTTATTTGCAGATACCAACAGCTCCGCCAAGTTACACTGGACGACACCTCTGGTGAAAGGCTGTAGGCAGTAGAGAATAAGAATCCTTGTTGCAGATTTATTCCCTGGCAGTGTGTCTTTGAGGGAGGAATTGATACCAGTACCAGAACAAAGCAACAGAACATCCAGGAGCTTGCGAAATCCCACAGAGGATTTTGTGTAAATGTGAACACCGCGGAATGGATAAACTAACTGCAAAAAGAAAATTATAAGTCTGAAGCTAAATCTGAATTAAAATAGAGGTAGGCACACTTCAAAATGGAAGAGGGGGATATTGTATTCTGAAATGTAAGATATTCCCTTGTCTGTAACCAGTAACCAGTGTGCAAGGCAAGCCTAATTCTTTTTGTTGGATGCCAGCTGCTTGCAAACTACTCTCCTCTCACCTAAAATTAATTCACGTTGCCACAAGAGATTGCCACCACAGTGTGAAGACGTGCAGGATTTCTTTCCATCTTGCTCCTTTTCCTTTCATTTCAAATGTCATGAAAAGTATATTGTTTGCCTCATGATCCAGCTGTACTGGAACATCATGCGTTACCGCTCTGTGCCAACGCCGTTACCATCACGCTGTAGGTTGACACTCTTCTCTTTAAAAAGCTCATGTATAAGAAGCAGTTCTGGAGAGATGCAGGGTCTGTATGTGCTTTACGTGAGCGCAGGAGCTTCTTGAGGCAGAGGAGCGCAGGTCCAGCATAGGCAGCTCTTCTGCAGCCTGGAATTGGATTCCCTCCTGTTCCTCAACCTGGGTGTGAGCAGAGTTGTGCGTTCTCACTTCTCCTACAGAAGAAGCCATTAAAGGAATCTGTGGAGGGATATGCTTTGCAAAGACTTAGCTGGCGAGAGAACGTGACTCGTGTTTGCCACGAGTGCGCTGTGATAGCAGACAAAGGGTGATGTCCATCGGTGCTGGTGGGCCGAGGTCTGTCCATAATGGTGGGCTGGAGTCTGTCTGTGTTGGTAGGCCAAGGTCGGCACCCAGGGGGTCAGTGGCAGCTGCAGAGCACCGACTGCCTGTCGGAGGAACGCGGTGCGTGTAGGGCTGAGGCTGCTGCTTCCAATCCCTGTTTGTATGGGTAGTCTCATTGACTGCAGTTGTTTGTGCATTTAACTGTGGTTGTGCATTTTAGTGCCTAGCTGTTAGAATCTCCCTTCTGGAGGTGGTTTGTTGTTGTTTTTGTTTTTTTAAGGTGGTTTCTTCCTTAGTTCTCCCCCTCTGCCTCCGCTTTTTCAAGTTAAAATATGGCAGACTTTCTCAAAGCTTTTTATCTTTGTTTTCTCCGGGTTATTTAAAAGGTTCACATTGCCCATTGTTTGTGCCATGATTTTCATTATGTTTAAGCAGTCATTCCTTTATTTAACATTTAATACATATCGGACATTGAAAACATCACCGTATCCTCACCATTTGGCCAACGTTAATCTTAGCTTTCCTGAATTCTAAAAGCAAATTGTTTTTACTTGAGGGCATAGGAAACATTTAACAAATAAACTTTGCATATGATATAATAAAAAAACTATATTTTCAAACTAAAAAAATAGAATATACAAATAACCGAACAGCTTAGTAGCTTCACAGAAAGAAGTTACTTGCTGTCTACTGCAGAAGAAAGACAAGTATTCTATTTTTCGAGAGTCTTCCTGATTCTGCACTTACCTCCATTTCTGCTGAACTAGGAACCTAGTCCTGCAGACTGTACTCCCACAAGTAGTCCCTTTGATACCAGTAAGTCTACATACAGGTACAGAAGCTGCAAGACTAGTCCCTAAGTGTTGCACAGATATACATGTGCGTGTGTGTGTATATATATATATGAAGGAATATATGTTGCCATTCTTGCCATGATCATCTTATAAGGTTTTACTTCACAGCTCTTCTCTTCCAGAAGCAATGTTTTTCTGTCATGCATGAGTAAAGGAACGTGTTAGCTCCATGTTGGATATTCCCCCCCTGCCTTTCCCTCCTCAAGGCAAAGGAAGCATGTGCTTGTTTAGGGATTGCTTATTTATTTTGTAAGTAACTAGATGGCCTAAGTAACCAAGTAGGGTAGGGGTGGATATTGCATGCTATCCAGTGACTTAGAAATACATTTGCTTTGTTAAAAGCAGAGCTTTAATTAAATAAGATAGCATTCATAATATTTACCCTGAAAATGCATCACTTTGAACAATATAAAACCTGTTTTCATCACTTGCTTGCTGAGTTTTGCTTTAAAAATCAAATTTAAAAAATCACAAAACTCTACTGTAAAAACATATAAGATGACCATGGCATAAGTGGTAGGACAGTTTTCTTTTAAAAAGTTTATCATGCTACAACCGAGATTTAGGAACTACAATACAACTGTTACAGACCTTGGACAAAACTTTACAACATGTAGTTCTCTTAATAAATGTTTTTTTCTAGATGTGACTGAATTGATAAATAGACTTCCCAATCCTGTTCCTAATGAAGCTGATTAGAATTTAAGACCTTATGTAAGGATAGGGCCAGATCCTAAAGGCTGCTACTGGCATGACTACTGTAGCTGGTTAGTCACTTGGGCTCTTCACGGGATTACTAAGTGGCAGGATTGGTCTGAATTTGTGGTGGTGAGGGTGTGGCAATAGATTAGGAAGGTCTTTATTTTCCAACTTTGTACAATTAGTAATAAGCAACTTTTTTTTTGTAAGTTTGTGATGTTAAATGCCCAAATAAAAATGTGATCGAAGAAAGGCACCTTTATGTTAGCTTATACTTCTGTTACAGTCAACAATTTGTTTACTTTTGCCTTTTATGAGTTATCTAGAATGTAGAGCATCTGTGAACAACATAATAAATAAGTGTAAGCACAAGCCTTTCGCAGTTCAGTTAATTAGGATTTTATAGTATAAAAGCTACTGCGTTGTCCCTTGATGGCTATGTTATCATGGTGTACAGAAAAGTGAAACTGTAAAACATCTGAAAAAATTGTTACCAGAACAAGATTTTTAATAACTGGCTTCTGCAAGAAAAGAGTTCAGAGCCATAATTTTACAGGTCCTGTCCTGCTTTCAAAGGAGCTGAAGGCATCTGACACTGACCAGAAAATATGTAGCACCTTCAAAACAGCACTCTCAGTACACACACTTGTTTCTATAAACATGGTACATGAAATATAGAACTAGTTGTATCTGTTTTTAGTATAAACACGGGCATCTTGGTTGGCTTTGGAGCTTGATGCCTTGGGCCTCACCAAAGGCAGTGCAAAAGGGAGCATTGTAGCTTTTATAATAAAACGATTGGACTATTCTACCAACTTACAGGATTACAAAGCCGGTGCTTTTTATTAATTGATGAGAGCTAAAGCTCATTTTTGATAGATAATATATATTTATTAAATGTATTAATGTGTGTTTTATAACATACCCTTTTTTCCGCTGATTGTTGCATACACTGGTATCTTATTAAGTACATCTTTAAAGGATTTTCAAGACAATCAATGCGTACCATGATGTCTGTACATACGTATACAAAACTACAAAGGTTGTAAAGCATGGGCAAATGTTTTATTTTCAAAATGCTGTTCTTAACGAGAATAAAGGCTTTACTATTTACTTACAATGCTTGTGTTAACTTGGTGTTAAAACCCACATTGAATTTTTCTGCAGAAGCAAACTTCTGGTGCTACAGACAGCTTTATCCTGCAGTGACACTGTGGGTGCGATTCTGCAATGTGAGCTAAGTTGAACTGAAGGAAGCTGGCTCCTCTACTTTTGGTCACATTCCCACACTTGCTCCTGGCTCTGGCACCCACCAAAACCCTTTGTGAGCCACTCAAGGAGCTGTGCAGACAAACTATTAACACTACCACTGATTTTTATTCTTCCAGTTGGCTCAGCAGTTTCCTGAGCTGGCTCAATTGCTAATGCCTGTGAAAAGGAGGGGACAGGACCACACAGCTGCTGTCCGACTAGTTTTCTCTCCAGGTCTTCCTGATCTGGTGAAAAGCATCAGCATCCAAAAGAAGAAAAAAAATGCGGGGTGGGTACTGGTATAACACTGAATCAGAATCATAGAATTGCTCACATTGGAAAAGACCTTCAATATCATCAAGTCCAACCACAACCTAACCACATACCCTATCTCTAGCAACCCTCCATTAAGTCATGTCCCTGAGCACAAAGCTGGTGTAAGTCACGGAAGAAATTGATGTTGGATCACAACAGAGCTAGGTGGTATCCACATTTACCATTATTACCCTCCAGTCAGCTAGACCATTGTTACATGGAAAAAGCAGCACAACTGCTAATATCTTCTCTAACTGTGACATTACAAAGGCCTAAATGGGACTACGCTTGGCCAACCTGAATTTAAGAAACCATGGGGTCGCAAGGGAACCCAATCCGATTTTTATTTGCTTGCTTATTTTGTAAGTAGACATATGTGAGATCACTGAAAATGCTATCACTGTGATCTGAATTTTACACTTTCTCAGCACATATGCTGAGTGATAACAAAAGGTCCTCTGACTTTTCCCCTGCAGAAATGCAGAGCAACCCTAGCTTCCCTTGCCTTCACAGTGTTTCTGAAAATGAGACCATTATGAACAGAGCATGAATTTGCAAAAAGTGTCGCAGCCCTGCAGAAGTCGAAACTACTCGTTTATGCTAACTGAAGATGCAATTTATTTTATCCATAGTTTTTTGCCTATCAGAAGAGTTTTTTATGTAACCATTCAGGAACAGAAATGTGGACACAAACATTTTAGCTAAATTTGCAAATCCCATCTGCTTGAACAAAACTGTGGTCACTTGCATTGGGACAGAATTTCACCTTGGCTCCTGATGTAACGTCTCTTTGATTTATAACACCTCACGTGTCAAAGGAAAACTGTCATGCTAGCCTTTCTAAATCAGTACTACACAAGTTAGTTCATGAGCTCCGTGTTTTGTGAGCTTGGTGAAAAAACCATAATTGAAATGCTGAATCATTTTGTGTATGTTCTGAGGCTTTCAGTTTGCTTCCCACTTTAATAAAACATTAAATACTCAGCTTTCCAAAACATACACATAAATCAGAATGTAGACATCCATGCTTCCACGGCAGATGCTCTTCTACTCAACACAAAAAAATCCCCCATCCAGGCAAAAAGGTGTAATTTTTTTCCGTGTATGGCATTTTTTGTTCTAACAAAGCTTCAGCACTCAGGTACTTGCACACAGTTCTCAGTGCTGTCTGTGGGAATGGGGCATGTGTAGCTGAGGGCAGAGCGTGTCAGTAAGAAGTCACTGGGTTGTTAAGAATGAAAGCAGCTCTTTGAGTTTCTTGCTTTGAAGAATTTTCAATTAAAAGTCAGTGATGAGTCATACAATTCACCTAGTGCATAAATATATTCTTGTCATTAAGAACAACAAGCAAGGTCAGTAATGAATAGTTTTTCTATGTCTCAGTGGAAAGAAGAATGTTATCCATGTGATTGCAAAGGGTCTGCCAAATGGGAAAAATGAGTCAAACAAAGAGCACAGGGTTGCTTGCTGGAGTAAACAGTTCTAAATGAACAAAAGCTCTACATAAAAGTGAAATGTCCCAACTCCTAATGAAAGCTGTTTTCAAAGCTCTGTATTCGTTCAGAATGCTGTAATACAGATTAACATAATGTTTGCCTTCTCTTGCTAAAAGAGTTTGGTTTCTCAGTATACTGTGATTCCAGCTGTCATATTGTATTCTTAATATTTTAATATTTTACAGATATTTTAGATTACAAATTTTAAATTATAAAGATAAAAATCTATTTACTTACAAGATGGATCGTCTATACTGAATGCTTTTCACATCAAGCACATTTGTTGAGAAGATTCATAAATAGTTACGTTGAAGCCAAAGAAAGACATACAAGCCAAAAAAATCCTGACTTTCACATACAGTTTCAGGACTGCTTAGTTACCTTTCTGAGGTATGAAGCTGTAAACCAGCAAACAAAAACTTTGGTACATTTCCAGAATATTGGGCTGCAGCACTCCAGTGGGCTCATTTAAGGTGCTCAAAGTGCTGCCAACATGGAAGATCTTTGCTAGTAGAAAACATAAAGGAAAAGTGATATATGATGATGAAGAAGCACAGTCAATGCCTAGGAAACCCCAGATATGACCACGGTGGCCAGATATCTGATTATTTCATATTTCTTGATGTAATGAGGCTGTCCTTTATAAATATTTCATAAAAAATGCAAAAAGTTCCAAAAGCCCAGGGCTCACACACGCTGTCCAACATTAGGACAAGCCTGTCTTTTAGGTAGCCTCTAGGTTTTAGTAAAGAGCTTCCGTGTCTTATCATAACCTGTGTTACTTAAGCATAACAATTTTGAATCACATCATGCTAACCAGGAAGCACAGGTTGTCACCATGAATCTGGATTTCAGAGAGTTATTTAAATAGCTTTTGACATATACTTGCTTCCTATGCTGACAGAAAAGTAAGATGTCCTTAGGATTCAGATAGGCTGGAAGGATGGGGAACAAAGTCTGCCTGCCTAAGTCTTTTCACTAGAAATTTCCATTGGAAATATTCTTCAGGCTGTGACACCGCAAACTAAACTAACTTGCTTTAGTATTTTTAAAGGCCTAAGGAAGATGATTCGTTGGGAGGTTAGCATAGCTCCCACGGAGTTTATAACTATTTACATGAGCTGATAATCCAACGCATTTTTTCAGGCAACACCTATCTAAAAGCAGTGAGTAGTGTACATGCTGATATGAAGAACAAGCTTACCACCATTGCTACTTATATGCTGAATTTTAACCTCTGAAGTCTTATGAGTCCTGCCATTCTTTCAACAGGAGCAAGAGAAAGACCCATTTCCATTTTCAGTGGCCTTAAAAATGTTAAAGCTGAACAGCACTGTTCCCATTTTATCCCTCTCCCTCCTTATGCTAACAGATTACCACCGTTGCACAAATGCAGTTCTGCTGCAGCGGAGGCCCATCCCTTTTAGAGAGATTTCCTACATGCTGGGGAAAGGCATATGGACATGACTGGGCAGAACGAGCTGCCTGAGGATGCCAGGTACGCTGGGGTGATTGCAACAACACACTGCTGCCAGTCTGGGCAGTGCCAAGAGAACCATTTTGACAGGAGGTTGGACTGAGCTCTCAGAAAAAGGACAAACCCCTTAACTCCCAAGTTGTTCATGTAACAGAGTGCGTAAAAAAATTCTACAGGAAATGCCTAATCATGAATTATACATTCATAGGAAGTGTAATGTGAGATCTAAATAGAAGTGAAACATAAGGTATTATCACAGTATTTTATTTTGTTCTAAAACATCAGCGTCTGCTTCAAGAGCTAAGGCACAGAGCAGCTGAGGCCCTTAGGCATTATGGCCATGTAAGTTTATAAAAAACAAAAACCTGAACAAGGAAAAGGAGAGAACTTTTCAGGTGCTTTTCTGCAATCACTTTTCAGGATGTGGAATGAACAGTCCACATGTCCATTCTGTAACACAGATAATCACCCCCACATCTTATAGTGGTATTTAGAACAGTCTCATAGATTGTTTAAGATTTACTGGTAGTGCTCATTATTTAAAACTGACAAATAGCGTAGGGATCTCACCTATTTCTGATATATGGTTTCTATCTGTAAAGGACATGTGTTTTCTACTGCCAGAGTAGATAAGGTTGTTATCACCAGTGCACTCACATTACTGATTTTAACAATTCCTATTTCAAACTGCATGTCCTAAATCATAGGATGCTACAACAGTTAACACTAGTGGAGACTGCAGTTAATTTCTTCGCAAGTGAGGTGAGGGTCTCTGAGCAGAGCTGTTAACTGGGCCATATTTTTGACTTGCAGCTCCCACTACAATAATTTGTTTGTCTGCCACATCCTTGGAAATGCAGCTTGTTCTACATAGTTTATGGTACAGATGTTGCAGTGTAGAAGGCACAGGTGATGGCTAAAAGAAGCACAGAGTTTGAATGCATTTACAGTTTCAGTCAACTCCTGGGAGTGGAATATTCAATAATCTGCAGAACTCCAACTATACATTAAAGGATTGCCTGCCTAGGACTTTGTCCTTTTCACATATACATTAAGTACAAACATCCTTACCATCTATTTTAGATAACAGGCAATTTTCCCTCATCTTAATGCACAAATAAACCAGAATTCTGTAAAATCTGCTTGTTTCAACTAGCAGTGAACAGCCTATGGCATACTTTATGCACATACGACTGTAAAATACAACTGGTTTGTGACAGAAGCTTATGAAAGGTTTATACATCCAGACTCTTTGTTTAAATCATAAGAACGATGAGAATTACATTTAGTAATTTAAATGGTTGAAAACAGTAATGAAAAAAGACTCAAACAATTAGAAGATGAAAATCCATTAAAGAAAATATATTGGAATAACTTATTAGCAAGGGCTTAGAGTAAAAAATATATATATAGAAAGCAGTTTCACCCTCGCCTCCCAGCGAAATGCCAAAGAAGCCTGAACATGAAACTGGAGCTGCCAGCAATCTTTCTGAAATAAGACCTGAGTTTCAAAGAGACAGCTCTTTATGAAAAATGTGTGTAATTTTAGCCTCTTACTATTGGAAGTCAACATGCAGGCAACTGTTAGTGAAATCTTTCACTTCAGGAAATGTTCAGTCACTCGTAATAGGGAAGTAAAGAAAAGACATTAAAAAAAACAACAACAACAAACAACAATAACAAAAAGAAGCAAAACAAAACTGAAACATTGTGCCCACAGACATGCCCACTTCCCATGAATCTGAAATGCAACTCCCAGATCACTCATGTAACGATGCTTTTGTAAAAGGGACATAAAACAGAGACAGGACAAACCCAATTCTCCAAAGCACCCACAGAGGCTGTGAATCACTTACTGTTGCCACAAGGACATTAGCTGTAGCCCCACACACTGCAGCTGAGGGCAGGTGGTGTCTGGCAGCCCCTGCTTTGGGCCCAGGGCTTCGTTGGCGCTCAGGGCCTCCCTGAAGTGCCAGCCATACATGGCCACACTGGCTGCATTCAATGCCTGGAGAACAAACTACTTCAGGGAATTTGTTTATCCACTTACGTTCAGACTAGGGAAGCATGAGATCCCCAGCTAGCAATAGGCAGCAATGGATATGAGAAAAAGGACTGGAAGATCTCTAGTAGTATTTATGTAATGCACCACACTTCCTAATATTTTGACCAAAGTTGAAGCATTCATTTCAAAATGTCCCGATGACATTTTTACAATTCAAGGTTTACAAAGAGGAAAGCACTGACTGACATCTATTAAACTGCATGAACAGCTGAGATGACCACCTGAGTCTGGGAGAGCACAAAGCATGCAGAACTCCTGTGCTGGGGACTGCATTGCATTGCCTACACCTGCCCAGCCATCAAGCAGGGAGAGGCAGCCACAGAAATACACCCAGTCAAGGAGGAAGATCCTGGACTGAGAAAAAAGTCCAGAAAGAAGGCAACCAGCACATCTTCAGCAAGAGCTGATCATTGCAGCTCTTCCAGGTCTCTTCCAGATAAGTAGCTGAGATGCAAAAAACAGACAGAAGTTGGCTGGAACCGGGTCCCCCAGAAAGCATGTGGGGAATTACGGGCAGAAGGCACTTCGGGCAGAGCTGGCAGCTTCATCAGCACTGCACTGACAACCCCCCTTATATCTGACATGTTTACTGATTGGAAAACAGGTAAGTTCTGTAAAGCCATCGAATGTAAACATTCACATAAACTAAAAGAAACAACAAGGTACAAACAAACAAACAAAAAACCAAGAGACAGTTATGTTGAAAAAGATGTCCAATACCTAAGGGAAGTTAGGGACAAGTAACTTGTGTGTTCTGCAGTTTGTCCTTCACTAATCTGTAAGTGAAGTAGTCCATTTTAAGACTGCACTAATGGCTCATAGTCTTTCTTTTCCTGCCTCCCTGTTTTATTCTTCTCAACTAAATTAGTCTCAAGTCTACTTTTGCTGCAGAAATATTTGGAGGTTTTACTTCTTATTTGCTAGCAGCCTTTTCTTTGGGGTTTTAACACATCTCATAGTTAGCACAGAGGTATAAATTTGTTTTCATATGCCTGAATTAAAAAAACAACAGAGTTTTCAATACAAATGTTCTCGTTTTTTCTCTATTATCTTGTAAAGGTTAAAAGAAAAAATATTGCAAAGCCCATGAAGAATTTCTCTCCTCCTTAAAAACAGAAAAACAAACAAAATGTATTTCTATAATCACAGAACAATCAGCAAATAGCAACTATCTTCTTTTCCACTACCAATCATTATTAAAAATTGCTCAGTGATGGGTAAAAGTACAACTTTGGTGCTGGAAGATTTGTTTGGCCTTTGTTGGCTGGTAACTGCTGCATCTGTGTAAGCACAATTCAGAAGATTGCATAGTTTGTAGCTTATCTAAATTGCCATCTTTATTTTTTTTTTCTCAAGCACTCCCAGTGCAGTTTCAGAAATTAAAGTGACTGTCATCTTTGTAACTTTTCAAAGATGCCTGAGTTCAGGGTGTGGACCAAAAAGGCAGAATCTACATCATGAGCCTTATGACTTTTATCACTACATTCTCAGCTGTTCGTGCCAAGATTAAACTTTCAGAAACATCTCAAGCATCTCGAATTAGACTTGGTGAAAAACACCACATACTCAGCCACAGGCACTGCTTTGTTCTTGGATCTCCTTCCACTTTTAAAAAAGAAATTTCAATGTCTTTTGCGCCACTGATAACTTATAGATCTACTTTAAAACAGAAAGCAACTACACGCCTGGTTCCACTGAAAATCATTCTGAATATAGCACTTTTGTTTGGGAAAGAAACAATGGAATGCCTGTAAATACAGTGATATTTATTTTTTTTTAGGAGTAAAATTGTTTTAATTGCATAGTGACAGCAAGAAACCTTTCAATTCTTATATCACAGTTGGAACCAAAATCATCAGAAGACAAACCTGCAACATTTCAAATATTAACAAATATTTTCATATACCTTAAAAGTGTGGAACCATGGAATATGGGGAAGTCTCTGCTTACAAGAACTTCATAATGAGATCAATTAAAGAATTAGAGGTATAATTAAAGGAAGGCTGATTAAATCACACAAAAAATAAATAAATGAAAAAATTGGTATGTACCATGCTTAAACATGACTACACTTCAACCTCCCTTGATCAAAGTGAAAAAAAGTAAGGAAGAAGTAACCCGAGAGGTAGAAACAATGAATTTCTTACATTTTACTGAGCTGAATTTTCAAAAGCAAACTACAGAGGTGCTGTTTTTAAGAGATCCATTATCTACTCAGACTTTGTCTTCTGCTAATCCAACATTACTACTTATGGTGCATTTAGATACACATACTTTTAAAGCCTAGTGTAATACGCGCCACTCGGGAGCAAAAAGTTTACTCCTTCTGGTATTTTGTTTGGGAAACTGCTCACTCTGCAAACATGCATGCAATTGTACCTTCATTTACAGACTCATTAGTAAGTATCTGTTGGAGTCCATGACTATATTCACATGCTTGTTTATGTAATGAGTTTCAAAAAGTTTCATCAGGCAGAACTTTTCTTTATGGGCACTGAATTTAATGTTTTTCCCTTCCTCCATTCTGTTTCGTTGTAATATCGTTATTTATTGTGATACAATTGTGATACAGCCATCCTTCTCAAGAATGCAGACAAGACTTCCCCCTCTAGCTTAACTTGGTAAACCTACTCAGTTTTCAAATCCTTCTTCATAATTCAGATGGAGACATATCACAGCTGCAGGACTGACCACATTTCCTTATTTCTTGACAGTATGCATCTGTTCGTGCTTTAGCACAACACATGCTCCTAAAATAAGCAGCCTATCCTCTCCTTTATCTATCTGCAGCCTCACTCATGTTTTCAAGGATTTTTCAGTGAAATAACACCTATGTTCTCAGTTCATCCAGCATGTTGCTGGTCCCATCCACCCAAGGCAAAAGATTCTTTCTTTTAAAGAACTATTCTTAAAAGCTCCCACCACAGGTGAGTAATAACATCTACTGCCAAAGGAGAAATATAGCTTGAAAATCAAATGGCGTGTAAAGGAATATTCCATCCTGTGTCTTGAAATCAACCCTCTCCATCTGAAGATCACTTTATTTCTCAGTCTGGTTTAATTATGTTTTCCACACGCAGTGTTCATTCACTGTAACTTGCAAAGCTAAGGCTATGGTGGCCTCTAAGAACAGGTAGCTAACAGTCACCAAGAAAAAAAAAAAAAGAGAAGCCTCAAGCTCATTTGCTATTCATTCATAACTTCCAGAGGTTGTTTTTTATTAGTAGTGCAAGGGCTGCTCTGAAAGTAATGCCTCCTATTTCATCACACTGGTCCATGATGTCAGAGGCAAATGGTGGTGGGATGGCAGCAGAGGCTGAACCTTCCCATCAATACTCCATTAAAATTTGTTGTTGTGTGACAGATGGCAGCAGAGGGGCACTCTGACAGAGCTGTGTCGGACATGGAAGTGCAGATGAAGCAAAAGGGTGTCACTGAATTCCTCCATGCGGAAAAAATGGCACTCACTGACATTCACTGATGCTTGCTGAATATTTATGGAGACCAAACAGTGGGTGGGTGAGGCACAGTGAGGTGTGGGTGCTGCATTTATGCAGTGGTGACAGCAACAGTGGTTCACCTCCATTGGTGCAGATCTGGATGAGCCCAGCATGCAGCTCTTGTTCACTGCTGGTGAAAATGCACAGCTAGTGGTGGTGACTGCATTCAAAAATGGTGTTTTGTAGCCAAGAATGTGCTCTTTTTATCTGTTGCCATTTCCAAGGAAATAAGTAGGAGGCATTACTTTTGGAGTGACCTACGTATTCTATGTTGAAGGTAGTAATTTTTAAAATTTCTGTAAATATTCTAGAACCAATTTATCCCATCAACTATGCTAAACCAGTGGATCTATACAGGGAAGAATTCTAATTCTCTCTACAAGTCTGAGGCTGTGCACCACTAAACTGAGTCCTGAGTGTTACGCATTTCATTTCTACTTTTTCAGTCTGTAAGTAGAAACTGATAAAAGTAATTTACACTTGATATATAGATCATTTTATGGAATGCAGTTTTACAGCAATGGAGCAGTGTAGCAAACAATGCTATGTCCTTAGATAAGGCTGAAAGAAATATAACTTTTTTTTTGCACTCAAAAAGAAATTTATCAGTCATATGCATTAAAAGAGATTTGCAGGACACTATTTGTTTCCCCAACTTTTTTTCTTCAGTACTTTTCATGCAAAGTTTTCACATGCTATATCCCAGAATACTTTTTAAAACTGGTAATACATAGTACATAAGATACAATGAAAGGAGAGTGAAAATTTGCAAAGTGAGAAAAAAAGAAATACTTTTAAATGTGTTTTGAAGCAGGGAGAGAGTCAGTGGTTTACATGAAGTTACTTTATACCCTGGCCCAGCACACCAAGCAGACATACCAGTTAGGGTATGGTTTCACATGACCCTGTAGGCACAGCACAGATTAGCTGATCTAAAAAGTGAGCTGCCATCTCAAGTGGGAGGCTTTGCTCCCCTCCTTACTGGGACACCAGTTCCCTTGTACTGGATATAAGGGCTGCGTCATACCGGGCTTATCCAGCAGAAAACAAACGTGGAGGGCCACAGCACAGAACTTGGGCAGATCGGCCAGCTGGAGCAGCTCACTACAAAACCCTCAGCACAAGAGCCAAGGAAAGGAGAGGTCGGTAGAAAGCTCAGCCAAGGAAGCACAAGGACTACCATTTGATGGGCAAGATGTTGGGCACCTCAGCTGCCCAGTGCAGATCACAATTTGGCCCCTACTTAAAAACAAACAAACAGAAATACTCAAAAACTGTTTTGTTCTGCCTATGTTCTTCTAAAAATTAAGACTTGACAATTTGTTTCAATTATGATGGATGTGTTTACACACATTCTGAAAAGAGGAAAGTTAGTTAAGAATGCCTTTGAACTTGTTAATTACAATACAGCCACATTTCTAACTTCCCTTTGGCATCCTTTTTCAGCATCACACTGCTTTCAGCACCAATATAATAAACATTTACCCAAAACATACCCATGAAATAAGGTATAGGTAGCATTGTGCTGCGAGCTGCACCACAGCAGAATGTGACTGCTAGCTTGCATTTTGGCTGATATTTTCACAGAGAGGTATGCTGATCCTTCTAGTAGTGTCAATAGAATCGCATTACTGCTTGAGTCAGCATTTTCTAAAAGCTATCTGGCAGCTCACCATTCATCCCCTACAGTTACATTCAACACTATTTACAGCGTCTAATAAACAGGGTTCGAGTCATCTACAAATTTAAGAGAGATTTCATTGTTATTCTTGACGTAGCTAACTCTGTAACACAATGATCTATCAGTTTTAAAATGTTTTTCTTTCGATCTTAATGGTTTATTTGTGACATCTGAGCTTTCAGTAATAACAAACGCTTTGTCCTGCTTGATGCAAGGAGCTCAGTGGTTTAATTAGAGGGGAGATTTCACAGTAACTCAGTTAAAACAAATGCGTAGAAAGATGAGCTTAAGAAGCAGTTGTGTTACGCTATTAATTACTGCATAAGCGCTCATATTCCCCTTCAGTGCAGAGTCAGTTGGGTGAGACCGCAACATGGACAAAGGCAGTGGAAACCAACTTTGTTGACTTTATAGTAAAATGAGGTTTAAGAACATTAATAAACAGCAGAGTAGTAATAGCAGAAATACGAGCAGCTGGAGCACTAACATAATTAATTATGGCATCACAGCTGAGATTGATAATGAAAACCCTTGGACAGTAACTTCTTACAGTGGTACAGCTGTTTCCAAACAGCCATCTGTCTGTGCCCCAAGGCTATTTTATGTAATGGATACTCTTATATTAATTTAGTAGGGCTCAGTCAAATAATTACAGAAACAAGTTGATAATATTGAAAGCTAATGTGATATAAGCAATATAAACTTGCTCTGGTTGAAGAAAAAAATTGAAAAGGAACAATTTTACAGCATACTTTGAAGTGATGGAACAGCTTTGTCCTACCATCCTAAAATAATTAATTTGATAACAGGAAATCTCTATGAGGATTATTAAAAGGAAGTTGTTTTTTCATTGGGAAGCAACTGGTAAAGAAGGCAAAAGAACTCTTACATGATCCTCCAAAACAATGTAAGCGTAGTTTACAGAAAAATTTCTTCAGAGATGGGAGTTTCCGGTATGAATTTAACAGCTGAATGGCACAGTCGTTCCCTCCCCCCCCCTTCCCCGGTCCTGATTTTTCTTGCTCACATCATTTTCAGAATGGTTTCATTTTGTTGGAAGCATACTTCAAATTTCAACTTCTAAAACTTTCTATGCATGAAGACTGTAAGCTGTAATCATACAGACATCTGATATCATTTACACCCTTTCTCAAAGCATTGTGTTGGAAATACACTGTGGAAAGGCGTTTTCCGAGTTTGTTTCCCAAAACTAAGTGAGAGACTTATTTAACTGTAAATCTGACTGGTACCACAGACAAAGGAACATTTGAAAAAGTCACTGATGTAAATGCAAATAAACTGAAAGGAGAGAATCAAAGTACGAATTCAAACTGGAATTATTTAAAATGAATGAGTGAGCCTGCTAGATCAACCTCTATCATCACCTTTAGTAATGCAATTTCTGAACAATTAGCACAGACAGAATTAGACATGGATTACAGAGAAGAAAATGTGGCTTTTACTTTTTATATCCACTGTTTTCTGATCTTCAGAACATTTATTTATGCTTAATTTTTTGTTATTGTTGTTTTTTTGTAACCTAAACTTTTAGTGGACCACAGTAAAGGGGCCATACAATCCCACAAAGACTTGAAGAAAAACTTGATCACTGCAAAAACTGACTTTACACATAGTCAGATCTGCTAGAAGACAAGAAAATACTCAATGTTCTAAACATTTCATAGTGAACTGAGGTTTTGAACAGAAAGTGCTGTGTATAGCACATGCAGATACAGAAAAGTGTGCCAGCTTGTAACACCTTACGTTATCATAGGCTGCTCTGAAAGTAATGCCTTCTACTTATTTCCATGGAAAAAAATAACAAGAGCAAAATAACACTATCTGATAGAGCAATGTCATGGTTTTGTGATTTTTGGTTTTCGGTATTCCACATCATAACATCATGTGGGGCACTGGGAGTTTAACTGTTAATGCTCAAGCTCTGGGTACCTGCCTGGAAGAGAAGAAGAACTACGTTCCCCAGGGGACTTTGCGGTCACAGACAGTCTCGAGATACAACTCCTGGCGAGGTCACCTGATGCGCTCTGGACTGCGCATCTCACCTCAGCGTTGTGGTGAGGCCTATCCACCTTTTGGACATTCTCTCTCTCATTATATTTGATTTATTAGCTTCAATTTTAATTATAGTGTATTATAGTGTGTTATCTTGCATTCCAATACTATATTTAGTAAATTAGTTTGTTTCTACTCAGATCATTGGCGCTGTTTTTAATTATTTTGGGGTCCCCTGTTCCCTTTTTTCCGGAGGCGTGGATCTGCAGATCCCTCCGCCCCACTGGTCACGGAACTGGGCCGAACCAGCCCGTAAACCATTGACGAGCAAATTCTTGGCTACAAAATAAATTTTTTTCAATGCTCTAGCTGTGCATTTTCAACAGCAAAGAACAAGAGCTGCATGCAATTCATAACATTCTGCACCAGCAGAAGTGCCCCACTGTCACTGTCATCACTGCTGAAATGCAGCACCTACCCCTCCTCTGTGCCAGCACTCACTGTTTGTCCCCATAAACATTCACAAGTGTTAATGAATGTCAATGGGTGCCATTTTTTCCACATGGAGAAATTCATTGGCACACCTTTGCTTCATCTGCACTTCCACATCAGATGCTGTTCTGCTGGAGTGCCCCTCTACTGCCATCTGTCACAGAGCAACAAAATGTAATGGAGGGTTGGTAGGAAGGCTCAGCCTCTACTGCCATTCCACTAACATCTGCCTCTGACACTGTGGGCCAGTGTAATGAAATAGGAGGCCTTACTTTCAGAGCAGTCCTCGTATATTGCTATAATAGCAAGGCACCTGAGGAGGCTGTGATACATCAAGGTTTTGAAAACAATGTCTTTTGAAAAAATGATTATTTATGACAACTTTGATTTTAACTTTCCATTTTTTCTTTTTGCATGTTTTCTTGCATGCACATTCTCTTGGCTAACAATTTAAAAAATGCTCCTGGTGAGGCTTCTGCCAGCTGACATAATGCCTTCCCAGCTGAAACACAATGTGATTTCATTGCAGTCCTTGCTGCTTGTGTGGGTATGAGGCACCACTTTTGGGGCTGCCAGTCAGTACTGTCTCTGTTAGGTATGGGCCTGCCTTTCCATGTACCTTAATACCCGCTCAAAGGAATCTGATCCTACTTCATTGGCAGCAGCACTGGTATCAATGCAGGCCAGTCATTCCCATGCTAAGAACTATGAACGCTGGAAGCTAATGTTGGATGGATATCATCCTCTGTGCACAGAACACCAACTTGTTCTGCAATCAGAATTGGATGAGTAGGTTTCTCCACTGCACACTTTCCAGTGGATGGAGTTTTCAGTACACATGCTCCAAATCATTCAATATCACAACAAAAGCAGACTTCAACAGACACATTTTATTAAGCAGCATTACGTAGCTGAAACTAGCCTCCAGCTCATGTTTTCCCTGGAGATCATGAAGAACAGCTGCCTGGCAGAAAAAGTACCACCAAGAGGGAACTGCTCTCCTTGCTCTTGCAAGTTTGCAAACCACAGAACTATCTGTCCTGTAGCCACCACCACTGTCCCCATCTGTCATTACAGGGAGAGCAGCAGGACTGGAGAGAGACCTCCCTCTGTGTGAGGCTCTGTGGAGTGCAGGTGAGCCAGGAGGTTACCCAGCCCCTGGGTGATAGCTGCAGGACCGGAATGTAACTGCACAGCTGTTATGTGAGAGTGGTTTCAAATATTGCTCCACACAACAGAGGAGAAACTGTGTTACAAAAGCACTGTGTATTAAGATATTTACTGGAAAGATTTGTGCTATAACTACTCAACCTTCTGTCCATTAGAAATATAGTCCAATTATCCAGTTTTGATAGAATTCCTCTTTCACCTTTAGGCAAAAACACTCTATAGAAGATTTCAAACAGAGGGAAATGTCTGGGACTTTTGTGCCAGCCTTTTACTCTGATCTACTTGGGACTGGACAGATAGACTGGATGCACAACCAAATTGAAAGAATAATTGTAGTGCATTAGGCTAATGACCTAACTGCTCTTAATCCCATCGGCATTTACAGAGCATGAACTATTTAATGATTAACTACTTAATAAAGAAGTTTTGTCATATCATTTATTAAAAAGCAAGATGATTTTGGAATGAGCAATAGCCACAAAAGAGTTGATGACTAAAGTCACTGAAGAATTGCAAGGCTCTCTTCATGAACAATAAGCGCTGGTAGCTACAGCTGTAACATTAATGAGTACTCTTTATGTACAGACATTCTTACTGTAGTTTCTAAAACAAAGCCTGCTGTGAGAATGTCAAGCACTCAACTCCAGAATACCCTACCTCATGTCTGCTCAAGAATACACTAACTCACCTAAGTAAGAAGAGTTAGGTTGCATACAAAATAATGAGAGAAACACCACTTCGAATGAAGCCACAGCACAATAAATTCAGTGTCTCAGTTTACACTCTGAACATCTAGAAATTGGACACATGGCTTAAGAAGGTTAACTAATAAAGCACGGGCAAGGCATATAGATACAGCTAAGTGAAACAGCTCCAAACAGTGACTATAAATACTCAGTGCTTGAGTGAAAAGCTCCCTAGTTCATTTGAGAGCACTGAGACCAGTAGTGTCCTAAAACAATGAAGCTGCCTAATCCAATTTGTGCATCAGCAATTTTAAATCACTTGAAACCTAGAGCTGGAGATTTTTCTGGATAGTTGGTATCTAACTGACCAGCACTCACTATTTTAAAAACTTTCACAGAAACCTGATTCTAAACTCCCTTAACCCTGAAGGGATTCAAAGATAAACCTCCTTTCCCAGCAAAGTTTCATGAAAACCAGGCTCAGAATGAGGGCACTGATGGATGCCTTCTTGCACACCAAGCTTCAGAAATCTAACATAATTTGCCCCCCAGCCATTAGCTCCTGCTGATCACCTGCAGTTTAGCATTTCCTCAGCTGTGAACAGGAACCAGCTATGATAAGAACACCATCTCACGTTCTGCTCCATTTAACTAAGCTATGGGCTGCTGGGAAGGGATTGTCCTCCTCTGTCCCCAGTTCTCTTTCTGTTTTGGTAGATACAGCAATCATGTGGCAACATTACAGAAAAATAACCTGCCCCATAGATAACCTCTGCTGATCCAAACCCATGGTGCAGTTACACAGTCACTGAAATTGTTTCCAGAGATGGACCGTGACGAGACCTTTTGGCAACCATTAGTTTGATCCAACTGTGTGTAACTACATCCTGAATACTTTACATAGTTGTGGGCAAAGACTGGCAGCAGGGTCATCAGAACAATCACAATAGTGATTGATAAAGAAGATGTTTCCCTCTCATCAGCTGATGAGCAGTATAGCTGAATGAACTCCTATCACCTCTGTCTATTGACAGGCAGTTCACATCCCTATGTGGAAATCATCTGAGTCCAGGCAACAGAGGCTGATAAAGAGCTATTGAATCCTCCTGTGTTAGTAGACAAATAGCAGGCAGAGAGTGATCACAATCATACCAATGTGCCTGAATAACGAAAGAATAATTTTGTCCCTGTCAGAAAGGCCTGGTTCAAAATCAGACAAAAAAGGTTCTTAAAGCAACATGGCCTCATTTTCTTTGGCAATTATGAAGGCTGCTCTGAAAATAATGCCTCCTACTTCATTATGTTGACCCACAACATCAGGGGCAGATGTTGCAGGGATAGCAGTAGAGGTTGAACCTTCCCACCAATACCCCATTACATTTTGTTGCCCCGTGACAGATGGCAGCAGAAGGGCACTCTGGCAAAATGGTATCTGACATGGAAGTGTGTATGAAGGAAAGGTGTGCCACTGAATTCCTCCATGTGGAAAAATAGCACATTCGCTGATGCTTATGAATGTTGATGGAGATGCAGCAATGAGTGTTGGCACAGCGAAGGGTGCACAAATTCTGCAGTTCAGAAAAAATGTACTACAACCTGTCTGGTAAAAATCAGCATTTCAGTGTTCTGCAGCTGGTAGAAGTCTGATACTAGGAAATACTGTGCCACCACATTATCATAATTCTGTAAAGTTACTGATCTTTGGCCCTGTATTGTACTTTTCATTGCCACTTTCAGCTATACTAGTAACTAATAGTGATTGTGAAGAAACAGCCAGGAACTTACACCAGGCACTGCCTTTTCTTGTCACTCATGATTAGCGTTCCACTGTGTGTCTTATTTCTTAACGCAACTTAAAGTATAAAAATTAAATATTTAATGTAAAAAAAAATCATTACAATAAGCAATTTAATTCACCTACCTTTGGCTTCCTGCCTAGCCCAGAATTCTTCTACTCTTTGAAAAATGATTTTTTCATCTCTCAACTGCTTTTGCCACTGACGCAGCTCTTGTACTTCCTTGTCACAACGGACCTGGAAAAGGAAAACAGAAAATGCAACTAACATTATACATTCATGTTACCCAAGGTCACAAGCCTTTGTTTTTTATGCTGGGCTGTGGCTGTGCAAATATGTGGCATCCATCCTTTTTGCAAAGCTTGATATAAAGCATGATCCCAGAGGTTTACAGCATTCAAGTTACACAGAACTAAAACCCACACAATTGACAACAACACCCTCCCCCTCTCCCCCCCGAAAACATAAATATGCCAATTAAGGGATCATTTTGATTACCGGGGACTCCTGAGAATGTGACTGCAGTGAGATGCCAATTCTTCAAGTTAATTAAAATTTAAAGCATTATACTGTAGGGTATTAGTGCCTTTAGAAAACCACAATGCTATGAAACCAACCCATTGATCAACACAATAGAATAGAAGAGGCACATGAAGGGTCATACAGCAGGAAATTTATTCCAGCAAACTGATTCACACCTGCTACCAGCTGCAATCCTAGCCACACCATTTTCACAAATAGAAGAGGCATTAATCTCTTATTTAAAGTAATTGGAATGCATTACATGATGTCTATTCTTTGGCAATCACTCCTATGAAAAGCCTAATTCTACTTCCATGAGAATGACAACAGTCACAGGCTTTATCTCCATTTAAGTTGAATTCCTCCATTATTGCTTTTGTACTGGTATAGATCCTACTAACATAAGAAATAATTCAGCTTACGCCACTCCTGAATTTGCTCTAATCCACACTTGATTAAATAGCAGTATGTTGCCTATCATCCACCTGGGCACTCACACAATTACGACCTCCAGCACTAGAGCAAAAATCCAGAATAGATGCCGTCACTCTGACAATAGCAGGTAGTGGTCACTGTAGTATTTGCTCATTGATAAGTGATTATTCTCTTAGAGTCATGTTCAGGTAATAATAGCATTATTTTAAATGGAGTTTTTTTCTAAATGATACAGATACAAAATGCCATTCGCTTTAGGACTTAATGTCCTAGTTATTCAGGCTGAAATTAAACAGCATTGGAGAAACAAGCAGCCATATGCACGGCTTCTCCTGGATATGCTTTACTTTCAGGAAGCTGACCGCTTAGCTGTCCAGAGAATTTATGTTTACTTTATTCTTGGATGATACGGTAATGAGCCTGCTCTGTGATTTAAACTCTGTTACTCTACTACATTACATTCCAGTTTTCACATGCTTTTCTGAGATGTACAGAAAGCAAAACAGCTTTCCACTTGTTTATATATATATATATAAATATTATATATATATAATTTTTTTTCTTTTTAGCAGAAGTATTCTTCCCACACAGAATTTCTCCTCTCTGGTGCAACAAAAAATGCAACAGACAGCAGCTGCACTCAAGCAGCAGTTTTCAGTCCACAATGGAGAAGAGAAATTGGCATATTTCAGAGCACTGACAGAGCAGAAATACAATGCAAGGTACAGGGGGGAGAAAACTTCTTAGGCCTCTTAAAATATCCCACTGTACTACTACAGTTCTGTATTATCTCCTATAAAGAATATACAAAGTTCTTACAAGGTGAATATAAATTTTTTTAAAAACAAACACAAAACGAAACATTAATTTATTATTACTAGTGACTTCTTTCCACAGAAATATATTTTAAAAATTCTATCTTATCTTCTATGAAATCCTTGACATACTATTTCAAAAAATAAAATATAATCCCAAACAGAGGATAGTAAGCTTTTATAGAATCCCTAATTCTCTATTTCAATGAGTCAATTTATTTACACAGAAAAGGGTTAAGGGAATGTTTATGGAACATAAAAAACAACAGCAGAAAAGAGACAGGAAGACACAGAAATGAGTACCCCTACTTCTAAATATGAAACTGTTGGGGAAAAAAAATCCAACAAAGTGTCCTTTTATAAGTTCAGGCATTTAGAACCTGTATTTTGGTCCACAACAATACCACAGTGCTCTCTGTATACTGAAAATGAAGATAATGACTCTAAGCTGTTAAAAGATAGGAGGTAAGCACAGTAGATTCTGTACACTCTCAACAAAATAGCAAGTACGGTGAAATACGCAGCAAAATACAGGGGTCTGAGATAAAGAAAGGCATTGTCAGACAGAGTTAGATACTTCAAGGTCATGTGAAATCCAAGCAGGAACTCCCAGGACAAAGAGATTTTTTAGAAATGGGAAAGAAAAAGGAGCTTAAATATGTCATCTTCAGTAAAACAGGTGGTAGGAACTGAACAGAATGCTATCCTCATGTTGTAAATATTCTTTAGGAACTCTAATTCAGCATATTTATGATAATTTCACAGAATGTAGCCTTTCTGTAATCAGAGTGCAATTCTATGCTTAAATAGCCACCACTCAGCAGCCAAAACTCCAGGTAAGTAATCAGTGGTTCAAGTATTGTTCAACTGATGTCTTTCCTGTAGATCAGCAGCCCAACTATGAAATGAAAACAAGCATAACATTTCTCTTTAAAAACTCAAATCACACGGACAGAATCTACACTTGCTGTAAAGAACAGCGAATATTCAGGTGACCTTCTAGATCTGAGCCTTCACCAGTAGCCACACTTTACTGGAAAGGAACAAACTATGGCAGCAAAAGCACAAGAACACTCTGTAAGATACAGAGATAAACCTGCTTCCATGCTGAATTAACTTTTGCTTGACCAATATGTTTACATAACACAGCTTAAGCTATAGTTTAAGCTTTATAATACTTCAGGATTTACAAAGACAAATACACAGTGTTCAATGCTAGGTAAGAATGTGTCAGAACAGTGGAAGGATGTTTTCGCTGGAAACATTAGAGGAAATTCTATTAATGAAGAAATCTGTCAGTCTAGATTATACAAATTATAAAGAATAAAAAGACCCCACAAGATAAGTAGCACTAAGCACATATTCTGCAGTAGAGGGGTGAAATTTACCTTCTTGAAATGGAGAAGTGCCTGGAAAATTGATACCTACCAGTCAAGGGTTTTGATCAGACACTGGAATACTGCCTTGGCCCATGACAGATAAATAGAATGTCAATAAAAGAGAATCTGATAAGTATAGATAAAGATATTTGATGAAATAGCTGTCAAAAGCTTTATTCCAGCTGCTTGCCTCAAGACGACCTCTCAAGATGACATCTTCTTTCTCGACCTCCTCAGAGAACCAAGCCAGACTGCTTTTGTGTCTCATTTATATGTCTCATATTTAAGCAACAGATGAGATTATCATTACTCCTTTGAAGTATACTGATTACTGAATATTCCTTTATTTGGTCCTGGAATGAAAAGACTTTTTATGACAGGAGTGGGAAACTGAAGGTTTGAATTACAGTTTCTTTAGAGCAAGCCTTTATATCTGTAAACCAATCACAAGATCTCCAGAGAAACAATGGAGGTGATGGCAACAAATGCCTCTTTGCTCAAAAACCCTGAACCTCCCTGCAAGGCAAGCTCTGCACCCAGAAATAACCTTCCCTTTCCCACTAGGCTGCACTTACAACAACTAACATCACTTCCTGTGGTTTTCTTCTGCGAAGGTCCTAATCTAACATTCCACTATCTTGTCAGTTGTTTTCCTGACTTTTAACCACAAAACTGTTATAAAAGCAACTGGATTGTTGTTTGCATTTCAGTGTGTGGCCTGGTGCTTTTGTATTTAACACTGCTTTGTAGTACAGAATTTGTCTTGATTGAATTTGAAACAAATGTCTTCGTATGAAAGACTATAGCAAAGGCTTTGTGAAGAGGAATCATTAAGTATTATTACCAAAACAAGGATTATTTTGAAATCTGCTCTAGATAAGGATGAATGTAGTGTTCCAAGTTATCTTTTTATTACCAGAAAGCGCTATATCTACATGATTTTTTCCTTCATATAGAAAAATCCTTATTGACTGTCAACTTGTTTTTGCTGATTCCTGTGCACATGCAGACAGCCAGATGTGCAGAAATAAGTGAAATATATGAGAAGATGAGATGCTTAGCCAGCTATGCAATTAATAAAGTCTACTGTCCAGATTAACATGGCTAATGAAGCATCTCAAACACAGTGAGTTCATACAGGATATCAGAGAAAATAACCAGCTCTGGTTTCTCATATTTTATATGAGATATTTATAAATAATAATAATAATATAAACTTAGAAAGTTCATATCAGGGTTATTTATATTAAAGCAAATTATCCGAATTCTCTAATTTTTCAGAATCTATCACTACTGCATTGAATTCTCATTTAAACTTAGTGTTTTCTTAACTTATAAGCTCAAAGATAACATACAACCCTGCAGAGTAACTTGCTACTAATTATTTTGATTTTATATTCTCACTTTAAGTTTTAATTTTTAAAAGCCCAAGTTTTTTCATCTCTAATAAGCTAAAGTATATAACTGTTAATTTTATGGTCTGAATTATTTACATAGAACCATATCATAGAACACTTGATTTTCACTGTCTCTTACTTTTTAATGCTACAGTTCCTCTCCCATTTCTAGGAATCAGTTTCAAATGATAAATGCTATGCTGAAAATTTTAAAATTAACAAAATGAGAAGGGATTGTGCCCTTCAGAACCTCTGGTAGAAGCACAAGGTATCTGAGCAACCATGCAGGGCTCAGCTAACTATTATTGGATGTATGCCTTTGTAATACTCCACTGCAAGGATGCCTGCAGTGATATTGTCAGTGCTAATTAATGTTAGAGTCAACGCCATCTCTGTTTAGAAAAACAAAAATAAAGAAAAACAAACAAACACAAAGTGTCAAAAATCAGTCAAGAAGATCATCTCAGGATATTTCACCATTTTGGTCTGCATCGCACTTTATGGTAGGAAATCTTAAATATTCATGATTGTTAAAATAGGACAGCAAAAATTAACAGAGATCGTTTTATTCTGATTGTGATTTGGAGAACACCAGATGAATAGACAGATCACAATGAGACTATCGCTATAGCAGAAGCTATTTACGATGTTGTTATGATAAAGGTACTTTTGTCACATGGATTCCAAGTCCATTTCTTCTAAAATCATGAAGGTTTTAGATCCTTAGAAAGAAAGGCCTGCCAGAACCTCTTAACGATTTTCAAAATAATTTATATTTTATCCTAGGCTTAGCACTACTGTTACACTCCAAAATAACAGCAATAACCAATTTTCTTCATAAGGTACTCAAGGGCCTTGCTTTTCCCCCTTACACTGGAGATTGCATTAACACTGTTTTACTAGTAAGGTTTGCAACATGTGAAGAACAGCCCCCATTCCTCTCTGGTCTCATTCCTTGTCTCAGTGTTACCATCTTTGTTTCTATACACTTCTATTTCCGAACAGACCTCACTGATCCTCCTCGTGCACCTCTACGCTCACTCACATATAACTCTAAATGACACAAAATAATATTTTAGCAACTAGTCAAAGACCAACGGAAAAAAGAAAATTGTTCAGTATTTTGAAATTTGAATCACTGTGGATTTCATGAGAAAAACAGCAAGATTACATCAGCGTAAATGCCTGTGAAAAGATTGTAGTCACTAGGCATAAGGCAGAGCAACATCCAAAGCCAATGAACCATGAGGGTCTCAACAGCTATTTATAGAATCCTCTACTTAAAATTTATGTAAGGATTTTCCCTAAGGCCTTCACAGTCCTACAGATTCAACATCAAGCAAAGTAATTATAGATTATTCTTACCCGATAACCTCTCCAGAATGCCTGAATTATTATGCTTGCTTCTTCTTCTGATAGAAAGAAAGACAGAGGCAATGGTTGCCTGGGACTAAATTTAAAAAAAAAAAAAAAAAAAAAAAAAATTGTAAAAGACTGGCCTTCAAAAGCACATTACTTTATTCTTTAGCAATATGTTTTATAAAAAAGGTTGCTCAGGAGCCTGAAACATGCAATTTCTTATTGCTCTAAGATAACAGCTGCAATTATTTCTCCTTTAAAATATAATCTATGTATGCTACAATGACTTCTTCCTTAAAATAATGCATGCAAAGCACAATGATCTTTCTTACTCTTCCTATGTGAATTCTGAATTGCTACCATTACAGTTGGGTTTGGGCTTGTGGTGGGATGCGAGCAGGAGATGGTGGAGACATCATTTGTAAAGCAAAGGAGGTTTTAGCATGCATGTAACAGCAAACAAATTTATGACAAATGTTTATAACCTAATTATTAAAATTGTACAACTTCAATATATTTCAGTAACTACAGCTACATTATGATTTCACTTAAGTGGAAGGTACTGAAAATGAAAAAAATGATAATTATTTCATGTATTGCATTTCTGATGGCTGAGAAATACTCTAAGCAATAACTACATTTCAGACATCACTAAAAAACCCTCAAATCATGATATTAAGTCTTGCTTTGCAAAAGTCATTTTTTATGAAAGTTGATTTATGTATCACACACATTGATTTAAAAAATATCAATCTGGATGGAGAAGACAACATTAATTTATATGGCTTTCTTTTGTACTAAATGTAATAGAGTCTCTACAGGCTTCAGTGTTGCAACTCATGAAAATACCATTAGTTAGGAATGGACTTGGCAGTGTTAGAATGGCACTAAGAGCCACTGTCCCTGCATGGGACACAGCATGGCTTTGACTCAGAGGACCACAACATAAGTAGTTTGGATGAAGCAATCATTTGGATTTAAGTACAAATTGTGTTTTTGTCTGTATCAGGTTTAAACTCTGCTTTAACAATACTAGAAACAGTGTACTACAAAGACTGTAAGTAACCAATCTATCCAGTCCTACACTTACTGGCTAGAACACCACTTCTGCCATTTCTTTTGGAAACATATTTTTAAATACATTAAATACATTAGTTCAGGATAGAAGGTCTGACAGCTTACAATTTCCTTCCATTTAATTTCATTTCTTTTAGTCTCTGCCGTGGTAAGCTTCCTGTGCTCTCCGAGGCCTTTCTCTTAGGGTTTATCTTCACTGAAGGAATATTTCCACGTAGAGCACAACCTCGTGCTGCACTGACTGCGCCATTAGGGCTGGCACACGCAGCTGCACTGCTCTCATCATCTCATTACTTGGCTCTTGGTCACATTTATTTCCATGGGAAAGAAAACCTCAGACTATTTGGAAGAATGGAAATAAGGCAAAAATGAAGAGAATTCTCTCCACTAAGTGAAACAGTGCTAGCTCTATGAGCATTAATTAGCATTTCTGCTGCTCAAGGGAAACTGCATGTGCAGGAGAAGCAAAGCTTCCTGAGTTAACTGCTTCTCATAATTAAACTCAAAAACACAAAGTTGGACTCTTCTGCTTTGGCTGACAGGCTCTCATTCACTGTTCTATTTTTGATCTTTTTGGAAACCAAATCTTACAGTACAAAATGCACAGAAAGACCTGCATTACAGAGACCCATTTCACAGCAGTCATATCAAAGACACTGAAGTTTCTTAAGAACAAGTACATCTCCAAGGAACAGACTGAGATTCTCTCTGGCCTGCAAGGCCAACTACAGCATTCCATTGCTTTCATTTATAAATTACAAAAATGTCTCATTTATAATCCAACACTATAGTTAAGAAACCAATATAAATTCAAGCAAGAAGTACGGGACTTCATTTTCAGTGTGACAGCCAGTGGCAAATATCAATCACTTCAGAAATATCAATCACTTTAGCAGGGCAGCTTCAGAGAACAAAAGTCGTGCCAGGTCCACTTTTGTCTAAGCGAATATACACAGTTGACTTCGGGTCAAATAAAAATAGAGTCTGTACAGAGGTAATCACCCATCAGCACCGAGCTGGGAAAAGAGGGAATATGTCAAATGTGGCAGAAGACAGGTGTATGACTCCAAGAAGATTAAAACCGACAGCAAAATGCACAGTAGCTATCTTCTGCTTATTTAGTCTTTGATTACAATTTAAATATCTATTTTGATATATATAAGTGATATACTGCATAAAGGCGTACCTGTAAAAGAGTATCAATAAAACGACTATCCAAAGTACTAGATGTTATCAAACATGAATAAAGAAGACACTGACCAAAGGACAGTTACACTTCAGGAAACACATTTCTTGCTTTGTGCACAGTCGAGCTTTACAGATCCTGACCATGTGAGATACTTTTTAATTACACCACATCACACAGGTGGAATTTAGCTCCCAGAAGGTCTAAAACAGACTTCATTAAACAGATGCATGAGGTACTGGGAGAGGTTCTCACTGATGCTGTGTGTCTTGTTTCCTCCTGGAGAGAAGCTGGGCTTCCCAGCAAGCTCTCAGAAAGGGCAGGGAAGAACCTCCATCGACAGCAAAACAGCCAAGCTGACATGGAGGCTCACAGTCCCACCAAAAGGCTCTGCAAACAGACAGTACTGTTATGCAGTTCATGTCTGGAAGCCCCAGCTGTTGTTAAGCTCCTATCTGTCCTACAGATAGATCCAATTCCTTCCTTGAAAAGTAAACGTAAGAAAGGAATTAAGGGAGGGGAATTTTCACTATGCATAATTTAGGATTTGGTAATTGTGCCCATGCAGGATGGAGTGCAGGTAAATGCAGTAGCCAGGGGTTTTTCTCTCTTTAGAAAGCTGTTCTCTTGTAATGAAGTAACCTCCCAAAGAGGCACCAGGTCCCTCTTCTGGAGGCTTGCAAGTTTCAAGATAACAGCCACTACACACCAAACAGCCTGAGCCACTCCACCTTCCATCCAACTGTGGTGGCTATTGTTCTTGAGTATTGGTATCATGTATGTACACAGGCAATGACAGAGTCCACGGCAGAATTCCTAATCTAAAGGACAAAATAACAGAAAAAGAATTGGAAGAAATACATAAGACACCAAAGTAAATGAATGTGGTGATTTCCTTAACTTCTAAAAAAGGATTCTGATCAAACCTTAGGTCGGGGAAGTACTCAAAAAAATCAGATGCTGGCCATCTTTTATATTTCCAGTACTTCTTATTCCCACCCAGAGAATGTAGAAATATTACAGCAGTACCTGCCTTCATAGTATGCTTCTTCCATTCCAAAGGTATTGTTTCATCTCAAAAATAAATAAATAAATAAATAAATAAATAAATAAATAACCAGAAGCTCTTTTTACAGATACTGTTAATATATTAAGATTATTTACACTAAACAAAACAGAACCAAAAACCCCCACCAAAACAACAAAGAACAAGAAGAAAATTGCAGATAAAAAAGGGACACCAAGGTACCAATTTATCTGAGCTGGTATTTAAAACTAATTAGGTACGTTAATCACATGTTACACTGTCACTGCATGAGCCTCACAAGTTTGCAGGGGAAGATTCCCACAGACAATTGACAAAAATACTCCTGTAACACTTCCACAGGGCAGGCTGGGTATGAATGGAGACCTCCCTGTGAAGCATTATCAGTAACAATGCGTCATGATAAAACACGAAAACATGCAGTAATCTAAATACACTGTAATAAGAGAAAAGCACTGGAACAAAAAAATCCTTACAGTATATAAGAAAGCATTTTTGTGCATTATATAGAGGGTACATTTTTGAAGAACTGCGAATGTGGGCAATGGCAAATTTAACCTCCTGAAGTAAGGATGTGCAAATGAGCTGATATTTTGAAGAGTGACTCTTGCTGAATGTCTGACCTCCTATTACCTTCTGTAACTAATGGCTCCTGGATACTATCAGTAGCTAAATTAAGAATAAATGAGTGAATGAGTGAATGAGTGAATGAATGAATGAATGAATGAATGAATGAATGAATGAATGAATTTAGACCCCTAATGCCCACCTCCATTCTCTGAATCTTACACAGATTCATCAGATCACACTTTGGTATTCTGAATAATCTCAAGTATAGGCTATAGGTCATGAACAAGGCAAACATTTCACTTTTAAATCACCTGCTCCATTTCTGCCTCTCAATTTTAACAAACACTAACAAGTAGTAAATTTTTGTCCTGATTAATTGGTTTTGATGATATACAATGATGAACAGATCTAATGTAAAGCACATGAATGTAGGCTAGATATGCAACCCTCTCTCCACCTCCATATCCAGAGCGCTGGGAAACCCAACAGTTTAGAGCTGCAGCTTCTTTCACTTTCAAAGCTTTTAGGAAAAAATACCTTCTACATACAATTTAATTTGGGTTGTTGCTTCTTCCTACGCAAAGGCCTCAGAATGGGGACAATACTGTGCATGTATTACCTATAATTGAAGTAGAAAAATATTGCAGAATATGAAAAAGGAACAGCAGCAAAAATAGTCTCCAGCGACTGCTCTAGTAGCACCATTATGAAGATGCCACAAACCACCAGTATGTTCTCGATTTTTCATTGCCACTTGGACAATCTTTACATAAATTAAGGCAAGTTATGACACTGCATCAGGATTTGTAGCCCTGAAACCTCAACCTCATAAAGCACCATTACACAACATAAATATTTAATACATAAAGTTTGTGAAGTTCTGACAGTGCAATTTTCCAATACACAATCATCTTTTAAGTCAAAATTTTATCCTTCATTAACTTGAATTCTGCCACATTACTGAAATGTCAGTTCTTTACTTGGATCCACGCAGAATAAAATCCTTACAGACATATTTGTTTGACTTCCCTGTTAATATAATTAAAGGTGCTGCTCATCACATCAAAAAGTGTAAGGTTCAAATTATTAAGGAAAATTAAAGAGAAAACATAATGCAAATTAAATGTATACCAAATAGGGCTAATTTGGAGACAGACAAGTGAAATAAAACAGTCTGCAGAAAGCAAAGCCTGTAGAAAACGGGCACATTAAGGAAAGAAAGAAATCAGTCACCCATGCAAAATTACCCCTACTGGCCATCTGAGAACTGACAATGAAGTCAACTGTAAAGGCAGCTGAGACCAGCAGGCTTTTCTAATTAGAGTACTGGGGTGGGTAAAGGGGAAAAAAAATGCAAAATCAATGTGTATATAAGTACAAACAGATATCTGGCAGAAAGCCACTACTTCAGATTTAGTAATCGTTTGTAGATATACATATGATGTGTCCACTTCATTAAAGCAATGATAAATGATTTGCTCTATAGATGCACATTTGTTTTCATACACACAGACATTAAATGAGGAAATGTATCCTTCAGAACTGAACATCCAGTAAACACCTCTATACAGAAAATTAGGAAATGCAGATAAAACAACCCTTGTGAACAAATGTTTATAAAAGACATCTTCAGATCCTGAATTCCCTGTAATGTACGTATGCAAAGATTAATTCTCAACAGCCAGAAAAATATACAGTTATTCCTAACCATGCACCATTATCTTTCAGTAAGTGTAAGGGTTGAAGTAAACTTGAAAAATAGTGTCATGTTATTAAATTCAGTTAACATCAGACTTCTATAATACCAAATTATATTGTGCAATGGAATGTTTTGGTTTTTTTTAATTATTATTGTTTTCTATCTATTTCTTTCATTAATAGGCTTAAGACATTCCCATGGCATTCCCATAGTGCTCAGAATAAAGATGCAGCCTATCTATGCTAGAAAAGCAAAGTTTAAGTGGGAGTAAGGCATAAACACAGATCAAGCTCTTGACTTGCCCATGATTCAGTGCATACAGTTTGGTTACATGTGGTTGAACATCTGGAAAATACTGACAAAAGACAACAGTGTTGCTTACTAGCACATTTAAAGAAGGAGCGCAAAAAACCTAGGCTTTAATTACATTAATTTCGTTTGAATATACCAGTGGTGTTGAAAGTAGGATAGGGATATATTCCAGTAAGTTTCCAAAACCTTTTGTTAGTTGCCTGTTAAAATGCCAGTCTTCTGTCCTCTTAATGGTACAGCTATCCTTCAAGGCAACATAAATGTCTTGCGATCTCCTGGGAGTGAAACGTAGATTAACAGTCAGTGTGGAGGCTGCTCCTTCTATTGCTTATGAAATCTACTTCAATAATCAAGGATGCCCAAGGGATATAATATGTAGGTGGCTCCAAAGTAATCTCCTATTTATTCCTTGCAAACTACAACAGATATGAACAGCACAATAACGCCATTTAATAGGGCAAATTCTCAGCTACAAAATATTATTTTTCAACACAGACACCACCACTAGCTGCGCAGTTTCACCAGTGATGAACAAGAGCCTTCCTAGGTGGGAAGGTTCAACCTACTGCCATAGCACCAACAACTGCCTCTGACATCATGGGCCAAACTAATGAAGTAGGAGGCATTAGTTTTGGAGCAGCCTTCACATGTTGTCAGTGCTACTAATACTATACTGAGCACAGTGTAGACAAGGGCTTTTATGTACTGATATCATAGAAATTGCTGTAAATACTAAAGCTGGAAACAAACCTGAAGTAATTTTACAAGTTTACAACAACCAACTTTTGAGGCAACAATGTTTGAATTTAAAATTCTGGAAGCTGACTTCAGGTCTCCTAAAGGGAAATTCAGCTGCAAGACTCACTTAGAAACACACTGTATGGGAAGTGAGGCTCATAAGACCATGACTTTGACTATTCTTAAAAAAAAAAAAGCTGCAAAGAAGAATTGGAGGCACTGGAGAAGAGCCAAAAAAGTCATAGTGAAGTACAGAATATATTAGAAAAAAATGATAACAATTACAGATAAAAACAGAAATGACAATAAAATACAGAGATTCAATCACATTTTAAATGTTGTGTCCAGCAAGATATAATAATAAATTATTTATAACCTATCCAGAAGGGCATAATAATGAATTCTTATTTAATATTTTAATCTTTCATTTCAAAATAGTAATGCTTACTTCATAAGCAATATTTGTTAAGAAATCTGTAATTGCAAGGTGTGTTCACATAGAATTGCTTTTCAATAAATTATTTGTAAGGCCTGATTGCTCAGAGGACTGAAGACCAAGTGTGCATAAATTGAAAAAGGACTTTGACACGTCAGTGTCCTTGTGGAGCTGTCACTGTTATTTAGGAGCACAAGTCCTAGCAGAAGCTATGAGTCATTCAGGCTGTGATTCCACAGTGTATTCTCTTGTTGGCAAAGCTGACTTAAGCAGTTCCTGCCACCACCTCTACATCTTACCGGCTCATTTGCTCTCTTCACCTTGGCCTGAGCCCTTCATTTTAATCTTTCATTTGTGCCAATGCAAAGTGAACCAGTTTGGAGAAATGGAGAAACATTTTAAAGAGCTATACAAAATCCTCATATTTGGCAGAGATATTTTTAACTTGAATGAGGTTCCTGGTCAGAATACCAAGCATCCTATCAAACAAGGTGCTATCATGTTGACTAGAAGCAGGTTGGGATGAAAAACAGGAGAGGGCAAGGAACAGTGTAGATTAGCTTTACTTTTAGGAGAAATGTTTGTAAAACTGTGAACTTTATTTTATGTACAGATATCCATCTCAACCATTCAGTGGTATCAAAATTGCCTTACTGTCCAAAGGATCTTAGTATGCTAAAGAAATTAGTATGACAACCTCAATGCATTTCATAATAAGCTTTCCAACCCCAAAATCACTGCCTCAGTTAGGAATTTGTTGGCAAGACCACCTAGTGATCTAGAGAATGAAAATGTTAGAAGCGTTCCACCAGGCTCAAACAACAGCAACTAGGCAGTATGAAACAGTAATAGGTACCTGAAGCTAACACAGTTGAGATGAAATGGGTCACCTCCCAACGTCTCTCTTAGTGCAGAAGCTTCCTATGCAGCTTTAATAACATGACTGTCCTTAAGATAGCCAGAGTTAACTGTCTGTGCCTCACTCACCAACTTGCTTCCCAAGACCAGAATATACCAAGGAGCTTTCCTCTTGCTGGGTCAGTGACTCAAGGTTCTAAGTCTCTCCAAAGGATTCTGTTTCATATGACAGGAGTTCAAGAAAGCTCAACTGCCACTTACATAGCATAAAGACTCAAACATGTTTACAATGACATTCATCTCTAAGTTTTCACCATTGACCAATCTAGTCTCCAATTAAATATTTAACAGAAAGCTTTCTCCCAGATCTGACCTCCCCCAATTCTCTCACCCTGGGCTGTACTTTTTTTCTTTTTTCATACCATGGCTACACTGTAGAGCAAACTGCAATCTCAAGAGCAGTAACAAATGGTTCAAAACTGCTAGATAGGTGGGTTCTGAGGGAATAATGAGGAACCTGGGGTTGAGACTGCTGAAACAAGTGCTCATTACTCAAATGCAAAGTCATACATAAGGGCATGAATGCATACTAATGCCAAAGATTATTACAAATGTTTTTAAAACAGCTGCTTACAGTTAGAGGAAAAACTTCTAGACCGTATTTCCTCAAAGATTTCCACTGTAGGAAGCAGCATTAAAGACACTGTTTTGTTCCTGATTACAGTGATACTCATAATAGTACCAGGTTATTTGAACGTCCTGCTCTGTTTAACAATTAATGTTTAAGAAATCTAAACCAACTAAACTGTGAACAACCCTAATGCAAAAAAATATTGTAAACAATGCATTACCGAGTTAGAAAGAATCATATAGTTCTTTACTGCACAAAGTAGAGGGCATTTAGAATGGAAAAAATATAATGCACTGAAACCATATTACATTTTTGTAAGAACTGGAGGAAAAGAATAAAAAGAGAAGAGGTTTCTCTGAGTACTGCAATAACTTACTGGTCCTTTAGCCAGTCGTGAACAAAAGGGATGGAAAAGAACTCTGTAAATGACTCATCTTTCCTCCTTGGATTGTGGCTGATTAAAACAAACAAACAAAAAAAACAACAACAAAAAAAAAGAGAGAGAAAAAGAAAGCAATTAATATTAATTTAAAGTGCAGCTATTCCATTTGGAAATTAATGTCTTTGAGCTACTGGACATATATTAACAGTAAAAGCCATGATTAACTTACTTGTATAACCACTCCGTTAGGAAATCACAGGCAATAAATTTGGTCCTTCTTCTCTAAAGATAGAAGATAGTTTCAAATTATTTATCATCTTTGGATAAGTCACATGTTTTTACTAGTGGAGAGGAACAGATGCTAAACTTACTGTTTTTATTAAATACAATATATGGGATGTTACTCTGGCTCCTTAAATATTGCTACTGCCAACAGTCAGTCGCTCAGCCAAAATTTTAGACCTTTTGTGAAATGCCAAAATGTCAAGTTATAATGTCAAGCCAAGTCAAAAAATGAGTTAGAAAATTTTACATACATTATCTTGATACTCACTGTAGTATAGCTGAAAGAAATGTCTCTGAAGGGTAATCTTCTTTAGTGGCAATCTCATTGCAAAGAAATTAACAGAACTCATACATGAAAATATGTTGTAAACCTATTGCCATTTTGTTCAAAGCTCTATTGTCATACTTAAATTACTTCATTGCTTCCAAGGATTTGAAAGAACATTGATGGAACATTATTTCCTCTTGCATAGAAGAAACTTGAAGGTATTGGGCATACGTAAGACACACACATGACAGCGCATTGCATGGCTGCTCACATAAAATCTCCTGTTGGGTAGTCCAGATGCAGCCTTTAACTGCAGACTCAGTTGAACAGGACCTGTTCAAATGGACTGCACTACATACTACAAAATATCTTTTTTGATCGTAATACCAAGCAAGAATTTTGATCAGTTTAGAATTAAGGCCTGTCTTTTCCTAGAGGTTCCCTCTCTGCATTCCATCCTTGCAAATAAAGTGTACAAATGACTACAGGTGCTTATTCTTCTTTTCAGAAACCAGGTATGGTTCCATGACATGGAAAATATAATCTAGACTGTTGCTCAGAATTAACTAGTCTGTTCAGGATCCCTCTTACACAAGATGTGTAACAGACATACACAGCCAGAGAGTGAAGGATAAAAGATATTTAGCCACTGCCGAAGAGAGACAATCAGTACTTTATTAAACTAGCAGCCTTTTGGAAGAAAGAAGGCCTATTCCCATGCAGAAGGTAACACTTACCATGTCAGATGGGAGATTAAAACTGAAATCATTACTCTTCAAGAAAGCAATTCATACTGGTCAAACATTTTAGTGAAAACTGTTAGATGTCATGAAAAAGGTTGGAGCCTTGAATAACTGTAAGAAATGATGGAAGTACCACCACTTGCTAAGAAAAGCAGAATAACTATTCAATTGAAGATCTAATGCGTGAAAGATTTCTTTATTCTATACTACCTTCATCATCTGTGTTTCTTCCCATACTGCATGATACGATGCAAAAAAAAAAAAAAAAGAAAAAGACAGGGGCATGTGAACAGCAAGGCAGAAAAGAAGCGGTGTCATTCTCTCAAGGTTTGGGATCTAGCATTGTTCCATCAATGTTCTTTCAAATCCTTGGAAGCAATGAAGAAATTTAAGTATGACAATAGAGCTTTGAACAAAATGGCAACACAGAGGATCACTTTGTGTCACAGCCACATGTGAAGTGGATGAGGAAGGTTCTTTGAGGTCCTGACTGCACAGTGAAGGATGCAGGGTGGTCATGTAACCAGGGAATGACAACACTGAAGTTCACAGGTAGACAGCACAGCATCCCTAGACAACACCCCCATAAAGCACCTACTTTTCTAAGTAAATCTTACCATAGGTAGACATACAGTTAGTCTTCCACAGAAAAGAAAGAAAACTGCTTTAAAGATAAGTGGGAGAACAGAATGAGGAGATTGCAGAACATCTTTCAGTCCTGAACTTCACATCTCTTTTCAGGTTTCTCAACAGAAGTTTTGGGGTTCATGGATAACTCCATTACAATGCTTGGCTGTGTAGAACATATATGTCTCTCCAAGGAATTTTCTCACTTGGACAATGCCAAAAACTGCTGCTAGAAGCCAAACACCTAAGTTTTGAGACGCCAACACCCTTTATTAGGGAGACTTAGCAGCTTATTTTACACAATGACTTTTACTTGAACAGAATGTGAAAACAGTATTTGATTGTCCTTATGTAGATATTCCCAAGCCTAGTACAAAACTGGATCATTATTCAGTGAATTGTTTCTGAAGCCAAATTCCATACTTTGTCAAGAAAATGAAATTTAATCTAGCATTAGTAATTTAATCTGTTTTAAGTTCCTTTGCAATGGAAAGAAAAACGATCAGAATAATGTTGTCAAAACAGTTATCAGTGAATCAAATTCATCTTAGCCTATCCTTGTCAGATTCAAAGCTTATCAGAGAAGAATTCAGTCTAAGTCCTTTCTTTTCACTTTTTTTTTCTCTTTTTTTTTTCATTTTTTTTCTGCCACAAAACAGCTCACTCTGCTAGTCAATTAAATCTTTAGTTGCACAGCAGTCAACATTTACAGAAGGGAAAGAATGACATAAATTGACCTGTCTTTGACACATTCCTCCTATGCCACATGAATCAAGATAAACACAGGAAATATCTGCACAATGAGCATTGTTAACCTGCAAAGTCTTTATTAACTATTTATGATCATAGAATTCATATTCCTTTCTTCAGTGTGCTTGGTAATAATCATGCAAAAATATCGGTGATGGGGAGATTCCAGAGTTATCAGATGATCTTCTTCTATTCGCTTTCCCTGATTTAACATACTTTAAAATATAATATATTCCACACAGTCTGCTACAGCAATTTCTTTCTGCAATTGCCAACAAGAAAGAAAAATCACAGTTATGAAAATAAAAATGTTCAAACCTTGTTCAGTCTTAATTCTGAAAAATGAATGCATTACTCAAGTTTCATGAAAGAAAAGATTTAATAAAATACCTTTCCCCAGAGAAATTTGAAAGCAGACAGGATAAAGTGCAGGACAAATGACAGTAGGAAAAAAAAAATCAGCAAGGGAATGCACTGGACAATCTAATAGGTCTCTTTCATCTCTCATTTAAAAATGAAGCTCCTGCAGACTGCTCCCAGTTCATTTGAAGCCTGCAGACATATCTGGCAGCTTTTCTAGGGTTTTGCTTTTCAGATTTCTCATGTGCACTCACTATATAATGCAAAGAAGCCTATTACAAATCAAATGTTTAAGTTGTTCTATCACTTTCCAAATAAGATCTTGCAGACTGCTTTCTTACACAGATGACTACTGTCCTATTCCGCACTTCCCTTCTGATTCTATAATTCTTCCCTTCCAGACAGGTGTCTTTTCTGATCTCTTCCTTGAGTTCCTCTGTTGTTCCTGTAACCCAAACTCCCTTATGCCATTTTCTTCAATCCCTTTAACATATGAAGACCTTTAGTCCTCTCATCAACAATCCACTCTTTGCTCTCCCCCACCATTCCCTCTCTTCCCCCAGGCTCACACAGCAGTGCCTGCCATCATTTCAACTTTTCCTCTCTTTTTTGCACTGCTTCTTCCATTTATCTTCCTCTGGTTTATTCTATTGGAGCTGCCCTTTGTAAAGGGGTTTTAATGACTCATGTCTAGCCAGAATTCAAATCCCATATTCTGTTCTCATCCTTTACAATTTCAGTTACCTTAATCACAATTAATCATGTTGCTCTCCTGTTCTCTCATGAATTCCATGACTCTTTTTACTCTTTGTTCTCTTCCTATTTTTGAAGCTACTTCCGCTGTGTTTATCACAGGAACCTTTCTCCCTGCTCTCAGCTTCCTCTGGGCTTTCTAAGGGTTGTTTTTTTTATCCTAAAGATCTGTACCAGCCATTGCACTAGCCACTTTAATACAAGATGTGGCATGCTTTTTTCCTTCAAATTCATACAGAACAACATATTTCTCACAAAACAACAGTCCAATTAGAAATTACATATTTGAGTCAGAAAAGAGAACAATGTTCCAAGTATAAACACCTGGTTAGTAATGGAAAAGAACACAAATATTCGTTTATATGGCAAGGATTGAGAGCTATTGTTTTACTAGTTATTGTTCAAAAGAAGAAGGAAATGATGCCACAGTGGAAAATGATCATCTGGCATAAGCTTGCTTTCCTAAATTTCCTTCCTCAACATCAGGACTTCTTCCTATAACCACAAAAAACACTGTGCTAATTTTTATGATGTTTCTAGATATTAGAAAATAATTGCTTAAACTTGGCATTTGACTTTTTTTAAAGTTTTCTATAAAGCAACATACAGAAGCATACAAAAATCTATTCTGAGGACAGATACATTCCAAAATATATACCACAGAACCTCTGCAAAATATCTCAGATTAAAAAAGGAAGAGTAATTTTAGATTTGAGCTGAGTTTAAAACTAAAGTATTTCTAAGAATACTTTTGTATTAAGTGCTGCTCTATTGCCTTCCAAAATATGTAATACCTATTTAGGACTGTATTTTAAGGCAGCTTCAAAACATGCTTTTTTTGTTAGACAATATCTACTTCCTTTAAACAAAATCTGAATCAATAGAAATTTCATTAAAGTGTAATGAATAATATATATGTTCAATTCGTTCTTGGTCAGATAATGTAAAGATGATGGCAGGAATAATGTATAGAGATATCAAGCCACAATGACACGTCCACTGACCACTTTCTTATTTCACCTGTATTAATCAAAAATTATAAATGCCCACAAACATATCTATAAACCCAATCATCTCACAGACAGACATAAGTCTTTTAGACAAAGCAAAAAATGGAAACAACTCACTGTTATTAAAGGTACAAATTTGGATATGAAATACAAGTTTGGAGTGTCCAGTCAAGCATAGTAGGTGAATTTTTGGTAAGTGAATTAGTGAATTTTGGGCTCTGCTAAGCACATCTAGGGCAATGGCAAACACTACATATGTAATTTTTACAAGTTGTTCCATGATGGCTGTTATCACATCTACACGTACCTATCACAGGAAGTCAATGTCAGTAGTTGGAGTGCAGGTATGTCAAGACCTCAGATGATTAACCCACTAGTATCTCAAAATCATTCTCACTTAGCTTTCATTTTAATTTAGAATTAAATTAAGAGGAGGTAAGTCTTAGCATGAAAACTGTTGATGACAGGCAAAAAGTAGGGAAGAAATTAAAAAATTACTCCCACAGCTGGAGAAAACAGCAGAAACGATGCAAACCCAACAACCCTGAGTTCCTAATCTATTGCTGGGGGTCAGGGAGTTAGGTTGATACAGCAAGCTTTCTTTTGCACTGGTTCTAATGTATTCTTAAGTATCCCCTATGTACAGTGTGGACTGCCTCTCTAGGTAGATTTACACACAGACAGAAGACATACATAAATATACAAAGAAGACAAATATTTTTAAAGGTACATTTTTCATAAGCTCATCAATGCTAAATACCCTGCTTTCCACTTAAATGGAATTAATTTATACAGAATTTTTAAAATCTAAAATAGAAATTATACCTATCTTAGGATGTCAGACCAGCAAAAATAACTGAGTAATAAAATGAACTGTATTAAGTAAAGTCTCTGAAATGAGTGATGCACAGTAATCCGAAAGGAAGTTTGTTTCTTTGAAATACAACACAACTTTGGCTAGATGCAACTGAATATTTAAGGAGAATTGGGTGTGAATAGACATTGGCATAATGATGAAGTGTGTGTGGTATGCAATCTATTCTGGATTACCAGACAAAAAACCATTCCAAGCAAACTAGATCCAAAACAACTCACAATATATTATTTCATACTACTGTCATTGATTTTCATGTAAACAAGCACAACATAAAGAAACAAAACCAGTGAAATAAAAGGCCGTAACTTCCTGACAGTGATCTGAACTGCAAACTAAGAACTAACCTCAAAGCACTTTTCCTTCTTTGCTTGATGCAGAAGTTCAATCATTCCGGGTAAGAGTACTGGAAATATGTAGTACTCTAAATATTCTTGAGGAGAACCTGCACAAAACAGTACAGCTTTCACTTGTAGACAAGCACTTAAATTTCAAAAACAGTAGATAACATAAGTGAAGTAGAAGCTGTTTAATCAATAGCACTGCAGCTTGAATCACATACATCTCTAAACTTTGATACAGCCATAGGTCTGTCTCCCATTTCTTCATACAAGATTACATAAACTTGAGTAAATTTCAAATCAAAGGTGCATCAACACTGCACAATGCATGTGCCTCAAAGATGTCAGACTAGAGTAAAACTCAGACACCAGAAGCAGTTCAGCACGAGGAAATGAGGAGCAATGTGGACTGATTAACTCTGACAGGAAGAACAGCAAATGTGCCTGCACTGCACTCAGGGCTCTTACAGCCAGATCTCTTGGTGTCTGCATTCATGCTCTTAACAATCTGCTGTAATAGAGTTGGTAATAAAACTGACTTTCTAGGCAGAGGGGAAAAAAAGGTTGTATTTTAGTGGTGCTGTGATTTCTCTCCTAACTACTTCCTACACAGATCTGTCTGAATCTGAACATTAATCCATACACCTTGAAAGGCTTGTCTGGATTGGCATCTCTTGTTTATGTTTCCACTGACAGTACATTGAGCTCTACTTGCCCTATTTCCTGTGTGCTCATGCTCTGAATTCTACGCAAAAGAAGGCAGCTACTGTCAGTGTTACAAAAAACAAAAAACAAAACAACAAAACACCACCACAAAAAACAACCCAGTGTTTCCATTGTCTTCGTTCTAAATAAAGCCTAATGGCTGTACACTTCCCAAGACATTCACACTTTCTCCTTCTCAGCTTTTCCCCATATCCCCATCTCCTTTGACAAGACCTTTCACCACCAACTTATAAACTAGTTAAGGTGAAGGAGCCTTCTGTCTCCATTAATGGGGACACCATACATATAGAAACTCAAGCTCACTGGGCCTGTGGGAACAAGGAGCACGACCCCATATGTAGCTGTAAGAGCCCTACTCTTGCAATGGTGAACAAACCAGAAGCTGTCAAGATCTCAGAGAAGCAGGGATGTCTTATTGACTGAAGTGCTGCCCTCAATTTAAAGCCAGACTACCTGCTATGCAGGTATGTATTCTGGTGTTAGTGTGTTTCATAGAATCGTGGAATCACCAAGGTTGAAAAAGACCTAAAAGATCATCCAGTCCAACTGTTCACCTATTACCAATAGCTCCCACTAAACCATGTCCCTCAACACAACATCCAGTCTTTCCTTGAACACCCCCAGGGTCGGTGACTCTACCACCTGCCTGGGCAGCCCATTCCAGTGCCTGACCACCCTTTCTGAAAAGTAATACTTCCTAATGTCCAGCTTGAATCTCCCCTGCCGTAGCTTGAAACCATTCCCTCTGGTCCTATCACTAATGACACGAGAGAAGAGGCTTGAGAGCTATTTCCACTCCAATTTGTAATCACTTGAGTAAAACAATATTTTGAAAGCAGTTTTAATTATCTGCCTAGTCTGTAGATCCTAATTTTGCATTATTAATTTAGAAACAGAAATACTAGTCCTTTCTGTTCTAACTGGTCAAATAATTCAGAAGATAGTAGAATACCATAACAGCTAGACACTACTAATAATTCCCAATGCATGTATATTCAAGCTCCCTTCACCTGACGAAGAAGCCAAGCTGGCTCCTGCACACAGACCAAGGCAAGGGTAAGTTCCACTTAAGAAAAGGTGGTGTAAGTGTTACCACTTCAGCTGTTAGGTGCCTTTTTTTTTTTTTTTTTTTTTTTTTTTTTTTTTTTTTTTTTTTTTTTTTTAATGCTTTTGAACTGTTAGCACTTTAACTAACCTCATCCCCTTCTATGACCAGGTGACCTAGCTGGTAGATGAGGGAAAAGCTGTCGTTGTAGTCTACTTGAACTTCAGCAAAGCTTTGGCACTGTCTCCCACAGTATTCTCCTGCAGAAGGTACAGCCCGTGGCTTGGCAGGTACGATCTTTGCTGGGTAAAAAACTAGCAGAAGGACTCAGCCCAAAGAATGCAGGTGGATGGAGTTACATCCAGCTGGCAATGGGTCACGAGTGGTGTTCCCAGGGGTTGGTATTCAGGCCTCTCCTGTTTAATATCATTATTGATGATCTGGATGACGGCACTGAGTTTATCCTCATTAAGTTTGCAGATGACACCAATCTGGGGGAAGTTTGATCTGCCTGAGAGTATGAAGGCTCTACAGAGGGATCTAGACAGGCTGCATCAATGGGCTAAGGCCAAGCATATGAGAATCAACAAGATCAAGCACAGTGTCCTGAAAAACAGTCACAACAACCCTATGCAATGTGTGGGGCACAGTGGCTGGAAATCTGTGCAGCAGAAAAGGATCTGAGGGTGCTGGTCAACAGCCAGCTGAACATGAGACAGCAGTGTGCCCACGTGGCTGAGGTTAGCAGCATCCTGGCTTGTATCAGACATAGCGTTGCCAGCAGGACTGGGATCATCCCTCTGTACTCAGCACTGGTAATGCCGCACCTCAAATGCTGTGTTCAGCTCTGAGCCCCTCACTACAAGAAAGACATCAAGGCTCTGGAGTGCATCCAAAGAAGGGCAATGGAGCTGTGAGGTGTCTGGAGCACAACTGGGATTGTTCAGCTGGGAGAAGAGAAGTTTCAGGGGAGACCTTATTGCTCTCTACAACTCCCTGAAAGGAGGTTGTGGTGAGGTGGAAGTTGGACTCTTCCCTCAGTAACAGTGATAGGACAAGAGGGAATGGCCTCAAGTTTCACTGGAGCAGGTTCAGGTTCAATTAGGAAACATTTCTTCTCTAAAAGAGTGGCCAGGCACCGGCACAGGCTGCCTGGAGAGGTGGTGGAGTTACCATCCTTGGAGGGGTTCAAGAACTGTGGAGATGTGGTACTCACAAACACAGTTTAGTGGGCAATATTGGTGGTAGGTAGATGGTGGGATTTGATGGTCTCAGACGTCTTTTCCAATTTTAATGATTCTGTGATGAACTGCAGCCAGTGACAAACTCCTGCCAAACTAAAGAAAAATATTCACAGGAGGGTACAAGGTAATATAACCCTACTTACATGTTTTTGGATCAGGTGCTTCTGGAAGGAGGGCTGCCTCAGGTATGGGAAGCAACTGTTGGACAACTGCATCAGCTGCAGGGGATGGGTAAAACTGTTCTGTACATAATGGCTGCAACATTTCTGCTTCCAAACTCACCTGTTTAAGATAAATGGAACCTATATAAATATCCCAATCAAACTGAAAGAAATGTAGAAACTAATTCAGCAGGTACACTGCTGTAAGGTCAGTCAGTTAAAAAAAAATTAAATTCTGATTTTCTAAAACAAATATTAAATTAGCTCCATATTTTCTGCACACTTAAAAAAAAAAAACAATTTCACTTTAAATTTTTTGCAGTTCCCACTGAATGAAAACATTCAAAGCTTGGAGACAGCATGTGATTGTTTTTAAAAGAAGGTGGTAAGATATCATAATTCTAAAAATATTTTAGCCATTCTAAAAAACAGTAATTTTTTGAAAATTAAAATTGGCACTGTTTTCTGAATAAGTATTCTTCCACTCAGAAGCTTACATATTCTGTCTTGCTCAGAAGTTCTGAAAGAAACAAAGCACAAGTAGATAAGTTCAGAACAGGTGCAAATGCCAATCTGAATTTTCTTCATATAGGAACAATTCCAGTTACCACAAAAAAAAAAAGCAGTCCACAATTATGTATTTAGAAGTACAAGAACTGTTACAGTGAGACAGGAGAGTACCTTCAGCAGATTGTGAACTACATCTGTTAGAGAAATCCAGATACCTTCCATTACATATGCAAGAATGCACTGCCACCATATTTGGTATGAAAACATGCTGTGAAAAAGACGTCATCTCAACAGTTTCCCTTTGAAATTCAGCTGGATTTATGAGTTGCCAAAGAGCAAGCAGTGGGCCCAGGCCATCACACATACAATATCCTGCAAGTCAGTGACTGCAGTATCATATGCAATGACTGCAGTGATATTTGCAAGATACATAAAATGATACTTCAGGAAATTTTAAGAAGTACACATCAACATAAAAAGGCACACTATTACATTCTGGCATTAAGTGCTCAGATATGTCAATATATAACACCTAGACTCATGAATGTTCTAAGCAGAGTACACAATTCAAATTCAATAATGTCCTGTGATGAAGCTAGTTTTACTTAAGGAAACATGATATATTATGTAAAGGCCTAAACTTACCACATGTCAGACAATTTGAACCAGAAGGCCTTGAAGAAAGTAACCTAAATACAGCATACTAAGAAGATGCCTAGTTTAAATGAAAGTTAACTCTGTGATTATTAAAATAATTAATTTTGCTGCTTATAGAACTGCTGGGGAAAAAGAGTTAAAAGGGTTTGTTCTTGTGTACTGCTTCTGTCTGCCAAACTAGTTTTCCTAGACTGAATTTACTTGGTCAAAACTAGACGCTGGGCAGCTGTGATCGAGTTTAATTCCTCTGACTTCAATTGTCACATCTAAGTGAACTACCACATATGTGAAACTGAGCCGTAACTCCTTGGCAGTGCTTGCTCCCTCTGTTTCACACATCAGTGCTGGGTCTGCCTGCACCAGCAGCAGCAGGAGATCCCTGCCCACTTCTGCCTCCCCCCTGCAAAGCTGACAGCTGAAGGCAGCAGGCCATGCACACAAAACACAGCTGCCATCTAATTTTAGGACAGCACTCCCCAAGTTGCTTTCGACAAAAGCCGTGATTTGGAAGATTGCATTTGTTGATTCACAAAAGTTGTTTACAAAATGTAGTTCTGTTTACATTTTATGAATGAGTCTACTCTGCGGGTACCTCATTTTCCTATTCTGTTACTTAAAACATGATGCCTTATGAAGATTTTGTACTTGACTATACTCACAGATTTCTGTGCTGATTCAGGGATGTCTGGAAATGGATGCTGTTCTGCTTCATACTCTTAGAGTAAACAGAAGTACAACAATTACATGAAAGATTTTAAAGCCACTTTTATTCTAACCAAGCATTACTTTCTGAAAGTCTGTACTCCAGTTTGAAACAACAAAGTCAGTATACAACAACTATTAGTTTAATACAGGACCTGATGTGCAACATTTTGAAGTTTCTTGTCCTGATTTTAAGTCAAGTTCAAGGTTTTCAGCTATAAAATAACCCCTCATTGGAAAAAAGATTTTTGACCAAAAAATAATAATCTAAAATATTTTAATGCAGATGCTCACACGTTATCAATCATTGGCTTCACCAGTATACAGCAAGGCTTTTCAACTTCCCCTGTATTCCCCTATAAGCAGTCAAGTCCCCAGGACAATGCTAAGAGCTATCTTTTCCACTTCCAAAAACACCAATGCAGGAGAAATACATGACCCACTGAAATTAAAGCAATTCAAGGTAAGAAAAATAACCAAGAACGGCAATGAATCCGATAAGGACACCAAACCCTCCTGGGTCACATAACACAAAGGGCCCTGACAGACAGCACTCAAGGTCAGTGCTCCTCAGTTATGGGATCACAGAACCATAGCATGGCCTGGGTTGCAAAGGAGCACAATGCTCACCCAGTCCCAACCCCCTGCTGTGTGCAGGATCACCAACCAGCAGCCCAGGCTGCCCAGAGCCACATCCAGCCTGGCCTTGAATGCCTGCAGGGATGGGGCATCCACAGCCTCCTTGGGTAACCTGTTCCAGTGCCTCACCACCCTCTGAGTGAAAAACTTCCTCCTAATATCCAACCTAAACCTCCCCTGTCTCAGTTTAAACCACGATCTACCACATCTTTTCTCTGCTATGGGCTGCACTGATCACTGCTCTGTTATGGGCTGCGCCACACCGCCCATCTGCTACGGATGCACCGCATCGCCCCGTGCACTGCAGTGCCTCAGCCGTCACGTTGCACCAAACAACTTCTTTCCACATTAGAAACTGCCGTTTGTACACGAATATATACATATAACACATAATACCTTAAGGCATTACAGAGCAGTACACCAAAAACACCGCGGTGCGGGACACGGCTCCCAGCGCTGGTGAACGAGCCGCCACCCCCCAGAGCCCAGCGCCGCACCGAGCGCCGAACGGCGCCGAGCTCCCAGGGCCCCGCCCACCGCCGTGCCGCACGCAGCGCGGGGCGCCCCGCGGCGGCTCACCGCCCCACAGCCGCGCCGCGACCGCCGCCCCGCGCCCACACCGCGCTTCCCGCCCCGCGTGCGGCAGCACGGCAGAATCACACCGACGGCCGACAGGAACGCTCGTGCCCCCACCCTGCGGCAGCGGGGCCGCGGGAAGGCCGCTTCTCCCGCGGCGCCGGGGGGGCCCACCTGCGCACAGCCGTTCCCACAGGCCCGGCCGCGGCCCGCCCGCCGCCATATCGCGCCGCGTCGCCACGGCAACCGGGGCCCGGGGCGGGGCGGCGGTCGCGGGGCCGTTCTGCTTCCGGGGCGGCGCGCTGTGCTGCACGTGGGCCGCGGCAGGTAAGGGGCGGCCGCCGCTGCGTGTGGGTTCGTGCGTACGGCCCGTTCGCGCTGCCCGTGAGGGAAGCGGAGAGCTCGGGCTGAATCCCGCTCCTATCGTCCCGCCCGGCGCGGGGCCTCATCCGTACCTCCGGCAGGAGGCGAGGTTTCCGGCGGCCCCGCGGAGGGTGGCTGCGCGGCCAGAAAGACCAGGGGTGGGGGAAGCGCCTTTCCTTCTGCGGGGCCTTACGGGAGCGCCCTGTGTGCATTCGTTGTCGGTTAAAAGATGAGAACCGAAGCAGGCACGAGGGTTTCCTTAGCAAAAGGGTGCCCTGCGGGCCGCTGCTGTCACCCCCTCGTAGGACCCAGAGGGGCGGCGGGGCCGTTCCGTACCGGGACTGACGTGCCTTGTAAGGATCCTGGGGTGTTACGTGGAAGATGAGGGGATACAAAGCTGGGGTGCCTAAGTGTGGCCTCTTATTTACGTGGAAATCTGCCTAAACTGTACTGTGTATACGTTATATCCAGAATCCAAAGCGGGGCTGCTAAGATGATCAGAAGGTCGGAGCACCTCTCCTGAAGAAAGGTTGAGGGAACTGGGCTTGTTTAGCTCGGAGAAGGGAAGGCTCTGGGAAGACCCCATCATGGCCTTCCAGTACTTGAAGGGAGCATATAAACAGGATGGGGAACATCTGTTTACATGGAAGGATGGTGATAGGACCAGGGGGAATGGTTTAAACTGAGACAGGGGAGGTTTAGGTTGGATATTAGGAGGAAGTTTTTCACACAGAGGGTGGTGAGGCACTGGAACAGGTTACCCAAGGAGGCTGTGGATGCCCCATCCCTGCAGGCATTCAAAGCCAGGCTGGATGTGGCTCTGGGCAGCCTGGGCTGCTGGTTGGTGACCTGCACACAGCAGGGGGTTGGACCTGGATGAGCATTGTGCTCCTTTGCAACCCAGGCCGTTCTGTGATTCTGTATATGTCTTGCTAGGAAGGAGTTTTGAAGGATAGATGTTTTTGTGACAGTAAGAGCTCTTAAGCTGCTAAAAAGAAAGAATAAGGCAACTTCTTCACTGCTCCAGTAACTGCACTTCAGTGCAGTGTATGCTTCTGGTTCCTCCATCTCTGAAAATCTGTGGTCTCTGATGCTGTTTTTCCCAGTTTTGCAATCGGAGATGTGGACAGGTTTCAGAGGAAGGGAACACCAGATAGGCCAGAATTTGCAATGTTGTCTTGAAGCTGCACAGTAAAATCTTTATTTCCTTTTTTAAAGTTTATTTATTTTCATTTTTTTTAGAATGACAGTCAATAAAAAGCGAAAACAGGTTCATGAAGAAACTGCACAGAAAAAGAAAAAAGTGAGAAGCAGTGGGAGCCAGACTGTCATTAAAACTGAGAAAAGAATTCAGGCTGTTACTGAAGTAGAGGATGATGACTGGTTTGAGACAAAAACAAAGGTAAGGAAGAAGGAAAATGTCAAAGAAGATGAATGTTCAGACCAATTAAATCTGAAGAAGAAGAAAAAAAAGAAGAGGAAGGTTCGCTTTGAATTACCAAAAGAAGCATGTTCAGAAGACTTTTTGTATGTACAAGGTCATCAGGATTTAGAACAAGAATCAGAGGTAAAATGTTCTAAAGGTAAAGTGTTCAAAAAGAAGAGAAAAAAAGACCGATATCATGCCTCTTTATCACTGGAGAGTGAACAAAATAGTGACATGGGGCTTTCAAATCATTATTCAGATGATATGCAGGAAAATAAATTTGCATTTGCAAAAAGCGGAAGAAATAACACTTTGAATTTGAAATTGGATGGTGAAGTAGCTAAGAAAAAAAAGAAGAAAGACACCTTTTCTTTAGCATTAGGAGACATCCAGGACAGTGAATATAAACAGTCTCAAAAAGATTGCAGAGAAACAAATGTGCATCCTTCAGAAGGAAGATCTATTACTGGTGACAGACATGGAACAGATACTATCCATAACGATGGGAAGGGTTGTATGAGAAGAAAGAAGAGGAAGAAAAAGAAATCTGACTCCTTTTTGCCACTAGCAGGTAATCAGAACATCTCTACAGTTTGTTATAGTTCCATTGCATTAAGTGGCTTTGGAGAAAGTCACAGGAAAGAAATTAGATTGACAGATAAGGAGGAAAAGGACGCTACTGAGAACCCAGAAAGTGTCAGAGAGATGAAGAAGAAGAAGAAGAAAAAAAGCAAAGATGTTTCCTCCTTAAAGTGTAAAGATCATCAGTGCTACAGACAGAGAGTTCTTGATGAGCATCTCCCTACATTGCAAGAAGTTGAGTCTGAGGAGGAAGAGCTGTCTGGGAGAAAAATCTCAAAGAAAAGCAAGAATAATAATGAAGCAACCAAGAAGAAAAAGAAAAGGAAGATTAAAAAAGATAAGGAAACAACTTTTGAAAAAGACCGTGCACCTAAAAGCCAAAAAATAACACCCCTAGAAAGCAACAAAAACAACAAAGAGAGAAAAATGAAGCCAGCTGAATGTGTCACAAGGGACACTGCAGGTGATAGGATGTTATGCAATTCTAATCATATGCTCTGTGACAAAAAAAGGAAAACAGTACCAGAGGATTCTGCTGAAGAGTCAAGATCAAATGCAAGTATCAAAAAGAAAAGGATGAAAATAGAAGATGGGGGAGATAAGATGTTGGTAAGTTGTTAAGAAGGTGCCCTCCTGCTTTGGAGCTGAAGGCTTCTTAAGCCATCCTACCCTGTTTTGTAGTCTCTTCTGCATGTTCAGACCGTTAAGTTGCACTTACTTAAGTCAGTAAGGGGACTCCTCTGGGTTTTAAGAAACAGACACAAAATCAGAGCGTCCATTGATTTTTAGCATGTTGTGTTTGTGAAATGCAGGAAAGTATGTTTTTTAATGCCTGATTCCGTAGTCATTTAGTGTTTCAACTGTGAAAATATAAAATGCCTAAATTACCTAGCAGCAAGTATGGGAGCAGAAAGAATGCTAGTGTGTATAGTTACCTATGTTCTTCTTTCACTTGTTCCTATCAAAGTCATAACTATGATACAACACAGCATTTTAATACTATGTCATTTAATTAGTTCAGGTAGATAACATTCTGACTCAATTTTTTTTTTTCCCCAAGATGGAAAACTGCTGGAACTGTGTAGTGCTAGAAAATGGGAGATTTTTTATCCAGTCATTGCATAAATTGTGATAGAAAATCAGGGAACAACCCAGTCAAAAACTGGAACCCAAATTCCTAATATGAGGTGGGTGGAAAGGTATACAAAATGAAAAACAAGATTCGAGAGCACCACACATCTTTGGAAGATGTGTAACTTTTAACTTGAGGTAAATGGAACTGCTAAAGGAAATCTCATTCAAGAGTCAGAGTACTGCCATTTCTGTGGTGAGGCAAACGTGGAGAGAACCTGATGAAATAACAGGGGAAACAGATCTGCTAAGTGTATGTAAAAGAGAAAAGATTTCTCTTACGGGGATTTCTTCAAAACTTTTGAAGAATAAGACTATTGCAATGTTTTCTCCTTTTGACCTTTCAAAGGGTATAGTCTCTTTGAGACTGTTGGACATTATTTAGATTCCTGCAGCTGCTCGTGCAAGTGGAGGCAAGGTGAGCCTTATGATGATAAGTAAACTTGTATATTAGTGGTAACTGGATATGGAAAACATAGCAAACCCTTTGTGATCTACTAAGGAGAGCGGGGTAGGGTGATGCACGTTTTGGTTCTCTTCCCTGTATTCAGCTCTGTACAGCAGTAAAAAGGCATTTCAGAGAAGTTTTCAGGATTTAGAACTCTGGGTAATTGGGACATCTAGTTACTGCTAGGCTCAAAGACTGCTGGAATAAATGGCCAATCATGTCAGCCTCGCATTTAATTGTGTCTCAGTCTTTAACCATTTTCTGGGCTGTACTGCATCACATGCTGCTGCATGCCTTGAAGAATCCTCTGTTAGGTTTCTGCAGCAAAGAGAGTAGTGATTGTTGTGGAATCATACCTGCTTAATATCAAAGATTTGTGTTTTCCCATTGGATGCTGTTACAGCCAACTAAAGCTGCACAGGGAAGGCTGAGATAATCCAGAGGGAGAAAGAGGATGGTTATTACTGAATGTGTCTGTTGATATAAAACATGCACAACTAACTCCAGCATTGCTATATGCTGACATAGAGGCATTTCTGGGGAAAGTCAGCATGAGTTGATTATGCTCCCAGTGAACTCTTGTGCTGCTGGCACTTCTCAGGCCACTGTATGCTGAACCTCTATCTTTGTGATGCAGGCTGTTTTCAGTTCCTTTGTTAAAATACAAAAATAGAGCAGACAGTTCCTGAAAGTATTTTGCCAATAAATATTCCTTCTTGTTGTTCCCTCCTTTGGAAGATGTCCATCAGAGTACCAGCAGCTTGTACAAGCACCATGGGCTGCAAGTCTCTGTATGCGGGGGAGAGGAACTTGCCAGTGATGGGCATCCCCAGCTCAGCCTTCTGCCACGTGGATGAATGCCTGCACTGGTGTTTGTGGGGTCTGGGATCTTATGTTCTGTGTTTTTCTTGACATTAGAAGGAGATAACGCTGCAAGTGAACAAATTCTGGTCTATGTAGTGGCAGGCATTGTGCTTAGGTGGTCATTCTTGCTTGCAGAGACATCACCACCACACATATGGGATTTTCCTCCTTGTAAGAAAGCACTCAGCTACAGAGCGGAAGTGCTACCACAGCACCTTGTGTGGCTTGTGCTTAAGAGACGTCATAACTATTAAGGAGCCCAAGGAGAGTCAGATAACAAATAGAGCAGATGCACATCCAGTGTCAGAGGACTTGATGTACCTCTTTGAAGTTGTCTCTGTGTGTGAATGCGCTCCCCTTCCTGCAGCGTGGGGGACATGAGGCCAGCATACCCCTGGACGGGTTTGTTACTGCCTTTCAGTGACCTTCAGCAGCTCAAAAACATGCTGCACATTGGCCCAGATGGAGGTGGACTGCTCCTCCCTGCCTGTCTGCCTCTGATCCTCCCAGCTAAAAGAGAACCCAGTGCAGCTGTTTGCAAAGTCCTGTCACAGCAGCTTTCCTGCTTGTTTTAAGAGATCTGAATAGACAGTACCAGGCCATCTAGAACAAAGTTGTTTTTTTGGCTTTTTTTTTTCTTTTTTCAGTTAAGAGAATAAGCTCCTCTTATTGCTGACAGCATTCTCATTTTTGATAGTCAGTGTAGTTGTGTGTGAAAGCAGCGCACAAAAGCTAGCTTTGGAAAATTAAGTAAATCATTTGTGGCTTTAGATAATACTGTAAACCTTCAAAAATTAACAGCTGCTTCTGCTTGCAGAAGTATGTTACAGATCTTTTCTGTGTCTTAATGTTCTGTGGCTATTTCATGCTTGGATTACTGTTAGCTGTATCAATAGATCTTCCCCCTGGCCATATTTTCCAGGTGGTCTAAAGCTTATGGCTTAGATTTACCACTGTCCTGGACTTAAAACTTAACCCTATTACAGTGGGCGCCCCAAAATCTTAGCACACATTTGGGAAAGAAAGCCTGGGGGCAGTGATCTAGAAACTGCAGTCAGTGGGAGCAGGCGTTGCTGAAGGGCTGCACTTTGTGGGCTGCTTGTTGGCCCCTGCCGGCCTGCCGGTCCCTTCCTGCCACAGCTGCTCTGTCAGCGTGAGTTCCCTGTTCCTCACTCTCACATGTGGAACTAATGTGCCGATGCTGCCATGATAGGGGCAGCTTATGTATGCATCATGCCTCTCCTCTTTCCAGACTGGAAGCTTTTTGGGGACTGTCATTGCTTCTGGATTTGTACAAGACCTGGCACAAAGCAGATGGCTCTTGAGTTTTTTTTGTTTGGTTGGTTTTTGTTTTGGTGCTGGTAGTGAGGTCAGCATGCTTCAGGGCTGCCATGTACGTTCAGATTGGCCATTATGTTACCACTGGTTTAACTTCTTAATTTTATTTTTAACTGTACTATTTTTGCCTTTTATTTCAATTACAAATTTCAACTTCTACAATAGCTTTTGATTTGAAGTGCTCCTGCCTGCAAATATTAGTGTATGTATGTGCTATTGATACTGGCAGGTCCATTTTAATGTGTGAATCAAAAAGTCCCTTATCTTTATTGCTATATATGTGCATATTTATTAAAAGTACTTGTTTAAATTTCTGTTTGTAAGGTTTTTTTGGAGCGGAGGGAGAAAATCCCTCCAAAGAAAGGTAGAGGAATTTCCAGCTTTGATCTGACTGTTTCTTTTGATCCTCAATAGTACTGCTCATTGCTTAGTGATTTCTCTGCTTACTCCTGTGTAAATTAATTAAGAAGAATGGATTATAATATTCATATGAGTTTTTCCCTGTTTTACAGGAAGATGTGGATGATGTGACTGTTGTGCAGGAAAAAAAAGGAAACTGTGATGAAATTAATATAGACAAGGTATGCTTTATCTCAGTTAAGCACGATTTAAAGCAAGTAAGCTTTAAGGTAGTAGGGTGTACATAGGATTTGTAACAAAAAGAATGCCTTCTGCTGGTCTATGCCAATCTTTTCTTAAGTAGACCTTTGCTTATGATTTACTTTTGCTCTCATGGGTAAAGTAAAAATATACAGCTTCACTCAATATCAGAAGCTTCTAAGTAGCCTATTCAGTTAAATAAAGGCTCTTTTGCCTCTCATTGCTGCTGGCAGTTTCAGCATAGCTCTTACCTGCAGTTAGAAGTTTAAACATATATGATACTACAGAATGTTCAATGAAATTAGCACTAGAAAATGCAGAGCTCTTAAGTGGAGTGTGTAAGAAGATCACATGCAACTTTCTTAATTATCCTTGCAAAATACTGAAGACGAATAATCTTCTTAATCTTCCCTCATCTTCTTACTGTGAATTAAATTAAGTGTTGTTTAACACAGAGGACAGTGGCTTGTGTTGCTTTTCTCTGTATGCTAGGCGAGGCGGCAGGCTCTGCAAGAAGAGATTGATAGAGAATCTGGAAAAACTAACATTTTCAGTCCCAAAGAGAACATGGTACGTATGAATTCAGACTTTGATCTGATGGAAATACTATGTCCCGGAGCCACTTCCTGGGGAAAAAGAAAAGCACTGAAAACAGCATTTTTTTTCTGTTCATGGCTCATGTTTTTGGCTTGGCACAACCATTCTCCTTCTGATTGTAAATTGAAAGTCATGCTATGGAACGAATTATAATACTGAGAGAATCTGGGAGCTGACCAGTGAATTCTTAACGTCATTTGGAATTGCTTAGAGGTCTGATTCCCATCATGAGTACTGAAAAGCAGTGTTTTCCTTAGTTTCTCTGGAGATTTTGCTACAAAGAATTGTTACAAAGCCATTTTCTACTTACTGTGAAATATAAGTGATCCTAGGCCATGGTCATAGATGTCATTGAATTTTATCTGAATTGCTATCTAGAAGAATTTGCAGACATTCCGAAATGGAGATGCATGTGAAAAGGTGAGAGGGATGGTAACTGACAGTACAAGTCTGCAGTATCTACAGCCAATAGCCTCCTAACTTATACATCATTTTTCCACCTCTTTGAAAGACTGTTCTTTATTTTTTTGCTTTTGCATCCTACTCAGCCTGCCTTCTGGCAGGTTTACCTCTCAGATAACTAGTGCAGCAGTGTTCAGCAGGAATAATAAGAGTCAGAAAGAGAGGAAACTTTGCTAAAAATGTGGGATTCTTTAGTTGTTTGCAGAAGTGTTGCTCAGGACTAGAAAGGCCATTAATGCCTTTCTAGGATCTTAACAAATCCCAGAAATAAATCATGTAAATTTTATGGAGTAGGAGCAAGACTGCAGTGCGTCCTGAACTGCACCTGATAGTCTCCGAAGGGAAAATGACTTCTTTGGCAGGGGATCCCAGTTCTTTGGTGTTCATCTGTCATTGTTTATTAATACATAAAAGAATAAAAGCTATGAAAAGTAATTGATGGGCTTCAAAAGGAGAGAGCTAGAAATACTGCAGCAAAAGCTGTGTCCAGTGCTTGCCAGCAGTTCACTTAAAAAAAAAAAAAAAAAAAAAAAAACAGGTTTGACAAGCCATAATTATTTCTGCATCAGTGCAGATATCCGTCTCCTGTTCCAAAGGGAAGACTTATTTTTTATATGTCTGCATTTGTGTCACAGAGCAGGGCTTATACAGCAGCTTATCCTTGTTTTTAAAAAAAGTATTATGGATAACTTTCTTCTAATATCAGTATTCTGGCCTGTGATACTGGAGGATACTCCAGCTCTGCATTTTTATAACACCGGCTACAGCTTGCCTTCAATACTGCATAGCATGCTGTGTGTCATGTTGGCTGTCTGGTGAAGAACGACTGTTTCATGTAAGTTACAACTGTTTAGTTGGAAGGATTTCAGACTCACATAAACATACTGCTAAATTCACATTTTTTTCCTGGGATGAAACCAGATCAGTTTAATCATGTTTAACTAATGATCAAACATTCTTCCATTTAATATCACTCCAATTATAAAGAAAAATATGGGAGTAGCAGTTCTGACAGAAGTAGTTAGAAATGACCACATAGCTTCTACTGTTGCTCAAGAGTCAAAAAAGATCCTTAGGTAACGAAGTATGTTCATAACTAAGCCAAAAGGTCATGAACTTCTTAAATCATACCCTCTGTCTTGGGTTATTTGCAAACACAAATGGTTGAATTTTGATTCTACTTGGATGTTATCTACAGTCTCAGAAAGGAACCAATATCAAAAACAAAAAAAACTTGGAGTAATTTGTTCAAAGAATACAGTGAATGACAGAGTTATGGGGTGGCAAAATGCAAGGGAGGTTCTAAGGGCATTACATTTAGTCCTGTTGGTTAAGTGTATGCCCTAGAATTTTTGTACCCTTGCAGTCAAGTTGGTAAGTAGTGGGATGAGAATGCCCTTGGTACTGAAATTACATGAGCCAGATGGAATACTGTCTCTAACACTAATACAACAAAATATTTGGGAAACAAAAGCTACCTAATCAAGGCAGTAGAAAAATTAAAAATTGCTGTAAGAGCTAACAGAGTGAGAGAATTGTCTTAGAGTAAGAGAAATATCTGTGCAGGGTCTGGTGCTCTGACTAGAGAGCAGGAAAGTCAAGATTTGTGAATACAGATGAAAAGAAGAATCTGAAAGTGCATTAAATGCTGTCTCCAGGCTAAGTGAATTCCTCTGCTAATGATGCTGCACTTGCATTGTGTTATGGCAGTCTAATTACACACTGCAAGAGGTGCTGCATGTGAATGACTGCTTCCAGCAGCCTGCCCTGTCAGGTGGCGGTGGCTGGTGATACACAGCTGGAAGTTGTCAGTCGTGTTGGTATTTTAGTGTTCATCTCATTGTGTGTGTTTCACAGGATACAAAGATTGGCCAGTGGAGTACAGCTGCTTTTCAAAGTTCTGAGCGAGGAATGAAATTTCTTCGACTGATGGGTGGTTTCAAAAAGGGCTCTGCACCTATGGAAGATCTCTCAGTGACTACAAGCAAATCGAACATGGCTCTGAACAGAGAAGGGGAGGAGAAGTTACAGCAGGCTCTGAAGATGGAATTCGATAAAGCAATGGACTTGAAGCAACACAGAAGAATTGGTCTTGGATTTCAACCTGCTGCCAACAAGAAAGTGTACATAGACAAATACGCATCTAGATCTGTAAAATTTGAAGATTAAAACTGAAGTAATAGAATGAAAACAGGGAAATTTATTTTTGCTTTCCACTTATTTTTACATGAAATAAAATATGAATTGTTCAATAAATTGTACTTATGAGGCATTTTTAGTACAAGTTATCAGCTTCTAGTTTACATGCGGTTGTGTCCTCACTTGGACACAAATGGAGCTACGAACAGTAGGTTCTCAAACCTTTCCAGCATTTTCCACAGTCAAGAGAAAGTTTCCCTTAAAGATTGAAGAGATGTGGACAGTGTCTGCAAGAAGGTAAAAAATTGGTAATTTTTTAAAAAATAGATCTTTATTTTTAGCTGCATCTTTGTGATTCAAAAGGATTTTAATATTCTGTAAAGTCTTCATGTTTTTACACTCAATAAGCAGTACAAACTGATGGCGTTTTACTTGGAAGAAATATTACTGGGTTGCCTACAAATGATGAGGAGAGACTTAACGATGAAAGTGGTTTCTTGACTATTGGCATCCTCATAATAAAGGTTCTCTTGAATGTCCTGTTTCAGCTCTAGCAGTTTGATTTCAAGAAGCAGCTGTTACCTGTAAATGAAGGTAAATACTTTTAGGAAACCTATTCACAATTATAAAAAGGAAGGTGATTTTAATATTGCATTTATGGGTTTATTATAAATGAAATTTTTAATCTTCAGACTTTCACGCAAACTGCACTTTCATTTTCTGAATACAAACTATTAAGAGTTATTGTTTATGTTGTGTTCAGAATTGAAAGGTCCAGAGCAGTGTCCTGTGGGAAGTTACAAAAAGACAGTTGAAGAAATGTCCCATATTCCATCACTGTCTGCTTGTTGTGGGATACGGTGTTCTGTAAATTTTCATGTCATCCTGATTCTTGAGCATGACAAGATGAGCATCTCTTGTGTCTGGGACTGCTGTAGCAATGGTGGCCTCCTTGCAAGGAACCCACCATGCTCAACACACGTTACTGTCTCTGCTTACATCTCATTGTTTTTGTTTTACCTATCCTTTCTGATAAGATGGTGCAAACTAATCTAAATTTTTTGTTCTTTTAAGGCAACCTTTCTTTGCACAGTAGCCTTTTCTATTGGACTGCTGTGCCTGAAAGCAGCTGACTCCTGGCAGAAAATACTCCTGCAGAACAGTTTGGTTTCGGTGTATTTCGGGCAAGTCCTAAGGGGAAATGAAAAATCATGCAGAGACTGCAGCAGAAGCCATACCTGGGGAAGGAGATACTGAACCACTTTCCTACAGGGCCTGGACTTGGCTTTGAGAGACCACTGCATTTAAAGACTGGCTTCAGTGCCTTGCTGGGCTGCTGCTGTGGCTTTGCTTCAAGTAGCACAGGTTCAGAATCAGAAAACATTCTGATTAAAGACAGATGCTGAATTCAGGCCTTCAACTACTTGACAAAAAATGCATTAAAATAATGGAATAGGTGGGAAATTGTTAACTGATGGCTTCCTTTAAGAAGGGAAGGACAGAACAGCATGTACAGATGCTGCAGAGCCATTACTGGTTATGTAGTGACTAGCCTTGCATTGCCACTGATGAAGAGGCTGAAGGGGATAATAGTTCTACACTTACATTTGGATGTGGATAGTTTCCCCCTCTAGATGTATATGATGTATAACACTTGCTGAACTGTAGCTCTGTGCAGGGCTTGACACCTTGCCCTTGCTAATGTTGTGTCGCAGTTGGAAAAACAAGACAGACATCTGGGACAAAAACTTCATTCAAGCAGTCAAATTTGCTCTAGCCTGTGTATTTACTATATACAGAAGCCAGAAAGGTGTATAGTAAGCGGGATGCTTAAACTATTTTTCCTCTAACATGGAAGTAAGCCAAAAGCAGGTTATTAGAGCAGTGGGGCGAGCTTCAAGGCTGGATGTTTAAGGTTTGCTCCTGGAACTAATTAGAGCTTTCTGGATATCACTGAGCTGTTCTTGCTCTAATAAAAGCATCGGTAAAACACTTGAAAACCTCTCTCATGGCAGTCTTACATCAATAAATAAAATGAAGTTATACTGTGCACAAAAGATGACAGGCAAAAATGGGTTTTTCTGTGGGGAAAAGTAATGGTCGGTTGTGCTGTTACTAAGCCTGCTGTAAGTTTCCATTTTACAGAATCTGGAACAGCTCCACGCTGGGTTTTGGTTTTGTAGCAGTACATTTACCTCTGCAGGACAATTTCTGCCATACCGCAGCTGCTCTCTGTGACCTACTTGGCTGGTTAAACAGCTCAGTTCAATCCCACTTACCCAGTTTCCAAGTCTAACAGAAAGAATCATCCATGTGCTGCTGAGAGTTGTTTAGTGCAGTTGCAGCAAAAAGGGAAACTAAATCATAGAATGACATAACATACGTGCAGTACTGCCATCTTACTGTATGCATAGGCTATACAGAATTATCTAAAGAAAGTATAATTAAATTGGGTACCGAAGGTTGGAAATGAATGGTTCTAGCAAAACCAATTACATGTTTAGCTGCTATTAAACACTAGACAGTCATTTGCTCACTTCCCCCAACTCCCAGTTGAATGGGGGAGAGAATCACAAGAAAAAAAAAAAAAACAACCCACAAAGTAGAATTTGAGGGTTGAAATAAAACTATTTATCAAAAAAGGAAAACAAGTTACACATATATATATAATACATATATATGGACAAAAGAAGCAATGCACAAAGCAGTAGCTCACCACCCGCTGACCGATGCCCAGCCAGTCCCCAAGCAGCAGCTACCCACCCTGACCAACTCCCTGTTTTCAAGCTTCTTCTGCATGATGCCATGTGGTACAGAATATCCCTTTGGCCAGTCAAGGGCAGCTGTCCTGGTTCTGTTCCCTCCCAGCTCCTTGTGCCCCTCCGGCCCCCTCGGAGCAAGAGAAGCCAAGAAACTGAGACATCCTTGGCTCTGTACAGCAATGCTCAGCACACAACCATCCGTGTGTTAACAACAGTCTCTCCTAAAGCGAAAACACAGCCTCATACCAGACAGTGTGAAGGAAAAATTAGCTCTATCCCTGCTGAAACTAGGACATCTGCCTTAACAAAGAGAACATTTCTGTGCAAATACATCTTAATATATGACTTCAGTCATTAAAATACCACTCACAGAAGTACCAATAGATGATGCAAGGTCACATCGTGGTTGCTTAGCACAGGACAGAAATGGACAGAATGAAATCTGCTAGGTATAAGAGTTAAATATACAGCATGACTAGGTAATAAACTTGTATACACAAAGGAACTCCTCCAGAACAAACAGGTGAGCTGCACACTGCTTTATTCAGTGATATAGCATACTAGAGAACATGGAATGCTGTGCATACATTTCCATTTTCCTCTGCAGACAGCATTTAATAATACAAAACACTACTGAACTGAAGTGATATTATAAACACAGCTGAGAAAATGTACATTAGAAATTAGAACAGTAACACTTGGTCCATTTTTCTCTTACTGGAAATGACCAAACGTTGGCAGCATTCCAAAGCAGAAGAACAATTTAGTGGGATTACTACTCTGAAATACTGCTTTCTACACAGGAGAAACGCTGCTCTACAGGCAGGATGAAGTCTGGGGGCTGTGAATTGATCTGTGTAGAGTATCAGATTTTATTCCTTTGTCACTAAAAATGACAACAAATTTTATTTGGAAAGGCTGAAATAACTTTTACTGAATCTAACCTGGATTTAAAATACAGTGGCAGAACTGGAAACAAAAAATTCAGATTAAATTATTGCACTCAGAACAGTTTTACCTGTACCCAAGTAAATCTGTCACACTAAGTAAAATTCAAACACAGTGAACTCCAGTCAAAGACCAGAAGAATCAGCAATTTGTGGCCTTGGCTACATGCTCACTTTTACATAAGAGGCGTTCATCAGGTTCTGGACTGCAGAGGAAGGCGAAGGGCCAAGTCTGTGAAGTGACTCATGTCAGGTTGCTTGCTTCGCCTCTTGATGTATTCTAGAGTTTTTACCTGGGTGCAAAAAGAAAGGCATTTTGAGATGTTTAGTCTTTGTCTTTTCTCATTCCAGAGGCCATAGTTTTGCTAAAGGAAGGCATTTTAACAGATGCACCTCTGATTTCCCCTACGTTCTATTAGATACACAACCACTTGCTTCTCTGACTCCAGAACTGGTGACCACAGACATTTTTCTTAAGCAATGCTCTCAAGTACTCACATTCCAATGTGTCAACAATTCCTCCGCTACATAAAATTGCTGTTCTTCTTTAAAAGCTTACATTTTCTATACTGAAAAGTGCAGAACCCCACATTTCCAGATCCTTTAATGTGTGAAATACTTTTAAAAATGTGAGAGACAGAGCAGATTGGTACAAATAAGTGAAGCTGCTTATTTATTAAGAAGCATTTTAAAAAATAAGGGTTTTTTTTGGTTTTTTTTTTTTTTTCAACTTAGTTCAAAGCTCAGATAAAACAAGACAGACGCTTGTAAGGAGATCAGGTTCATCTAGGTCAAGAAAGGGGGATGCTCTGAAAGTACTGCCTCCTATTTCATTGGATTGGCCCACAATGTCAGTTGGTGGGATGGCAGTAGAGGTTGAACCTTCCCACCAATATCCCATTACCTTTTGTAGTCTTACAGAACAGTGTCTGACATGCAAGTGCAAATGAAGCATAGGGGTGGAACTGAATTCCTCTATGTGAATAAAATGGCACCCACTGACATTCAACAGTGTTTGCTGAAAGTCTGTGGAGACCAAACAGAGGATGTTGATACAGTGAGGGATGGGTGCTTTGTTTCAGCATTGGCAACAGCAGCATGAAAGACAGTCATGTTCTGGACAGCCATGCACAGCTCTCGCACCACAAAATGAAGAGACTCTGGATCAGCTCATCAACACAAATCAGTTGGTCACAACCGGAGTACAACTGTGTACAGAGCTGTGTACAAACCTGATTTCTATGACAAGGTGACCCACTTAATGGATGAAGGGAAGGCTGTCAAAGTGGTCTACCTGGACTTCAGTAAAGCCTTTGACACTGTCCCCCACAGCATCCTCGTGGTGAAGCTGGCTGGGCACCTCAACACAGAAAGGACATTGAGGTACTCAAGCAGGTCCAAAGAAGGGCAACAAGGCTTGTGAAAGGCTTGGAGAATATGGCCTATGAGGAGAGACTGAAGGAACTGGGGCTGCTTAGTCTGTGGAAGAGGAGGCTGAGGGGAGACCTTACTGCTCTCTTCCAATACCTGAAAGGTGACAACAACGAGAGCAGGATTGATCTCTTCTCACTGGTGACAGGACAAGGTGAAATGGTCTTAAGTTGCACCAGGGTAAGTTTAGGTTGGACATCAAGAAAAACTTCTTTACAGAAAGGGTTGTTAATCACTGGAACAGGCTCCCCCAGGGAGGTGGTTGAGTCACCATCCCTGGATGTGTTGAAAAATCGTTTGGATATTGTGCTCAGGGACATGATTTAGGGGTGGGTTGTTAGGGTGGTATGGTTACATTGTGGTTGGACTCGATCTTTAAGGTCTTTTCCAACCTAAGAACCTATGATTCTGTAAGAGGTGAATACTGGCCTCAGTGCATTGGAAACAACGGTATAAGTGTTAAAATCTCGCAGTCTGCACCAGGTGGTTCCCACAAATGCTCATTAAGTAACAGAAAGAACACCATATGCAATTTTGTCAGGATCTATTGAACTAATACATGGTGAAGGTGAGAGTTTCCTGGATTGAATCATTACTGGTGATGAGATTTGTGTCACCACTATATGCCAGAGTCAAAGGGCAGTCCATGGAGTGGTAACATGTGAATTCCCCATCAAGGAAAAAGTCCATGACAAAACCCTAAGCAAGATGAGTGATGTGCACTGTCTTCTGGGATGGAAAAGGGGTGGGATTTCCTGAAACCTGCGCAAACCCTCAGCTCTGACCACTGCACTGTGATGCTGACTGAACTGAAAGCTCAACCCTTCTACAGTCAGGCCAGAGCAGAAGTTGCTGGACCTGCTGCTCACCAATGCGGAGGAAATAATTAATGGTGTTAAGGTTGGAGGCAGCCTGGGTTGCAGTGAACACGCTCTGGTCAAGTTTGTGATCTCGAGAAATGTGGGCCTGGTGAAGAGTGGCATCAGGACCCTGAACTTTGGGAGAGCAAACTTTAAGCTGTTCAATGGACTGTTGGCCGAGATCCCCTGGGATGCTTTCTTTAAGAACAAAAATGCTGAGGAGAGCTGGTTACTCTTCAAGGACGCCTTCCTGAGAGCGCAAGAACTCTCTGTCCCACTGAACAAGAAAGCAGGCAGAGGAGGCAGGAAGCCGGCGTGGCTCAGCAAGGACCTGCTGAGGGAGCTGAGGGCGAAGAAAGGTGCGTACAAACTCTGGAAACAAGGACGTACCACCTGGGAAGAACACAGGGATGTTGTCCGGATTTGCAGATGTGGGATCAGGAAAGCCAAGGCGCAGGTGGAACTGAACTTGGCGAGGGACGTGAAAAACAACAGGAAGACTTTCTATAGGTACATTAGCCAGAAGAGACAGGCCAAAGCGAGTGTAGCTCCTTTGGTAAACGTAAAAGGAGAACTGTTTTCAACGGACGGAGAGAAGGCCGAGGTACTGAATGAGTTCTTTGCCTCGGTCTTCACTGGCGGCCAGGACTCCAGTACTCCTTCCGTCCCTGAGCCCTGCATCCCTACACCTCTGGGTGGGGACTGGGGTGGTAAATCCCCCCCCGCTGTGAGGACAGAGCAGGTCCGAGACCGCCTCATGAGACTGAATGTGTACAAGTCTATGGGGCCGGATGGCGTGCATCCCAGGGTTCTGAAGGAGTTGGCTGAGGTGGTTGCCGAGCCGCTCTCCATCATATTTGAGAAGTTGTGGCTGTCAGGTGAGGTCCTGGATGACTGGAGGAAGGGTCACGTCACTCCCATTTACAAGAAAGGGAGCAAGGAGGACCCTGGGAACTACAGGTCGGTGAGTCTCACCTCTGTGCCTGGGAAGATCATGGAACAGATCATCCTGGATGACATGCTTGATCACATGAGGAAAAGGCGTGTGATCCGTGACAGCCAGCATGGCTTCACCAGAGGAAGGTCATGCTTGACCAATCTGGTGGCCTTTTATGATGGAGTGACGGCATCGGTGGACAAGGGAAAGGCGACCGATGTCATTTACCTGGACTTGAGCAAAGCCTTTGACATGGTCCCCCACCACATCCTTCTCTCCAAAATGGAGGGATGTGGATTTGATGGGTGGACCACTCGATGGATAAGAAACTGGTTGAAAGGCTGCAGACAGAGGGTGGTCATCAATGGCTCCATGTCCAGGTGGAGGCCGGTAACGTGCGGCGTCCCCCAGGGGTCTGTCTTGGGACCGGTGCTCTTTAACATCTTTATCAATGACATCGATGGCGGAATTGAGTGCACCCTCAGCAAGTTTGTTGACGACACCAAGCTGAGTGGTGTGGTTGACACGGTGGAAGGACGGGATGCCATTCAGAGGGACCTCGAGAGGCTAGAAAGGTGGGCCCACGTGAACCTGATGAGGTTCAACACGGCAAAGTGCAGAGTTTTGCACTTGGGCCGGAGGAATCCCAGGCATCCCTACAGACTGGAAGGAGAGGTCCTTGAGAGCAGCCCCGTGGAGAAGGACCTGGGGGTCCTGATAGATGAAAAACTGAACATGAGCCAGCAGTGTGCCCTTGCGGCTCGGAAGGCAAATGGGATCCTGGGCTCCATCAAGAGAGGTGGCCAGCAGGGACAGAGAGGTGATTGTTCCCCTCTACTCTGCTCTTGTGAGGCCCCATCTGGAATACTGCATCCAGGTCTGGAGCCCCCAGTACAAGAAAGACAGGGAGCTGTTGGAGAGGGTCCAGAGGAGCCACAAAGATGATCAGGGGACTGGAGCACCTCCCCTACGAGGACAGGCTGAAAGAGCTGGGCTTGTTCAGCCTGGAGAAAAGAAGGCTGCAGGGTGACCTCACTGCAGCCTTTCAGTACCTAAAGGGAGCCTACAAACAGGAGGGAAATCAACTCTTGGAAAGGGTGAGTGACAGTAGGACAAGGGGAAATGGTTTTAAGCTGAGGGAAGGGAGATTTAGGTTGGACGTCAGGGGGAAATTCTTTACAGAGAGAGTGGTGAGGTACTGGAACAGGCTGCCCAGAGAGGTTGTGGATGCCCTGTCCCTGGAGGTGTTCAAGGCCAGATTGGATGGGGCCCTGGGCAGCCTGGTCTAGCATTAGGTGGGATGGTTGGTGGCCCTGCATGTGGCAGGGAGGTTGGAGATTCATGATCCTTGAGGTCCCTTCCAACCCTGGCAATTCTGTGATTCTGAGAAGACAGCCCTTCTCTTGCCACAGGGTAATGCCACGTTCCACACTGGTTTGAAGACCGTGCAGCACATTGCTAACCTTGGCAGAACTCTCCAATTAGATCCCACCATATAGTCTGTATTCAGGACCTTCCAACTTCCATCTGTTCAGGCAGCTGAAAGGTGGACTGTGTGGGCAATATTTTCCTAGCAACAACACTGTCATAACAGCAGTGAAACACTGGGTCACCTCTGCTGGTGCAGATTTCATCAGTGATGAAAATGTATTGCTAACAGTGGTGACTATTTAAAAAAAAAAAATAGTTTTTTGTGGCTGGGAATTGGCTCTATCAAACAGCATTATTGTGCTTTTTCTATCTGTTGTTGTTTCCATGGAAATAAAATAGGAGGTGTTACTTTCAGATCAATCTACATAGTATTGCCTTTTCCCAAAAAAGGAGCTAAAGAACATCAAAACAGATTTCTCTGCAGTGTGTACTCCTTACCATTGTCTTGGTGTCAGCAAAGCCATGTTTCTGAGCAAGATTCCAGAGATTTACTGAAAGCTGATTTAGTTTGTTGTTTCGTAGATCACCATGAGCTAAAATAGTGTTGAAGAAATAGAGTGCCAACTGGCTTTGTCGCTTCAGAGTCTATAATGAGAAAAGAATTTCTGTGTTATCATACAGATAATTGTTTTGAAATATACAGCAATAACTACAGATGCAGGAACATGGGCACAGTTTCCACATCCCATTCCAAATAAAACAAAAAATGATAATTATGAATCAACCCACACATGGAGCACCGTGTCCAGTTCTGAGCTCCCTGTTCAAAAAGGCAGATCTTCTAGAAAGAGTCCAGAGGAGGGCAACAAAGATGATAAAGGGGCCTGGAGCATCTCCCGCAGAGGGAAAGGCTGAGAGACCTGATCCTGTTTAGCCTAGAGAGAAGACTGAGAGGGGATCTGATCAATGTTTATAAATATCTAGGGTGTAGGAGGCAATTAGGCAAGGCCAGGGTCTTTCCAGTGGTGCATTATGGTAGAGTAAGGAGCAGCAGTGTGTAGTGATAGAGTAAGGAGCAATGGCCAAAAACTGGAACACAGGAAGTTTCACACAAATATGTGGATGAACTTTACAGTGAGTGTGACTTCCATTTTTTTTTTACCTGCTTTTCTTCTAGTGAAACACACTTGTACCATGTTTGTAGTTAATTTTCTTAAAATTTTTAAGAGGGAGCTCGAGGAGAACCACTGCTTTGCTGTAACCTACCACGAGGAACACCACTGCCTTCCACACTCTGCAGGGGAGCTCTCCAGCACTGACACTTCTGCACTGCAGACAGATCGTTGTTGGATGCATCTTACACATAGCACCTCTTTATACTGCTTTGCTGCTGCTGTCCTTTGGTTTTGGCTGAAGAAAGACCACTGACAAAACCAAAGCTGCATCTTATGCATAACAGCAAGGCAGTAACTAGCACTATCAACTCAGCATCTTGCTTACTGAACTGGATACTCACTTTAGCCCTCTCAGTTCAATATATGTTAGGGGTAGCTAACATACTGCATTCAGATGCAAACCTACAGAGGGAATGAGGCAAAAATCGGGATAAGTGGAGTGATCAGTGCAAGTTGTGCTCTCCTGACACCACCACTGCAGCCACACAGCCTCTGCCCTTTCCCTAAGCGACTAAAAGTAAATTAATTTCACTTCTCACTGCCAGCAGAAGCGAGGTCAGATGCTATTAAACAAGGAAACAGAACACACTGCCATCAGTCCCCCAGATATTTCTGTAAAAGCAGAAAGCCATGCCATTAAAGAATTGGCAGACTAGAAAAGAGGACACAGCATGCTCCAAATGAGAAATGTAGGACTGGTTACTACTGTGTATCAGCCACGCAGCAGTAAATGCAGAGAAAATCTGATGCATTGCACACACATGGAATGCCCAGAGATGCTACAGGGCCCAGGAAATGTTCTGTAAACACTAAACTGATTACATGGAGCTATCAGGAAGACAGCTCTTTCTTCCTCTAACAGTTACCTACTTCAGAACCTTTCATCCCAGCAGCTCCAAAATTGGTTTATTAGCTGAAACTGCAGCCATTATTTGAAAGTGTTGAACCATACTCCCTACCAGGCAGAGGAACACAATCAATCTAGCCCAGGAACATTAACACAAAGAACAGAAATGCCAGTGAACAGAAAAGTAGTTGTCAATGCTTAAATGTTACTATAGTATTTCTCTTGCAGGATTACCATCCTTCAGGGAAAAAGATACTGCCTGTTAGTCAGTGTTACATACAGCCTTCCTCCTGTCACATCACCATCTATGCTGTACTGGCAAAACAGGGTGTTCAACTACATGTTTGTTTTCCCCACTGACTATCTAATGCTTGTGCATCTTCCACTGAACACCTCCCACCTTCGAGGAGGTCTCTGGAGGCACTCTCATAAGCAGCAGCCCAGAAATTGTTGGGCAGAAAACAGATGCAGCAGCACTCAGAACTGGATATAAGTAGCAAGGCTTTCCAGGCAGTAAGAATGCCAGCAGACAATCCATTCTTTAAAGCAGGGATGACATTTTGACTAACTGGAAACATAAGTACTTAAAAAAAATGACCTTGAAACAGTAAAAAGCTGGAAGTAGGAGACATGCTAACTCCCATCATGCTGGGATAGGCACAGTCATCTCAGACAGCATTTTGGCACCCAGTTCCCAGTTACACAGTGCAACAGGGAGAGAGGGGCAGGCACAAGTGTGCAGTAAATCCATGTCTAAAAACTAACCAGCAGGGTCAGACAAGGGTCCTGGTGACAGCAGGCGTGTTTGTGCAACATGGCACCGCTCTGCCGCCCAGGGGAGTGATGCATGGCAGCATGCTGCCAACCTGCTGGCAGCTGTGGCTGTGCTGCATGCCGACCTGCAATGCGCGTGCAGAGGCTGCACACACAGAGGAGCCATCAGCTGCTTGGCAGCTGCAGAGCCACAGGACTGACAATCCCCACACCAAGAACCGCCTTCAGGAGCTGCATTTTCCATAACCTGTGGAATAATGCTGATCACCACAAAATGAAAAAAGAAAACACAACAAATCATCACTCAATGATGTGACCTCAGGCTCCCCAAAGTGCAGAGCAATGTCCAAGTTTCATGCAGCTTAGCAGCAGAAAATGCAACATTTCTCAAAACAGACCACGTAATTGTTTTCGTGACCTTGTGGCTAGTGGTTCACTCACTCACTCCCGCCTTAAAGACTTTCTCCAGACACCTATGGCATAAGGATACCTCCAGCTTTCTGAGAAAAGTTGTGGCTCACTTCGGCCCACTGCCACCTGTGCAGGCTGCCCAGCACAGCTCCGTCCCACACAAAGCCCAGGCACCCACAGTGCTCAGCATGGCCACAGCGCTGCCTCAGGGCACTGTATGTGTCAGCCCAGCCATGTCTCTGTGCTGACAGGGCACTTCTTTGCATTACCTGCATGAGCAAGCCAGAAATTAATTCCAGCATCTCTGTGATGCTGTAGGTTGCAGCCCTATTATCCAAATTCAGATGTGCCTGCACAGAGCCATGCCAGGCACCTCTCTTCTCCTTTAAAAGGTCTCAAGAGAACCCTTTGTGAGCTTTTAACATATGTAGTTTACAGGGAAAGATCAGGAGCTGTGCCTGGCAAGCCAGGTTCTCAGCTCCCTCATTAGACTGCTATCCTAAAGTGAAATAAGTGAAGCACCTAGCACAAGCAGCATCTTGTGATGACAAAATGGAGGAGCTATTCAGGAAAAGAGAGCAGCAGCACCCAAGCTGCAGCTAGGAGCTCTCACAGGACACAAGAGGACAGACACCCTGTTTCATCACTTTTCCAGCACGCTGGAAAGCATTTGGTTTTGGACGCAGTCTTTCAGAAAAAGTCCCTGAGCAACCAGTGGAGGATGCACACAGAGCACAGGTGGCAGCTGCTCAGGGAGCAGTGAGCACCTTTGAGTCAGGGCAGAACGTTTCAACATTCTCCTCTCAGCTCCATACAGTCACTAGGGCATGTTCATCTCTGTTTCAAATTCATTAAGTTAATCCAGCAAAGATGTGCTCCACGTGGAGCCTGTGCTCACAGAAAGCTGGGCCATTCTTACCAAAGCTACGCTCAGCAATCCTGATGGTTTCTACAGGCATGCAGAGGCAATGTTTCCAATCAAACTATTTCTAACCTTTAAACTCCACCAGCAAGCCAGACACAATGCTGTAATAAAAGTGTTGACTTGGAAGTGCAGGCTCTCCAGCACCAAGACCAGCAAGTGGAACTGATGTGCTCCAGGTTCATCCATCATTCCTGTTAAGTCATCAACAACAAAGCTGCAAACTTGTCAAAACAGCACCTCCACCACCACAACATCCTCTGGACAGTGGGTAAACTCCCTTGTCTCCTTCTTCCAAAAAGAGGACTGAAATGTTTAACCACTCTTAGAAAATCTTGGCCAAGGACACAGAATCCTTCAGGAACACCAAGAACTTTTCAATCTAAAACACATCCACGCACACAGACACCCTGCTCAGCTCTACTTGTTGTTTGTTCTGTACTGAAGTGTTAACAAGGTTCATATTATAGATGAACAAATTGGCTGTGCTGAAAGAAGCCTCGAGAGGGTACCCAGAAATTGCTTTCTCCTGATGCATTACTATAAAAATTCCAGTGTCTCTCACACGGCATGTCCTAACACAGCACTGACACAGCAAAAACCATCTGCTTATGATGTTTTGCTTCAAAAGCAGTGTTTGAATGAAACATGCCCCATCTGGACACTGAGCAGCCAGATTATCTCCATTTTTAAGAAACCCGGAGCTCAAAATTAATCCTCCACCCACATGACACCGACAGAGGACTCACTGACACGTGCTCTTATGACCAGAAGCAGCTCAAACTTCACTGAACTGTCCCGAAGTGAGAACTGTACTTCAGCACTGTAACACAGATGAAGGATTCTTTAATAATGCAGAAGGACCATGCTGAGTTAACAGAAGCAGCGTTGCTCCCTTCCAAACCACCATTTTGGTGAAAGCCTTTTATTGTGAGAAACTACTATTTTCCTATGTAGCTTTTAAAGGGAATGAACCAATTAAAACTTAGTATCAGAGGTCTGTTTGTTTAAATGTGCGGCCAAACCGATGAATAATAAAAGGTCACTGACACCAAGGCAATGAAAACGCCACAGAGATCTCATTCTAGGTCCTATGTCAGTACCAACAGAGGTCTCTGACAATACTGTCACCTTTATTTCCTCAGCAACAACAGCTTCCTCTGAAAAACACAATGTTTTTTTGTCAAAATCTCTCAAGGACTTTTATATGACAAAGCAAATTAGATGCTCTGTAAGTAAGGATGGACACAGGAATAAATCCAAGACCACAGTGACAAAGGCAGGGCAGGAATTACAGCCATGCTGCTTAGCTTTAAATCCAGTTTTCTACACAACAGATACATCAGAGAAATAATAACCTCTCAAATTAAGCTTGAAAGATGAAAAAAGCCTTTCAGAAACTACATACCAAGCCATACAAACATCCTCACCCACATACTCCATACTGGATTCCGACATAGGAAAATCCTCATACACGACCCACTGCCCAGAAAACTATTAAAATCTGCCAAAGTCTGCTTAGACACCACTAAGCAAAGTGTCTTTTTCTTTCCTGTAGCAGCTCTAAAAAAGAATTGCCATTCACAGTGGTCATGAATACAATGACGTAAAAACATTTCCAAAGGATTTATTCATCTTACATCTCTATGGTTGCTTAACAAGGGTAAACAATATAGCAAAAGCAGTGAAAAGGCTATTCTTGTAGCAGAGGTCTCCAAACTGGCACGTCGTGCATTACATATTCTGTAAACACCACAAGCTACTTGGAAACATGGTATTTTAAAAGTTCCATCAGATGATTATCTCCTGCCTTCCCAGCTCAGTCTACAAGCCCACAAGACTGCAATCAATATTCAAAAGCTCAGGAGGAGGAACGTGGAAGCTGCTGAGGGGCTCAACCTCAGAAAGAGTTCAGTTACCAGAATAGTGATTTCACCAATCCTGAAAAACATGGGTCACCTGCCCTCCACACACAAACTGTTATGCTGTGTTTCATCTCCCAGACGTTACAAGTCCAATCAAGAAATCCAATGAAATGCAAAGAGTTTTCTTTACCTTATATTGAACAAATAAAACAAATATTTAGAGGTTAGAGACAAAACATGTTTCCCCTCTCCCTGCACCTCTCTTTCTGTGGCCTGGGATCCAAAACTTGTACAAATTTAAGGAGATTTCCACTGCACTTACTATTAAGTATGAATTCCCATTTTGCTTATCACAGAATGGGACATTTCAGGAAACTGTAACTTAGCTGGCAAGAAAATATGGTTTATTTACAGAGAGAGAAAGGTGACAGCCAGGAGGATACAAGAAAGATGGACAAGGAGCAGATTTTTTACCACAAAGGAGTGAGCGTGGCACAATCTCCAGCATGCTAAGGACAATGATTGCATCATGAAGCTCAGCTCATTACAAAGACCTTTTCTTTATAAAGGTAAAAATATACGTTACACCACGTGGAGTGTCATGTTTCCATAACCCAGACTACATCAACATTCAGATTAGATAATTCAAAACTCTTAACCTTCATTAGGTCTTTCTACCACAAGTCTGCATACATGATCAATTAACTTATTTAAAGAATAAAACTAAGTAAAACAAGAAAACTGATTCCCTCTCATTGTAAAGCTCACAGAACTTCCTAGAAGATCAAATCTGTCCAAGAAGGCAGTCCATTTACTCAATTCCAAAGTAATTTTGCATTTGCATTAAATCCAGATAAAGTATGGACATACCTCTTCCTTTCCAAGGGTTTTGAGATGATCCAGAATCTGTGCTATTACTGTTTCACACAGTTTACTGATTTCAGCGAGGAACTTGGAGTCTCCACCATACAGGGTATCATTGGAATCCACTGCAGAGATGAAGTGAAGATTAGGCCTATTTCAAGAGTTATTAGTTTGTTTGCTACTGAAAAACACAGCAATTTATAGAAGACCAGATCTAGAAGTTATAAAATGACTTTCCTTCATTAAGCAAATGAAATAATCTTGTTAAATTGGTTGCCTACTACATCCTCTTCATTCTAAGAATCCAACTCTTGAAAAGAATCTCCTAGACTAAAACCACTCCCATATTCCTGGATGCAGCCAGGTCCAAAAATACCTGCTAGATTCAAACACTAGGGAAGAAAATAGTATCAGTGTTCACATTTTCCTTGTTAGAAAAGCTTGGTCATCATTTTCAATGGCAGCGGGACTTGGCCAAAGTTTGTATTTCACTTGGTGCAAAGATTTTCAATGGAAAAATGCATTTTAAAAATAAATTATGTTTTTTTCCAAAGTAAAATCTTATTTGCTGGAAAGAAATCCAGAAAGCACATTTTTAATTTCTGAGACTTTGTTGTTTCTTTTGAAGTTTCCAGACCTTAAACAACTGATACTTTTAATTTTGGCCTCATTTATTTATACTGCTCAAAGACAAAGGTTATAAGAAATTTGTAAACTTAACTATACTCTGCATAAGCAGAGATCACATAAGCAAAAGTTTATCCTTTGTTCTCATGTAAACTTCATTTTAAGAAATTAAGATGTACCTGCCTAGAAAAGAACCATTATCCAACTGCATGGAGAAATCACTAATTCATACTCCAAGTCTCTCTCTGTTGAAATATAATTAAATATCTTATATTGGGTTTACACAGTTATTTTGGACATATAAAAATATAATGAAAGCAAAAGCAGGTAAACCACATTTCCATGAGAAATCTGAACAGGAAGTTTACTGCAGAGCAGTTATTCAACTGAGACCCGTTTCTATACTGCTGACTACAAGAGAGATTCTTGTCGGGTTGGTAACTCTGACAGACTGCTGCAGAATGGATCCCAGCCTGCCTCTGCCTGAAAGCCCTGTGCAACTAAAAGAATTCTGAACTATTGTGGTCTTTCAGTGACTAATCTTGCTTGTATTCTTTGAAAGAATTGATTGTCACCATATCTCAATTTGGGGACTTCTCTATGAAAACCTTCAACACTAGAGCCATCAAAATATCATGCTACTACAGAAAGACTACAGACACTTAATAAAAAAAGATATCAGCTATTCTGAAAAATTTTTTATAAGCTATCACAATTGCCAAAGCTGGAAACTTGCCTTCAAAGCAGCAAATGTATTATTTAAATAATGAAAACCAGGCTTTATATTCTTAGAATTGGTGTTAATGAGTGTGAATGAAACATCAGTGATAAGTATAAATCAGGTTGATACTTCAGACACAAAAAAACCCATAAATGTAAAATTCTAATATCAGACTCATGTCTATTGACTAGATATCTGCTGGGCGGTCACCTCCTGTGATCATTTTAATCCACAATATGTGGACCTGGATAGGAAAATTGGGTAACACTGATCTTCATTAACTAGGTATAGCAATACTGCAAATTTCACGATGGAACAGACAAACATATTACCTTTATCTACATGGTAGATATATGTTTCTTGAGTCATTGCAGACAACAGATGTAAAACATTAGTGTAAATCCTGATTTTGTCATCGCTGTTATCCTCCCAGGTATAATCCTGGATCACATTTAGTAATCCTCGCACAAGAAACAACACTCCTTGTTCTGGATGGTCCTATAGAAAAGAAAATAATCAGCCAAAAAAATGCCCAAACCCCCAAACCAAACCCCCAACCAATCCCAAAACAGAATGAAGATTATTATGAGTCATTTGGTGGTTTAAAGTCACAGTGTTAACTCTATGTAAGGAAAAACCACAATACAAACAAAACTGGCAACTCCTCCCGAGTGTGCTTTCAGAAAATCCTTTTAAAAATCTCTTCCTCATTTTGGGAACTCATAGTCCAATTGCGAGGAGCTGGACTCAACGATCCTTATGGGTCTCTTCCAACTTGAGTTATTCTGTGATTGTGTTCTAGTTTCATTCTAAAATGCTCATTTTCCTGTAATAATAAACATTATCTAGGCAGCCTCCACACAGATACACTCTGAAAGGCTTTGTTTTATACTCATGGGGGAGTGATGCAGAATTGTCAGCTTCTTAACACCCAGGGCCCTAAAATCACCTACCGGGTACAATTTTTTTAATTTAAATAATGTCAATAAGAAACAAATTACTCATATAATTATGAGTTTTATAAGAACATTTACACTGGGAAGTCAAAGTCACAATCAAGAAATTTTTAATAGGAAATTACAAAGACGTGTTCTACATAAGCCATGATTTTTTTGCAAGCATTTTTAATACTGCACCCAGCTTATTTCACTTTGCAGCTGGTGCAATGACACCAACATTTGTATGACAAGTTTCAGACATCTTGGAACCCTTCCTTCTAATTGTCTGCACTTTAAAGCAAATAGAAAAAGAAATGATGGAAGCTAGTTACTGAATCCTATAATGTCATTGCAAGTTCTTCCTTACTGGATCTGAGAGGTTGGATTTTCCTCCTCTAATCACCTGAGCCATTTTTCTGAGGAGCATACGGTTCTGACACAGCTTTCCTCAGCATCTTCTGTAATCAGTGGAGTACAACCACAGTGGCAATGAGCCTTTCCCCTCTAATAGGTTAGCACCTCCATGAAATGCACGGTTGAGGAGACCCCCCTTGCCATTGGAAAAAGGAGAATATGCTGTTCTATATACAAGGACTGAACCAGTGTCACTATGCTGATTCACCATGCACTTGGTCAGGAAAAAGGAGAACAAAAGAGGAAAGAACTAGAATCAGCAGATAGAAAAATGAATATATACAAGAACACAATGAAAGTTCACATTAAACCAAACATACACTACACACACACACACACAAAAAGCAACTTACTGGAACAACCAATAACGTGGAAAAGAAGTTACAGAGGAATTCCAAGAGGAAGGCATCAGAAGGTCGCATCTTTCCATCTACACTGATCATTTTTGGCACTTCAGGAACAAGGCTCACTGCAGCTTTGAAAAAAGCATCAGCTACAAAACAAAAACAGAGGCTCTGTATTATCAGTCCAACCGATAAGGCAGCCAAGTCTGTGATCTGATGGTTGCTTGGGGTTTGTTGCAAACAGACTATAAACGGTGATTGCATGCTTATCTGCAACAAAACTCAAGACTCAGAAGGCAAAAATCTGTGTTAATTCTGACGATGCTGTTTTTTAAAACAATACTACACTGCTGGAGACATCTGAAATTATCACTCTTCAGGGCATCGCTGTTTCAAATGCAAGCACAGTAAAAAAATACAAATAACGTAAAAAAAAACCTCACACAATTCAAAATTAAGGTAAAGAAGGTTAAGGTAAAGAAGGGCTTATGACATAAGTACAGGGAACCAGAAAGCTAAGGGGATGGCATGCATTAGATCACGCTAACTCACACACTAATCCATCTACAAAAGGCTGTTAAAATTCTAAGGAAATACAGCCAACTTCATCTGAGTATTTACTCACCATCGTTAAAATATGAACACAGTATTTGAATTATTGCTATTTACAGGCAGCTATTAAGAGATTTTTCATAGTGCTTGGCTATGTCTCTAACCCTACAAAAAACAACACTGGAATGCCTACTCAGCTTATGATTAAGTTAATATTCACAAATTAAAAACACATGTAGGTGCTCTTCTAGGCTATGAGTTCATTGCAGAAAAAATTCTGACAGCAATATTCTTTTGCACCTTCTTGGCTACATTTCAAAATATCCAAAAGCATCCAAGTTCCATTCAAGTTGTTCAGCCATATAATTTAAAGAATACTTCAAAGTTAATACTATATTCATCTTTTATTTTACAAGAACACAGACTGAGGCCATGAAATCAAAGTTTAGCAAAGAGGGTTCCTGGCAAAAGACAAGGGGTGTTAGGTGGGAACAGAGATAACCACTGACAAGCATGCACAGTCATTTCCAGGAGTGCAGCTCACACTGGAAAATCCATTTGAGCACGAGACTCCAAGCAAATTTGCTAAATATAGTACTATCTGATATCTATTTAAGCTCTTGAGGAATACCAGTGAAACATTTGCTTTGGAAAAACTAATTCTTCTGACTCTTATTTCTTTTCAGTATATGAGTGCTTGAGTGCTTCTGAAGTTGTCAGTACTTGGAACACAGACTCCTTCAGTCAAACCTCATATTTCCTGTTATCTTGCACATTTAATTTGAGGTGAAGGAATGTTTTCTGCTTATTTCAAACAACATATTAGTTTACATAGCCAACCCAGAGGAAGGTAAGTGATCTTCCTCTGAGCTTTACTAAAGGAAGAAAAGTAACAGCAGACGTTCATGCTAGCACAAGTAAATGAGTTGGTATCACTTTCACAGTTGTCTGTACAGGGGAAAAAAAAAAAAGTCGTGCCCCACATCACTGTATAATCAAAACAAGCTAACAGACAAATGAAGAGCCGTGTCAGAAAACAGTCTGCATACCAAAGTACACATGTCTGTGCAGAGTGCACTCTTGCCTTCTGAAGTTCATTCATAAGAGAACACGACACAGTGCAGCATGGTAAACAAAAAAAGTGACAGAACAAAGAAGCAGTTGCTTTTTCTATCAATGAGAAGGATGTTTTACTTAGGTACATCCAGAAGTGCTGGCAAACGAGAAGATCATCACTGAGTACACCTCATCTTTTCTAATTACTAAATGGTTCTTACTCAGGAACTAAAGCACATTCATCCCTTGTAAGAAGCAAAAATAAAGTGAATTCACATCAGTGCAAAGCTTTTATAAAAGATTTTGCAGAAAAGTAACTCTCCTGCAAACATTACCACACCATTCTTTTGTAGAGAGGTGCCACAGTGTGCAGCACATGCTCCAAGTTTGGAGTAGAAGTTCACTTCCAAGGCTGTCACAGAAGTACTGGCTATTTTATTACCAAGTATGAAACAACCATTGGTATTTAATTCTGAATTTCACTGATTATGATTTTATGCAAGAGTGCTTTCTCTACATCTTTTAAAGGTCCATTTATAAAGCTACTACTCTAGACATATTTCAAGTTAAAACCATGCACCAACTTTTCCTGGTATCCAAAAGGTGTAAGGAGCCATAATTACCTAAAAGCTATAAAGATGTTTTGTTCTTGATTAAAAAGAAAACAGGAAGAAGATGAAGTCCTCCTCTGATGAAGCATGCTGTTTCCTCAACTGCCAAAAGCACAACACTGCTTCTAAAGTGAACCACTGGAGTTGGTTATGTGGAGAGCAGCCTGCTCATCACAACGAATTATCCTGGTAAAAGTCTTCCCAAGCTGCTGTTAATCTTGTGCACTGCACATAACAAACATCATGCTTTGCCAAATTTATCCTTTCACAGCAGCTCCTTCTCTCGGATTGTCCGTAACTCCACACATCTTTCCCTTGAGCATACATGCTGACCTTCAGGCCAGGAAAACTAACAGTCTCACCCAAGTCCAAAACATCCAATAATATTCTGCTACAGAAAAATTTTTTAAAAAGTGAAATTACTGTTCAGTGTTTTGTTATGTTCACGGTGGCACCTACGCACATATTTAATTATCTTCTGTGTTCTTGTATTTCCATATATTTCCATGTACCAATCTTTACAGGCAAAAATTTAACTTACATTATATTTGCTGCATGAGTAGCAAGACAATTCATTAAACAATACTAATTAAAGATTTCAGGCAGGGAAAAAAAAATAGGGAGAAACAAAACTAGTAGAGATGGGAAAACAATTAAGCTCCTGAAGCATTCCTTTAAGGAGCAGAAGGGAATAGGTCTGAGATGCCTACACAAACTATTTTTAGTCACAGATACAGAAACAGACAGCCAACTCCATCCAAAGGTCAAAACCAGGGACCATGTGCAGCCTTTTGCATTCCACATCACCGTCACATCCTACACCATCATTAAGCCCATCCCAGTATTTTCAAAGGTTTTGCTTCCACATCTGACAGACGTTGGGAATTTAATGAAGCCTTGTACTCTAGTGCAAAAACTAACAGCAAGTAGGTGCAGTATTTAACTGTTGCTGGCTTTAAGTAAATTAGTGCATTGCTGTTTTAATAACTAAGGTCTGCAAACATTTAGAACTCTTTTCTCTTTACAACAGCAGTGAGGTCACAGTGAGAAATCTGCCACATCGTGGAAGTGTGTTTTGCCCCTGAGCTATTGATTTCCTGAACATTCGCAGTCCTAAAGCTCTCTAAACATCACTCTCTACAAACTACAAAGATTTTGAAATAACAAAGACAAAATAAGAAAACAAACATACTGTGGTTTGGTGAACTGCAATGTATTACATTGTCATATTATTAATTAACCACACAAAAATGTAATTACATGGCTAGCACGTTGCTACTGCAAGGCCTTGACACTTCTAGACAAAGGCACATTGAGGTCTAAGTAGAAGGCAAAATACAAACAGAGATCATACATTATGACAAAGAATGATGGACGAAAGATTTTTTTTTTATCCCTAAGCTGTACTTAGTAAACACACAAAAGCACATTAAAAAAATCATAACTAGGGATATAGAGGGGCAGGCTGAAATTTTAAGTAATCTTTGAAGACAAAGGAAAAATACTATCAGCAACCTTTAAAGAGAAGCCCATTAGTTAAAGATCAAACCAAACAAAGCAACATGACTCAAGAGTCACTATAAACTTTGCAGAGAGAAGTAATTCTTCAAATCTCTTTAGTTTTCCAAAAAAAAAAACCTGCCAATCTCCATTCAGTGATCCAACCAATACAAATCCTTAGATTTTTTACATAGTTTTTAACAATATATTTCATATAAAAGGCTCAAAAATAAACAAACAAAAAGCCAACCTAAGCTAACAAAAGCTAAGAAGCAAAGTCCTCCTGAGGATGCAAAACCTATACAAGTATGGAATGGATGGGGAAAAGAGGATGAATAAGACAAGTTCTCATAGAGAAGTCAAACGACCACCGCGTTCCTTAAGGCTTTGCAGAAAGAAGTGTCCCTCCAATGAGCAGGGCTGAACAGTGAAGAGGTGACAATGTTACAGAGTGCTCTGGAGCATGGCTACAAGGAGCTGCAGGTGGAGCTCATGATTCTGAGCAATAAAACAGCAGACAAAATCTAGTATTAGTAAAGCCTGTAGGGAAAGAAACAGGAGAACAGCACTTGCTGTAGCTACAGGAAGATAAGCTCTAAATAAGCTATTTACACTCATGTAAAATTCTGGAGTCATTATGGTTGCTTTCCTGAAAAACACACTCTAAACAGCTGCCAAGAAGGCAAGTAATCCTTAGGCCATTAATGGAAAAACTGAAGTGTCATTGTGTCATTTATGTATGATGTCCTTCTCTACCCAGAACATAACCCTGACCTCCTGATTCCTTCTCTTTATCCTTTCAGATTAAAAAGGTGCTGAGATATGAGTTTATTTCCTCATCAAACAGACCATACTGACACAGATTCTTTAGGAACTTATCAACTCTAACAGATAGAAGAAAAAGCCTGAAGATGACTGAAATTTTCACAATACCACAGCAGGTAAGCTGCATACACATTTCAAGGCAACACAAAATGTTGAGAGTTTTTGTTAATAATTATAAAATACTATTGAGAAAACACGATGAAGCATAATTAGAACATGATTAAAAATTACTTAATAAATATTGCATGCTACACTTTTCCAAAGCATGGCTGAAGCCTAGCAGAATCAGAGAACATTCTCTGAAGTAGAACAAGAATTCATTTTGCAATCTGTCTGTTAAATCTAAAAACTAGAGCAATGGATATTTAGAGTATGTTAAGCACTGTATGCTTCAGAATTAAAATCTGCATTTGCTAAGCCCATTGACCGGCACCAGTTGATTGTGAGAACAGACTCTCCACGTTCGATAAATTTCTGTTTGACAACATTAAGTTTGAAATAAGCCATGAAGAATCAATTTAATTACGTTACTCACTCAGCATATTACTTGTGAAGTGTGGTAAGGGTTTCACAGCCTTTGAAATAAAAGCACTGCTCAAAAAACATTACCAGCAAGCTGCATCATCCATATCCACCTGCTGAATGCTGTGACCAACAGCTGAAATCAAGCTGTCTTCTCTTTGACAGGCAAAAGCAGCAATTCCACAGGGAGGAAATACATGCAATTAAAATAATACCCATGTCTCAAAACCCAGAAGAGTGACACAATGAAGCATGCAGTTAATCTCAATTTAGTCAAGCACTCTCTATGACAGAAAGCATGACTGATGAGAATTCATAATGCCAGGTTGGCAGCCCCTCCAAAGCACTGGTGTGTGACTTAGTTAAAGGAAAAAAGCACAGGGGGCCCTTAATCGGTTCTCCAGAGATACAAGCAACAAATCTAGGACAAAAATCATTGAAAATGGTCTATTAATTTTATTTAAAACACTCTTTGGGAGCTGCACACAAAGGAGATGGTATTCATATTTAATACATTATGAACAGCACACCTGGACAGACATCCACCTGACTGAAGACTCACTGTACTAGACAGACCTCAAAATGAAGTTCAGTACAATCTAAGAACATACCAGAAAGCTAATTCTGTTTCCTTGCTCCTGCTATACAGTTCTTTCACACATTTGTTCTAGGTTATCAGTGCAGGAAGAGCAGGCATACAAGAAGCAGAACCACTTGGAAGGCTCAGTGAAGAGATGCCGATTTATTTTTTCCTCTTTGAAGGTGAAGAAGATCAGAAATTCCATGGGGGAAAAAACAACAAAAATCTTTTGCCAATGCTGATTTAAGGAGCTGCCACAGAATCTGTATCTTCTGTAACAATATTTCTGCCTATGGGCCATATGAAAGTAACTGAATTGAAGCCCATGTTGTCACCAGGATTCTGTAACATTTTCATATGCACTTAATGTACAGAAATATTACATACTAGGGCTGTATTAAGAAAAATTCCTTGCATTTCTGCAGTTAAGAATTTTTTTTTTTTAAGTAAAAAAATAGTAATAAAAAAAATAGTAATTTCTTTCCAGCTGTAATGTCAACCTAAGACTGTGCCTTCCTCCCTTTAGTTGTGATATTAGAGAACTGGAGAACTGATCCAAAATGAAAATAAGGCTATTTTTCTCCGCCAGATTAGTTTTTAATTTCAATCCTTTCCCCACATTCCCCGAAGAACACATTAAGTTTAAAAAACCAATCTCTATGTACTTTTTGAGCCTCTCTCTCCAAACCGTGCAATGATTTTCCCATTTTAGATTCTTTCCTGTCCTCTGCCAAAGCTCTGAATACTAACAGCTGCTTACTAGCTCCATTTGTTTTTATTATTAGCCTTTACACACACTTACAAATTCACATTTCTGTTCCAATTATGCCATATTAAAGAAAATGTATTGCAAGAAAAATGACAATTACAATTCTAGTACTTAAGTACTTAGGTTGAGTTCAATCAAGCACCAGTGACCTGGACAACAACATGGCATCCCAGCAGGCAACTCGGTGACCCACGAGAGGGAAATGGAAGAATCAGACACCAGCACTGGGAGTGCTACTATGGCCCCTCTGTACCAAGAATGAGGCACACAGACCCCTGCAGTTGGAACCAGGTCAGCTGTGGCTCTCCAATTGTTGGTAATTGATCAGTGTGAGCCTCAGTATAGCCAGTGTTGTTTACTGTTATGACTTGCACATCCTCTCTATTAAAAAGACCAGTCTTTTTTAATTCCCCTTATCTAGCTCTGCTTATCTAGCAGGCAATTTTACTCTTCTTTTTTGGCGTTAGATATATTGACAGTTTAGAGAAATCATCCTATTACCAACAGAAATTCCAATTACCAACCCTACCCTAACCCTATCAAATCCAATTTAATAACATATTTAAGTGAAAACTCAACCCACTAGAAGAGCTAAACTCACTGTAAGGTTTTTAAAGTTAAATAGAAATCCAAGAATACAAACTGCAAAACGCAACAGCTGGAACCTTGAAAGGAAAACTACATGCACAAACACATGTCCCTCTACTACATGAGCCATCAGATCAGGTGCTGTACCTTTCAGTTTTGTATTTAAGATTATGAACAGGAGGGAAATCAAGTTTTCAGACGGCTAGATAGTGATAGGACAAGGGGGAATGGTTTTAAACTAAATGAGGGGAGATTTAGTTTGGATGTCAGGAGAAGTTTTTCAGTGAGAGTGGTGCAGTGCTGGCACCGCTGCCCAGAGAGGCTGAGGATGCCCCGTCCCTGGAGGTGCCAGGCTGGATGGGCGCTGTGTGACCTGATCTAGTCCTGGCCTTGTGGTTGGCAGCGCTGCCTGCAGCTCAGGGGTGAAATCTGATGATCCTTGAGGTCCCTTCCAACCCAAGCCATTCTGTAATTCTGTGATTTCACATCCTGGTCTAATACTATCATTAGCTGCACACTCTTAAGTCTTCATGCTGCGCTGATTTTAATAGATAGGTGCATATTTGGAATCAGTTAACTGACTGGATTTGAATTTGTTTTTATGAATTAATCATTACTCCTTACACATATGAAACACATTCAGTTGAGACAGACTAAACTGCATTAAAAGCAACTTTCAAGAATGCTTTATCTGACTACAACAGAGCAGAATACGCAAAGACAGATCACAGAAGTGTCCACAGACTGGTGCCACTGTTGCCTGTTTAACAAATGCTAAATTACTCATGCAAATGAGATGTCTCTGAATAAAAATTATGCTCAAAAGAACTTTGCTGAGGAAGAAAACAAGAGCTTAATTGTAAAACCTTGCTAAATGAATCGAGTTACTGAACCACCACCAATTCTGCTCATGGGTCTAAAATTCAGAAGAGTTAATAACGTATGAACTTTAGAGATTGACTTCATAATACTTTGCACACACCTGCTGCCTTAAAGATTTCAGAACAGAGATGCTTGTTCATTGTTTAGTGAGAGCACTGTGTTCTCACTCTCACAGCTGTGCACATTTATCACCTCTTCACATTGAAAAGGAAGGACAGCTGCTGGTGGCCATGAGCCTGTCAGACAAGACTTGGATCCCAAAAATAGTGGAAAAAGCAGTTTAGAAATTGAAGAATTATTAAATCACAGAGCTGGTCTCAGCAGCAGCAGAGCAGAGTCCTCGAGGACTTTATATGACAGAAAAACTGTTCTGGGTTTGTTTCCAGCAAGAGATGCACTGCAACACAGCGATGACAACAAAAATTGGTGCAAATGATAGGGTAAGCTGCTCCATTAAACTAAGCTCTACAGAAAGAAGAAAAAGTCTATTTTTGGTTAACTCAGTTATGTACAAAGAAACTGCAAAAATAGTATTTTCACAACAACCAATTTTGCAGATCTTTTATTTGCACAGCATTCTTGAACATAACAGGCAGCTTTGCCCTAAATCCCTCTCCTTTGTTCCATGGGCAGTATCACATTCAAAACAAAGAAATACAACCATCATCCTGTACTAAAAAGTCCTAATCAGCATCCTAAGTCAGCTTTTTGTGCAGCTGGAATTTACTGGTAAATGCAGAGCTTGGAGAACATCAAACTGAAAGGAAATCCAAGTAAGTGAATGAAAAGATAGATTTCCCTTTCATTCCTCCAGCATGGCAGAAGTCAGGCTGGGTAATGAATCCCAGCTCTGTCTCCCTGTAAACAAGAATTTATTCCCTACAGCAGTATTAAAAGGCTATCACAGATGTTTCTACTGCAGAACCCATATCCAATTCTGATTCATCTCCTTACTTGAAAACCTATCCTTTCCAATATTCTGCAATCATCTGACTGCTGGCAAGTTAAACTTACTTGGAATTGTTCTCCCCTTACTTCCTGTAGATAAAGCCTTTCCAAAGGTCTAACCTATGACTTCTGTGGCAGAGTGCACACACAAAAAAAACCCAGCTACAATTTCAATTTTACTGTGGCAAACAAAAACCTTTTGTAACTCAAAGCAACCACAGCTCAGTCACCCAGTTGGTCTATGCTGCTTTTCTTCAAAAGAATGCATGATTGACCTTTGCTTCAATAGCCAAAAATATTCCCTAGAGGCTGACCAGCATGATCTTATCCCGCTCACTGTAGTACAGTAAGGCAGGGTGAGTAAAGCTCACTGCCAGGTGAGCCATCACACATAGGCTATAACTGGGACAACCTGCTACTGAATGCCAACAGTAAAATGCAAACTCTAAATGCCAAAATTGCACTTAGGGAAAAATCTCCTGTAGCTTCTAGAAAATATACATATTTTTATTTTCACGCACACAGTTCTACTTGAATTTTAAATATTCATTGAGGGAGCCCTAACAACAAAACATGGTAGCAGTAAGAAAAGAATGAATCAAGTACAGAATGCACAAGCACAATATGGCTGTAATTGTTATAGATTAAAACCATCAGACAAAAACATTTATATTGGTCTCAGAAGAAAGTGGAGATTAACCAAAGAATTAACAGACAAAAGAAAGGATGTTGCCAACTAATCCCATTTACTACTTTCACTTTTATACTGAAAATATGTATATGAAATGCATTTACCATTTGAGAGTTGACATTCAGAGTTAGTATGAGAACTGCAAAATAAAGTAGAATGACAGCATTTCAAAAAGGAAAGATACTGCAGACAGTTAGAGGTAGGAGACTTTCAGAAGAGGTAACTGTCTTCATTTGTGGCATGAATGTGAACAAGATCACAGTTAAATGGTGACATAGATGTACTGCTCACATATACTTGCTGGTGTGGTTACAAGTTTTTTTTTCTACAAATCACCTTTTGTCAGTACTTCAAATTACTTAAGACTGAACTAACAGGATGAAAAACTGTACTCAGGCTCCATTTCAATTACTAATTCAGATTTAAGAAAATATGTTTAATTTTTTACATTATCCAAATAGTGTCACATACTCTTAGGTAAGCAAAGCACAAGAGATAAACAAGTTCCTGAAGTCACTGGCTTAAGTTTTAAATCTTTTCCAGCTCTTTTCTAGACTTTGTCAGCCTCTATGCTGTTAACTGCAAAAGAAGAAAGTAGTTAATCTGTTATGTTAAAGCATATTTGTGATTGGAGTACTCGGACAGTCATGCAGAAAAACATTCCGTAGTTTTCCTAATTTCAGAGTTATTTCATTTAGGACCAGCCCACCTCATATCCACAGGTATGTAGATAGAATCAGTTGTCTTAGTTATTTACCACACAGGATTAATGACGGAACTAAAAACTTGCTTCAGTATGATATGCTTCCATTGTTACAGTGTGTAAAACAGACTGTTAATTACATCTGCTATATACCTGTACGACTTCTAATCTCAATGAAGTTATTATTCAAAGCTAGAAATACTAGAAACACTTCTGAAATAGGAGAACTTGTAAGTAAACAAACTCCTCCCTTACCTTGTGAAAGGCACTGATTTGCCAGAGCAACCTGTCCAGAGTGCAGATACAAATTAAGACGTGTAAAGATACTGCTCAGAGATGGAATTGTGATGAAGCAGAAGGCAACACAAGCCTAAAGCAAAGTAAAAAAAAAAAAAAAAAAAACACTGAAGAAAATTCTTAACTCAGAGTTACAGCAATCATTTCTGATTTCATATGTGATTAGGAATGTAAATCTGTCAATAGGTTTAAGGAAAGATTTTGAATAAGAATTAGGTATTATGTGAAGTCCAAAATCAGCAACTTTGAATCTCTCATTATTATTTCAACAATTATAACAATATTTATTACTAATTCTTATAATTACCAATATCTACATTCAAACTGTGACTCTAACTCAAATAGCTCTTTTCAAGTAATCAGGTTTTGGTCTTGAGCTACAAGCTGATTTTTTTCATTAGCATGTTGTGCTTTTATTAGATGTAAGGTGCTCAGGGGCAAGCCATGTATCAAACTGCTTATAGCAATGATACTGTGCACGACTGGGAGGAATGAGGTCTAGCATAGCATGCTAGCATAGCATTTAGACCAACTGGAGCAGCCCAGATGTCTAGATGGAATGAGTGATATCCAGCCATACACAAGCTGCCACCTTAGCTACTTCTCTGTCCAGGACCCCAAGTGCAGGTCCAATAATGAAAACTCATTCATTAGTAACAACATTCTCCTTCACAGCACATAAAGAAGCAGCTGATCTTTGTTGCTATGTTTCAGGTAGAAGACTGAAACGCAAAGAACCTGAAGAGTTTGTGAGTATTTAAAAACTCTTCGACAACCCTTGTCGAGACTTGGAAACACTAAAGGCAAAGGGAGCTCTTTATTTGAAATTCAAGCACTGTCTTCACAGACTCATAGAATGATTTGGGTTGGAAGAGACCTTTAAGGATCATCTAGCTCCAATGTTCTTCTGAAGCAGAGATCAGGTTACTCAAAGTTCCTCCCAAACTGAATGTGGAGACTTCCAAGGGTGGAGCATCCACAGCTTCTCTGGACATGGTGAGACATGCCAGTGCCTCACCATTCACAGTAGAGATTTTCTTTCTTACCTCTAATCTAAATTTACCCTCTTTTACTTTAAAACCATTACCCATTGGTAAAAAGTCTCTCTCCATCTTTCTTATAAGGCCCCTTTAAACACTGAAAGGCTCTATGAGATGGAAATTTGAACTTATTATTTTTCCTGTCTCCCATTCGCTGTGACTGAGTTATTAAATTAAATACTTCATTTCAAATACAATATGAAAAGCCAAATTTTCTAGAATGAACATGAGCACTTCATCTGGGGATAGAGACAGTGTCATCCTTTCTTGACACAAAGCTGTCAGTTGTTGCTTTGGATCTGTATTTTCTTAAATAGCAGCATTTGGTTTTAGAGATTAAGGATCAATGGCACCAAGAGATAATGAGATTACAAACAGAATAAAAAAAATAATGCACTGCTTTTGCAAAAACTGTAAACTTTGATGGCAGCAGATAATACTACCTGCTTAGAAAGCAGGCTCAAAACATATTAGACTTTTACCTACCCTGACAAACGCAGCAGTCTTTCTGGAATGATTTCCTCTCATCACCTTTCTTGTCTCCATCGCCAGTTGGTTCACAGACTACACACGCACACACAGACACGCACACACAGACACGCACACACAGACACGCACACACAGACACGCACACACAGACACGCACACACAGACACGCACACACAGACACGCACACACAGACACGCACACACAGACACGCACACACAGACACGCACACACAGACACGCACACACAGACACGCACACACAAAAAGCAAAACATTAAGAAACATACAGCTTTCTTAGGTCATTTGCAAATAACAAACTACATGCTTTACTGCATGCTGTTAGAGAAGAGAAACTCTCGAAAAGAAACCAGATATGTTGTGCCTTCACCGTATTATTTAGTTTTTACTCTCTGCCCACTGAGAGAATTCTAATGGCTGTTCGTTTAAGTAAATATGATTCTGAAGGTCTGTCAATGTAGGGCTTTCAATTAATTCAAGTTAATGGAAACTATTCCTTGTTTCCCAGCTAAAGCAGTGGCATCACCTCTTTTCTAAGCTAGAAATCACATACAAAGTAGGATTTAAAAGGAGATATGATGTACTATATCACACAGAGGATTCGGTTGCAGCAAATGCTAATCTGTCATGTCACTGTATACAGAAAAGCAATTAAACTTCCCAATTACAGCAGGATTCTGTCCATGTCTGCAGATCAGACTCAGTCTAACCACTGCTATGTAGAGGATTATAGAAGAGAGAACCCAAATTCCAAATACATAGAAGTACCATTTATGGTACTCTGGCCTTGAAATCTCTCCCAACGTAACTATGTTGCCACGATATCTATCGTGCATCAGGACTTCAGAGTCAAGCAAGAATTTCAGAAAGTTTGGGGTGATAAAAATGAAAGATCAGATCAAAGTCTACTTTTAAAACACCTGATGCAAGGTCTTTATCATTTTGATACTGACCAGTAATCTGGGTAGGGAATGGGAAAACTGCAAGTATATCCGCATCTATTAATATAATGTAGATAAACTATAGCTTACATGAATTAGCTGGACTAAAACAGGCTCCAGATTGCAAAACATAGACCGAGCTTCAACATAGAAACTCAGTTGCTGCTCAAAGTCACGACCGAATGAAACCTAGAAAGGACACACACAAAAAAAAACATTTTACTGTTGTACAAACATTTAACTGCTTTCCAGTAATTAAACTTCAGAAAAACTTGAATGTTTTGCTCATTTTTGTTGTTGTTCGTAAATATGCCACTATTTTCCAAACCAAATATTTATTCAAGAAAACAAAGTTTCCTAGATTTGTGAGAAGTGCTTTCAAAACTAGCAGCACACCTGATACTACGGAACTGGGAGACACAGGCTTGGTTAAAAAAAACAAACAAAACAAATTCAGAAATACATCTGTACTCAGGTTCCTAATTCCCATTTACACAGTGGGCCTTCAAGAAAAGTTATTTTTCTAACTAGGTATAGCAGGAACAAAGTAATGTGGTAAAAGCCTGTAGACTTGTATGCTGGCAGGAAATAAGTCAAAAACAATTCCTATTTAGAATGCTCTATTTCTGACCCTCCAGATTTTAAAACCAAGCATTGTCGGCTGGAGTGTCTGAGCTGTCAATCAAAAGCACAGCGAGAGAAAGTCTCCAGGCAGTCTATATTTACGGATACAACTATTCTTTTTTTTTTTTCCTGAGAGTCATGGCTGCATTATATCTTATTTCTCAAGTCACACGTAAAATAAGTTTTTAGAGAACTGAAGGAAAATTACATTTATTTCACACAATGAAAGATCAAAGGAACCACACCAGAAAACAAAGGATTGCTTCTAATGTTACAGACCCAACTGCCTTGCTTGTGTTTATGCAACTGCTCACTCTGTCCTACCCTTAAAAAAACTAAATATCTTAATGTTCAGTTTAAAAATTGGGACTAATAATTTGCTACTCTGGGACTTTTTTTTTTTTTTTTACCTCTCCCAACCAGAGCTAGGAAGACACATCAAGTATTCTTCCGTGAGTAAAATCTTCCTTAGGGAAATTATATGTAGGTTGCTGCAAAAGTACTGCTTCCTATTTACTCCAATACAAACTACAGCAGATACAAAGAACACAATAACACCATTTGATAGAGCAAATTCTCATCTACAAAACACTCTTTTTCCAACACAGTCACCACCACCAGCTCTGCATTTTCACCAGCAGTGAACAAGAGCTGCATGCCAGCTGCAGCCACAAACCTGCACTAGCAGAGGTGAACTGTTGTCACCACTATGAAATGCACTGCTTGTTGTTCCAGCACCCACTGTTTGGTCTCCGTCAATGTTCACAAGCGTCCACGAATGTCAGTGGGTGCCATTTTTACTGCATGGAGGAATTCAGTGACACATCTTTGCTCCATATGCACTCTCACGTCAGACTGTCCCTCTGCTGCTGTCTGTTACACAGCAATCAAATGTAATGGGGTGTAAGCAGGAAGGTTCAACCTCTGCTGCCATCCCACCAACATTTGCCTCTGACATTTTGGGCCAACATGATGAAACAGGAGCCAATAGTTTTGAAGCAGCCCTTGTATATTATTCTGCCTGAAAACCTTAATAAAAATACTTTAAACATCACATTATACAGCTAATATTAAAGCTGAAAAGTAAGTAACAACCTGGAGATACAGTCATAGAATTAAAATAAAGAATAACAAACAGGGACAAAGCCTGCCAGCTATGACTACGTGAAAGAAAAGCCAAGCACTGAAGACACCTGTGTAGAGAATACCAAGAGAAGAGCTTACAAACACCTCTGTAAAAAAAACAAACAGATGAAAAAAACCAACATCACAAACACAGGGGATGAGATCCAAATTAAATCTATTTGCTAAAAGGGAGAGAGGGTCTAAAAATTAATTTAATGACAACAACTGGAGTTTTTGTGAGGCTACTAATGATAGAATTTGTCTTATTCCTAATAATAAAATGATCCCATTTAGGGATGGGAAGGGGAATTTTATTTGCATAGATGTGATTTCTGTGATCGTCTCTTTAAAGCTGCAGTATAAAAGGCTAATTACTACTAAACTTATAAATACTCAACAGGCAGAAAACAGCAGAAAAATATGATTAAATACACATGTACAGTTTAACCATACCACACCATGCCAGCTTCAACACTGTGTTATATTTCTTTCAACACCTGCATACTCAATAAAATACACTGGTTGAGGTTTTCAGCAGCCTTAAGCAAGTCATGTACCATCTCTAATTCTGCTACATCAGCACCTGTTTCTCATGAAAATCCCAGCTATAAGGTACAACCCATCAGTTGCACACAAGTGCCGCTCACCATTTTTATGAATCCATTTATCAAAGCTGCTAACAATCTTTTCTCATCTTCAAGCGTCAGAGCACTGTAACAGAAGATTTACATGGTAAATTCTTGAATATTGCTAAACAACTTCTTTATCTGTAGGAGTTCAAATGACACATACTAACTTTATGTCTACATAAAATATTTACTGCATGCTAAGACCACTAACCTAATAATTTCAGTTATAAAACAAAGGAAATAATTTCAATATGAATGTCAAGAAGTCAACCATGCACTGAATTCCAAATTTTATAGAAATATAAAAATTGCTAAGAGTCTCTTTAGATTTTACAGAACCTTAGATTTAGTACGAAGACAAGAAAGCTCAGTGTTCTCAACTGGAGCAAGTAAGAAAATGGCTTAAGTCTTGTGTAACAACCTGAGAACTTAAAAGGGAATTGATTATAGAGAAGTAAACCCATTTTTTAGAAGAAAAATCATCCTATTTATGGGGGAAAAGCTTTTCAAATACATTATTATATACCATTCAGTGTGTATTTATTTAAAAGACAACATTACCTTCTTGTCTTTTTTTGAAAAATCCTGCTACACTATTTAAAAATTGTCATTAACATCTTGTTACTAAAATATCAGAAAGGCAGCACTGTAAGAACTAGACTGATACGTAAAATTTTATTTTCAAGATTGTCATTGATATCAATTCTATTTCAAATAAGATTTGAAATAAATTCACATATCTGAAAATCCAGCAAGTCAAATCTAACTTGCACTGAAAACAGATAAACAAACTGTTAAGTAACAATTAACTACTACAATTTAATCCCTGTATTATGTACTCAGCTCCAACTTTGACCTTTATTTATCAATTACCATTTCCCAATAGCTCAGACACCAGATGGGAAGAGGACAGTAGTTTTATTATACAAATTCTGTAAAAGCAGAAAGAAAACCTCAGCATGATTATCTTATTAGGGTTTTGCCAATCAAAAGAGACAACTCTGAGAGGATCACAAGAGTTGTAATGGGATCACCAGGTCAATTATAGGTTTCCAGTTCAATACCAAATCAAACTGCTACCAGTCTGAAGGCTGTCATCCTCCAACAACTGTTACTGTTGGAGGTGAACCCTACAAGTGGCCTGGGACTTTTCTGAACCAGGATGTGGAAAAAAAAAGTCAGAGGTTACTTCAAAATAGTTAGAAATATGATGCTTTGCTGATATTCCTAGGGATCTTCCAGGAGTCCTTTCAAAGATTTCACAGCCCTTGGTTATGACTGAAAGTGGCCAAAATAAAAGGATAAATTGAGGATGGCAATCTGTGTTTTAATGGCCACATATTCATTTAAAGCTCATAAATAGTTTATTATTCACTATAACTCAAAGCTGACATTGGTTTAATTGCCAAAAATATATTTAATCGTATTTTAAGTGCCTTCCTTAGACAAATCTACAAAATTGTTGCTGCTTTCCTTTTAAAATTTTCTTTCTCTCACTATAGAGAAAAAAAGCACGAATTAAAGAACAGTATGTGCTACCACTTCATTGTACGGCTTTTCCCTCACCACTAACTGGATTCATGTCTTAATCCATCATGAAACACTCTCAGATGAGCAAGATTGTACACCAAGCAGTCAAACTTCGTGTAAGCAGTTATTAGTAGGAGTAAAGTTAATCTTACTTCACAGAGTCATGCATCGTCTTGCAGATATGCAGAAGAGCATTGAGTATAACAGGGTCCTTCGTAGATTCCTGCTGATGCCTATAAAATGTTTTAGAAAAAGCAGTGAAAAATCCTGCATTGTCAAAATGCAAAACAGTGAATAGAGCAACATATTTAATGAGTAATCCCTACCACCAGGGCTGTAAGACAATAAGAATATACAAGAGTTACAAAATAGTATAAAAAAAACCAAAAAACAACAAAACACTACTTTGAATGTGCTAAGATGCCCTTCTATGAAAAAATAGAAACTCGTTCCAGTTTCTCTTAGTGGATTCGGATTATCATCATTTAGCATCTGCTTGCAATTCTGTAATCTAAAGCAAAAAGGTGATCAAGAAGGTGGTGTTTCCAAGAACCTATTAATTGAAAAGAACCATGTGACTTCTATAATATCTGAGCATGAAACCTCATCTCACAAATGCATTTTCAACTGGGAAAATATCTTTTTCTTTAATATATGATGAGCTTGTAACAAGGAACTCTCTTTTCCTCTTTTATACCAAAGTAACAGTTCTGTATGATGATATCAGATGGAATTAAAAAACCTTTCATAAACTAATTAAAGCAACATAAGTTGAAAGAACGCTCATGGAACAAGTCATCTGTTGATCAATAGTAAGTAGCATCAATGTGATTACTTCAATTTCAGCTTTCATTGTGAACAGTTAAGCAGTAAATCAATAGATTAACAAAACTGACAATTCCCCTCCCCCCTCGCCCCACCAGCCTGGATTTATCTTCACAAGATAAGAGGACTAAACAGTGACTCAGTCCATCTTCCCTAACAATCCCACAGAACATTGCCCAGATTCTCCAGAGTGAATTTGATCTGAATATTCTTTACTTACTTAATAAAAGATTCCATAATGCACTTGCAAACCTCCACTCTCACACTTTCCTTCTGGAACATATCCAGAAATGGCAAGAATTTCTCCTGAAAGTACAAATACACGAACAACTAAAATTAGGTATTTTGACAAACACATTATAAAAGAAATATTTTGGGTAAGTTTTATTATCAGGGTTGTTGGTTTTCTTTTCCCCAAAAAATAATTTTCATCTTTTTTTTTTTTTTTTGAGAACAGTATTTTAGTTTGGAAGACTACCAATGAAAGAAGGAAACAGATGGCTGAAATGTATTACCATTACCAATTGTAGAGATTCAGAATAAAATACAAAACATAGAACAGTCTGAATCAAATGTAGCAAATTATTAAAAAGCAATCATACAATTGAAACAGCTTAAAATCACAGCAAATTGAGACATCTATGGGAACAATTGTTAGGGCATAAAAGAACTAAAAAAGGCCACATGCCCACTTTTCATTGTGGATATGTCCAGGGCAACTTACCCAGGTCTAAGACATTCAAATTTTCTTCAAAGACAAGGGCTTAGGTTGTTCAGATGCTGAGATACTTTTTTTCTGCAGCATCTCAATAATACAGTGAGGGTAAATTTGTCAGATGTACCTGAGCATTCTATGAACAAGACTTGACTTCAAAGCCATAGAGTCAGTCTTGAATTTTACTCTGAAGAGCTGGTTTCACTAATTTGACATCTGCTGCCTTTCCTTTTTCCACCTCTTACCCAGACTCTGACTTCTCTAATTTTCTTTGTGATTTGATCCCAAACTTAAATTCTATGATAGAACATGTTAAAGGATAACACAGGAACAGCTAACTCTCAGCAATTACACCCAAAGATACAAATAAATGATATTTTCTTTTTCACTGATTGTCTCCTATAGTGTAACAACAAAATTTACAGAATTTAAGTGAGTAAGCAAGAAAAAGTACAGGAAAGTGAAATTAGAATAATGACTATTTAAGTAGTAAGCAGTAGACAACTCCCAAGATGTTTTTGCACTTATTTACTTGATAAAAAGTCTTCTCAGAATGTGAATTTCCAAACAATCTAAACATGCAACTTGGCTAAACCGTCTCGTGTAAATTGTGGAACACAGTTCCTCCTAAAAAAGATAGGAAACATGGTATTACTTACCACTGAAAAAAGCAGAGAGAAATCACTGATGTAGGTAATAACTTTCTGAATAATTGACTGCAACTTTAAAAAAAAAAAAAGGAAAAAGATTGTAATGTAAGTTAAGAGTATTCACAACAGAGAGCATTCTCTGGTCATTCAGAGGAAACTGGGTTGGAAGCCTCTTCGATGTTCATTCATGCTATTTCTTTTCCCCTAAGCAGGATCAAATACTGCAGTGCTATTCCTAACAGATGTTTTAGATGTTTTTCCAACATGCTCTTCAGAACTCACATGAAAGGAGGATAATCAGCCTACCCAGGCTTTATTTATTTGTTCATTACTTTCTATACTTAGGCAGATTTTTGATTTATAATCTCCTGCTCACTAGACTAAAACAAAAAGTACATGTTAGATCTTCTCTTGTATGCACTTTTTCTACTATTACTTGGAAGTAATCACAAAACCCTTCTAGACCCACTCCAACTAATTTGTTTCTCACCTGACATACAGTCTCAAGAACTGGACATTAAAACCCACTGAAGCTCTTGTGATTTTAACTAGACATAGATTTATTATTATTTATGTTAACTTCTGTTTACACAATGTTCCATGCCTCACTAGAATACCACCGTTGACTCAGGAGTTAATTATTCCTACTTCTAAATACATTAATCTCTATTTTAGCTTTATTTTCTGGACTGAAAGATAGACCAAACCACAGCATTACATTGTTCCAAAAGGATTCCAAAATAACAACCAGCCTTTAAAAATTATTTTGTTGCAGGAGATATCAATGTTTAAGAATCAGTTCAATCTAAGAAAATGCACAGATTTTGCAGATTCGTAAAATTAAGTTCTATACCTGTGGGTAAGCATCTTCAAATGCTCGATCAGGAGTCATATGCTTGATAACATCGGCCAAAACTGTATTAACTTCTCGCTTCTGTATAGTGAATAAAAGAGGTTACATAAGAAAGTAATGAAACCAGAATAGAAATCAAATGACTGAAAACCGGTTGGATAATTTATTTCCATTTGCCAAAGCATCAGCCCTCTACACAGCTCTAGCTAAGCAAAGAACTTTAGCCTATATTCCAGTAAATCCTCATTTAAATCAGCGCAATAAAAAGTAAGAAATATCACACAGGGTTTTGGGGAAGGGGTGGTGGAGGCCTCCTTGTGCCGTGCCGTATCTTTTGTCCCTATTCATCTTTCATGAAAGGAAATACATTTTTTCATACACTAAAGAATTTTAAATATTAAACACACATGGCTTTTCTATTTTTAATATTCAGCAGCTGATACAGGCACTGTACGAGAAGACCTTCAAAGGAAATAAATTAGCACGTACCGTAAAGTGTCTGCATGTATACTCCACCCACACTTCAGCACAGTTGATGTAATCCTACAAATACATGTGTCCAATGATTACCAGTATTTACAGGAGGTTAAGAGAAACATACATGAAAAAATTACGCTCAAAATAATAACTGCAGAGGTGTGACTCATACAGACCTAAAGATCTGGAGATAATGACTTCAAAACTGCACAACTTATGTAGGCAAGAAGAGGTCAGAGGGATTATATAAAGATACTATCAGGTATTGAACTCTTGGCAACAGCAGGCATCTAGAAAAAGTAAACCATGCTATGCAAAATATACAGCCTGCTGAACAACAGCTGCAATTTTGCCCTAAACAAAGGATCAATATGGAACTGAACTGTCAATAACTCACCTGTGGGTTCTTCAGCTTCGTTATAACCTTCCAGGCTTCATTTAATATTTGAAGGTGATCATTTTCAGGAGGATCAGCCAATGCCAGGTTTAACCCCAAGGAGCGAAAGAGAAGATGCTAAAAAGTAATGAGAAATTTAAATTAAAAGTAGAAGACCTCTCTGTCCAACGCTCTTCTAGAACATGTAGAAAGATTGTTTAGATCTCCTTTTATTTCAGTAATGTGCAACTTACGTAGGCAACTAGTATAAACAGAGCATGGATAGAACGCAAAAGAAAAGATGCAAGTAGAGCATAAATAACTCAGCCAGACAGCAAAAAAGAAGCGTTATATCACATCCAAATGTTACCTTCGGGAATCCAGATTCATCACACTCTTTAATCATGCCAATGAAGTCCATAGACCTTGCAGCAATAAACTCTGCTCTGAAGGCTGACATTATTGAATTTAATAGCAGAGCACTACAATGAACATAAGATAAATCAATACAGTTCAACAGCAACTAGAAGTTCTTGTTATATTAATATAAACTGACAACTAAAACCAATCCAGCATCTTTTGTAAATTTTGAAAAAGCTAGGGGTGAGCAAAAAAAGCCTTAGAAATTTAACTTTTATTCTTTAGGACTAATTGCACATTAGCAAAAGAAGAAAATATTAAGTTATCAGACAAGGACAAAGTAGCCTGTAGAATACTTGGTCCACATAGTTCTTTTTGAAACCATCATTTGACCAAAAACTTACCAGGAAAAAAATATCAAGTAAATAGTATTTGGAAACACACTTCTTTTTAATTACAGAAGTATTCTTTGGAAAGGCAAAGCTCTATCCAAGTTTTTTCCTCACTGAATTAAAAAGATATATATATGAATATAAGAAAGTCAGATTTCTAGTAGCTGCACTGTTAGGATTAAAAAACAATAACAGAACACCTAGTTATTATAATACTATTGCCAATGACATGCTTAGACACTTATAATCAACTGCTTTGTTCCAAGTTTGTATTACTACTGAGACAAAATTGCTGTGGGGGAGTCAACTCATTACTTTAAAATCTACTTTATTGATATTATTATGCAAATATAAGAAACAAAAATCTAGTATTGCTCAAAAGGGAAACTCAGCCACAAGTTAGCACCAAAGCTGCTGCACTATCCAAGCAATACTGTGTCCTCACCACTCCAAAGTAGGCAGTCTGAATACAAGACAATTTACCTTGATAGAGTGCTTAAAATAGCCCAGCATCCCCTGTTCCTGACTGAGCATTAGTGGTCCCACTGCAATTTAACTGGAATTTGCATTTTTTCATTAGACAAGTACTTCCAGTTCACCAGATACATGCTTTGCAATGCAGAGAAGCAGGCTGACATTTTTCACTTAGATGGCTGCAACATGATGATGAAACATACTGATATTACTGAAAGATTTATAAACTGGTGTGACTTGCTTTGTGACACTGTGACAGCCATGAGAAGACAAAGCTATGTGACTCCACTTAAAAAGAAATTTATCACTGTTTTTAGACAATCTAAATTGGATAATTCAATTTCAAAATAAATAAAAAGAAACAAAGATGAGGTACCTAACCCATCTTTACAATGGGATGCTAAAAAGCATTTTAAAAATAAGTTCCACAACACTCGCATAAAATAATACAGAAGAGCATGTGAATTATTTCACCTCTATTAAACAATCTTGAGATCATTTTTTAAAAATCACATTCTTCCCCTATTCCTTAGCTCAGTCACAGTATGCTAATGCAGGAAGTTTCTCATCTTTAAGTGATTAACATATTTTCGTTCTTCAGCCAGAATGAATTGCAGAATTAGATGGCATAAGGCACATCAAAAGCCAAAGTAACTGAAAACTTTCACAGAACTCGGCAGTAAAATGAACTGAGATTAACTCATGAGCAGGCTAAATCACATTCACAAAGCTCAGAAAGAAAGCACATCCAAAACTTTCAGACCACCTTCCTGAATTATTCACTTAACACAATTAGTCTGCACAAGGCGACATTTGGAATACTAATTTTAGTTTTGGAAAAAAAAAAAAAAAGCAGTCACCTAGATATTCTTCCAAAGACACTGGCTGCTTTACAACTTCCCTTGGAAAACACATGTATAGGCTAACGCCTAGGGGAGGGCACAGGTAAGGAAGGGAAGAAAAGCAGAGGAAAAATGAAGCACAACTAGGGATCAGACAAGGCTGATGCTTCTTAAACTTTGCCTTAGGGGACACAATGCAGCAACCAGATTAATCAGTTAAACTTTTGCTTTACAGCTAATATAAAACCTGGCAGAATTCATCTCTGGAAAATAGATGTTAACAATTACAATCAGTCATGCAATGCATCCAAATAGTGCTTTCAAAATGGAGAGGGAGAATTTCATTACAGGCACTTGGGGTACTCATTACAGACTCATGCCTTTTGAACTGCACAATACTTACTTGTTTCCCAATTTTTTGCACCTCTCCATCGTCTCAGTAAGCAGAATCTGTAAGAATTACTCACTAAAATTAGTAAGATTCTGTAAATAAATTCAACTTTAATTACTGTACTAAAACCTACTAAGAACTGCTTTAATTACCTCCCCAACAAATTCCAATAATCCCATCTTATCCTGCATTTACAGCACAAGAAAACAGCAATGTAGTGTAACATAAAAAAACACAATGGGTATGGTGACATTTGAATCAAAAACACTATTTCATGGAAGTCAAACTCAGGCTCTTTATACTGGCTTGTACATTCATGTACAAATTGACATTTTAAAAATTTTAGTTTAAAAAAAAAAAGAAAAGAATGGTAAGGTATTTAAATATTCAATGCCATTGGATTACATACATTTTTTCCCCCTCAGCTGCATAACTTTTGTATCTTCAGAAAGCAACTACTTCAAAATATCACTCACAACAATGCTATGTGACGCCTGGGGCAGCGTGGCTGGAAAACTGTGTGACAGAAAAGGATCTGAGCATGCTGGTCAGCAGCTGGCTGAACATGAGCCAACAGCACGCCCAAGTCACCAACAGAAAACAGAAATAGGACAGGGAAGAGATCGTTCCCCTGCAGTTGGCCCTGTTGAGGCTACATCTCAAGTACTGTGTTCAGTTTTGGGTTCACTACAAGACATTGACCTGGACAGGCTGGAGAGCTGGGCAGAGAGAACCTCCTAAAGTTCAAAAAGAGTAAGCGTGGAGTTCTACATTCTACACCTGTGAAAGGAAAACCAAGTGGAGTCAAGAGGATGGGGTTAGCCTCATTTCAGTGGTGTCCAGTGCCAATACAAGGGGTAAAGGGCACAAACTGCAACATGGGAAGTTCCATAGGAACATGAGAAAAAAATTCTTTACTTGGACAATGACAGCAGTAGAATAGGCTGCCCTGAGAGGCTGTGAAATGTGTTTCTCAGAGGATATTCAAAACCCACCTGAAGATTTGCCTTAGTAACCTACTCTAGGGAACCTACCTCAGCAGGAGGTTGGACTACATGATCTCCAGAAGTTCCTTCTAACCTCTGCAATTCTACAATTCTGACTGAGGCACTGAAGCTTGTCCAAACAAGGGCAACAAAGCTGGCAATGGGTCTGGAGCACAAGTCTTATGAAGAACAGCTGAGGGAACTAGGATCATTCAGTTTGAAGAAGGCTCAGGGGAGACCTTATCACTGTTCACAGCTACCTGAAAGGAAGCTGCAGTGAGGTGGGGGTCAGCCTCTTCTCCCAGGTAACAGCGATAGAACAAGATGTAATGGGCATCCCCTGGTGCAACTTGAGGCCAAGTAGGATATTAGGAAACATTTCTTCTCTAAAAGATTGGTCAAGTACTGGAAAAAGCTGCCCAGGGAAGTGGTGGAGTGACCATCCCTAGAAGCACTCAAGAAACATGCAGATGCTGCACTTAGGGACATAGTTTACTGGGCACAGCAATGATGGGCTGACAGTTGGACTAGACAATCTTACAGGCCTTTTCCTGTGACTTTCACTGTCCTGAATGTACCTCTTTTTAAAAAGATTCATTAGCAGTGCTTTCAAATGTCCGTATTTGCTTTAGGTTTGTTTTTTGAAAATCCTTCCATGTGATGTCTCTTAGCATGATTTGTACTAGATGAGAGCAGAACTTAATCAGCAATTACACATACAGCCATTTAACACAAAGAACACAGAAAAGGGGAGCTGCTTTCAATGCTTTTTGTAATTCTAAGAAATTCTGTATTAACATTCCAAAAGCAAGATCTCAGACCTGATCACTGTATTAGACAATAAAAAATTGAGCAGCCAAGCTGAAGTTGCTGTTGATATTTTAGCTTTATCATTTATAATTCAATGTGCTTTGCCATAGATTTTTTCAATTTAAGAGAAAGCATTTATGTTGCCAAAGCTTCAGTTTCATATTTAGCACTTATACTTTTGTATTGAGCACCCTTCTCCAGGAATTTTAAACAAGAAAATACATGGTGTTACTACATGAGATGCTTTCAGCACTCTTAAGATTTACAAAGCACTGCTTTACTCTCAGCACTATACAGTTAAACAGTGGGGAAAAAACATAGGTGTAGGTCTATTTTCAGCAAATTAACTTTTCATTTCAACATCTCCATTGGTACAGAGCATTACCACACTTACCTCAGGAGCATGGTATGCAATACACTGTAAAATCCAGTCTATAGCAGGAGAGTAGAGAGTTAAATACAAAGGAATTTCTACACATTGTACTACCAATTGATTCTGAACTGTATCCCCATGAATCTGTTGAAATAGAACACAAAAATGCACCGCAGTGAAGAAGTACTTAACTGAAACAATGACAAACTTCGTCCGTTAACTAGAAACTGAGAAACAAGAGCATACAATTGGATACACAGAAGAGTTTCCTAACAAGGATTTAGACTGGATAATAGGAAGAACTTCTTCACCAAGGGTGGTCAAGCATTGGAACAGGCTGCCCTAGAAAGTCCCCTATCCTCTGAGGTATTTAAGGGAGTGAATGTGAGCACAGTACTATGGGACGTGGTTTAGTGATAGGACTACATCTGGGTACAGGAACATTCCTAAGTCTAGATTTAAGAACTTGAAATGTTCTCAAAAACTATTTATATAGTTCTTAGGCAAACTACAATATACTTATGTGATTTGGCAAATAAAAAAAAATATTATTTACTCACTTGTTTAAATGTTAGAAGAAAGTCAAAGAAATTTTTGTTGAGGCTTTCTTTGAGCTGTGGTGCTACTTCCATTCCAACCTGTAGTAAAAGAAAAGGACTTCATTTGTATCTATCACCTATGCTCCTCATTCAACTGTAAAACAAAAAAAAATGTATTTTCCAGAGGAATATACCTAGTTGCACCCATCAAAACTTGCTAATATAATTGTGCTCACTGACAATTACTCAAGGCAGCTACACTGAGTTCAAACATGGTTCTCAAACATCAGATCCACAGGACTATAAATGGTAAGGAAATCAATGTCTATCCCAGTACCTGCAGTACAGCAGCCTGTATTTGTAGGCAGAAAGGCTACAGCAAAAATCATTTTTAAAAGCCAGCCAAAAGTTTAGAAATTGCTTAAAAAACATGCACAATGATTTCTGAGGATGGAATGAAGCAAGGATCCCAGATGAAAATATTAATAAAGATAGATACAGGAATAACACTGATAAATAGTAGAAAGTTACTGTTACACAAGTCCTGTGTAGCGAGGCTGGAACTTGCAAAGGGAACTAAGCTATTTACACCAATTTTCAATACAAATAAAAATTGCAAAAAAAAAAAAAAAGGAAACAACATAAGAGAATTTTTTTTTTTTATTTGTTTGAAGGAAAAGACAGGCTGCTGACCATATCAGATAAAAATAACAGTTAATTTCCACCCCCACCCCCAATTAGTGGCAGAGCTAGCTGTATTAAGTCTCTGACACAGAAGTGCTATGTGGTAGCCTACCCTGCAAAGGTATGCTCTTGCATAGACTGCAACCAGTGGATCTCCAATTCCTCTAATCACAGATGTTAATCGTGGGAGACACTCTGAAATCCCCCTGTTAGATTTTTCAGGAATGAAAATGAGATTTAAAGTTAAAAAAAATCTTTAAAGTTAAAGAATTATACCACCTACTGGTAGCCTTGTAGACTGACAAACAAGCATGACTTACATGTTCACCTTTGGTAGGAGTTCCTATTAATACATTATTTCAGAAGAAAATTTAACATTAGTAACATATACTCTGTATTTGAACTGCAGCATTTGCCATTAGGAGCAGTCCAAAAATCCAGGTTTGTGTACTTGGATTGTAGAAACACAAGTGCAAGCAAAAACCTTCTCTGCTTTGGAGAAACAGCAGAGCTCTAGCAGTACTGTAATTCAGTGTGGACAAAAAGCAACTCAAGTACTGCCAGAACTCCTTGAATATCTCATTTTCCCACAGGTTCTTTTTGACTGAGCTGTACAAGTGCCGGGAGATGAGGCCCATCAATTCCAGCACAAGAAGTGCCTTATAGTGGTAATGAAGCTGTCCCTGCAGTAGCAATTTGGCTAATCATTCTCATTTTAAAATTTAACTGAGAAGGACAATTACATGTGAAAGAACATTTTCAGCTCAGCAATTGACACTGTTTGGCAACATATGAAACTTAAGCCAAGACTATTGTTGCTCCCAAGTTGTTTTTCCAGCTCTGTCTCTATTAAGCTAACATCAGTATTTTCCTTTCAGTTTTCCTTCTTTTTTGCCTCTTTCGTAGTACCAACAATCTTTCTTCTCCATCATGTAAAGTCACTGTTCTGTGGTGAGATTTTTTTTATTTGTAAACTCTTGGATGTCATAATTATAGATATATTCCAAACTCACAAGCATTGCTGCATTCCAATTTGTACCACAGTCCACCTTGCATTTATTCCATGGCATTCTCACCACAAACATCAAAAACTCAGCACTGCTTCTTCAAAGACTTATTAACACCCTATCCACTGCTAATGATGGAATGTGCACACTTAACCCCATAAAGTAGCTTGTAAGCTCAACCATTCCCTTTCTTCCCACACTTAGCATATACTCTTACGTTTTAGATAGGAATTTATTGCACTTCAGTATTGCTGCTTCCACGTAACTAGAAAGAAGCCAAGTTAAGGAACAAAACTAATGTATAAGCCATTTAAAAATAAACTTCAACATTATATACCAAACACGCTTCAAGATGTTTTGCAATTAACTTCACTATGCTTTATTATTCTTTACAATTTGTCTGTAAGATTTTCATTTATCCTCAAGCTCTTCTCTATAACTGCCATGCTATTCACAGCCAATAATTCAGCTTTCAGTTGAGTATCAGGTATGACTTAAATTTTAAGATGTGCAGCTCAAAACAAAGAAAACAGCCAGTATAAACACAGATTACTGTGGGTTTTATTGCAGTAAATATGTTCATGTTTGGAAAAGTCTGCCGAAAAACCTGCAGATGTGTTCTGACAGCCTCATTTGACAAGGATACAATCTAGGAATGAGTTCTCTGATTGAAGCAATCTTGAAAAACCAGTTTAAGCAAGTCTCTTTAGCAGTATCATTAACAGTCTCTGGAGAAAAATTATCTGGGGAAAAGAAACAACAACCCAGAAATAGTTACATTCTTCCTGGAAGCAAGTTGCTTTTCATTCCAGATTTAAAATTGTATTCTTTCAACAAGAAGTTAAGCACAGCATAATAAACTATTATGTTTGATTCTCCACTATTTCTTACAGTAGTAAGAACTGAGTAGGTGTGCAGCTAGAAAAGGCAACTAGAGCTTCCAACTTGTGTTACATAACATTTCAATCCAAGCTGAAGTCAAGCACTCAAAACTAATCTTAGCTCCAGTGTTTGAGAAAATCTAACCCCTGCCTCCCCAATAACCATTATTTCTTATTCTGCTTTTATATAAAGCATGCATACACATATAGATGGTAAATTATGTTCTAGCATTCAAATTCTTGACTTTTAAAGTCTAATTTTTTAAAATTTTTAAAAATGATCTTGGAAGGAGGAGCAGGAAATATCAGACACAGACACAACACTTGTTCTTGCACGCTAAACATCCAACACTGCAGTGCAGTCTTTGCACGAGCTCTGGGGCTACACATATATCAGCTGCCAGCAGGAAAAAGCTGCCACCCTGACGTGGAACAGATGGGTTACAGGGATAGTGCACTGGTCAGCTGGGCACACAATTGCATGCCTCTTCTTTCTCTAAGTTACTTGAATCAGAAGACAAAACAGGCTTCTGGGATCCCCCAGATCCCAGATGGTTGGGAAGGACAAGTCCACAGAGAATAAGGTTAAACAAGCAGCTTCTGCAGCAAATATCTGCTTATGAACTCCTTGTGAAACATTTTTAGAACACCAGTGCTGTCTTATCCATGCCCTCAGAAAGAGGGAAGATCTTGTTCCACATGAAAGTGCCCCACTTCCTAGGCTAGAGAAGCCACAGGATAGATGCAGGTTATACTGCAGTATAGCAAGCAGTTCTTCCTGAGCTAAGATCAAAGGAGCTCTTGATCAATGTGGAGGCTAGAGAGGCTGGGCCGGAAACCCCCTGGGGTTCACAAAGGCATGCATGGCAAGTAGGAAGATGTTCCTTCTCCCCATGCTTTTAGAGCTGCTCCAGGAGCTCCCACCTGCGGTTCTCCCAGCATCACTGCAGCACGAGCTCACCCCTCCAGAAGAAGGTTATTGTGCTCAGGGATTGAGCTGTGATACAGGAACTGTCTGCTTTTACTAATGTTTATAAGGACAGTTTCTCACTTCTGCAACAAGCAGAAATATTTTAAGTACTTTATGCAAGTTCATTAAGTATCAGCTGTTTTCAGGCTGCTGGCTCAAACCTTATGGATCTAACTCCAACCCAGTATTACCACTGCAGTGCCCACTACATAAGAAAAATGTTTTATATGTCATGTACAGATACTAAATACACTGTATCATAATTGCTAAATATACACTTTTACACTCAGGTTGGAACTTCAACTAAAAAAAATGAGAAGGGCCAGATTTCAGAAGACCACACTGGTTTAGTAAAGCAAACACCCACCTGCTCCTTCTTCCAAAATTCTTCCTTAATGAAAGCAGAACTATTAACAAAAACATCTATTTACTGAAAACTAAGCCTCTCAGTTTTGTCTGTTAAATTTATAAAATTAAACTATTAGAAAGCAGTACTTTAAGATGACGGCACATGCTATTAGCTTTTTTCTGTTTTTTTTTTTTTATTATTATTTTTTATTTTTTTAAGCTTTTTTCTATTAGAAAAAAAAAAAATCTTCCCTCATGTAATTTGGCAATTCATATTTTACTCTCCCTGTGCTTAGAAATGATCCTTTGTGAACTCAAGTCTCTGGAAGACCCAGTTTACATTTAACAAGACCAAAACCACAGGCACATTTTATTACACTTCAGATGTGTTCTTCACAGCTAAAAGGTGAACTTGCAAAAACACTGTGAATGGTTGAAGTTACAAGCAATGGATGCTTTACTTTATTTAGAACTAAAATTTACTAGATCCAAAGCAGAACTGGTTTTGTAAGAGATAAAGGCAGGGGTCCTGGTTAACTTTTCTCAAATCGGTTTAGATATGATTTATTCCACAGAACATTCAGAAGAAAAACAAAACAAAGCTACCTGATAAAGAGACACGATTGTCCATGCACATTGACAGAATCCTTTCATACACTAGTTTACCTGGTTAAAACAAGCAAACAAAAAAACCCCAATAAACATTTTTAACAAACTGTAGCACACAAAGTGTTAACGTACGCTGAAATCACCCATAAGAAACCTTATAGAATGCTAACATAATGCTGCCCTCTAGTGAGACTGAAGCAACAGTAGTCAGCATTTAGCATTTTGCACACTGTAAAACATTTATGTGTCTCCATAAAGTGCAGAAGATGCATCCAGGTCAGGTCTCTCCCAGGCCAGAAAGGACAGCTAGTGTGCTGCCTTTGATGGGTCAGGATATTATGTTATCTTCAGCAACTTCACTGAAAGCAGGAAAGAGCAAAGAGGAAGCAAGACCTGACAAAACAATTGCTCTATATAGTAGCATATCCTGGCAGATATCAGTGCCCTTGAACTTCAACCGCTACAAGACTCTTCCATAACACAGTAGAAAAACAATAGAATAACATTAAGTAGATGACAGTTTCATATGAAGGGTCATTTAAAAATAAGAAAACTAAAATAACTCAGTAACATTTAGATCACTTCATGGTCCCTGCTCAGCTAAAGAAGAATTATCAGACTTCAAGTACAAAAAATGAAATATTTAGACTCAGGAAGCTGCCAGAAATGAGATATTTTCTTAATAACTACAGCATTTTAAATGCTGAAATTCAGAGATCATGGGTTTTCCCCAAGGTTTTGTTGTGGACATTCACTATCACATAAAACACAGAACTACTCCAAAATAAAATATTTTTATATTAAAGTCTTCACTGATACGAGTTTTTGAACAACTATAAAATACATTTATATCAGTGGTTTCAAATGTGTATGTTGGAAAAATATTTACTGTTGAAAGAGAATCATTACAGCGCTTTTAGGGTAATTTACTTTTAAACAAAACAAAACAAACAAACCACCACCACCCAACACAAAACCACTGTACTTACCGAAAGTATCAAGTATATCTGTAATTAAGACAAATTTACTTGGATAAAACTGGATTACTGTTGTGTCTGAAAGAAGCTTTGAACACTAGAAAGGGAAAAGAAAAATAGATGACAATTCAAATTCATGCTTTTGTTCCACTCAGATTGGAACAAATCAATACCTACAGATGCAAGGAACCAACAATAACAGTTTCCCAGCAAAAAGAAGAAACTTTAAAATAACCAACCACGGTACTCTATTTTTCAGATTATTCTTCACTTTCAACAGTGTTAGTCACAGAGCTGTTTTTCCTTTACACAGGGTAATCCATAATGCAGAACTTCAGCTGACTCTGCAGACCTGTGCATTTATTCAGACAAGTTCTATTCCAGAAGCAGCATAAAAAGACTCCTTTCTAAAAAGGGATGTTTTCTAATTTCTCAACCTCAACTTAAGCCCCACACATGAAACACAAAACCTGATAATAAACTAAGCAAAAATGTTAAAAATTTAGCAAATGAGCTTTTAAACAAATCTTTGCAGTTCACATGACCAGTTCAAACCTTTTGGAAACAGACCAACTGGTTCATATCAGTCAAAAGCTTTGGCAGAGGTCTATTCAGAATGAATCAGCTTCCACCTGAAGAGGCATATGACTGTGGGACAGTCCCACCTCATCCCAGCATCAGCCAGATGTGGCCTCTGCTCTCTGTGTAAGACTGAGCAGCACAGGAGTCTCTGTGACCTCCATCCCTTCAGCAGTCTCAGTGGAATAAGTAAAAAAACTGCAAGTTTTTTTATATTCCAGAAATTCACATAGCAGTCTGACATCCCACGATCATAACATTCAAACAAGCTTTGATGAAGGGTGTGCTTTGTCTCTTTAATATCAGGAAAGAACAACCGCGCACCAGAAGGACAGGCAAGTGTGCATTCACATCTCACACCCAAAGCAGAAAGGGCCCTACTGCACGGGCAGCAGGGCACCTCCAGAGAAAGGCAATTCAGTTGCTGTTCAGTACCTCCAAATACCAAACGCTTACCACTGCCACTAGAGCCCACACTCACAATCAACTTATTTCAGGTTACTCTGAGTAAGTAGCTTAGCTTATCTTGTCTAAGGCACTTGAGGAATTCACATGCAGCTACGGGGCTATAAATTCAGGTCCTGCCTTAATAACCAGAACTCTTCCTGCACTCAAGCTCCTTAAAGCTCTCACAGAGAACGAAGGCCGTGTTCACCCCCCATCTAAATAAAAGAACATATAAATTAGTTTTGAAATCAAGATAATCGTAACATTCAAATTAAATCATTTTTTCCTACCCAGTATCCACTTCTGAAAACAGTAACAAAAAAGGTCAAACTTGCTCATTCTGTGGTAAGAACGAGCGCGTTATACTAATAGTTATAGGCTATATATATTTATATAATCACAGCCTGATGTCAAGGAAGCTACTTAGTTCATTAAGAGGATACAAGACTTAAAGTTATGCTCTTTACTAGGAAGAATCAGCAAAACAGTTAGATTTCTACCCCATCCTGTTTCCTAAACATAGAATTACTTTGTTTTTTTAGACTCCTTTATGATAGGATTTTGATGTTCACATTAATTAACCCAATACCCATCTCATTCTTACCAGTCTTTCCATTAATTATGTGCATCTGCTGTACAAAATTCCAACACAAAGTGAATAATATACAGACACCACCAAGATAAGCATACTCAATTTTGATATTACTTTCCTAAAATGAAGGACTGAACCCCATCTTAGAAACCACCTTACCTGAAAAACATTAGCGACACCATTTGTAAAAGAATACTAAAAATATTAATGCACAAATTATTAATATATGCCTTGGAGTCCTTTTTTCCCCCTCCTCCAAAGACTCCATGCTGCCTTCCAATAAAAACATTCGCACACTTCACAAAGCTGTGACTTCTCCAGAATAATTTGCTGATCTCGTATTATTACAATAGAACGAGTCACTTTAAGTCATGCATCATTTTCTGATCTCCCCTAATCTGTTTTTCATTTCCTTTATTGTCTTTACCACAATTTAAGCTAAAGTTACTGCTGTTTTCACGAGAGTATCCAGCATGAAAAATAACATCCTGACTTAACATAAATCCACCTGATGACTATTAGCATTACATCACTTTTGCAGCTTTTAAGAAGATGTCATTATCTCCTCTGATGCACTCTGCCTGTGGCTTTTTTTTTTTTTTTTTTTAAGGCCATGCCAAACAAGAGAACATTTAATTATCTCATTCCCCTCTGAGCCCCTCTAAAAAGCTCATCACCTCAAATGAACCACACAGAAAGATGGCAGACAAGTTAAAAAGAAATGACATTTTTAACAACTGAACAATAGTTTGCAATGGTCCTAAATCAGGTCATTCTATTCCCTTAGTAAGTTTGGATGGAGAAAAACACTGATGCTTCAAAAAGCTATTACTGCACTGGGAGAGGGAGGAAGAAAATAAGAAAGAAAAATTCCATGCCTTAGGAAAGTATTAATGACACATTATTTACTCTTATCTTTTACCAGATACATTTTCACATCCTTTTTTTGTCCACTCTTTTTAATGGAAATCCCATCCCACATACCTTAATCAAAATCCTCAAACACATCACTTTATGCCCTTAAGATTTATGTCCACAGAGATTAAGAGCTAATAATAAGCAAACAGGTGGCAAGCTGCAATTACTACTTCTGAATAATTTCTTACACATACAAATACAGTACTAAGGTAACTCCATCCCAGCATGATTGTATTAATGATATCCTATCCTTTATCTTTCCCTAGCTGTTACATGTTTAGCCCTTAAGACCTAAGCTATCAGATCCATGCCTGGTATGAGAAGGACTGATAAGACAACATAAACATGATGAGATCAGCATCTTAGAGTGTTATTGCAGTAAAATGATTGAAGAAAAAAAGTATTAAACCAGTACAGTACAAGAGTACGTGGGTTAGTTTTTCCTATGCTTTCATTCCAAAAAACCTGAGAAAAGGCAGATTTCAGGTATGCCAAGTTGCTGAAGCATACATTCCATTTATGTTCCATTTATACTAGCAAACTGAGCACAAATGTTTATTCTCTTCCTACCTCTGGGAATAACCGTTAACATAACTTATGGCAACATGAACCATCTTACAGGTAGAGACAGAGAAGTAAACCTCCATCTTTCCAGCCAGCTCTAATTTTAACACTGGAATACCTGTCATCTTGAGAAATGTTAGGATTGCAAGATAAAGTTCCACAGCTACAAGACCTTAAGGTATAGCTACACTGCATAGCGTGAAGCACAATCAAATACCATCCAGTAATTCAGAAAACTCAAGGTTCTCTTTCAGAATATTATGAAACTGACTGCTTTAATTTATTCAGGAGTAACAGAAGAAAGTTTGAATTTAACCACCCCTTTACCAGGCAGCATAAACAAACTTGTCTTGACAGTAATCCTGTTTGGTTTGACACTCTGAACAAAGTAATTGCCATTCTAAAAGCTTTCTCTGAACAATCTATTTTCCAGAACACTGGAACCAAAATTCCAGTAAGCAGACTGTGGTCTCTTCCATCTTGTACAGTATTAGAACAACATGAAACAGTTTCCCTTAGTTAATATATAGTCTGAAACACACTAACAGTTTTGAAAAAGAGAAATAGCAGCAGTTGGTTCAGTACTATTTGAGACAAACTGTAAATACTCAAATTTTTGACAGAAGATATCAAGAAATGCACGCTCCTTTCATAAGTGGTTTTGAAATGAAAACCTAAAAGTCATCCTACTTTTTTTTTTTTTTTTTTACCCTGCAGTCATTCATTGCCATACTACATCAGGCCATAAAAACGTGTGTGAACTTGTGTACAAACAAATGCATGTGTACTGGAAGCTTCTTTAGAAGTAGGTATACCACTTCTGACTGATCATCAAGCAGCATCTAAAGATTATAGAATTCACGTAAGAGTTTCCTCCTTGTAGTATTTCAATAAACCCCAGAGATTTCACTATAACAAGTTATTTTAAACTGTTGTCAGAAATCATAAAATTCCAAAAGAAATGAGTTTCAGTGAGGAATATAATAAAGTAATAGAAAACTAACAGAAACTCTATTTTTCTCTTGAAAGAAATCAGACAAGTCACACCACCAAACCCACCAGAACTGTACAGAAGAAAACCACTTAAAACTGACCTGAATGACTATTTTCAGAGCTTTTACTTTCTGATCAGAGGACCAAGCATCCTTCAAAGACTGGTTGAGTTCTTCAATTCGATTCATATAATCCTGCTGAGTCAAGTTCAACAACTCTTTCTGTGACCCCTGACAAGAAAACACAAGACTTAGTGAGAGAGAGAGAGAGAAGGGGAAAAGCAGAGTCAGATCACTGAGGGGAGAAAGAAAAAAATCACTTATTCTCCCTTAACTTTGCACCATCTATACCTCAGGCATTTACACGAGGATGCATCACATGGTTTTCAAGACCCATGCTGGTACTCAAACATAGTCTGCAAGATCAGAAATCAGACTATTTCAGCAGTACACTATTATATATATAATTGCTATCTTAACACTATACAGATTCGTACTAGGACCTATGTAGCAGCAGCATAAGAGACAAACGAAACATGTTTTGCCAGTAAGGTCCTAAGAAGTTTCTTGACAGCAAGAAAGTTGTATTGTAGCAATTATAAAAAAAGCAAAACCAAAGAAAAATAAGCCTAAATCTCAAGTACTTGACAGTCTTCTTTTAAACTTTACAATCTTACTTTTTCAACTACAGAGCAAACATCAAGACAGAGATCATCATCAAACTTACAGACCTTATAAAAAGCTTGCATATCAGAAATGAGCTAGTAACGCACTGGAAGGCAAAATAATTATTTAAGTTTTAGGAAACGGGTGGTTATAAATGCATTCAGAAGACCAGAAGTAGTTTCTGGAACAGTTGTTAGTAGAAATGGCAGTGACATTAAAACTGCTTTTAGAATTAATTCTGACCAATATACCAAGCTGCACTACAAAACAGATTTCATAATCTAAATGTCTAGGAACAATCATCAGTAAAAAAGAACAATTATAGATGAAGAGGAAAAAAACATAATTAATGCAGCTACAGTTTCACACAATGGTACACATTACTTTCTGATAAGGGATACTGTATTTTTCTACTCAAAGAATCCATTGTGTGACCATCAGAATTGTGCTTGCTAAGGCAAATGGCAAACTGAAGCTTGTTAGGAGGCTTCAAAACAACATTATCCAAAGCCACAGTAGAAGTAACCTAGAGATTCAGGTTTTAGGAAACTAATGTTTCATCCATACTCAGTAAAATACTGCACTTTGAGAATAATTTGAATATTCATTGTTTCAGTAAAGCATGCAAACATAACTTTAATTACAGTCAGGTAAACAGCACACAGCCTCTGCAATGGGAGTAGACCAAATTATCTGACATCATGGCTGTAAAGCTCCATGAACTCTAAAGCAATTGCAAGCCATAAGCAGTATTAAGGTGAAGAAACACTGATAGATTAAATTAATTTCTGGATCACAAACTCTGTAATGATATAAGAATATGATCTGTCCTCAATCTTCTAAAGACTGAAGTTACTGGAGTAGTCCCATGAAAATTAGATTTATCTAAAAACAGGTTATGCTTATGGTTATGCTCACCTGCAGAATTACGATAATCTTATTTAAAAAAAAAAAATCTATGAAGTCTTAATTACAAGCTTATTTCACTTTTAGAATGATGTAATTGAACCAGAAACTTTCCCACCTCTTCCAGATCATCCAGTTCTTCTAACCTCGTCCTCACTTTTTCAGAAACCGCTGAGCCACTAGTTGTAGCTTTTCCTATAAAAGATGATATGTTTGAGCTTAACACTTAAACACTTGGACTTCAAAAGGGAAACAAATCTGAAGGAGCCTGACAAACTCAGACAACTTCAGTGACAGAACACAGGTGGTTTCATCCATTTGGTAGTTATTACTGAAAGCAAACATTTGATCCAACCTCTGTTTTGAATATACAACTTTTGTTGGTAAGGACAGAACCATAGGATAATTTATGTTAGAAAATTTATGTTAGAAAAATCAACTTCACTCCTGATTTTGAAGTTATAGCAGGTTATAACAGACTATCCAACCAATTTAACAATATTTAAGATGGAGATTTCACGCCCTCTTTGGACACGTTGCTCCAGTTTGACCATTCTCAATCCAAAGTATTTCATTTTTTTGCAGAAGCTTAAATGCTGCATGCGTACTCATGCATAAGAATCCTGATTTAATATGCAATCAGCAATGACTACTTAGCCCAGATTTGCTTCAGAAGAAAACATGATAAAAAATTTAAGATTTGGTTCCTTTTTCAACACTTAGCTGAAATTATTTCCCTTTCATGTAAAGAGAGTAACTGAATAAACTCCTATGGGATTTGTTTGCTTTCCCTTCCAGCAAGTAGAAGAGTTGATAAACAATATCTCAAAACATTATTATTAATTTTAAATACAAGAAAGTTTTAAGCTACAACGAGGGGTAGTGAATTACATTTTTTTCCATAACACATAATCATGTGTGAGATGTAGATTGTGTTTTTGCAGTAGAAGTTTCCAGTATTTTCTGTATGCACTGTAGGCCTTTACTGAACTTCTAACCCTCTTGTAAAACAGTTGTTTTTCTTCCACTAAGAAAGTTGCTGAACAGAGTAAAAAGTTAAGACTGAGGGTGTTCTGACTTGGGTAGAATTGAGATAGGCACAAGATAAAGGTAAATATGCAGGGTGGGGAGAGCCTAGCACAGGATAGAATGAATGTGCTCACACCTGAAATTCACTGCCCTCCTATCTCCATAGGAAAGTACAAAACATACCAAAAAACAACAGATTGGTAACAGACCTTATATGGAAATGTATCATAGCAACAGCGCTGGGGAGATTGCAAACTGCGACGCTCAACCAATGAGCAAGTGCCAGGAGAGCATTACCTGCGTTGGATTTAGGGCACAGAATGGAATGGATTTCGCTGACCGGTGCACAATTCCTCCCTTGCCAATAGGGGGCGTAGGCACGTTATTGCAATAACGAATAAAAACTTTGCTATCTCTAAGATCTTTACCTAACCTAAAATTTTAGACTCTGAGTGTTTCTCACACATGAATTCATTAGCTTACAGGAATAAGAGACAAGGTGGATGTTTTGTCTTCAGAAATTATTTTAAGTAAAAATCCAGCTGAAGTCTTACTGACAGAAAAACAGCATACAACCAAGCATATGTTAGGGCAAGATTACATTTCAACTATTCTTGATCACAAGTCCATCACTCGCACCCTACTTCAAGGAAAACTGTTAGATACAAAGAAACTGTTTACCTTTTTCAGATCCCATGTACAGATTCTGTGAAGAAGCAGAAAACACAAATTTTCAGAGAACACATACTCACCAGCATTCCAAGAATGCACAAGATAATACAATGCTAATGAAGACTCTAACAAGTTAGAAGTGGACCTGAAGCTACAAGTTATTTCTATTATTAGAAAACAATAAAATGATGGCTCAACAGACTTTTGGTCTCAGTTCCTAAACAATCAGAAGTGACAGAAAGGTGTACCACAGCTCACAACATTAAAACATGCAATATTTACTCAGGAAATTGTTACAAAACAGTGGCATCTACAATCCATTATAGGATAATAATAAACAGATAAATAATAAACAAAATTGGAGGAGCTTCCACTTACAATAGAGAGCTTCTCAGTTGTTGTGTATTTAGCAAGGATTTCACCGCGTTTGTTTGACCATTGTTCAAAGTCACTTCCTAGTGCTGAACTGTCATCTTTATCCCGTTTCTTTCGTACACCATCCTATGAAGACAGCATGAGAGCATATGTTAAATACATTTTAATAAATCTGAAAAAAAAAAAAGAAGGCTGATAAAGGTCAATTTAATGCTTCAAGTGCTTACTGATCTTTCCACAGTTACAATATTAAAAATATATGTCAACACCAACCACAAATGGAAATACTTCATTCTATTAGTATAGTATATTCTCTAAGCTTAACATTAAGCTTCTAATTGGTGAGACAAATATTTTATTCATGGCTGGCTTTGTTGTTTGGTTCTCTTTATTTAGTTAGGTGTCCTACAGTATTACCATAGAAGCAGGAGTAGTCAAAGGATCTGCAGCTGCTGCAAATAGTGACAAGGGATCGGTACCATCCAACACACTGCTCAATGGGTCCATCATAGAACTAGAAGAAGAAGAAGAGGTAGAAGAAGTACTTCCTTTTCGGCTCATTTTCTTGGTCTTGGATTCGGTAACCTGGAAAAGTTCAAAACCTGTTAAAAAAAAAAAAGTCTTCCCCCATCTTCTTTAATGAAGCACTTTAGACTACATTAACTAAAATAGTGCAAAGAAAGCAAGGTTTCATCTACCACAAAGTCTTTAGCAACTACTGCATGTAAGTAGAAGCACACTTCTGAATCCAGAGGCATTTCCACTACATCTTTTCTTTCAATTCTGAGTCTACAAAACTCTAAGAACACTCATTCTAAATTTATTTCTAGTACCTCTATTTTATTTCTTTCCTCTCTTTCAACTTCTCCCTTGCTATTTCCTGTCTATTGGTTTTGAATGGGACAGGGTTAATTTTTTGCCTGATAGCTGCTGATAGCTGTAATGTGTTTTGGATTTAGGATGAGAAAAATGTTGATAACACACCAATGTTTAAGATGGTGCAGAGCCAGGCTTATACTGAGTCAAGGATTTGCCAGCTTCATGCACTGCCCTGACAGCAAGGAGTTAGGGTGCACAAGAAGCTGGAAGAGGACAGAACCAGGGCAGCTGACCCAAAATGGCCAGAGGGACGTCCCAGACTATGTGGTATCAGGCTGAACAACAAAAACTGAGCATACTGCTATCATCTCATTGAAACTGGATTTCTCTTTTTGTATACCCATACTTTAAAAAACTTTTCATACATTTAAGTTTAAATGTTTTAAAGCATACAACTGACTGGAAGGTAAACCAAAACAAATCTTATGTCAAGCCATGATACAGGTTATCTGTGATGCAATTATTTGATTTTCAACTTATTCATTATTCAGCACTTAATGGAATCAAGAAAACCCATGAGTCGAAATGCTCTATCTATCAGGAAAAGATCATTTTTGAAGTCAGTAATACCAGCAAATTTCTGTAAAGGATGAACAGATTAAACCTTGACACCTCTAAAACAACAGGTCACAAACACAGAAGGCCACTTCAGTAGCACCGCCACCAATTCCAAAGCCTTTTAATTTTAAGAGAAGGAACACAATCAGTTTTATTACACGTTCATTTTCCGAACACAGAAAAAGAAACTCACTGTAATGGGTTTTAGTGGATGGTAGTCACCAAAATCCAAGGGCACAGATTCTAGTTTGCAGACGTCAGATTCTGAAACATAATTTCTTGATCTTGCATGCCTAAAAAGCAAGATTAAAAAGTAAGTATGTACGCATATAAATAATCACTTATGAACAGAGAAGTATATATTTATATAGATGCATTTACATTTACAAAAAGAAATATCTAGTGGAAAAGAAGTCAGAATGTATACTAAAAATTTTCTTTTTTACGTAAACTGAAAACATTTTACTTGCAAGCATTCAGTTGCATTCTGCAGTTGGGTTCTCTTTTCAATGAGTGCAGAAAGAACAGTTTAACAGAGCAAAAGTAATGAGACAGGCAGATGGAGATAATTAAACACATTTCTTAAACTGAGTGAAGGGAAATGGTAGGTGTGAAAACACAAGGGAAGAAATCTAAGTGATCATGCTCAGATATAATGATGGACTACACAGATTAACTTGCATTGCTACAAAGTCCTTCCCTGGGAAATCTGTCTCCATCTGTTCATTGTACTCATAAGAAAAATTGAAAAAGCAGAATGATGAGGGGAAAAAAAAAATACAAGTACTTATATACTTATGTGGCAGATAAGCTTTATATCTCCTATGAAAATAAAGTATGCCATCAAGTGGGAAAAAAACATAACAATATCAATATTTTGATCTGAATTTAAGAAAGTGTCGTGAAAACTATGGTCTCTTCTAATAAAGAAAACAACTTGACTCCTGAAAATAACATAAATAAAAGTATTTGAGTAAAACCACGTTGCCACTAGGAACTAACAATACACACCATTTTATCAACCACAGCTTAAGGACACTGCTCTTTTGTAAAACAGAACCTCCACCCTACATTTTTAATTGCTGAAACAGAAATATATACATAAGCATGCTTTTAAAGTGTGTTTGACAAAGTAGGAAGGCAGAAAAGGGAGAACGCCATATTTCTATTGCTCTGTCACAGCTCTGCCAGTATTTCCATACCTCTTCCTTATATATTTGTCCCAATCAGTGGTAGAGAAGTAAACTGCTCACAGCTCACACATGGCATACCATTCCCAGAGAGTACCAATTGTATTCTCATAGTCACGTAAGGTATCAGTGGACAAGCACACATGGCAATGAAGAAAAGCTGTTTGCCCTACAATAGCCCTATACAAAGTACATTTAAAATATTATAAAGTGCTTAGCACAACTCGCACCATAACCAGCACAGGGATCAGAGGAGCCTGCTTTGAGCTTTCCAATCTCAGTGAACAGCTTCACAGCAAACTTCCACAAGAAAAGAAAAAGAAAAAACACCATGAGCCACACCAAGCTAGGTTTCATTTCTGGTGCACTCAACAAGATGCACCTCAGGCTCCAGGCAGATTCCCCAGCAGCTCTGAGCCTTTTTCCACACACAAGGATCACTGCATGTGGCATCAGTCTTGAGCACCAGCCAGACTGCCAGCCCCCCTCCTGTCCAGTAAGAACCTCTCCCTTCCCCCCCAGCACTGACATTCTCTAGGCACACAGCCCATCACAGGCTCGGGTTTACAGCCATACTTAATCTGTTTGGTTTCTACAGGGTCACCAACTACACAGGATCCAACCCCAGCAAATAGTAGCAGTGCTGACAGTCACTTGATGCCTTACAGACATGCTTTTTCTTACCTATGGCAAAACAAGTTTTAAGTTACCTGCAGCACAAAGTATTTTATATATACACACACACACAAGGGAACACCTAATCAGCCCACTAATTACCACTAGCTCCTGCATTTTCCTCAATTCGACACTGTCCTCAGCTGATGGCTTAATTACTACTGTAACTTGGCTGCAGCAGGTCTTTCAAAACAAAACAACAGCTCGCTGGGAAAGCAGAACAGTTTTGGAGGAGAAAAAAATAACTACAAACACCTTCCCTCACTACCAGAGAGAGCTCACGTGTCCCAGCCCGGCCACAGGCCCGCCCTGCTGGGGGCCAACAGTGACGCCCCCGGGCGCTGCTGTACCTCACCCGCTCCTTCCGAGAGAGCGGCACCAGCCACAGCGCCATCATCAAATCAAGCAAAAAGCGAACCATCCTCATCTAATTTCCTTGCTAACTTCGGGAAAATAAAAACCCACAAAGCCGCAGACGACGGCGGCAGGGACGCCCCGCCGGATTTTCTCTTCCTGAGGGCGAGGCGGACGCCGCTCCCCACCGCCCATCCGCGTAAAGGGAGCGTCTTCCGCATCAGCACTGCAGCCCCTGAGCTGCGGGCACACTGACGCTGAAGACCGACCCTCACGACTCAGTGGAGACCCAGGATCCGAGACGCGGCCGCAACCCCGCCCTCCCCCAACACCCCTCGAGGGGACGGCGGTCCCGGAGCCTCACCACGGGAAGGCCGCCATCTTGCCCCAGTCACGTGCCGCCTGTTGTCACGTGCCGGCTGTCACGTGTCGCCGCCAGGCCGCCACTTCCGCCGCTACTTCCGCACCGCGTGGGGCTCGGCGCTTCCGGGGTATCGCGGCGGGGCACTGATACGGGGGTGCGGCCGTGGGGCGTGGTTCCCGGCCCGCAGTGTGCATTGATACAGGCTGCTTTAGTGATACCGACCGGTAGATTAATTTCAGGACCGATACGTTATGTTTGCAAAGGAAATCAGTGAATGCTAGTTCTAAAACTTGCCGGTTATGTTTTTCTTAATGTGCAAACAGCCTTGTGTTTCTCAACTGTCCTGCTTCGCAGAAGCCCTGGGGAGTCACGATAGACCTTTATCTTTGCATCCACACAAGGATTTTTTTCCTGGATTTCACATGGTTTATAGTGCACCAAGACAGAAAGTTGCTCATTATGGCATAACAAGCAATGGAAATTTGCCAAAAGGGAGAAAAACAGCTCAAGGTTGGAGGAAAAGTTGCTATGATGAAGCTGAAGGAGAAATAAAGCAGAGGAAACAGGGCATACAATTGCTTTGGATGCAGTCTCTGCATGTCCAGAAGGATACGAGCTTATACTGAGCTCTTGGAAAAGAGTGAATATGCATGGCAATAGATACATATCTATGTCTTAACTTTAAGTGTAGAATCTGAACTGCGAGAGCACGTCCTTGATTTATCAAGTTGCCTGGTACATATCGTGAGGAAATAAGGAATGTTGGTTTTCTAACACCACGTTGAAGGTAGAGAGTTTTCTTCCCCTATTTTGTATGACAACATCACGAGGTTGTTCATCTTGGAGGAGCAGTTAGTTCTTTTTAGAGACAGCTTGTTCGTTGTGCAGCGTGTTCAAGCAAAAAACAAGGTGGGTAAAAATGGAAGTTCAAAAATAAATGTACTCTTACAATGATGGTGGCATGCAAAATAAAGTCAGATAATATTAAGGATGTATAAATAATTACGAGCAAAAGCAAATCTGGCACTTTACAAGAGAAAGGCCTCATGAAGCAAAACAAGGATAAGAACTAGGTTGGATGGTCGCGGCCAGAGCTGTCAGTGGCTCTGTGTCCAAGTGAAGGCTGGTCACAAGTAGTGTCTGCCATGGGTCCCTCTTGGGTCCGGTGCTCTTCAACATCTTAATTGTTGACTGTGGCCAAGTTACTTGGTGGGGTAGAACCACTGCAATGATGGTTTGGGGTGGGGGATGGCGGCAGGGCTGCAGGACAGACTGGGCTGTGCCACTGGTTGGACATGGCTGGATGAAGTGAACCCCAGAGGCTCCTCCTTACATCCACCAGTCTGTGATTCTGTCATTCTGGGACTGAATATGTCCAAAGGTCCATCCACGAGTCAGAGGCCTGCCCTGGCCCATCAGTTGTTGTGAAATCCTACAGGGCTGGGCAGAGACAGAGGAGCTGCAGTGCCTCCATCTGCTATAGACCATCAGTGCTGTGCTTGGGCTGAGGGAGCCCAAAGCAATTCACAGCATTGCATTGATGTATAGCTTCTTAAAAGTTTGTTCTTCTGTTCCCCATTTCATACTTCTGCTATATCAGCAGAGTATCAACTGTGTCACTTTCATCGTGTTTTCCTTTCTTTCAATCCCTATTTTCTGCTTGCAGGAGGCCCGCCATTGCAACTGTGAATAAAATCTGCTTTATCAGAGATACCATCCTGATAAATTGTTTGGATATTTCCAACACTCTGTAGCAGAGAAAAGAGAAAAGAGGATTTGTGTGCTGTGCTGTTTCTGCAGGATCAGGAGCTACACAGTGCTGCAGGAGACCTGAGCTTTCAAAACAGGTGTATATTTTCTACATTATCCAATTACTAGAATCTTGTAGCTTTAATTAGGAAGGCAAATCTGAAGCAACCAATAGTAGCCACAATCACTTTGTCTTAAGTGGTTTTCTGTGCCAAACTATTTTACCCTTGTCTTTGGTGACACTGCTATCAATGCAAAGTAGTTGCTGTACTCCTGCTTTTCAGCAGCTGCAAAGAGACCAAGGGCCCAGTTCTATAGGCAGCGCTGCACAGACTCACTCTTGGCCTGCAGCCCACTGGCTGCAGTCTGACTGAGGTGAGACCGTGTGCGTCTGTATGCACTGCATTCTGCATTCAGATGTCGTAGTCCTGCTGTCATGGCTCTTGAAATGAAAGACTTGGAAATGTAATGATAGAGCCTGGGCTACATCCTCAACCAAGACGTGCTCTTTTGTCCTGTGTATACACACACTGCTGCTCTCCTGCGGGCTGTCATGGTTTTATGGTTTTTGTTATAGGTATTCCACACCATAACATCATGTAGTGCACTGGGATTTAAAGAGTTAACGCTCCAGTTCCATGGATTGCCGATAGTTCCAGGTACCTGTCTCAGAAGAGAAACTACAGAATGAACTACAGCACCCAGAAGACTTTGCTGTTCCATTTCCATGCTCCAGTGGGGGCGAAAGATAAGATTGACTGGGATTCATGAGATGGACTCTCTTTTTTGCCTTCCCTGTCTCTTTTTCTGCTTGTTTCTGCAGTGTGTGCTTCCCAGCCATCCCGCCTACAGCATTACAGTAAGGCCTTTGCTTTTTGGATGATCTCATTTATTTGACTTCTTAGCTTCAATTCCAATTATAGTGTATTGAATTGTGTTATCTTGCATACTTATCTTGCTATCATATTAGTTTTTTCTCCCAAAGCTCGTTGCCTCTGTTTTGTATTTAGGCCCACCTCCCTGCCTTTTTCCCTTCCTATCTTCTGCCTTTCCAGAGGTGTGGGTCCATGGGTCCCACAGCCCCATTAATCACAGAACTAGGCCAAACCGGGCCAGAACTATGGCATAAGCACAGTTTAGAGACCCTCCGCCTCATTTTCTTCCATGGGATTCCTGATGGATTTCTCAGAAACTGTGGGAAATAAAAAAAATGGAGAGAAGTGAGGTGACCGGTTCTCTAGACAGGAAGGGAAATCCCTATCATCTTTCCCAAGTTGTGCCTTCTCCATGGTGGTGACCTAGCAGGGTTCCAGGTGACGGGCCAGTGTCACAATGCGATGCACTGCATCACAAGGATATCATCCTTGGGGCAGCGCCGGCTCTTCCGTACAGGGCCTGGGTGCTGCTGGAGCACTGCTCAGGGACTCTGTCCTTCTGTGGCCAGGAGTCAGGTCAGGGGCAGCAAGGCTGCACTGAACGACCCTCGCTAACACGTGGAGGAGCAGGGATACCTCACAGAGAGTTGTTGGTTGAGGAGCCAGGGAGACCATCCTTTGTTCTGAGCTGAGGGCCATCAGCAAGCAACATGGAGGGCTGCTGGACTATGACCATCAGCTCAGAGCTGGTCTCCACATTCCCAGTGCTCCTGCAACTCTCTGCCAAAGGTAAGGCTTTCAGGAATGCCTTCCCAAAGTATCACACAGGGCTGGAAGCTGTAAAAAGCCATGTTGCAGGGCTGCCCTGGGTTCTCTCGCTGAAGGGGCAAATGAGGTGCAGACTCATTCACTGGTGCAGAACAAAAGGCATTTATTCTTGGTACTTACCACCTTTTATACCCGCAGGACACAACAGTTTTCCTGTGCAACCAAGTCTGGTTACATGTAAGGATAATGCGCCTTGTAGGCTTATATGTCTGGCTCAAGTTACTGTTGAGCTTTACCACTCATTAGCAATACAACAACCTTCTTTATCCCACAAAACTGCAGCTCCTGCTGGATGTGGCTGGGGAACCAGGTCCCAATAGAAGAGCTGCCCAGAGGCCCTGTGTTCCTTTAGACATGGCTCAAACCCCCGTGATAGGGTAGTCCAAGGCCAGGTTCCCCTGGGAGCTGGTGTTTCTTGAGGATGTGGCTCAGGGACAGTCCCATGTCCCATTGGCTTCCCATGTTCCCATTTCCCCTTGAGGCTCTGAGCAAGGGCTGAAATCAGGGCAAAGTCCAGCTCCATAGCCATGGTGGTGCTTTTCTGAGGTGTTTGCATATGCCTGCCCCTGTCATTCTCTGAGTGGGGAGCTGGCCTGTGAAGTGAAGAGGCTGGCCTGACACATCTTTTCCTTCCTTTACAGAGGTTGTGGTGATCTGGAATGCTGTGTCTTCTTATATCCTGGAACAGCTGAAGCTGGGCAAGGTGAGCTGGTGTCCTAGTGCCCCTTGTCCTGGAGGTGTTCAGTACTGCTGAGAGTAGTGGCCCCACAGAGCAATCCCTCCCAGGGTACCATGACAGCACAGCGAGCCCAGCCCAGGTGCCCAGAGCAGCTTCTTGGCCAGTTGGGAGAGAAACCCAAATCCAGAGCTGCTCTCTGAGCAGATGTTCAGCACAGCCCAGGGCTTTGCTCTGCCTTCTGATCAGAATGGGGAGAGGTAATGGAGAAATGGGGGATTTTTCCAGGTCTGTGCCAAGGATAATCCTTGGGAATCAGTCCCAGGCTTAACCTCAGTGCCATAAATCCCCAGGCTTTTCTCTAGCCAAGGGATGATGGCAAATACTGTGTGGAGGTGATTGTAAAACAGAGATCACAGCTCTTTTCCAGAGCTTTCCAGAGAGCCCCATCTTGCCCCACTGCCCCTCAGGAGTGGAAAGGGCAGAGAGTAGTGTCCCCATGCTCCGACATTCATCACTTTTGCTGCCTCTACAGTACACGCTCGTCAGCCTTTCAGTCTCTTCCCTGTGCAGGGAGTCCTGGTTGCGGGACTAGGGGCCTTTGCTGTGGTCCAAGAGCGGTTCCACCATGAAGAAGGTACTGTTACAGTTCGAAGACCTGTCTTTCACCTGGACATCGATGCACAGTGGCTGCAGCACTTCCAGTCTCCCACTGAGATCATCCCTGGTGAGACGGCGGCAGCCACCTTCCCCTTATGGCCCCACATCTGGCAGGGTGTGTTCTCCCTGCTCCTGGGAAAAGGCTGGGAGAAGCAGAACTGACTGCCAAGGTCATGGTACAGCTTGAGTTCCTCCAAAAGAACCTGTGCCCCAAGAGCTGTTTCTTTAAAGGACCTTTTCTATGGGATTTGGTTATGAATGTTGCATGGAAATGTTGCTTGCTGTGGCAGTGAGGATGTTCCTTTTCCTTACAGACGATGTCAGGATGGAGCCACTGAACTACTGGCGGCTATCGCAAGCCACCAGCATCCCGCTGTGTGTGGTGCAGAGCTGTGTGAAAGAGACCATCCTCTTATACTGTCTCCTCCTGAGCACCAAAGTGCACGTCCCATTCGCCTTCAAGGGCATCGGCATCCTGACATGTGAAGATAACCTCCTTTGCATGAGGTTCTATCACAGCTGTGTTACGATGCTGGAGGGGACTGCAAGCATGCTTGCATTGATTCTCAGTGTAAGTTGAGGGGGTTTTGAGGGCTGCCTTCATGTGTCTGGGAATCCTATGGAAGAGTGTGCCATAAAGTCACTGCCGCCGGCCTGGATGTGGCAGGCCACTCACATGCCTTTCCCCATGCTCACCCCCACTGCTTTCTATAATAGCAAAGAGGTGTCCTGGATCCTTGCCCCTGCAGAAAGCCTGTCAGAAAGTGTTCTTGCACAGACTCAGTATTTTGCTGTGCAGCTCCTTCAGAGCAGAACAAAGATCTGATGTTCATGGAAGAGGCTTTGGTGGAGGGTTTTGAAGAGACGCTTTCTTTTGGCATAGGAGACAGTTTTTCTTCCTGTCAATGAGGCTTGTGAGAAAACTGCCTTGGAAAGCCTCCAGCAGGTCTTTGTTCCTTTGCAGAGAATTTGGCCAGAACATCCCATGGACCTCAGCCGAGAGACCACCACTTACGGGATCCAGATGTTTCCAAGGTGAGTGCATTTCATCTGCAGCTCTTAGCTGACCGGGTGGGAGGCTTCCTTTCCACCTCCTCCTTTGGAACGTGCGCTGTTGGGTCTCCATGCTCAGCATCCGACTGGGAAGAAGTCCTGGAAAGAGTGGCTCCTGGTTCACTAATGCTGCCTTCTGGCTGCATGTGTCTCCACCTAGAGTGACAGGGAATCATGGTTGTTTCTCATGCCCAACCTGTTCTAATTTCCATCACAGAGAACTGACTGCACATGGAGAGGAATTTGGGCTCCGTGTGCTGCTTTGGCATAGAGAGAAGGAGAAGGGGTGCCATGCTCTGCATAACACGTAGATAGTTACTGCTGACAAGTTGCACAGGGCAGGAGGTCATCCATCTTCAAGGCTGTATCACTCTTTGTTTCTAGGTTTCAGCTGACTATGAAAAAGAGCAGAGCAGAGGCCACCTCCAGCACGAGAGTTGCAGGAGAGCGCAGGATCAGCAGAGGTGAGGGAATGGATCCCTGCTGTACAGTGGTGGGCTCCGCCTGGTGCTGGGTGACAGGAGCCAGCTTCAAATACGTGCCTGCGGGGCTGCTCTGAAGAGCTCTCTCCTTTCCTAGGTGCAGTGGCCTCTGCTGGCAGGCTGTTGCAGAGAAGGGAGACGTTTCCCCCCTCCATGCTGCCAAGCTGGGAGCCAGGCACATGGCAGAAAGAGACAGCAAAGAAGCCTTCTGCCAGGTGAGGCCCCTGGGGGAAAAGAGGGAGGAGAGGCATACGCTCCAGTAGGAGTTGCCTCCCCTTAGGGCTAGTGGGACTCAGAAAGGCTGCCGACACACGTGTGTGCCCTGGGGAGGCCATTCTCTCAAGGGATGGCAAGCACCCAGCGTGCTTACCCGAGGCAGACACTCCAGCTTCCTTTTCTACCTGGGTCCCGAATCGCCAGGGGAGCTGAATGTAGATCCCTATGGATTGCATTAGCTCAGGAGTTGCTCCACGTTGCAACGGAGCGCATCTTTCTGGCTGTGGGAACACAGGGTGAGACCAAGCTGCCCTGGGCTCCCGCAGACTCTTGGTGTCTGTTTGCAGCGTGCTGCCGCTGTGTCCAGGCAGCTCCCTCTGGAAGAAGACGTCGGGCCGCTGGGAAGCAGCTCCTCCAGCCCAGCCCAGCACAGCACTCCCTGCAATGGAAGGCTCTAAGAGAGTGCTGCAGGTACCATCTCTGCCTTGCTGTAGGAACTGTGCTGCTTGAGACTGTACAAAGCACTGTGTGCACAGTGATCTCGAGCAGCGCCCTTGGTGTATCTTCTGTTTTGCATTTCTGTCAGCTCCTTCAGCTTATTTCCAGGAAGCAGAGGGTGGCTGCACACCTTCTCAGTCTTTTCTTGCCTCCTGGCCTGCCACAGCACACTGATTTTTGACCAGGTGCTGCATGACAGGAGCACGGCATTCTGGATCCCTGACAGCAGAGGCCTTGGGTCTCCACAGGCTGCTCTGCTGTGTTTGCCACAAGTTGTGGATCCTGGCCTGACTTCTGGGCCCCTGGTCTTTCTGGGCCAAAGCAGTGCCAACTGGCCAGCAGAGGCGAGGGGCAGGAGTGCAGAGTTGAAGGAAGGCCCCTGGGCCTGAGGCGGATCTTGTGTGCTACTGTGTCTCTATGGCCTTGCAGGAACTCTGGGAAGTGTCTGCGCCGTGGGACAAAGTGGAGCACTTGTGGCCTATGTACCATAAGGAGGTACTGCAAACACAGGCAGAAAGGACAGCATGGGACAGCTGGAGCACAGGGAAGGACCAGCAGCCACCCCAGGTACTGACAGGAATCAACACCACTGACAACAGGGCTAAGTCTCCTGCTTGCCAGGACCTGCTGCAGGGCCGCTGCCAGAGGGGCTCCGGGAAACAGCCTCCGCGCTCCCAGGGCCGGCTTTGCTGACACTGTCTCCTCCTTGGCAGTGGTTCAACGAGGCACGCGCTTGGGCTCCACGTCCTCCAGCACAGCCCAAGCGACAGCAGGCAAGGCGTAGGTGGAGGAAGGCTGAGGGCCCAATACCATCAAATGAAATGGGAACAGCTTCCAAGCTGGTACTCCAGGCCGGGTAAGTGTGCGCGGGCTCTTTTCACCACCTGAGGCACATGGGCAACTGTGACCCTGCAGCTCGGGGGCAGCCATGGCCCAGGCCAGAAACTGTTTGTGGGGTGAAAGGGTGGGGACACGCAGCAGCACATGGGTGTGGGGCGGGGTGATGGGAGAGGCAGAGGAGGTTCAGCAGAGCCTGAGGGATGACTTTCTCCTCCTGTTGCAGCCTTCTTTCCCCAAGAGCAGCTCAAGTGCTGAGAAGGCTGGAGCCGCACCTACATCAGCAGGAGGCTTTTGCCAGCATGGCAGAAAGGAACAGGCAAAAGCAAGCACAGAAGCGGCAGCACCCCTGGTAAGCTCCATGAGAAGCAGATCCTGACAGCCCCGCCTGAGCCCAGCCTGCAGTACTTCTTTATGCTCAGTTTGTAAGACTGCTTACACTGTTCTTTTCCCCTCTTTAGCTGTCAGTGCTGGTACCGTTTCAGAGGGAAAGATGCTGAGAACAATGGTGGCAGCGGTGGAGCTCCCGGCAAGGGGGCTGGGAAGCTGTCCAGCTTTCCACCTCTGTAAAGCAAACAAAGGTGACATAGGCGCCATATAACAAGATATCAAGGGGAGAGGAACCAAGTCACCCCTCCCAGCAACATCCTGGAAAAAAGCGTGAGCTGAAGAACACAGCCTGCTCCAGTTCAAACTCTGGCGCGGGGGAGAGAAGGAAGAGGGCGAGGAAAAACAGCACAGACTCAGACTGCAAACACATTCCTGGAAGCACCGCTGAGTTGGGGAGAGAGGAAGGAGTGGATGTAGGCTCCCCCCACTCCAGGCACTCACGTGCTCACGTTCTGGTTCAGGCTGTGACCTAGGAATTCCACTGTACACCTCCGAATGGAAAATAAAATCTATTGGTGTTTCTCTCAGACAGGCTGCTGGTATCATGTCAATTGCCATCAACAAATGTGAAGAAGCTGGAGCTCTGCTATGAGAGAGGAATTTGGGCTGCAAGGAGAGCTCTTTCCAAGGCCCAGTATGCCTGTGCTCTCTAAGCATGGCTTCCCATGATGACAACCATCTCTGCCGTTTGTGCATGTTTCCGCGCAGAAGTCTGTATCTCCCCTTGCATCCCCACATCTCCCTCCCAGCAGCAGGAGCTCTGTAGCAGAGCTGCAGAGGAGCTCCATGAGGACAAGGAGCAGGTAGGGGCATAGGAAATATGAGGGCATCTGAAAGGCCTCTCTTTAACCCAGAGGGCTCGAGGGTATTCATGCCTGCAGCCAGGGACTGTAATGCCAGGAGTTCTGCAAAGGTGTGGGTATGCTTGTGACTGTAGCCAGGGAGTATCATACTGCCTGCTACATTGATGTCTGGGAGGAGAGAACTTACCTTCTTCCTCTGAAACAGAGGAAATCCTGCCAGTTGTACTAACAAAAAGCCAAATACAAGTCCATGGGGCCAGAAGGATTGCACCCTGAAGTGCTGAGAGAGTTGGCAGATCTGGTTGCCAAGCCACTTGCCATCATTCTTTGGCAGTCCTGGCTAACTGGGAATGTCCTGGTTTGGAGACTGGTAAATGCCCATCTTCAAAAAGGGACGGAAAGATGATCCTGGTATCTATAGACCTATCGATCTCACTTTGGTGCCAGAGAAGGTGAGTTAGGGAATGAAGGGTAAACATGGGCCAGCAGTAAAGGAAGCCAAGACAAAAGAGTGTAGCAATCAGGATGAGATAATAAGCTGAAGAATACAAGATGTAAGGGGCCCATTGTTTGGTTTTGCTAACTCAAATGGAATTTGCACATAGCATCACTTAATTTAACCTTTTGCTAACTCAAGAGGAAATTTATTGCTTAGTTTAGGAATTTATTGCTTAGTTTAACCTTTTGCTAGCCCAAACGCATTCTCAAAAGGGAGCCTTCTCAAGCCAGCAGAAAGGGGCTCCTAAGAAAGCAATAGAAAGGGAAGGTAAGCAGAATAAGAAATTGCTGAGGCATGCAGGGCAGGAGAAGAGCTCAAAACTGGAACAAAGGTCGGGAGGACATGGTGAGGAAGACATCTGACTTCATCCCTGAACGACCACCAGATGGGGAGGAAGACGTCAAGCCTTCATCCAATGGAAGCTACTGCACAAGGACTGGGGAGGGGGACAGTATGTAAATGAATTCCTGGAAAAGTAATGAATATGTCAATGGGTCTTGGGTAATACTGCTGAATATGTATGGCTTGGCTTATAAAAGTATCGAGATCCCACTCTCTAGTGTGCAAGCTAGGAGTAGCAATTCCCCTTGCACCCAGCGTGTGGCGCAGTGCTGAAATAAAGCCGTACCTGCTCTTGTAACCTTACATGGGCTAGAGAGTTGATTCCGCAAATCAAAGGTCATGGAACAGATAATCTTGAGACCCATCATGGATCAATTAAAGGTCAACCAGGAGATCAGAACCAGTCAGCATGGGTTTATGAGTGGCAGATCCTGTTTGACAAACCTGATTTCATTCTATGACAAGGTGACCCACTTAATGGATGAAGGGAAGGCTGTCAAAGTGGTCTACCTGGACTTCAGTAAAGCCTTTGACACTGTACCCCACAGCATCCTCGTGGTGAAGCTGGCTGCCCACAGTTTTGATGGGCATACATTCTGCTGCGTGAAACACTGGCTGGATTGCCAGGCCCAAAGAGTTGTGGTCAGTGGAATTAAATCCAGTTGGCGGCCAGTCATGGCCAGTGGTGTCCCCCAGGGCTCAGCACTGGAGCTGCTTCTATTCAAGATCTTGATTAATGATCTTGATAAGGGGATTGAATACACCCTCAGTAAGTTTTTGGATAGCACCAAGTTGGGAGGGAGTGTTGATCTGGGGGAGGGGAGAAAGGCAATAGAGGGACCTGGCCAGACTGGATGGGTGGGCCAAGGCAAACTGTGAGTTTCAATGGGGCCAAGTGTCAGGTCCTGCATTCTGATCACAACAACCCCAGGCAACCCTATGTGCTTGGAGAGGAATGGCTGGAAAGCTGACTGATGGAAAGGGACTTTGGTGTACTGATGGACAGTTAGTTGAATATGAGCCAGCAGTGCACCCAGGTGGCCAAGAAGGCCAATGGCATCCTGCCTTGTATCAGGAATGGTGTGGTGAGCAGGACTAGGAAAGTCATCCTGCCCCTGTACTCAGAACTGGTCAGGCCTCACCTTGAGTACTGTGTTCAGTTTTGGGCACCTCAAAGGACATGGAGGTCCTTTGGGACCTGCTGGAGCAGGTCCAAAGAAGGGCAACAAGACTGTGAAGGGCTTGGAGAATATGCCCTATGAGGAGAGACTGAAGGAACTGGGGCTGTTTGGTCTGGGGTAAAGGAGGCTGAGGGAGACCTTACTGCTCTCTTCCAGTACCTGAAAGGCAACAACAGCAAGAGTAGGGTTGGTCTATTCTCACTGGTGACAGGACAAGGGGAAATGGCCTCGAGTTGTGCCAGGGTAAGTTTAGGTTGGATGTCAGGAAAAAGTTTACAGAAAGGGTGGTTAAGCACTGGAACAGGCTCCCCAAGGAGGTGTTTGAGTCACTATCTCTGAATGTGTTTAAAAACTGTTTGGATGTGGTGCTCAGAGACATGATTTAGTGGTGGGTTGTTAGAGTTAGGATAGTATGGTTAGGTTGTGGTTGGACTTGATAATCTTTAAGGTCTTTTCCAACCTGAGCAGTTCTGTGATTCTATGATTCTATTTTGAAATTCCTTCACTGAAACAGAAAGCATGGCCACACATTCTTTGCTCTTCAGAGCTGTGTTTATCCAGGGTATCAAAATGCACACAATTATTTGCCATAAGTTGAGTCAGCACAGCTCAGCGCTGATGTCCCCAGGCCTTGCTCTCAGTTGAGGCATCATTAATAGCGCTGATGTTTTGCCTTTTGCTGAGTGAAGGGTGTGCATCCGGGGCTGCTCTCTGTAGAATAGCCACAGCCTTTACATTGCGGGGAGGGAGTTGGCCGCAATGTGAGCTGTGCTAGGCCAGCACCGAGAAGAAGAGCACCGAGACATCTTGGAAACAACAGGATGGCTACACCAGATAACACACGAATCAACAAACGTCAACTGATAAGATTGTGAACCTGGAGTACCCAGCCAATGGGGAAACAGGGCAGGAGGATGGATAAAGGGAAAAACAGGGTATAAAGACTGTCATCTTGTGTCCATAGTGTGGGAATCAAATGTTGTTTCTGCATTAGAATTGGATAATATTTTATTTCATGAACTCTGTTGTCATAGTTCCTTTTGGGAGTCCTTCTACTTAACTTGGGGAAGAACTCTGATAGTTTACATCGCTTATCTTCTAGACAAACCCTCCCAGGAATGCACGCTCTGTATATAGGTGTATATATGTATATTTTGTCACACACATTGCAAGAAGATCCTGCACGAGATCAAACCAGAGAACAAAGCATGGTATGCCGAGGAAGCCCTGAAGAGACATCTGAAAGCCTGGCATCATCCCCCCTCCCCCCCCCCCGGTGCTCTTTGTTTAACGAAGACTTCGGAGACAATCACCATATCAATACAAGAAGAGCACCGAGACATCTTGGAAACAACAGGATGGCTACACCAGATAACACACGAATCAACAAACGTCAACTGATAAGATTGTGAACCTGGAGTACCCAGCCAATGGGGAAACAGGGCAGGGGGATGGATAAAGGGAAAAACAGGGTATAAAGATTGTCATCTTGTGTCCATAGGTGCGCTCCTGCTTGCGGGACGCCCGCCATTGCAATCGCGAATAAAATCTGCTTTTATCAGAGATACCGTCCTGGCAAAAATTATTTGGATGTTTCCAACAATTTGGGGGCTCGTCCGGGATTATTATCGCCTCTTTGGAGGTCTCCCTACTGCCCTGGACAGGATAGGTCACCCCGCTGATTTCAGCGGTCCTGTCTGGGTGGTGAGGTGACTCCTTGGGACGGCCGATAAGAAACCGAGACTGTTACATACAGGACGGGCTCTGTGAGAGCCAAGGGGCAGGTAGGCACGGGTATTGACCCCTGGGGACCCGGTAACTTCGTGCAGGGACCAAGGTAAGGGAGTTTGATTCTTACCTTGGGGGTCGGTGGAGACTCGAGTGAGTGTGTGTGACTGAGACGCACTTTTAGTGCGAAGCGAGTTCTGAGTCCCGATTTGCGGTTCTGTTGTCCCGCGAGGGGCACGGCCAGAGACGGACGAAGCGGCTGTGTTGGTAAAAGGAAGAGTCTCGGGAGGGAGCTGTTGGTGTGCGGTACCCTGGACACTTGACGAAGTGCCAGCAGTACACCCCTATTAATCCGAGAATCGGAGCGAGGTGCTCCGGAGGGATTGGCCCTAAATCCTAGAATCGGAGTGTGGTAACCTGTGGGCTGGGTAGTTCACAGTAGCATTCCGGAGGGATGGGGAATAGGAGCTCCCAAGGACAGGGGAAAAAGGTTTCCAAAGTCGTGCCTAAAGATAGCCCCTTGGGAAAAATGTTTCAGAATTGGAAAATGATCCCAAGACCAGGAACATGGATAAGAAAAAAAAAAAAAGTTAAATATTGTATACAAACATGGCCTAGAGAGCCAATACAGGGAAAATCAATATTCTGGCCAGAATATGGATCTGACGAAGATTTGGTGTGTCAGATTCTGAATTCATATGTAAAGAATAAAACCCCCTTTTCAAAGGAGGAATCAGACTACGCTGCTTGCTGGATTCAAGAAGCCAGTCTGTTACTAGTAAGGAAAGGTCCGGACCAGGGAGGGGAGGAACTAGAAAAGAGAACTAATCAATGGGATCCTTTAAAGAATCTACCTCCCCCATATAACCCCAATGTAGCACCAGGGGCAATAGTTGTAGGCTCAGAAGGAGAAAATGGGGAAGCAAATGGGGTTACTCTACAGGAAGGAAGGCATGCTGGGCTCAGGAAAGAATTAGAACAATGTAAAAGAGAGACTGAAAATTTCCCCTTCCCTAAAACTAACCATACTAATGCCCTCATGTATCCTTTACGGGAGGTTCCACTGGGACAAGGGGAAATAGGCTATGTAAATTCCCCACTCACTAGCAGAGAAGTAAGGAATTTTTAAGAAGGAAAAGAAATTCTTAACTGAGGATCTTATAGGAGTAGCAGAGCAATTAGATCAATTTCTGGAGCCAAATTTCTACTCATGGATGGAAATGATGTCTATTATTGGGTATGTTGTTTACTGGAAAGGAAAGAGGTATGATTGGGTGGGCACCTATGCAAGTGTGGAAAATGAATACAGAGGGCAGGTTGGGCCCTGGAAGGAGGCGGAGAGAGGAAGGATCCTGAGGATAAATTGTACTTATTATTGTCATTGTCTTTGTGATTGTTAAATGTTTATGTTGTGAAAGTGTTGTGTTGTGCTGTGCTATGCTGTGCTGTGCTATGCTATGTCATATACGAGGCTGTTGTGGAACAAAGGGTGTCTAAAGTGATACTGGGAAGACCCCCTGGGTTGTATTTTTGCTCACTGGAGAAACACTGCTGGTGAGCCAGGGGGAATATTGAATAAGAAATCAGGAACATAAATGGAGTAATGGGACCAATTTTATAAGTGAGTGCCCTAATCACAAGACCAAGTGCTGGGTGTTTGTGGAAGTTGAAGAACTGTATTGTTTGGTTTGTGGATTTGGAAGGCAGTGGGAGAAACTGTCTTGATGATATATGGAAGTGCAATTGTTAATGGTGCAATTGGTAATGGTATATGGATGTGCAATTGAGGGTGTACAAATAGTGGAATTGTGGAAAAGCAAACAAACAAACAAACAAAAAAAACAACGGCAAAAAGGTTAAGGAAAAACAGTGAGTTTGAGATATTAGAGTTTGGGTCGTTGAGAACACATCCCCCGCACTACTCCCCCCCACCGCGGCTTGTAAGAACACCTCGGAGTGAGAGAGAGAGCTGGGGGCCGGAGCCTCCCGCTGTAACTGCAGGGTGTGTGACTTGTGAATGGGGATGGGACGGGACATTGAATGTGAGAATAGCCGTCATCTGCAGAGATCTCGGGAAACCCGATATCCCAGCGTAAGCACTGTAAGCCTGGGGAGGGGACGATGTGAAACAGAAATTACTAACATTATATTTCAGTAATGATGAAAGTATGAAAAGTGGAAAGGGTTTGGAAAACACAGGCTGAGGAAGGCAAAGTTGAGCAAGGTGTAACAGGGATGTCCTTACCTAGAAGAAGAGGTAAGGGGGAGCCTGGAAGGGCTCGGGGAGAGTTCCACCCCCACTGGACCGAAAGCAGCTGGGGAAGCAGGGTAAAGGGTTTATTTTCTGATACGGGTGCCTCTTACTCTGTGCTACATCAAGAATTATTACCCGTAGATGATTTTTGTAATAGTTGTAGGAACTCTGGCAAGAGAAGTTTACTTTTTGGGGACCAATTAAATACAAGTTAGGAGAACAAGTAGGAATATATAAACTCTTGTACATGCCAGGTTCTCCAAAACCGTTACTCGGGCATGATGTATTAGAACAGTTGAATGTAGAGATTAAATTCAGTAGAGAAAATTGGAGCTAAGTGTCAAGCAAGACCAATTGACGGAAAATTTTAAGTCTGGCTTTAACACAAACTGGGAAAAGCAATGTTGTACCCCCAGAAGTTAGATAAATCCTAAATCAGGTATACACAGGATTGCAGGCATTGGGAATGCCTGGCAGAGCCAAAAATGCAGCCCTATAAAAGTTAAGTTAAAGACGGGAGCCAGCCCAACCAGGGTAAAGCAGTGCTCTTTAAGGATACAAGACTGTAGGAGGATAAAAGAAATAATAAATAACTTTTTGAATTTTGGATTATTAATTGGATAGAAACCTAAATAGAACACCCTGATCTTGCAAATGAAAAATTGGATGGCAAGAACTATAGTTTGGTACAAGATTTGAGGGCAATTGTTAGAAATGTTGAATATATACAGCCCATGGTGTATATCTTTATTAACCAAGTTAAGGAATAAGTAGGTGGGGTTTACCGTTCTGGATTTGAAGTACACCTTTTTTTTTTTTCTGCCTGGTTTTGCCAAAGAAAGTCTAAAATTATTTGCCTTTGAATAGGAAAACTCCAATAAGGGAAGAAGAAAAAAATAATAATAATAATTAAAACAAAATAATAGTAAATAAATAAGGGGAAAAAAAAAAAAAAAAAAAAACTCAGCTAACCCGGACAGTGTTACACAGGGTTGTGAGAACAGCCCAGTGATTTTTGAGAACTGGTCAACTTGTGAGCCTGAGATTTGGGTTCCTCCATCTCACAGTGGAACTTTACTGCAGTATATGGATACTACAGTAACCAAGGAGGACTGTGTACAGTGGACTGTGAGTTTGCTGAATTTCTTGATTTAAATGGCTATCAAGTTTCTCAACAGAAAGCACAACTGATCAAAGAGAAGGAAGCAGTTTGCTGAACACCCAGAACACCAACGCAGAGCTACCTCCAAGCCAGCAGTGTGCACTGCATGGAGGCTGTTTGTGCCAGTTGGTCGGACCTACAGGAGGAACCACTGGACGGCGATGGGGATTCCTGGATTCACTGACGGAAGCAGCTTTGTGAGACAAGGAAACTGTAAGGCAGGATATGCCATAACTGCTACTGACAAGGTAAATGAAGCCAAACCATTACCTGTGGGGACTTCTGCTCAGAAGGCTGAAAGAACTGCCTTGACAAGAACCTTAAATATATGGACAGATGCTAAATATGCTTTTGGGGTGGTACCCACTCATGGTACCATCTGGAAAGAGCGAGGTTTTCTTACACACATGGAAAACAAATTCAGCATGATGTAAATCTACCAAAGAGCAGCATGGCTGTTATACATTGTAAAGGACATCAGAAGAGTGACACTGTACAGGAAACTGGGAATATGATGGTGGATCAGGTGGCAAAACAGGCAGCTGAAGGAAAAGAAATTGGTGAGCTGGCTTTAATTCCAGACGGTAAACTTAAAATATCTGAACCTTAATCAGAACCTATAAGATATTGTAGGGAGGATAGGAATTTGGTGATTTAGAAGGGAAGAGAGCAAGCTGACAGGTGGGTGCATACCCAGATGGACACATTGTTGTGCCCTTTATTACTTTACAGAAATTTGTTCTAAGAGAACATAATAAAACATATGGGGGTACAGACATCAGAAAGTAACTGTACAATCCTAGTACCAGGAACAGGGTACAAGTGGGGCTTGTTGGGAGAGGGAATCTTTTAGGACAACAATTGCAAATTGATTTTTTTCAGAACTGCCTGGAAAAAGGAGGGTTTTGGTATATGCTAGTTCTAACAAATACCCTTTTCAGGGTGGCCAGAAGCATTCCCTTGCAGGACCAATCAAGCCAAAGAAATAACCACGGTATTGCTGCAGGAGATTATACCAAGGTTTGGGTGTCCTGCAACAATACCCTTCAACCAGGGAACTCACTTTATTGCAGAGATTGTCCAACAGATCAGTAAGCATTGGGAATAAATTGGCAATTGCACATATCACACAGACCACAGGCGAGTGGTCAAGTGAAAAAGATGAACTATCTAATTAAATCACAGGTTGTAAAACTGGGCCAGGAAGCTGGACTGTCCTAGCCAAAGTTGTTGCCTTTGGCTCTCCTTAGGAGCAGAATGAAACCTAGAGCCAAAGTGGGGTTAAGTCTTTCAAAATATTGTACAAAAGGCCTTATGTTGTACAAACAGGACCTCTACCCAGGTAGGGATGAAATACTGAGCATGTGGTAAGTTTACAAGAACAGCTTCAGGAAATAGAGAAACTGGTTCTAGGAACTAGAGGCCAAGGCCTTGACGGCTTGATACATAATATTTTAACAAGAGATTATATGTATATAGCAGATGTCTTTCACATTCGCCCCTGGAATCAAGGTGGATAAGTCTGTTCCAGGTGCTGCTAACATCCCGCACAGCAGTAAAAATTAAAGAACAAGCATTGTGTATACATCATACTAGAGTTAAGAAGGTCCGTCAAATACAATGGGAACTGAAGTCAGCTGGACCCTTAAAATTGTGAATCCAAAGACAGTAATATGGGCTCTTATAATTGTTAGAAATGTTAATTTGATTAAGTGCAGCATTTGATATAAATGCTTTTATATCTCTTGTGAAAAACATCATTGCAAAGTATACTTATATCAGTAATTGTTTGGTATGATTTGCGGAATCAAACTCTCTAACCCACGTAAGGTTATAAGAGCAGGTACGTCTTTATTTCAGCGCTGCGCCACACGCCGGGTGCAAGGGGGATCGCTCCTCCTAGCTTGCACACCGGAAAGTGAGATCCCGTTACATTTATAAGTCAATCCATACATATTCAGGAGTGTTACCCAAGACTCACTAACATATTCATCACCTTTCCGGGAGTTCATTTACATACTGTCCCCCTCCCCAGTGCATGCGCAGCAGCATCCATTGGATGAAGGCCCGACGTCTTCCTCCCCCTCTGGTGGTCGTTCCGGGATGAAGTCAGACGTCTTCCTCACCATGTCCTTCCGACCTTTGTCCCAGTTTTGGGCTCTTCTCCTGTCCTGCATACCTCAGCAATCTCTAATTCTGCCTATCCTTGCCTCCCCCTCACGTTCTCAGGGCCCTTTTCTGCTGACTAGAGACGGCTGTCTGTTGGGAGCGTATTTTGGGCTAGCAAAGGTTAAGCCATAAGTTCCCCTTGAGATAACAAGAGGTTAAACTAAGAAACGAATTCCCTAAGCTGAGCAATAAATTCCTCCTGAGTTAGCAAGAAGGGTTAAATTACGTGATGCTAATTTCTTTGAGTTAGTAAAGCCAAGCGATGTTACAGACCCCCCTTTCAACTTTCCCACTTTACTGTCTCAATTCCCCCCTTTTTCTTGAACCTAGCAAATTCTTTTGCTAAATTGCTCCATTTGGTAAAAGGGAAGTTTTGAAATAACTCCCACTTTCCACTTTCTGCCTTAGCTTGTGCTTTTTCCATTCCTCATAACTATCCCCAGAAGTTTTACATATCCATCACGCACATCTCATCGCAACACACATAAAAATGAGCAAGATGATTATAATAATACAAGCCACAAAGAGTTGCTTTAGCCATGTAAAGTTAGGTAACCAGCTGGTAAGTTTTTCCCACAATTCTGTGAATCCTAATGAGGTGTCATCCATCGTTACCTGATGAAGTAATTTAGTGTGCTCCCATATTGCCTGTAGATCAGTTTCTATCCTTCGAGTATAAGCACAACAACTCTGATTAATTATCACACAAACCCCTCCCTCTTTGGCTGTTAGGAGATCCAATGCCATTCTATTTTGTTCCAATCAATTTGGAGGCAGTGCTTTTTGTGCCTGCCCATCCCCACATAACCACCAGTATCCATAAGGTCATGGATTAGACGTACCCTCTTGGTGGGTAAAAGATGTTCCCATTCCCACAATCCCAACTACATCCTATACCTGTTAAATTTTACCACCCGACTTTCATACTAATTTCGCTATCATTTTCCTTATCCACGAAGACAGATTTAGAGGAATTAATAATCAACAGATCAAACTTGGGGCCCTTTTGTAATTTATCCTCTATTCCATACTTACATTCCTTGTGTTCCACCCAATTTGGAATTGTCCAATTTAGTGCTACTACCCCATAGACTTGCACCCCCCTGCTCTGGGGAGGGCCGTACATATCCAACAATTTGTTAGGTTAAAATTTTGGGCCACTGCCCGAGTAGCTATTACCTTCCCAGGCTAAAGCAAATCTTATAAGGTTAATTACAATGCATAGTTTATACATTTTTCTTAATTGTTAGTCGGAGGGGTCCTTTCTCCTCGCAGTCCACTGTGGTCGGACCGTCTTCTTCAGGCGCTTCCTCGGGCATGCCATGCCTTGTTCTCTGGTTTGATCTTGTGCAGGATCTTCTTGTAACGTGTATGACAAAATATACATATATACACCTATGTACAGAGCCCACATACCAAACAATTACTGCAATGATGTTTTCCACAAGAGATATATAAGCATTTACATCAAATGCTGCACTTAATCAAATTAACATTTCTAACAATTATAAGAGCCCATATTACTGTCTTTGGATTCACAATTTTAAGGGTCCAGCTGGCTTCAGTTCCCATTGTACTTGAGGGATCAAGCTGTCAAGGCCTTGGGCTCTAGTTCCTAGAACCAGTTTCTCTATTTCCTGAAGCTTTTCTTGTAGATTACTCAGTATTTCACTCCCTACCTGGGTAGAGATAAGGCCTTTTGTACAGTATTTTGAAGGACTTAACCCCTCTTTGGCTCTAGGTTTCCTAAGGAGAGCCAAAGGCAACAACTGTGGCCAGGATAGTCCAGCTTCCTGGGCCAGTTTTACAACCTGTGATTTAATTCCAATGTATTCCCAATGCTTACTGACCTATTGGACCATCTCTGCAATAAAGTGAGTTCCCTGGTTGAAGGGTATTGCTGCAGGACATCCAAACCTTGGTATAATCTCCTGCAGCAATACCTTGGTTATTTCTTTGGCTTTATTGGTCCTGCAAGGGAATGCTTCTGGCCACCCTGAAAAGGGTATTTGTTAGAACTAGCATATACTGAAACCCTCCTTTTTCCTGACAGTTCTGAAAAAATCAATTTACAATTGTTGTTCTAAAAGATTCCCTTTCCCAACAAGCCCCACTTGTACCCTGTTCCTGGTACTAGGATTGTACAGTTACTTTCTGATGTCTGTACCCCCATATGTTTTATTATGTTCCCTTAGAACCAATTTCTATAAAATAATAAAGGGCACAATAATGTGTCCATCTGGGTATGCACCCACCTGTCAGTTTGCTCTCTTCCCTTTTAAATCAATAAATTCCTATCCTGTCTATAATACCTTATAGGTTCTGATTAAGGTTCAGATATTTTAAGTTTACCGTCTGGAATTAAAGCCAGTTCACCAATTTCTTTTCCTTCAGCTGCCTGTTTTGCCACCTGATCCACCATCATACTCCCGGTTGCCTGTACAGTGTCACTCTTCTGATGTCCTTTACAATGTATAACAGCCACGCCGCTCTTTGGGAGATTTTCATCATACTGAATTTGTTTTCCATGTGTGTGTAAGAAAACCTCGCTCTTTCCAGATGGTACCATGAGTGGATACCACCCCAAAAACATATTTAGTTCTTGTCAAGGCAGTTATTTCAGCCTTCTGAGCAGAAGTAATGGTTTTGCTTCAATTACCTTGTCAGTAGCAGTTACTGCATGTCCTGCTTACAGTTTCACAAAGCTGCTTCCGTCCTCAGCGTCGTCCAGCGGTTCCTCCTGTAGGTCTGACCAACTGGCACAAACAGTCTCCATGCAGTGCACACTGCTGGCTTGGAGGTAGCTCTGCATTGGTGTTCTGGGTGTTCAGCAAACTGCTTCCTTCTCTTTGATCAGTTCTGCTTTCTGTTGAGAAACTTGATAGCCATTTAAGTCAAGAAATTCAGCAAACTCAGTCCACTGTACACAGTCCTCCTTTGTTACTGCAGTATCCACATACTGTAGACTTTCTTTGGCAAAACCAGGCAGAAAAAGGTGTACTTCAAATCCAGAACGGTAAACCCCACCTACTTATTCCTTAACTTGGTTCAACATTTCTATTAATTGCCCTCAAATCTTGTACCAAACTATAACTCTTGCCATCCAATTTTTCATTTGCAAGGTCAGGGTGTTCTATTTGGATTTCTATCCAATTAATAATCCAAAATTCATAAAGTTATCTATTATTTCTTTTATCCTCCTACAGTCTTGTATCCTCAAAGGGCACTGCTTTACCCTGGTTGGGCTGGCTCCCGTCTTTAACTTAACTTTTATTGGGCTGCATTTTGGCTCTGCCAGGCATTTCTGATGCCTGCAATCCTGTGTATACCTGATTTAGGATTTACCTAACTTCTATGGGTACAACATTGCTTTTCCCAGTTTGTGTTAAAGCCAAACTTAAAATTTTCCATTAATTGGTCTTGCTTGATACTTAGCTCCAATTTTCTCTACTGAATTTAATCTCTTTACCTCTTTATTCTGCTTCCCTAGCTGTAATTTAACCAGTGGATCTGCTAGGGTAAACTTCCCAAATTCCCATCCTTCATTTTTACAACCAGAGGCGGTTCCCTCTTTCTCAGTAATTCACACATTACTTTCATTGCAGTGGGGCAGAGCCCTCCCCGGGCTCTTCCAGCCCCCCCACCCCCCTATCTCTGAGTGGATCCCTGGGTCCTACGCCCTACTCTAGTGCTGCGACAGTAACAGCTGCTGTTACTCCCAATTTCCTTACTATCTCTGTTTCTCAATCAGTTTTTGTTTGTTTGTTTTTCCTTCATATCTCTCATCTCTACATCCCTGTCACACCCTGCTCATCCTTGCCTTCCTCAGCCTGTGTCCTTCCCAAACTTTTCACTTTCCAAACTCGCATCATTACATAAACTACTAACATCATATTTCAGTTTTACCTCCTCCTCTCCAGAGGCTTCCAGTGCTAACACTGGGATTTCGGGTTTCCCAGACCTCTACAGAGGCTATTCTCACTTCCCCCTTCACAAGTACAGCAGTCTCCGTCCCGGCTCTCTCTCTCACACCAAGTACTGCTCGCGGGGGAACGGTGCAGGGGTTGCTCTCACGCCAGCAAGGATTAACTCACTTTCTCTGTAACCCTTTTTCCTTTGTTCCACTCTTAGTACCCTCATTTACACTTGCAGTTACACTCAATTCTATACCATTAACAATTACACTTTCTTATATCATCAAAACAGTTTGTCTCATTCCCTTTGAAATGCACAAATCTAACCATATAGTTCTTCAGTTTCCATAAATACCCTTAATACCATATAACTTTCCCTTAACAATCTGTGTCATTTGGTTATAAACACCTCACCACAGAAACAGCACTGATTGACCCACCTCCCTCACACATCTCCTTGCAAACGGAACACAATATTACATAAATGAGTTGATATTCATTCCCCATTCATACACTAGAGGATCTTGTGGTGCCCGAGTTCAACATCCCATTTAGGGGCCACTTTTCCCATCATCCAATTTATACATTAACCATCATTGATTACAATATTTTATCAGAGTTTTCTTACTTAGAGTGCCCCCAGGTCCCCCTGCAGTATCTCGCCATTGTGCCAGAATACATCCGAGGGGTGTTCTTTTAGGTATTTCCTTTCTCTGTGACCCTCCCATCATGTTGTCTCACTGGTTTGTTATTGCCCTAAGGTTTCCACAAGTAACTCTCAATACTCTAAAATTTCCCCACGCCAGTCCGTGATGCTCGGTCCACCACTCACGGTGGCACTCTGGACACAAATGACGCCACCAACCCCGATATATTTCTTCACACACTAGACAACATATAATATAAATGGGGCAACACTCGTTTTCAGGGTGGAATGCACACCTTTCCTCAGGCCCCTCTTCCCAATTTATAAAGTATAAATTCCCATCACCATCACAATCCATAAACAGAAAACCCGTACGGACGGACAAACAACAGAAAAAGACAACTTTCGCTTCGTCCGTCTCCGGCCGTTTCCCTCGCGGGAGCACGGAACCGCGGATCGGGGACTCCGCTCTCGCTCCGTAGCTTAGCTACGTCTCAATCACACCACACTCATCCCGACACTTAGGTTTGCTAGCTCAGGTACCACCTTAGTTCATATGTTTAAAGGATATCCCAAAATATCAATGACAGTTATTCAAATACACAGTACTGGACATTTACAGCAGATGACAACAACTGCGCAGATTACTATTCCTACCACCGCGGCTACAATAATGTAGGTTATCATCTGACAGGTATCAGCACTATACCTCGCTAACCCCGGGTGGGACTCTAACCCACAATCTCTAGAATTAGCGTGAGTTCCAGATTGTTATGAACTCGTGATTACTAATGCCCAATCATTAGTCTAGCTTCCAAGTGCTAGCCAGAGGTGGGACTCGAACCCACAATCCCTGGAATCAGATATAGTGCTTTACGATACCTGCCCCTCTGGTAATTACCTTCCCGTCCCGTACCTCTGGACTAGTCCATCCTCAGGGTAAAACCCTCCCGCGTGGGGCGTCCCCGCACGTCTTACGGAGTCCCCTGCTCCTGCGTACGCCTTACGGAGCCTTCCCTTTAAACATACCTGGTCCGCTGCCAGATGGTCCTTGTCTATCCCCGCAGTGATCAGATGAGAAGGGGGAGTCCTTCCAAGAATTCTCAGGGCGCGCCAAAGGCGTCCCCCTCCTCAACTGGTCCTGCAGCCGAACAGAGATTGTCCCATCTGGGGTGCCAAATTGATTTGCGGAATCAAACTCTCTAACCCACGTAAGGTTATAAGAGCAGGTACGTCTTTATTTCAGCGCTGCGCCACACGCCGGGTGCAAGGGGGATCGCTCCTCCTAGCTTGCACACCGGAAAGTGAGATCCCGTTACATTTATAAGTCAATCCATACATATTCAGGAGTGTTACCCAAGACTCACTAACATATTCATCACCTTTCCGGGAGTTCATTTACATACTGTCCCCCTCCCCAGTGCATGCGCAGCAGCATCCATTGGATGAAGGCCCGACGTCTTCCTCCCCCTCTGGTGGTCGTTCCGGGATGAAGTCAGACGTCTTCCTCACCATGTCCTTCCGACCTTTGTCCCAGTTTTGGGCTCTTCTCCCGTCCTGCATACCTCAGCAATCTCTAATTCTGCCTATCCTTGCCTCCCCCTCACGTTCTCAGGGCCCTTTTCTGCTGACTAGAGACGGCTGTCTGTTGGGAGCGTATTTTGGGCTAGCAAAGGTTAAGCCATAAGTTCCCCTTGAGATAACAAGAGGTTAAACTAAGAAACGAATTCCCTAAGCTGAGCAATAAATTCCTCCTGAGTTAGCAAGAAGGGTTAAATTACGTGATGCTAATTTCTTTGAGTTAGTAAAGCCAAGCGATGTTACAGACCCCCCTTTCATCTTTCCCACTTTACTGTCTCAGGTATGTGGGCAAGCTAAGGATTTAAACTTTTCACTTTTTGTTGTCCTGATGATTTTAAGGCGAGAAATCAAATTGTTGCAGGGTTTGAGTCACTGTCCTGATGGGTGATGATCAACAAGAATGTAGATTGGATTAACTACATTTGTTATAACTAGTGGAGATTTACAAATTATACAAAAGAGTGCAATAAAGGGAATTGCAGAACAGTTAGATGCCATAAGTAGGATGGCCTGGAAAAATAGGATCTCCTAAGATAAAGAAAGTGGAGAAGAGGGAGATGTCTATAAAAGTGAAACTTAAAAAAAAAAAAAAAATTTTGCAGAAATCAACAGTGTATGAAAAAAAAAAAGGGGGGGAATTGTGGGAATCAAATGTTGTTTCTGCATTAGAATTGGATAATATTTTATTTCATGAACTCTGTTGTCATAGTTCCTTTTGGGAGTCCTTCTACTTAACTTGGGGAAGAACTCTGATAGTTTACATCGCTTATCTTCTAGACAAACCCTCCCAGGAATGCACGCTCTGTATATAGGTGTATATATGTATATTTTGTCACACACATTGCAAGAAGATCCTGCACGAGATCAAACCAGAGAACAAAGCATGGTATGCCGAGGAAGCCCTGAAGAGACATCTGAAGGCCTGGCATCATCCCCCCCCCGGTGCTCTTTGTTTAACGAAGACTTCGGAGACAATCACCATATCAATACAAGAAGAGCACCGAGACATCTTGGAAACAACAGGATGGCTACACCAGATAACACACGAATCAACAAACGTCAACTGATAAGATTGTGAACCTGGAGTACCCAGCCAATGGGGAAACAGGGCAGGGGGATGGATAAAGGGAAAAACAGGGTATAAAGATTGTCATCTTGTGTCCATAGGTGCGCTCCTGCTTGCGGGACGCCCGCCATTGCAATCGCGAATAAAATCTGCTTTTATCAGAGATACCGTCCTGGCAAAAATTATTTGGATGTTTCCAACACTAACCCAGAAGGGTAACCCTTCACTCTTAAGCCTAACCAAAATGGGTAACCCATAACCCTTACCCAAAAGGTTAACTCTTAACCTTTAGCCCTATCTACAAAGTTTAACCCTTTACCCTAACTCAGAAGTGTGTCCCTTGTCTCTTAACACTAACTCAAAAGAATTACCCTTAACCTCACGCTAATTGCTAATGCTTAACTCTATTGCAAAACAATAACCCTTATTCTTCACAAAAATTTGCAACCCTTACTGCTAACCCATGCATGTGACCCTTAACCCTATCCAAAAAGGCTTACTCTTTTCCCTAACTCAAAAGGGTAACCCTTAATCCTAGCCCAAACCCAAATAGGCTAACTCTTAATGCTAGCAGGAACTTGAGCCCTTAGCAATTACCCTCAAGGGTAACCCCTAACCCTCATCCAAGAGTGTAACTATTATCCTGAGTAAGGAAAGGACAAGATAAGGATTAACTCTTGTTTAGGAATGTAGGTAAGCAGGATGTGTGGTCAGATAAGAAAAGGGCATCTGGAAACTCTGTTGACACAAGGAATGGGTCAGGATCGGATTACTTCTGTCAGAGACAATGGGTCTTCTCCCACGCAAAGGAGACCCCCACTGCTCATGGCCGGACCATATGTTGATACGTCAGGAATGTAATGAATACGCACGTGAATTCCACTGATTGTGTATTCATTCGGCCTATATCTGTACAAGCTTCTTCCTTACGGTGTGCAAGTTTGGAGGAGCTATCCCCCTTGCACCCAGCTTGGTGCCAAATGCTGAATAAAACATACCTGCTTTATAACCTAACTCTGGGTTATAGAGTTTGATTCCACGAGTCAATCCCTTTACCCTAACCAGAATAGAAAATCAATAACCTTTAACCCAAACCAAATGTGGTAACTCTCAACCCTAAACCCTAACCCAAAAGGGTAAACCTTAACCCTTAACATCAACCAAAAAGGGTTACCCTTAACACTAACCTGGAAGGGTAACCCCTAGCCATAACCCAGAAGGGTTATGCCTTCTTAAGCCTTATCCAAAAGGGCAATCTTTAACAGTAACCAGAATGGGTAAGCCAAAACACAGCCTCATACCAGACTGTATGGTATGTGTCTGTGAAGAAACAAACCAACTCTGTTCCTGTGGCCAGTATCTAACACAGTTCTCTTTATGCCTGCTCCATAGCAGGAAAACACACGTTCAGCTTCTGAGCATCAATTTGCAATGTTCAGACACAGAAGGACAAGGAGCAGTGAAGCAGGCAGTGACCAGCCAATTTCTTGTGGCCCAGGCCACACTGATCATGAAGGCACAGGGTGCCCAGCACAGACAGAGTTCTACCTGAGGCTGCAAAACAGGTGCATGATTCCCATGGACGTCACTCCTGGGTGCCATCTCCTTGTGGAAAAGCTTGTAGGCTTGGCACTCTGGCAGCAAATGCTTTTAGGTAAGGTCTTCTGTATGGATGGAATTGTGCAGGAAGAGAGGTTTTTCTGAAACAAAAAGGCCTTTATACAGTGATCTCTGGTTACTGCTCATGCTGTTTGCTGTGAAAAAGCATGGATGTGTGTCAAGAACCAGTATCAGCCCATCACTACCAGTGATAGTAAACCTACTGTCATTTGTACCCTTTGTTATTCCAAATAACTTTTGTGCAATAACAAAGGATGGAGCTCACCCGCAAGGCCAGGAGGCATCATGTTTCCTTTGAGACATCTCTTGTTCCTTAAAAAATGGGAAGCTCTCTTTAGAAGGAAAACAAAGAATAGACATCTGCTCCCCAAGCTCCCTGGGAATGTGTGTTCTCCCTCCCAGCCTCTTAAGGTGGCCATCACGAAGAGGGAATTGGTGTTCCAGGAGTGTCTACTGTGCTAAAAGCATCCAGACAAACTCAGGGCTAAAGAGGAATCCAAGGCCAAGCACCAGACCTGGGCCAAGTAAAGGCAGCCAATCTTTGTGATGTGTTGCTCTTGTTTCATAGTCGCCTTTGTATTTTCCTTGGATGGCTGCAGTGGTACTTGCTACTTTGGTCAATGGTGTCATTAATGGAATACAAACTGTCACGATTCCTGCTGTTCTTCCTGTTCCTGACTTGTTACAGGCATCGCAGCTCACCATGAGCCATCCGCACACGAGCACCTGGACAGCAGGCAGAAGGGAGCTCCAGACCACATGGAACAGACACACATGGGAGTTTGTCCAGCAGACACATCACGAGGGTTTCCAAGAAGGGCTGAGGTCTGCGCTGGGAGCAGAACAACCCCATTCACCTGGCCAGGTTGCGCCCTGGGCAACAGAGCAGCTTCCACGTGAGCCATGGAATCTCCTCGTTCTGGAAAAGGGGCAGAACCTGTAGAGATTCCAGACATGAGATGAGAAGATGGGGCTAGGAACATAATGCAGTATCCCTCTGCGGAGAAGTTGAGGGAGCCATAACTCTGGTATCTGTCAAAGGAGAGGCACAAAAAGAACCCCTAAAAACCCAAATATCTATCTACCTATAAGTACTACATCCATAAGACGTGGAAAGGAGCCTTGTCAAAGACCCTGGCAGTGCTGAGAGATAAGAGCAAATGCCAACAGTGAGCCAGTGTGTAAGGTGAGACTCCATAGCAACTGCCTCGGGGCAGGCTGTTGCCTGCTCTCCGGAAGGCATCAACAATTACCCTGTGCAGTTTCTCGGTACCGTTGCATTTGCTGCAGCCTCACGGCACAGCTTCATTGTACCGCCAGCCTCTGCTGCCATGTTGGTTCTCCTGGATGTGCTCAGTGCTGGAAGGCCCTTCCTTCCAAGTGCTGGAGGCCTCCTTCCCTGCCTCCCTGTGTGCCCTCATTCAGGGCATAGCTCTGAAGAGGAGCTCAAGGACGCCTCTTCACGTACCAAGCCTCCCCAGCATTCCCTGCTCTGCTGGGAGCTTGGGTGACCGTCCAGTTAGACAAGCAAGCTGAGGCTGGGCCCAAGGAGGCCCTCCCTGGCGTGCGGCTCTCCGACTGCTTCCCTTGCACCAAGTGCTGGCCCCAGCCCTATGCTAGAACCCAATGGCAATGGTCACAGCAGCAGCTTTAGAATAGGATGTTTTTATTGGTGTCAAAGTTGGAATTTTCAATGAACCTGAGCCCTCAGCACCGGTAACAGGGGCACTGGATGGCTCAGGAGAATCCTAAGGGCTGCAGGAATCTAGAGAAGAGATGTCATCACTGGAAGAGCTGTTGGAACATGTGGGCTGAAGGGAGGGGTCTGTTCTGATTCTGCTGCACAGCTGGGCAAATTCTGCTTCAAAAGCCCAGGAGAATGGGGTGGAGGAGTAATTTCTTAGGTCGAGTGCATCCTCCTTTCCAGCCTCCCCCAGCTCCGCTCCGCCTTTGCCTCCGCTCTGATCGCTCTCCCAGTCGGTGTCAGGATGAGCTTGTCCTGCAGCTGCCCGTTCTCTCTTGCGTGCCCTGTGGGAATGAGTTTCAGAAAGCACTGCTCACTGATAGGAAGCGAGGGGATGCTTGAAAGGCCTTGCAACATAAATCCTGGCAGTGTACTGCCAGCAGCTGATCTGGCCATCAGGATCCTGTCACCACAAACACTTCGTAGCCAAATGCAGCGATACAGTGCCTTGGGGAAAAGTCAACTCACCGATATTTTTTCCACATCCACAGCATAGGAACACAGGCCAGCGTCAGCACGGACAGCAGCACGGCTGGGACCAAAGCAATCACTGGGATGTGGTATTTTTGCAGCTCCTTGCCAACAGCAGCCTTCGTCATTTTCCCAGCATCCACCCCTGGAAGAACCCAGACAGTGCCGCAGGTTACTGTCATCTGCAATGCAGATGATCTCCCAGTGCGCTCCATGGAACCGAGAGATTTCCTTTTTCATCAGCGGGTACCTCCGTCTCTGGTGTATAAGCACCAGAGGACAAGAAGAGTTGCTTCCACTTCCCGTTGGGTAGGGAGAGGCTGCACCGGCACTGCCCATCCATTCCTCTGGGCTGAGGGCCGGGGCTCTGCCCTGGGGGCTGGGCTTTGTCCGTGGGGAGCGCTGCAGAGCAGAAACCCTCACACTTTCCCCAGCACGCATGTCCTGAGCTCTCCCCCAGGACATCCCCCAGGCTGAAGGTCGGCCTCCAGCCAGCACAAGGCACAGCTGGACCCAGCCCAGTGGAGAAACACTCCTGCAGGCTCCTTCCACGCAGGGCTCATCGCCCTCGGGCTCCTTTGTAGCATGTGCTCTGCAGTAACACGCTCAGGTTTGGCTGCTGGCCTGGTGTGCAAGGGCAGGCAGGAAGAGCCTGGTGGCACACAGTGATTCCGGTTGGTGACACCGGATGACCACGGGACTGAAATTACCTGGCAAACCAGCTGCTTCTTCTGCCTGAGGTTTTCGGTCAGAGACTGGCTGTGTGTCACTGCTGCCCTTCTGCAGCGGCTCCTTCTGCACAGTCTCCTGGTCAGTCGCTTTAGTCCCGCCACGCTCAGCCTTCCCTATTTTCATCACGGGTTTCCTTAGGACAGGGGATGACCACCAGGTGTAATGCCCTCTTCTAGATGTATCCTTTCCTCTTTTTGGACCTGAACAGAACGCATGAAGTTACATCTCCTGTGCCGAGGACACGGCAAGGCCCTCCCTGGGGGCACTTCTGCAGCCCAGGACCCATGAAAAGTTTCCCTACGCAACGGCATCACTGTGGAGCACAGTGCAGCATACCAGGGGATGGTGCAAGGGAAGGGCAGACACGCGCAGGACTCCGCTCTCACACCTGCCGAGAGACCTGGCCGACATTTGGCCTGTGGGCTGGCAGCTCTCAAAGGAACTAAAAAGCCATGGCATACCCGTGTGATCTGCCAGAGTTTCGGTCCTGGGACTCGGAGGGGAAGCTGGATGACCTTCACTTCCAGTCACACCTGCAAGCAAGCACAGGACAGAGCGACTCTACTTAGACGTTCTGCCCGTCAGAATGACAGAGCATGCAGCTAAAACAGGAGATGCCTTCATGACGCTGTTCTCTCCCTTCCACACAGGAGCAGCCTGGAAACAGATCCTGGGTGCCCACGTGGGGAACCACGATTGTACAAATCTAACACTGTGTGGAGCTACCCAGAGGCACATCCTCCTGGAGCTCACGCCAGCTCTAAACTCAACTGCACCATGGCTGCCAGCTCTGCAGAAGGCACTGGGAGCAGCTGAGGGCTGAAGTGGCCGGCAAAGACAGCTTTGCAAGGCACGGCACTTCACGTACATCACTCAGCCTGACCCACAACCTCCCTTCCCTTATGCAAAGGAACTATGAAGTCACAATTAATATACGCACCAGGGAATGCCTTATCCAGATCCTTCTCTATTTCCTGGAGGGCAGAGGAATGTTGTTCTGTTCTCAATTCCTCCTTCCATTTCTCAGGACCTGAACAGAAAGTTCTAAGATAAATTTCAGGCAAACCAAGTTCTGATCTGAGTGCTCTTTTTGGTGAAGTCAGTGAAGGCAGACTATCCACCTCTGGGATGCCAGTGGGACGCCAGTCGAGGATCTGGCAATGCCCTCTGTGGAGGCACGTCTACAACCAAAGAACCACGGGAACATTCCTTCATACACTGCAATGGACACAACTGCATAATGGCATCACTGAGGGACAGGTGGGAAGGGCAGGGGACTACTCCACAACCCTCTTCTCTCTCTTCAAGGCAGGAGCACCTTGAAAACAGTTGCTGGGTGCCTGCAGTGGCGCCGTGCTATTAAAAGATAACCATGTGTGGAACTGCACAGGGAAAGGGATGGAGATGGAAAGGGGAAGACCTAAAGTCCCTTTCCTTCCAGTGACTGAACTGTGGGATTGCCCTGAGTCTCTTGGAACAGATTAAGCTGAGACTTCGACAAGCCACTGCCTACGGACACAGCTGTCATCAAGGGCAGATGAGAAACGTTCCCATTGCACGTGGCCACCTCTCTCTTCCTTAGTAACCTACAGTGACTACAAGGGGCACTACAAGGTAGTGACACGCGAGCCAGATGCAGGACAAAAGGTCCCAAGTTGCAGAGGGGCCAGGTGACCTGCTGGCTGGCATTCAGCAGCTTTCAAAATGCTTTCTCCAGGCCATGGGCAAGAGCCCTCAGAGGCCTCACGGAACAATATTCAGCCCCCCTTGAGGCTTTCTTACGGGGAGACCTCTGAGTCAGAGAGACAAAGGCAGCACCGGGAGCACGCAGCACCCAAGAATCAGTGGACACCATGCATTTCAACCAGCATTTTCACGCTGGCCAGTGAAGAGTGATAGCTTGCTGAGCTATCTCCACCAAGTATGAACAGATATCAAGGAAATGAAGACAGGGGACTTGCCTCTGGAGTCCACCCCAGGCTCAGGGACCAGATTCCACTCTGCCATTAGATCTTGAGGGCCTGCAGGGACAAGTGAGATCAGACACAAGTGAGCAGAGCAGAGCTTCCTCTGCATGTCGGGCCCTTCTTTTTCCTCAGTGAGCTGCAGGGTGGGGTGGCGGGTCAGGGAACGACATGGCCCAGATAAGAAGGTCTGGCTTCTCTCAGCTGAAGAGAGGCAGTGGTAGCCTTCCCACTGAAATGTGGCAGCTCTCCCAGTAAGAAAATACTCATGACTGATCTGTGCAAGACCTCCAAGCTACAAGCAGGTTAGGAAGACCTTGAGAGGACCTGAAATAAAATTGTATGCTAGTGGGGCACAGATTTTTCTGCCTTCACGAAAACAGGCACTCAGAACCTACTTCTGGGTTGATCCCGAGGCACAAAATCTCCATTCAGACTACCAGCAGAATAGGTCGGTTCACCACCAACGTCAGCATCTAGAATCAAGAAGAAGTGATTAGAGAAGTTCCCATTGCTGGGGATGTTGTGGTCTTCTTCTCCCTTAGAAACTGGAGCTGGGTCAGGTAGTGGGGCGGGAGAAAGACTCAGGTCACGATTTCACGGTTGCAGAGCGGCCGGGAGGACCTCTTGGCTGCCACCTGGCAGCTTGCCTAATGCGCTCTCCATGCCACGTGCAACAACCCTTACGGACCGCATGGAAGAAGCAGCAGCCCCTCGGGACTTGCTTACTGGGATGCCTCTGGTGTACACAAAGGAAGGTCACGCCGAAGCACCGGAGGAAAACACACCTGTGTCTTCCTCTGGGCTGTGGCTCGGGGCTCTGTGTTGGGAACTGGGATTCGTCTATGGGGAGCACCACGAGGCTGGAGCAGAAATGCTCAGGCTTTTCCCAGCACACATCTTCAGAGCCCTCCCCCAGGACATCACCCAGGATGAAGGCTGTGCTCCAGCCAGCAAGCGGCAGAGCCATGGCCCGGCACGGCTGGAGCCAGCCCTGGGGAACAGCGCTGCCACGGGCTCTTGCTTGGCTCCTGCGGTGCTGCCCGTCACCCTCTGCGTAACGTCCACCATGGAAGGTAGCCCCAGGGAGGGGTGGTGTAGGGCCGTGGCGACGGCCCAACTTCAGTTTTGGCCCCGTCTCTGCCCACTCACCTGCTGCCTGTGCTCGAAGCGGAGCAGCACAAACCTCGCAGGAACGCAGGGCCATCAGTAGGAGGAGCACGACAAGGCGGGCAGGGGCCGTGGCCCCCCACACTCGTGCCATGCTGCCACCACCACCGCTGCAGCCACAGCAAGTGATGCAGGTGGGGCAGGCACGGAGCTATGCCTGTGTCATGGGACAGCATCACAGCTGGGCCTTGTGACATCACAGCTCTGCGCATTGTGACCTCACGGCCCCGTGAAGCCGGGTGGAGGCTCCCCGCCCCTCTCCTGATGCGCTGCACCAGGGCTGCTGGGGCCGGTGCTTACATCATAGAAACACGGAATCATGGAACGGCTGGGGTAGGAAGGGACGTCAAAGAGCTTTTACCTCCAACCCCGCTGCCGTGGGCAGGGATACCACCCGCTGAGTCAGCCTGCCCAGAGCTCCCTCTAGCCTGGCCTTGAACGCGTCCAGGGACAGGGCACCCACAACTTTGCTTGGCAAACTTTTATAGTGCCTCGACAACCCCGAGAGGGAATGCTTTCCAGCTCGGAGTGCCCATGACACCTCGGGCCACCGAGGACGAGATGTGATATTGAAACGTGGTCTGGATCCAGGACGCTATTGCACAGGTTACCCACGCATGTGAAACATGCTGCAGTTCAGCAAACCAAGCGGATAAAGCCTCTCTGGTACAAAGGATGAATGCTGAAATACAAACACAGGGAGGCAGACCCTCCCACAAACCTGCCAAGTCTAGTGTCATGTGCTTCCATTTTTGTCAATAGATCTGCAGTTTCACCTATTTTCTTTCAGTTTTCCAGTACCTTGCCTAAGGACATCCCCTTGCCTACACCAGGCGTTTTTCCCATTGTTAGTGTGCTTCCATACCTGAACTTAGTAGTGGCAATGTAAGACTCGCCGGTTTGCACCTCCCGTCCGCAAAGTCCCAGTGAGCTCACCCACTGCTGGCAGCCGGACGTCTGGTGGCGAGAGGGTCTGACGGCCATCACCTACGGGGTCCCACCTGGGTCTCTGGAAACTGCGGCAGCAGCTGCCCTCCTGCCACCTTGCGTAGGAGGAATCACGCTGCTGCCACCTCCAACATAGTCTGGTTCAAGCCCCGACTTCTGCTTTCCGTAGATCAGATTGACTGTCCTTCATCCTCATTTATTTGCAGGTCTTGAGATTTACAGCTCAAGCTGAGCGTCTCCTCGGAGGAACCTCGTTACTTTCAATCCCGTAGTTTTTACGTGTTGCCATGACCCCGTCCGCACACATTTCCAACTCTAATTGTCCTTTCTGACCAATCTAATTTTCTGGGCCCGGCTTCTCTCCCTCCTTCGTTCATCCATTCATCCAGTTCTAGGCGGTGCTTCTTGGGCGGCATCTAGCAATGAGGGGAAAGCTACATTTCTGCACAGCCTAATGCCTCATTTACTTTAGTCAGTAGTGCTACATCTCTTCCTTCAGTATCTGCGCAGGATTGCCCTGTCCCAGGTGCAGAATCCCGTGGTTGCTTGCTGTTTATCTTGCTCCACAGCTTCTGCTCTGAGCAGTTTTTCTTGTATTCCCACAGTTCCTCTTGTTAAATTTCCTATGTTTGGTGATTGCCCTCTAGTTTGACCAGATCTCTGTGCAAGGCCTCTACTCTTGGGGCTGCGTGAGCCACGCAGGTTGTGACCGTTGCTGCTGCACGTGCTGTTCCCGGCAGCCTGAGGGAAGCCCTGACAATGTGTGATCTCCTGAAGGAAAATCCCGGAGCTGACAGCTCATGCCAGCTCCCAGAAGAGTGACCACCCTCTCTCTCAGTGAAGAACCTTTTCCTAAGATCCATTCTGAATTTCCCCCATTGATGCTTCATGCAGTTCCCTCAGGTCCCATCGCTGGTCACCAGAGAGAAGCGATCAGTGTCTTCTTCCCTATTTCCCTTTGTGAGGAAGCTGTAGACCACCCTGAGATTAGCTCTTGATATCACAGAATCACAGAATTGCAGGGCTTGGAAGGGACCTCAAGAGATCATTGAGTCCAACCCCCCTGCTAAAGCAGGTTCCCTACAGTAGGTCGCACAGGTAGGCATCCAGGCACATCTTGGATATCTCCATAGAAGGAGACTCCAGAACCTGTCTGGGCAACCTGTTCCAGTTCTCTGTCACCCTTACCGTAAAAAGTTCTTCCACACGCTTGTATGGAACTTCCTATGTTCAAGTTTTGGGCCTCCGCTCCTCGTCCTACTGCGACACACCACCGAGAAGAGCCTGGCCTCATCCACTTGCCTCCCAGCTCCCTTTAGGTATTAATCAACATGAAGCAGACGTCCCCTCCCCAGCCTTCTTTTGCCCAGGCTGAACAGACCCAGCTTGGTCAGCCTTTCCTCATCAGGGATGTGCTCCAGGTCCTTCATCATCTTTGTGGCCCTCTGCCAGACTCCTTCTAGGAGATCCCTGCCTTTTTTGATCTGGGGAGCCCAGAACTGGACACGGTATTCTAGATGTGGCCTCAGCTGTGCAGAGCAGAGCAGAGCAGAGCAGAGGGAGCGGATCACCTCCCTTGGCCTGCTGGTCACGCTCTTTTTGATGTGCCCCAGGATACCATTGGCCTTCTTGGCCCAAGGGCACGCTGCTGGCTCAGGGCCAGCCTGCTGTCCACCAGAACCCCCAGGTCCTTCTCTGCAGATATCCTGTTCTCTAAGCAGAACAAACCAAGTGACCTCACACGTATTGCCCTCTAGACTTCCACCATCTTTGATGCCCTCCTCTGGGCACTCCCTCCCCCAACTTTTCAGTCTTTGCTATATTGTGGCACCCAAAACTGCACACGGGAGTTGAGCTGAGGCCGCCCAGCACAGGGCAGAGCAAGATAATTTCTTCTCTTGATCAGCCAGCAGTGCCGTGCCTTTTGCCCAACAGGATGCAGTCGGCCTGTATTACCGCCTGCTTGACCAGGGCGTGCAGTTGACCCACGTTCAACCTGTCACCAACCAGAAGCCCCAGGTCCCTTTCCACAGAGCTCTTCCGCAGCCCCTCTTCCCCCAGTCCGTACATATAGCCGGCGTTGTCCTGCCCCAGCTGCAGAATCCTTCCCGGCTCCGGCCTTCCTGTGAGCACGGGGAAGGCACAGGAGGCGGCTGCTGCAGGTGCCGCAGGCCGCAACCCTGCGTCTGCTCAGCTGTGGGGAGCCGACCCCAAAGTGCGCTCTCTCAGGCAGTCTCTCAGCACTCCAGCTGCACTCACTGCCCTCACTGTCCAGCTGGACAGCACTGCTGTCGCCTGCTCTCCGGAAGGCATCAACAATTACCCTGTGCAGTTTCTCTGTACAGTTGCATTTGCTGCAGCCTCACGGTACAGCTTCATTGTACCGCCAGCCTCTGCTGCCATGTTGGTTCTCCTGGATGTGCTCAGTGCTGGAAGGCCCTTCCTTCCATGTGCTGGAGGCCTCCTTCCCTGCCTCCCTGTGTGCCCTCATTCAGGGCATAGCTCTGAAGAGGAGCTCAAGGACGCCTCTTCACGTACCAAGCCTCCCCAGCATTCCCTGCTCTGCTGGGAGCTTGGGTGACCGTCCAGTTAGACAAGCAAGCTGAGGCTGGGCCCAAGCTTGGGTCCCTGGCGTGCGGCTCTCCGACTGCTTCCCTTGCACCAAGTGCTGGCCCCAGCCCTATGCTAGAACCCAATGGCAATGGTCACAGCAGCAGCTTTAGAATAGGATGTTTTTATTGGTGTCAAAGTTGGAATTTTCAATGAACCTGAGCCCTCAGCACCGGTAACAGGGGCACTGGATGGCTCAGGAGAATCCTAAGGGCTGCAGGAATCTAGAGAAGAGATGTCATCACTGGAAGAGCTGTTGGAACATGTGGGCTGAAGGGAGGGGTCGGTTCTGATTCTGCTGCACAGCTGGGCAAATTCTGCCTCAAAGGCCCAGGAGAATGGGGTGGAGGAGTAATTTCTTAGGTCGAGTGCATCCTCCTTTCCAGCCTCCCCCAGCTCCGCTCCGCCTTTGCCTCCGCTCTGATCGCTCTCCCAGTCGGTGTCAGGATGAGCTTGTCCTGCAGCTGCCCGTTCTCTCTTGCGTGCCCTGTGGGAATGAGTTTCAGAAAGCACTGCTCACTGAGAGGAAGTGAGGGGACGCTTGAAAGGCCTTGCAACATAAATCCTGGCAGTGTACTGCCAGCAGCTGATCTGGCCATCAGGATCCTGTCACCACAAACACTTCGTAGCCAAATGCAGCGATACAGTGCCTTGGGGAAAAGTCAACTCACCGATATTTTTTCCACATCCACAGCATAGGAACACAGGCCAGCGTCAGCACGGTCAGCAGCACGGCTGGGACCAAAGCAATCACTGGGATGTGGTATTTTTGCAGCTCCTTGCCAACAGCAGCCTTCGTCATTTTCCCAGCATCCACCCCTGGAAGAACCCAGACAGTGCCGCAGGTTACTGTCATCTGCAATGCAGATGATCTCCCAGTGCGCTCCATGGAACCGAGAGATTTCCTTTTTCATCAGCGGGTACCTCCGTCTCTGGTGTATAAGCACCAGAGGACAAGAAGGGTTGCTTCCACTTCCCGTTGGGTAGGGAGAGGCTGCACCGGCACTGCCCATCCATTCCTCTGGGCTGAGGGCCGGGGCTCTGCCCTGGGGGCTGGGCTTTGTCCGTGGGGAGCGCTGCAGAGCAGAAACCCTCACACTTTCCCCAGCACGCATGTCCTGAGCTCTCCCCCAGGACATCCCCCAGGCTGAAGGTCGGCCTCCAGCCAGCACAAGGCACAGCTGGACCCAGCCCAGTGGAGAAACACTCCTGCAGGCTCCTTCCACGCAGGGCTCATCGCCCTCGGGCTCCTTTGTAGCATGTGCTCTGCAGTAACACGCTCAGGTTTGGCTGCTGGCCTGGTGTGCAAGGGCAGGCAGGAAGAGCCTGGTGGCACACAGTGATTCCGGTTGGTGACACCGGATGACCACGGGACTGAAATTACCTGGCAAACCAGCTGCTTCTTCTGCCTGAGGTTTTCGGTCAGAGACTGGCTGTGTGTCACTGCTGCCCTTCTGCAGCGGCTCCTTCTGCACAGTCTCCTGGTCAGTCGCTTTAGTCCCGCCACGCTCAGCCTTCCCTATTTTCATCACGGGTTTCCTTAGGACAGGGGATGACCACCAGGTGTAATGCCCTCTTCTAGATGTATCCTTTCCTCTTTTTGGACCTGAACAGAACGCATGAAGTTACATCTCCTGTGCCGAGGACACGGCAAGGCCCTCCCTGGGGGCACTTCTGCAGCCCAGGACCCATGAAAAGTTTCCCTACGCAACGGCATCACTGTGGAGCACAGTGCAGCATACCAGGGGATGGTGCAAGGGAAGGGCAGACACGCGCAGGACTCCGCTCTCACACCTGCCGAGAGACCTGGCCGACATTTGGCCTGTGGGCTGGCAGCTCTCAAAGGAACTAAAAAGCCATGGCATACCCGTGTGATCTGCCAGAGTTTCGGTCCTGGGACTCGGAGGGGAAGCTGGATGACCTTCACTTCCAGTCACACCTGCAAGCAAGCACAGGACAGAGCGACTCTACTTAGACGTTCTGCCCGTCAGAATGACAGAGCATGCAGCTAAAACAGGAGATGCCTTCATGACGCTGTTCTCTCCCTTCCACACAGGAGCAGCCTGGAAACAGATCCTGGGTGCCCACGTGGGGAACCACGATTGTACAAATCTAACACTGTGTGGAGCTACCCAGAGGCACATCCTCCTGGAGCTCACGCCAGCTCTAAACTCAACTGCACCATGGCTGCCAGCTCTGCAGAAGGCACTGGGAGCAGCTGAGGGCTGAAGTGGCCGGCAAAGACAGCTTTGCAAGGCACGGCACTTCACGTACATCACTCAGCCTGACCCACAACCTCCCTTCCCTTATGCAAAGGAACTATGAAGTCACAATTAATATACGCACCAGGGAATGCCTTATCCAGATCCTTCTCTATTTCCTGGAGGGCAGAGGAATGTTGTTCTGTTCTCAATTCCTCCTTCCATTTCTCAGGACCTGAACAGAAAGTTCTAAGATAAATTTCAGGCAAACCAAGTTCTGATCTGAGTGCTCTTTTTGGTGAAGTCAGTGAAGGCAGACTATCCACCTCTGGGATGCCAGTGGGACGCCAGTCGAGGATCTGGCAATGCCCTCTGTGGAGGCACGTCTACAACCAAAGAACCACGGGAACATTCCTTCATACACTGCAATGGACACAACTGCATAATGGCATCACTGAGGGACAGGTGGGAAGGGCAGGGGACTACTCCACAACCCTCTCCTCTCTCTTCAAGGCAGGAGCACCTTGAAAACAGTTGCTGGGTGCCTGCAGTGGCGCCGTGCTATTAAAAGATAACCATGTGTGGAACTGCACAGGGAAAGGGATGGAGATGGAAAGGGGAAGACCTAAAGTCCCTTTCCTTCCAGTGACTGAACTGTGGGATTGCCCTGAGTCTCTTGGAACAGATTAAGCTGAGACTTCGACAAGCCACTGCCTACGGACACAGCTGTCATCAAGGGCAGATGAGAAACGTTCCCATTGCACGTGGCCACCTCTCTCTTCCTTAGTAACCTACAGTGACTACAAGGGGCACTACAAGGTAGTGACACGCGAGCCAGATGCAGGACAAAAGGTCCCAAGTTGCAGAGGGGCCAGGTGACCTGCTGGCTGGCATTCAGCAGCTTTCAAAATGCTTTCTCCAGGCCATGGGCAAGAGCCCTCAGAGGCCTCACGGAACAATATTCAGCCCCCCTTGAGGCTTTCTTACGGGGAGACCTCTGAGTCAGAGAGACAAAGGCAGCACCGGGAGCACGCAGCACCCAAGAATCAGTGGACACCATGCATTTCAACCAGCATTTTCACGCTGGCCAGTGAAGAGTGATAGCTTGCTGAGCTATCTCCACCAAGTATGAACAGATATCAAGGAAATGAAGACAGGGGACTTGCCTCTGGAGTCCACCCCAGGCTCAGGGACCAGATTCCACTCTGCCATTAGATCTTGAGGGCCTGCAGGGACAAGTGAGATCAGACACAAGTGAGCAGAGCAGAGCTTCCTCTGCATGTCGGGCCCTTCTTTTTCCTCAGTGAGCTGCAGGGTGGGGTGGCGGGTCAGGGAACGACATGGCCCAGATAAGAAGGTCTGGCTTCTCTCAGCTGAAGAGAGGCAGTGGTAGCCTTCCCACTGAAATGTGGCAGCTCTCCCAGTAAGAAAATACTCATGACTGATCTGTGCAAGACCTCCAAGCTACAAGCAGGTTAGGAAGACCTTGAGAGGACCTGAAATAAAATTGTATGCTAGTGGGGCACAGATTTTTCTGCCTTCACGAAAACAGGCACTCAGAACCTACTTCTGGGTTGATCCCGAGGCACAAAATCTCCATTCAGACTACCAGCAGAATAGGTCGGTTCACCACCAACGTCAGCATCTAGAATCAAGAAGAAGTGATTAGAGAAGTTCCCATTGCTGGGGATGTTGTGGTCTTCTTCTCCCTTAGAAACTGGAGCTGGGTCAGGTAGTGGGGCGGGAGAAAGACTCAGGTCACGATTTCACGGTTGCAGAGCGGCCGGGAGGACCTCTTGGCTGCCACCTGGCAGCTTGCCTAATGCGCTCTCCATGCCACGTGCAACAACCCTTACGGACCGCATGGAAGAAGCAGCAGCCCCTCGGGACTTGCTTACTGGGATGCCTCTGGTGTACACAAAGGAAGGTCACGCCGAAGCACCGGAGGAAAACACACCTGTGTCTTCCTCTGGGCTGTGGCTCGGGGCTCTGTGTTGGGAACTGGGATTCGTCTATGGGGAGCACCACGAGGCTGGAGCAGAAATGCTCAGGCTTTTCCCAGCACACATCTTCAGAGCCCTCCCCCAGGACATCACCCAGGATGAAGGCTGTGCTCCAGCCAGCAAGCGGCAGAGCCATGGCCCGGCACGGCTGGAGCCAGCCCTGGGGAACAGCGCTGCCACGGGCTCTTGCTTGGCTCCTGCGGTGCTGCCCGTCACCCTCTGCGTAACGTCCACCATGGAAGGTAGCCCCAGGGAGGGGTGGTGTAGGGCCGTGGCGACGGCCCAACTTCAGTTTTGGCCCCGTCTCTGCCCACTCACCTGCTGCCTGTGCTCGAAGCGGAGCAGCACAAACCTCGCAGGAACGCAGGGCCATCAGTAGGAGGAGCACGACAAGGCGGGCAGGGGCCGTGGCCCCCCACACTCGTGCCATGCTGCCACCACCACCGCTGCAGCCACAGCAAGTGATGCAGGTGGGGCAGGCACGGAGCTATGCCTGTGTCATGGGACAGCATCACAGCTGGGCCTTGTGACATCACAGCTCTGCGCATTGTGACCTCACGGCCCCGTGAAGCCGGGTGGAGGCTCCCCGCCCCTCTCCTGATGCGCTGCACCAGGGCTGCTGGGGCCGGTGCTTACATCATAGAAACACGGAATCATGGAACGGCTGGGGTAGGAAGGGACGTCAAAGAGCTTTTACCTCCAACCCCGCTGCCGTGGGCAGGGATACCACCCGCTGAGTCAGCCTGCCCAGAGCTCCCTCTAGCCTGGCCTTGAACGCGTCCAGGGACAGGGCACCCACAACTTTGCTTGGCAAACTTTTATAGTGCCTCGACAACCCCGAGAGGGAATGCTTTCCAGCTCGGAGTGCCCATGACACCTCGGGCCACCGAGGACGAGATGTGATATTGAAACGTGGTCTGGATCCAGGACGCTATTGCACAGGTTACCCACGCATGTGAAACATGCTGCAGTTCAGCAAACCAAGCGGATAAAGCCTCTCTGGTACAAAGGATGAATGCTGAAATACAAACACAGGGAGGCAGACCCTCCCACAAACCTGCCAAGTCTAGTGTCATGTGCTTCCATTTTTGTCAATAGATCTGCAGTTTCACCTATTTTCTTTCAGTTTTCCAGTACCTTGCCTAAGGACATCCCCTTGCCTACACCAGGCGTTTTTCCCATTGTTAGTGTGCTTCCATACCTGAACTTAGTAGTGGCAATGTAAGACTCGCCGGTTTGCACCTCCCGTCCGCAAAGTCCCAGTGAGCTCACCCACTGCTGGCAGCCGGACGTCTGGTGGCGAGAGGGTCTGACGGCCATCACCTACGGGGTCCCACCTGGGTCTCTGGAAACTGCGGCAGCAGCTGCCCTCCTGCCACCTTGCGTAGGAGGAATCACGCTGCTGCCACCTCCAACGTAGTCTGGTTCAAGCCCCGACTTCTGCTTTCCGTAGATCAGATTGACTGTCCTTCATCCTCATTTATTTGCAGGTCTTGAGATTTACAGCTCAAGCTGAGCGTCTCCTCGGAGGAACCTCGTTACTTTCAATCCCGTAGTTTTTACGTGTTGCCATGACCCCGTCCGCACACATTTCCAACTCTAATTGTCCTTTCTGACCAATCTAATTTTCTGGGCCCGGCTTCTCTCCCTCCTTCGTTCATCCATTCATCCAGTTCTAGGTGGTGCTTCTTGGGCGGCATCTAGCAATGAGGGGAAAGCTACATTTCTGCACAGCCTAATGCCTCATTTACTTTAGTCAGTAGTGCTACATCTCTTCCTTCAGTATCTGCGCAGGATTGCCCTGTCCCAGGTGCAGAATCCCGTGGTTGCTTGCTGTTTATCTTGCTCCACAGCTTCTGCTCTGAGCAGTTTTTCTTGTATTCCCACAGTTCCTCTTGTTAAATTTCCTATGTTTGGTGATTGCCCTCTAGTTTGACCAGATCTCTGTGCAAGGCCTCTACTCTTGGGGCTGCGTGAGCCACGCAGGTTGTGACCGTTGCTGCTGCACGTGCTGTTCCCGGCAGCCTGAGGGAAGCCCTGACAATGTGTGATCTCCTGAAGGAAAATCCCGGAGCTGACAGCTCATGCCAGCTCCCAGAAGAGTGACCACCCTCTCTCTCAGTGAAGAACCTTTTCCTAAGATCCATTCTGAATTTCCCCCATTGATGCTTCATGCAGTTCCCTCAGGTCCCATCGCTGGTCACCAGAGAGAAGCGATCAGTGTCTTCTTCCCTATTTCCCTTTGTGAGGAAGCTGTAGACCACCCTGAGATTAGCTCTTGATATCACAGAATCACAGAATTGCAGGGCTTGGAAGGGACCTCAAGAGATCATTGAGTCCAACCCCCCTGCTAAAGCAGGTTCCCTACAGTAGGTCGCACAGGTAGGCATCCAGGCACATCTTGGATATCTCCATAGAAGGAGACTCCAGAACCTGTCTGGGCAACCTGTTCCAGTTCTCTGTCACCCTTACCGTAAAAAGTTCTTCCACACGCTTGTATGGAACTTCCTATGTTCAAGTTTTGGGCCTCCGCTCCTCGTCCTACTGCGACACACCACCGAGAAGAGCCTGGCCTCATCCACTTGCCTCCCAGCTCCCTTTAGGTATTAATCAACATGAAGCAGACGTCCCCTCCCCAGCCTTCTTTTGCCCAGGCTGAACAGACCCAGCTTGGTCAGCCTTTCCTCATCAGGGATGTGCTCCAGGTCCTTCATCATCTTTGTGGCCCTCTGCCAGACTCCTTCTAGGAGATCCCTGCCTTTTTTGATCTGGGGAGCCCAGAACTGGACACGGTATTCTAGATGTGGCCTCAGCTGTGCAGAGCAGAGCAGAGCAGAGCAGAGGGAGCGGATCACCTCCCTTGGCCTGCTGGTCACGCTCTTTTTGATGTGCCCCAGGATACCATTGGCCTTCTTGGCCCAAGGGCACGCTGCTGGCTCAGGGCCAGCCTGCTGTCCACCAGAACCCCCAGGTCCTTCTCTGCAGATATCCTGTTCTCTAAGCAGAACAAACCAAGTGACCTCACACGTATTGCCCTCTAGACTTCCACCATCTTTGATGCCCTCCTCTGGGCACTCCCTCCCCCAACTTTTCAGTCTTTGCTATATTGTGGCACCCAAAACTGCACACGGGAGTTGAGCTGAGGCCGCCCAGCACAGGGCAGAGCAAGATAATTTCTTCTCTTGATCAGCCAGCAGTGCCGTGCCTTTTGCCCAACAGGATGCAGTCGGCCTGTATTACCGCCTGCTTGACCAGGGCGTGCAGTTGACCCACGTTCAACCTGTCACCAACCAGAAGCCCCAGGTCCCTTTCCACAGAGCTCTTCCGATGCCCCTCTTCCCCCAGTCCGTACATATAGCCGGCGTTGTCCTGCCCCAGCTGCAGAATCCTTCCCGGCTCCGGCCTTCCTGTGAGCACGGGGAAGGCACAGGAGGCGGCTGCTGCAGGTGCCGCAGGCCGCAACCCTGCGTCTGCTCAGCTGTGGGGAGCCGACCCCAAAGTGCGCTCTCTCAGGCAGTCTCTCAGCACTCCAGCTGCACTCACTGCCCTCACTGTCCAGCTGGACAGCACTGCTGTCGCCTGCTCTCCGGAAGGCATCAACAATTACCCTGTGCAGTTGCTCGGTACCGTTGCATTTGCTGCAGCCTCACGGTACAGCTTCATTGTACCGCCAGCCTCTGCTGCCATGTTGGTTCTCCTGGATGTGCTCAGTGCTGGAAGGCCCTTCCTTCCATGTGCTGGAGGCCTCCTTCCCTGCCTCCCTGTGTGCCCTCATTCAGGGCATAGCTCTGAAGAGGAGCTCAAGGACGCCTCTTCACGTACCAAGCCTCCCCAGCATTCCCTGCTCTGCTGGGAGCTTGGGTGACCGTCCAGTTAGACAAGCAAGCTGAGGCTGGGCCCAAGCTTGGGTCCCTGGCGTGCGGCTCTCCGACTGCTTCCCTTGCACCAAGTGCTGGCCCCAGCCCTATGCTAGAACCCAATGGCAATGGTCACAGCAGCAGCTTTAGAATAGGATGTTTTTATTGGTGTCAAAGTTGGAATTTTCAATGAACCTGAGCCCTCAGCACCGGTAACAGGGGCACTGGATGGCTCAGGAGAATCCTAAGGGCTGCAGGAATCTAGAGAAGAGATGTCATCACTGGAAGAGCTGTTGGAACATGTGGGCTGAAGGGAGGGGTCTGTTCTGATTCTGCTGCACAGCTGGGCAAATTCTGCTTCAAAAGCCCAGGAGAATGGGGTGGAGGAGTAATTTCTTAGGTCGAGTGCATCCTCCTTTCCAGCCTCCCCCAGCTCCGCTCCGCCTTTGCCTCCGCTCTGATCGCTCTCCCAGTCGGTGTCAGGATGAGCTTGTCCTGCAGCTGCCCGTTCTCTCTTGCGTGCCCTGTGGGAATGAGTTTCAGAAAGCACTGCTCACTGATAGGAAGCGAGGGGATGCTTGAAAGGCCTTGCAACATAAATCCTGGCAGTGTACTGCCAGCAGCTGATCTGGCCATCAGGATCCTGTCACCACAAACACTTCGTAGCCAAATGCAGCGATACAGTGCCTTGGGGAAAAGTCAACTCACCGATATTTTTTCCACATCCACAGCATAGGAACACAGGCCAGCGTCAGCACGGACAGCAGCACGGCTGGGACCAAAGCAATCACTGGGATGTGGTATTTTTGCAGCTCCTTGCCAACAGCAGCCTTCGTCATTTTCCCAGCATCCACCCCTGGAAGAACCCAGACAGTGCCGCAGGTTACTGTCATCTGCAATGCAGATGATCTCCCAGTGCGCTCCATGGAACCGAGAGATTTCCTTTTTCATCAGCGGGTACCTCCGTCTCTGGTGTATAAGCACCAGAGGACAAGAAGGGTTGCTTCCACTTCCCGTTGGGTAGGGAGAGGCTGCACCGGCACTGCCCATCCATTCCTCTGGGCTGAGGGCCGGGGCTCTGCCCTGGGGGCTGGGCTTTGTCCGTGGGGAGCGCTGCAGAGCAGAAACCCTCACACTTTCCCCAGCACGCATGTCCTGAGCTCTCCCCCAGGACATCCCCCAGGCTGAAGGTCGGCCTCCAGCCAGCACAAGGCACAGCTGGACCCAGCCCAGTGGAGAAACACTCCTGCAGGCTCCTTCCACGCAGGGCTCATCGCCCTCGGGCTCCTTTGTAGCATGTGCTCTGCAGTAACACGCTCAGGTTTGGCTGCTGGCCTGGTGTGCAAGGGCAGGCAGGAAGAGCCTGGTGGCACACAGTGATTCCGGTTGGTGACACTGGATGACCACGGGACTGAAATTACCTGGCAAACCAGCTGCTTCTTCTACCTGAGGTTTTCGGTCAGAGACTGGCTGTGTGTCACTGCTGCCCTTCTGCAGCGGCTCCTTCTGCACAGTCTCCTGGTCAGTCGCTTTAGTCCTGCCATGCTCAGCCTTCCCTATTTTCATCACGGGTTTTCATCACATTTCCAACTCTAATTTTCCTTTCTGACCAATCTAATTTTCTGGGCCTGGCTTCTCTCCCTCCTTCGTTCATCCATTCATCCAGTTCTAGGTGGTGCTTCTTGGGCGGCATCTAGCAATGAGGGGAAAGCTACATTTCTGCACAGCCTAATGCCTCATTTACTTTAGTCAGAAGTGCTGCATCTCTTTCTTCAGTATATTTTAATAATACGTTGCAACACAGCCCGTCTTTCTAGCTGTGGGATGAGAGGGTGAGAGCGAGCTGCCCTGGGCTCCCACAGTCTCCTCTTGATGTCTGTTTGCAGCGTGCTGCCGCTCTGTCCAGGCAGCTCCTGCATTACGGAGACAGCGGATCCCTGCGAAGCAGCTCATGCAGCCCAGCGCAGCCCAGTCCGGCACTCCCTGCAACGGAAGGCTCTGAGAGAGCGCTGCAGGTAGCGATCCCGGCTGTGCCGCGCTGCAGAGAGCGCGGACAGGATCTGCGCAAATCCTGCGTGCGGATCGATACCTGCAGAGCCTTCGGGGAGCCTTTCTTTTCCCATTTCTGCCGGCTCCCTCAGCACCCCGACAGGGACCGAGGCCGATCCCGATCGCAGCTCTGTCTCTGCGGTCCCGCAGATATTCCGGAACGCGTGGCGCTACGGGACGAATCGGACTGTTCGGGGTCCGCCTTCCAGAAGGAAACGGGGCGGGCAGGGCTGCGCGGAAAGCCTGGAGGGCAGCGAGGACTCGCATCCGCCTCAGGTACCGGCAGGGACCGACCGACACCGAGGAGAACGGCCGGGGCGCGAGGTCGGCAGAGCTCACGGGGTGGGAGAACGACGGGCGCCAAGCGGCAGGGCAGCGACCGGGAGGAAAGGCTGGCAACAGCCCCCGAGGGAGAAGAGCGGCGGGCAACCGTGGGCTGGCAAGGCTGCGTCCTGATTACCGGACCTGCTGCGGGGCCGTTGCCAGAGGGGCTCCAGGAAACAGCCCCCGCGCTCCCGGCCGACTTTGCTGACGCTGTCTCCTCCTTGGCAGCGGTTCGACGAGACACGCACTTGGGTTCCACGTCTTCCAGCGCAGCCCAAGCGACAGCGGGTGGAGAGGAGGTGGAGGAAGACCGACGGTTTTCTGTCGGCAGAGGTGACGGGAGCAGCGGCCAAGCCAGTTCTCCGGGCCGAGTAAGTGTGCGTGGGCTCCGCCCGCAGACTCCGCAGCTCGGCTACGGCCGCAGCCCGGGCCGAGGGGACGCGCGGCACCAGGGGTTGGGGGAAAGAGGCGGAGAGGGCCTCGGCGGAGCCGCGGGGATCGATCCCTTTCTCCTCCCGTCGCAGCCCCTCTTCCCCGCGAGCAGTTCAGGTTTTGAGAAGACCGGTGCCGCCCTTAAGCCGGCAGAAGGCTTTCGCCGGCGCTGCCGCCAGAAACGGGTGGGGAGTAAGAGCAGGAGCGGCGGCCACCCCCGGAAGCTCCGCGGGCAGCGGATCTTCACTGTTATCAATTGAATAATGGACAAAACGTCAAGAAGCCAATAATTGAATTTATTGATTATAACGAGCAAAGAACAAAGAGGCAATGCAGCTCTGGGCGACAGAGGACTCTACGTTCCACCAACTGCCGCAAGGTTTGGATCGGCACGCGGTCCTTTTGTGTCCTATTGTGGTGTACTCTGCACATGATCCCGTTGTTACTAGGGGGTCTTATTCTGCCTCCTGGCGGCCGCGCGGACCGAAGCAAGCAGTTTTCCTCTGTATCCCCCCCCCCGACGCCTTCTGGTGATTTCCATCCATGGCACGTCACTCGCACTGGCGAATCCCATTGGCCGCTGTGCACTCGCTAACCCCCAATCATACCCGTGCAAGTTCCCTGCCTGCGCGAGGAAACATGAAAGCAAACAAGCCACTCGGCAGGGAAGTGGGGGAACAAACACAAGGGGAGGGAGCAAAGATCGACCATGTTGCTTTGCCCATCAGCCCTGGACAAACATTCCTCCTCTTTGACACTCACGGCCCGAGTCTCGCCCGCAGCGCTCGGCCGTCGCGGTCCGTATGCTGCTCCCGTCGCGCGGTGGTGCTGCCCGGCGGGGAAGGTGCTGGGAACGGCGGCGGCGGAGCTGTCGGCAAGGGAGCCGAGAAGCAGCCCGACAGCGGAAAGCCTCTGAATGGGGAGTGAAGAGCCGTGGCGCCGCTCCCGAGCAGAATGCTGGTGTCGTGTCATTCGTCATCTGTAACCGTGAGGAAGCCGGAGCTCTGAGAGGAATCGGGGCTGCAACGAGAGCATTTCCCAAGTCCCGGGGTGCCTGCGCTGTCCCGAGTGCGGTTCCTGCGATGATCTCTGCCTCTGGGTGCAGTCACACAGCTACCTCCAGCAACAGGAGCTCCATGGGAACGGGAGGGCACCTGGAAGGCCTCACCTTTCCTCAAATGGCCCGGGAGTGCATGTGTCTGCAGCAGGGACCTTAGGTGGGCATGTTTGTAATTGAAGCCAGGGAGTTTTGTACCACATCTTACACTGACAACCCCAAGATTAGTGTTCTTCCTCTGAAAAAGGAAATTACATTGGTTTTACTGACAGCATCAAGACCACATTAAATTTCACTGGAACAGCTGTACTGTGAAAAAACATTTTCCTTGATACAGGGGCATGGCTGGAGGGGAGGGGGAGTTCCAAAGTGTGTGGGGGGGGGGCATGCAGGGACAGTACCCACAGTGGGAGGCAGATGGCTCAAACTGGGTGGGCACAGCTGCATTGGGGGACGCAGATGGCCTTCACTGGGAGGAAACTGAATATAGGGGGACTGGATTACTCAAATTGGAGGGCACAGCTGAAATCGGGGTGTAGGTGGTCTAAAACTGGAAAGCAGAGCTTGATATGGCGGGGGAGGGGGGTAGATGACCAAAACTGGGGGGCAGATGGGGCTCAACACTCAAGCTGGATTCAACACTCAAGTTGGAGGGGATCCACAGGGATCACAGAATGGCAGGGGCTGGAAGGAAGCTCTGGAGATCCCTGCAAGAGAAGGTTCCCTACAACAGGTCGCACAGCTAAGCATCCAGCAGGGCTGGGAATATCTGCACAGAAGGAGATTCCCCCACCTCTCTGGGCAACTTGTTTCTGTGCTCTGTCACTCTGACAGGAAAGTTATTCCTCATGTTTGTACGGAACTTCCTATGTTCCAGTTTTCCCTGTTGCCCCTTGTTCTATTGCTGCACACCAGTGAAGAGAGCCTGCCCCCCTCCCCCAGCAGTGCAGCACTGTGAGGCTCTGGGAGCCCTGCCACAAGTGCAGGAGTTAATGTGATTTACTGTGAATTTAGGAATCAGTAAGAGTGTTAAGAACAAATAATTAAAAAAATCCCAATCCCCCTTTTTAAATGGGGAGAGGCTAGAAAAAGAAATATTAGACTCCATTCATGACATTTAATTTAGCAGCAAACCAAAAAGCCCAAACATAATGGTTATGCCAGAGAAATGACTAATATTATTCGGAAAATAAGGACACTACAGAACCTAAAAAAATAAGTTGGAGCTATTCCACCAGCCACCAAATTCTTACGTAGATTAAATAGGATGGAGACCTATGCTATTCTAAATCAAAAATCTATATATGAAGCCTGCTTGCATTACTTTTTTTCTCATCTTGAAAAGATTGAATTTGGCCAGTAACTGTGGGAACGTAAGGAAAAACTGTTCAGAGCAGCAGCTCTGGAGTCGGGGGGCTGCACAGAGCAGCAGCTGCAGAGCAAGATAAGCGGCATGAGAACCAAGGACACCTTCAGAAGAAGAAAGAACATCTCACGGCTCTGATTGGCTAAGCACCTGTGTGAACGGTTGAGGAGTGTTTTGCAGAATGCTCTGTTAACATGTATAAATAAAGTAGTGCTTAACAATAAAGCAGACAAATGCCACTTCAAGGGTATTAGAGGAATTTCCAATCATGAGCTTCGCTTTTGCAATATGTATGAGCTAATTATTTCATGTATAAATAGCCACGATATACTTAATAAAGTTGAGACCTGTTGATCATGATAGCATGAGACTTGTCTCCCGTGGTCTTTCCTCCGACAAATGGTGACCCCGACGTCCGGACATCACGCTAAGAGAGAGGGACTACGTTGGGTTCAGGTCCCGCAGCTCGACGGACGGCGACAGAGAAAAAAATTTTGTGGAACTCCGCGCCCCGAGCGACCACAGCGGTGGGACTCAGCCGATACGTGCTGCCGAAGCTTGGAGGTCTGCAACGGTACCGACGTGAGTATGGACAGGCAAGCAGCATATGAATTATTTACCGTCTTCTTGAGGAAGCGGCAGTTTAAGGGAACAGATTTAGATAAGGATCTCCCTGTATTGTTAAGCCATGCAGTTTCTGATGGGTTTTTTACGAACCCCCATTCAGTACACACTTTGGAAGAGTGGAGACGTTATGGGGATAAATTGTGGGAATTAGTTTTAGATGAGGATAAGCCAGCAAAAAAGATGACTAAGTTATGGAAAGCGGTTCATAATGAGTTGTTGATGTCCCAGGCCGAGAAGAGGGCGGCACAGGGTGCTCAAGCGGCGCAGCAGCAAAACCTTGATCATGGGCTCAGCCATTACACCCCCCCTCCTCCTTCCTCTACGGTGCTAACTATACCGCCACCCGTATCTAAGCCCTCAGCGCCCCCATGCGAGTCCCCGGACACTAGCAGCTCTGCATCTGCCGCAGGGGAGGAACCTCGGCGTATCCCCCCTCAAGTCTCTGTGCAGGCGCCACGGAACTCCGAACTTGTGCCAGGGGCCGAGTCAGATCTGGCAGAGGCTATAGTTCGGGGAAGGCGGGAGATGTGGTCCATGTTAGCCAAACAGGGAACGGAGGAGGGCGATGCCGACCTCTTACAGGCGGCAACGGAGCAGCTGGCGTTCCCGGTGGTATATACGCCCTCACCACAAGGGGGGATGAACGCTACAATCCATAATTTGGATTGGAAAATGCTCTCTCAGTTGCGCGCCACAGTAGGGTCTTATGGGGTGACTAGTGAGCCAGTTAAACAAATGCTAGACTACATCTTTAGTGCAAATACTCTCCTGCCTGCAGATATTAAGGCAGTAGCTAGGCTAATATATACCCCCATCAGCTGCTCTTGTTTAACGCCCACTGGCAGCATGAGGCTACAATATCCACCACAGTGCAAAGGGGTCCTGGGGATCCGCTAGCAGGGGTCACAGTTGATCACCTGTTGGGTCTTGGTCAATGGGTACGGGCGGAGGCACAGGCACTTGCTAGCCCTGATATTTGTCGGGAAAGTATGGATACAGCCAGGAGAGCCATGAATAAGATAAAAGCCCCTGGAGGTACACCTATGTATATGGGCATAAAACAAGGACGGGATGAGCCGTTAGGTGACTTTGTGGACAAGATTATGGAGGCCATAAAAAGGGCTAATGTGCCCGAGCACATGCAGGGAGCTCTGCTTAGACAATGTGTATTGCAGAATGGTAATTCTTCAACCCGATCCCTTGTTAACACTATGCCTGGGAATTGGACGCTTCCAGACCTGTTAGAGAAGGCTGCTTCTATCCCGACGGGATCGCAAGCCCTGTTAGTCAATGCTTTGCAGTCATTAGGGGAAGGGCTGAGAGAGCAGGCAAGGGTTTTTCAGAGTCAGTCACAATCAGCACACTCACACGTGTTAGCAGCCCTTGCGCCCCTCCAAGCGGCAGCCACGGCAGTCCCTCGCTCCTCCGACAGTTCCCGCCTGAAGTGCTTTCGCTGTGGAAGTACGGGACACGTTCGTCGTGAGTGCCGAGCGACTGGGATTTGGTGTGGCAAGTGTCAGTCCAACACGCATAACGCCACAGCCTGCCGTCGGAAGTCGGGAAACGGGAGGAGCAGCGCGAGCAGCGGCCGCGCCCGGACACAAATGGCCGCTGCAGCATCGACAACCCCCACCAACAGCAGCTCCAACCAGCCACCAGAGGGAGCCTTGGTTTGGACCTGGCAGCCTCAGTAGATGTTACTATCCTGCCAAGCCAGCCTCATCGAGTGCCCACTGGGGTATTTGGTCCTGTCGTCATCCAGGGCCGAGAAACAGGAGGACTTTCGTTAGGAAGATCATCTGCAAGCATGATGGGGTTATTCGTATTACCTGGGGTGATTGATGCTGATTTCCAAGGAGAAATCGTGATAATGGTATATACTCTATACCCTCCGATAAAGATACAGAAAGGTCAACGATTGGCTCAACTCGTCCCGCTACCACAGTTATCAAAAGGACTAACGCCGGTGAGCTGTCTGCCAAGGGACCAAGGAAGCTTCGGTTCCACTGGAGGACTGACCCTACTCACCATCGATCTTGCATCCCGTCCCAGAAAGTTGTGTAAAATATCCTACAAGGATCATAACGTTACTTTGATGGGACTGCTAGACACAGGTGCGGATACATCGATCATTACTCCCGGAGAGTGGCCGTCTAACTGGCCACTTCAGTCTTCAACGACTACTGTAACTGGGGTCGGGGGAATGACATTGGCTAACCGAACCCCCACCCTTACAGTAGAAATAGATGGCAGAAGAGCCACAGCAGTGTTCTCTAATGCACCGCTCCCGCCCACGGTTCCCTGTCTGATTGGCAAGGACATATTGGCCCAGCTCGGCCTTGTTCTTACTAACAAGCACCCTTTAGTGTGACGGCCATTGCTTGGACTTTCCCGCTACCTCTTACATGGACCACCGAGAATCCGGTTGTGGTGACTTTAATTGGATGAGTCTATACCGTGCCAGTCCAGGCAAATCAGGCGCCAATTATTCATACCCAATAACTGTTAATGCCAGCCATCCTGTATACCAAAACGCAACGGCATGGTGTAATCACACAAACCCAAAGGGATCTCTATCATCCAACACTCCTATCTCACTGCCTCATGGGATATTTCTTATTTGTGGGAACAGGGCTTGGTCCGGAATTCCCTTCCCAATTTGAAAAGAAAAAGGGGGTATGGTTGTGCATACTCCCATTGCAGCTCACGGAACCCACAAAAAGAACGGTGTCAGGATGTGAAACTGAAACCAGGCTTGAAACGACCATGAACTCATAGTGATTGGGATTATGTGCTTCTTATTATTTTGGTTTTGCTTTGTAACTTGTTGTATTGCAAATAACAGAGTAGTAACCGTTGTTTCCAATCATGAGCTTCGCTTTTGCAATATGTATGAGCTAATTATTTCATGTATAAATAGCCACAATATACTTAATAAAGTTGAGACCTGTTGATCATGATAGCATGAGACTTGTCTCCCGTGGTCTTTTCTCTGACAAGTAACTGCCAAAGATTATTAATGAGAAAATCAAACAAAATGAAGCAAGCAACAAAGAGAGGGAACAGATTTAGTTTTGAGAAGCTATCTATAAAACCTATCCCCACTAATTTTACTTGTGACAAAACTGTCCTATTACAGCTGTAAGCACCAACCTAGGATTGTGCGTGTGTCACACCAATAGGCAGTGAATGGGTGATAATCACACATTTTACAACTCCCACCTGTGCAGTTTGTTTAACACAAACAAGGCAGATGCAAGCACAGCTTCTTCCACTGCCTGACACTTTTCAGAACAGTGATGTGCCCTAGGAGTGATGACCAGGTGAAGGAGCAGGCTGTTAATTCTCCAGTACTGCACACTTTAACCCATAGGAGGCTTATGAACAAGGAGTCACAGTAGCAGATAACAACATGCCCAGAAACAGCTACAGACCTTGCATGCACCCTACCTACTTTAATCTTGGTAACTTCTCAATTTAGGAGTTAACACATTAAGAATCAATGCTCAGCAAGGGCTGAAAAAAAAAAAAAAAAAAAAAAACACGAACCAAACAAGCCAAAAAAAACCCCAACAACACACATGCACACCTTTAAGACTGCAGCAGAGACAGCATCTGTGTGTCAGACACAGGCTTGGCAGGTGGGTGGGAGTTATTCAGCAGCTTCTTGCATTTTGGAGTGACAGACAGAAGGAAAAAAACAGCCCTACAACACAACTATCCATGAGTCCTCGGCCTCTGTAATAACAAGTGGGCTGTCTCCAGCCACATTGACCAACATCAGCCCCCACCAAACGTGCCAGCTGGCCACTGTGCCTGAACTCCAGCAGGTTCTCCCCAGATGACGTCAGCATTGTCAGTTTTCATCCATATGCAAAAAGCTTTAAGTTTCAAAAGAAACACTGATGGAGGTAAGAAAGCATATCTTTAATAACCAAGTGATAAGGAAGACTGGACAAGAGAAAAAGCCCTCTTAAATTTCCACTTCTGTAACAGTTTTGAGAGAAGAGGAAAATGGAAACACTATTGAGAGACCCGAACAAATCATTCCTGTTAAATCAGGGAAGGAACAAGCAGTGTTCTTCAGGACAGGCTTTTCCCATGAGCAACCCACAAGCATCTGCATTACAAATGGAACACTGACGCTAGGCAGTTGTGCAGGAAGAGTGCTCCAGCCCCCCTCAGAAAGCAGGCTGTATCTACACTCTTTGGCCTGGTTTGCTTTAAAGTCACGGTGATATCAAGAACTGCCACAACAAACTGACAACAGAAAATCCACTGACATTCATTTTCAATACGGAACAAAATGAATGTTGTGAATGTTTTGGTAGAAAAAGCCAAGCTCATATCCCCTTATCCAATATGGCACAGCAGAGAGCTCCTCATAAGAAATTTCCAAGCAGTTTTTAAATCCAAATTTTGAGATCTAAGAAAAAATAAAAACAAAGATCTCACAACTTTGCTCCCAAGGATGATGCTTTTGAAAAGACCCCAACGAAAACCTATTTGCAATAAATTATTGGGAAGGATTCTGTTAAGTGGCTGCATGCAGCATTTGCTGCAAGCTGATAACTGCTGCATACACAGCTGATGTACACACACTTTTCCTGAAATCATCTGCAACGCCTGCACTGTACCTCTGTTCTAGAGCAGTCCTGTCTATTACACTGAATCCTCTCTTAGAATTCAAGTACTTTGATCATAGCAATTGTCCCAATGCTCTTTCAAGACTTATCATATTCTTTCAGAGATACACACAGGAAAAAAACATAATCAGGATTTTGAGCTCACGTTGTTGTTCATGTAGAAATATAGATTTGAGTTCTGCAGCCCCAAGTTGTCAGATCACTTCCCTAAAAACCCTCTCCAGACAACTGTCTTGTTCAGGTCTGTCACTTCTGATGACGCCTCCTGACAGAGCTCATCCTGCGCTGCCTTCTGATTTCTGTAGCCATCAGATAGGACAGAAGGTTCAGTGTACGGCAGGCTGGCAGCCTTTATAGATGCATGCATGTAAGCACACTTTGGTGCTAGCTAAAGACTGAACAAAGCTGCTGAAGGATGGCAGCAAACGTCACCAGAGGTGTAGCACTTGGAAATCCACAGCAGCATCAGCTCCACCTGCAGCAAGCATTGCAATTCTTCCGTGTGGATTTTAAAAGCAAGATTCCAAAACAAAACCCACTTTTCCTTAAAACATCCTTTCCAAATTCTCAGGCAGTATTTTTAATAGGCTTCTATTGTGTCCATTTTCCCTTCCTACCACATTTTCTACACTGTTTGCATATAATGCCCGTGGAGTTCAGCTTCCATCGCACCATCACTCTTGTTCTTGTATTACTTGCTTCAAGTTCTTTTCCATGGTTTCTGGTTTTACGGCTGTTGAGTTCTGTTCTTCAGACATATTTGATGGGTTTTGTTGCATGTCTTCTTTGTTGCTCTTCACCACCTCCTGTAGATTGTATTTTCTGAATAGAACATAGTCTCTCACCACACTCAAGCAACAAACATTCTTTATTATTTCCACCACAACTGTATGCTGTGGATTATTGAGATCAACCTTGTTTTCTGGATTAAGACTGCCCACAATTCCTGTAAAACAAAATATAATTTTAAAAAAGTTGGGTAAACAGTTTCAAAGCATCAGCCTACTCTCCTGAAGGGGATACAGGTCAGAGAAGATAACATCCCTCTACTTGTGACCAATCATTAGTTACTGCAATTGTGTAAACCAGCAGAACAGACTAGGATTCTTAAGAAATACTACCAGGAGGACTGCAGTAACTAAGAGTTATCCCATTTAACTAGCAAGAAACAAGACGCAAAGTATGCAACTTGCTGCAGAGCTGTTTTGCAAGTCCCACATTAAATGCAAATAGCAGTGTGTATATTTCAGTATTGCATTCAGAGAAAACAACTTGACATAGTCATTTCAAAGCACGTATAACTGACAGGCCAAACTGAATTCACTACCGCATGCTGTTCTGCTTTGTCATCTCTTGAGACATCAACATTGATGTCAAGCTCTTTTCAGAGCCTTAGGGACATTTTTGTAACTCAATGTACAGGTGTTAAGCAACAAATATGCCTCCTTGTTTACAGCACTTTTCTTCAAATAGCCTAGCCTATGTTATGAATGCAGCTGTGTGCTGCTTGCATACTTGGATTCAGCTCTGTATGTGATCTATACGTACCTGCCAGCTCCTTAATTACTTCTTCTCTATTCATATGACTGTTATTACGAGCTTTGTAAACGATCTGGAAAGTACTCCTATTGGGGGCTTTAAACCAAGGCTCAAAAAACGTTTCTGTGTATTTTTTCATATCTTCCAGAAAAGCCTTGCAAGTTCCAGAAATGGGCAGCATGCGCAGAATGACTCTGGTTTTCTTCTTTTTAGTGGTATGAATGTCCTTTAATATGTGGTGCACCAGGTTCTCAGGTTCTACAAGGAAACAGCTAGGTGTGAGAATCAACTTGGAGGCATCTTCTCCCTTGTTCCCCCCCAAAAGTATAAGCTGGGGGATAGAATTATTACAGACAGAAGAGACCTCTAAGATCATCTCACCCAACAGTCCACCTACCACCAAAATTTACCCACCAACCATATCCCTCATTGCCACATCTCCCCTGTTCTTGAACGCCTGCAGGGATGGCGACTCAACCACATTGCTGGGCAGCCCATTCCAGTGCCTGACTACTCCTTTGGAGAAGAAGTTGTTCCTAAACCTCGACCTGAATGTTCCCTGTTGTCCCATTGCTGTTAGCTGGGCGCAGAGGTCGACCCCCCACCCCCACAACCTCCTTTCAGGAGTTGTAGAGCGCAGTAACGTCTCCTCTTCTTGAGGATCTGCTTGAGACTGAGCCATCCCATTCCCTCAGCTGCTCCCTATGAGACTAGTGCTCCAGACCCCTCACTGGTCCCACTGCCCTTTTCTGAATGCCAGGGCCTCGACGTCTTTCTCGCAGCGAGGAGCCCAACACCGAACGCAGCTCTCGAGGCGCGGCCTCCCCAGGGCTGACAGCAGAGGAACGGTCACCTCCCCGTCCCACTGGCTGCGCTACTGCCGATGCGGCCCAGGACGCCGCCGGCCTTCCTGGCTGCCCGGGCCGCTCTAGGAGAAGCCCAGGCTCTCCGCGGCGCGTGAGCACGGCGCGGCACGGCGCACCCACCGATGCCGCGGGTGCGGATGAAGACGACGTTGTTGGCGCCGCTCTCCACCGACTGGAAACGCCGCAGCTGCCGCTCGGTGCAGGCGCGGATCTGTCCGACCTCCTTCCTCAGCGCCGCCTCCGCGTCGTCCTCCTCCTCGTCCTCCTCCCGCTCGCTCCCCGACAGCCGCTCCGCGGGCTCCGAGAGCTGCGGGCACACGGTTCGCCCCGCGCGGTGAGCGCCGAGCGGAGCTGCCGGGCGGCACGGCGGGCCCGGCCCGAGCCCCGCTCAGCGCCAGCGGCGCGGAGACCGCGTGGCCGCCCTCCCCCCGGCCCCGCCCCGGGACGCACGCACCTGCTCGGGGCCGTACAGCAGGTCCCCGTACTCGCCCAGCAGGCTGTAGGCCTCCCCCACGCACTTGCGCTCGTTCATGTTGCAGGTGATGAGGATGCCGCGCATGCCGGCCTCCAGCTGCCGCCCGCCGCCGCGGGGCCGCTTGGCGCGAGCCGCGAAATGCCCCTTCAGCCGCCGCTTCCGCGCTGCCGCCTCCGGCGCGGCCATGGAGAGCCCCGCCGCCGCGCGTCGCGATGGCGTCACGCGGCCCGCCCCCCGCGATGGCGTCACACGGCCCGCGCCCCCCGGCGGCCAATGCGGCGGCGCTGCGCTCCGCTCGGCGCGGCTTCTGCGTGCGCTCCCTGCGGCTCCTTGCGCTGGCTGCGCGGCGCTCGCTTTCATCGCCACAGCCCGCTTTGTCTGCTCGGTGGCGGCTCGGTGGACGCCTCCGCGATTTGCTTGGTGCGTGCGAGGACTTTTCATTGTTTGATGCTACTTGAGCAAAGTTGAGAGCAAAGACGAAGAGATGCTCGTCGTTGCCGGGCGGTCTGTGGGAGCTACCGGCTTAGCAAAAGCAAGAAGGAAGGCAACAAGAGGTGCCATTTGTGTCTTACTAATGGTTCCTTACTCGTGTCTTACTTGGTTCCCGGAAAGCCTTCAGGGCTCACTTAACCCTACAGCAATTGCCATATATTAGTGGCATTATTGGCCACAAATCGTGGCCCAGAATCTCAGCACATTGGGTCGAAACGGCCCTCGCAGCCCCACCCCGCCCCCAGCTCCGGCTGCCCTGGCCGTGGCTCTGGGCCCCCAGGGATGGGCACCCGCAGCTCCGGGCAGCGGTGCCAGCGCCTCACCGCCCTCTGAGGGAAGGGTTTCTTTCTAACGTCTCACCTAAATTTCCCCTCTTTTAGTTTCAATCCATTTCAGTCCAGCAAAGTTTTGTTGCTGTTAAGCGGGTATTCTTTTTTAGCCGCACCAGGAAGCACTGGGGAGAATTTCGCCATAAGAGCTTTTAAGATGACATGTTTACGAGTTCCTTATGTTTTCACAGATAGTACATAATTCCGTCACGAGATAATTAGCAGATACGCGTCTATCTCAAGTACTGACTTAGGAAGGTTTCAGTCCTCTGCTCCACGATCTCTGCTGCCGCCCAGTGTCCCTTCAGCTCCATGACAGCCCAGTCCGCAGCCGGTTGCTTCATCCAATGTTCTTTCTCGCTCGCCTTCTAGATGAACTCTCTTCATTTACGCATGTTCAGTAGGAGAACGCCTATTACAAGCAATTTACACGTACCAAAATCGTAACGTTTGCCTACTTAACCGTTATTGTCTGCACATCTGTTAGTTCTGGGATAGAGGTAAGCTCAGCATCCTGTCTTTCAGTGATCTACTGGGAAATAGGAAGATAAGGAGGATAGGGGGAGTTTCTTGACACACCTGTTGCATTCTAAGCTTCCCCCAGAATGGAGCAATTTGGCCTTGTGTGAAGGCCCTCTCTTTGATGCTTGATAAGCCTGCATGTGCCTTTTCATTATTGTGTTTCTTTTGCTGAAGATCCCTGGCTAAAGCAGAATAGCCTTACAAAATGCTTTCTAGTCTATAACATTATGTCCGTAACTATTCACATCTAAAAACTATTACAGTTTTGTGAGCAAGAATTAATGGTTAGCATCTCCTTTGAGTCTGCTTGTCACCGACAGACGTGAGCTGCACCCCGGGGGGTAACATGGCAAACATGCAGATCCTGCCTGCAGAAAAGCGGCAGAGTCACCTTTTCTGATCAGCATGTGGAGCTGCTTGGCTTCAAAGATATGGATGGCTGCTAGCAATCTCTCTTCTGGCCTTGGACCTGCAGGTTGAGGGTGGAGATGCAGCAGGAGGAACTCTGACAGCCAAACCCTTAGAAATAAATCTTGGTGCCCCAATTTAAGGTTAGCATGTCCCCAGCTCCCTGGCAAATACGACCCTTTCATCGTGGGCTGATGGCAAAAAGAGCATAATAATGCCATGGCCATGTGGCAGAGCACTTACAGAATGCTGTGCCAGCTGTAGCACCCCAGGAGTCGACAGACACAGCTGCACTGCTGTGGTTATGGTCTGTTGTTCCTTGTGCTGCCCGAGACAGAATGTAACAAGCTGGAGTTGTCTGCAGCAAGCAAGGTCCTAAGGCTCTGCTTTTCTGGGGCAGGGGTGGGAGCAGGGAACTGGAAGGAACAGGAGAGATTTTCACCTTCACCTCACTTTCTGCTTCCACTCTGAACTCTGCAGAAACCTGTCAGCTCTTCTCTCCAGATGGGACCTGGCTGCCCCTTGTGTGAGTCCAAAGTACGCAGAACAGACACAGCAGGCAGTCACTGGGCTCAGCAGCAGTGCTAGAAGAGCTGTGCAACCGAAGCCTTGGATTTGTGCTAGCAGCCAAAGTTGGGGCGCATTTTAGCAGTTGGAGGGCTGAGAGACTGAGAGGTGAGGTAACAGCCTCTGCACGAGCTGGCTGGCTCCCCAGCCAGCCTTGCTGCTGCTGGACAGGACACTTTCTGGTACTGGAACAAGACTGGTGTGCCTCTTTCTGTCTGTATTCCCTGTTCTCCTTGCCTCTCCACACCTTTCATCTCACTGGGTTTTTCTCCTGTGTCTTTCATAAACAGATTGAATGTTACACATCAGAAATTGTCCCTTTGCTTCACTGAATCACTGAAATCATGTGGGTTTACAGCTGGATGATTATTAATTTAGCAAGGAGCTATCAGTGTTTATATTATTTTGTAAATAAATGTCAACAATGCATGAAAATGATGATTGTTGAGTTTTCTGCCCTCCTGCTAAGCCGACTGTAGAGAAACACAGCTCTGCATTTTGAATCTCAGGGCCTTTTAAACTTTCCCCATCTCAGACAGAGGTGGATTTGGCTGACTGCACAACAAAGCAGTGTTTAAAACAGCAGTACTAAAACATTTTCAGGGCTTTCCTATATGCATTTTACTCTTGGGAAGCAGCATAACCCTAGTGCTGATAGGGTAAACTGCAGATGCCTTTGAAGCTAGTAACGCTGCAATCAGCCAGTAACTCACGCAGGATTGTTGGTTTTCTATGCACCATTTTAGTCCACACTGCTACTAAAGTGTTCTCAGTCAGTAGCAGTCCTTTCATTCCCAGCAGCCACAGTTCAGGTGCTTTCAGTGTCTCTGCTACGTAACAGCAGTGCAGTCTAGTAGGTGGGTAGGAGCTGTGGGGAGGGAAAGGCTGTGACTCATGGGCATAGTGCCCTGCTGGCCGGCCTGAGCGCGGCAAGTGGGGTGCACGGTGGGGATCTCAGCTGTGTGATGGTCTGTGGAGGGCAGGGACCCACAGCAGCAGAACCAGAGCTGTCCTCACCCGGTATTCCAGATACCAGTTATTGTTATTCCAGCGCATTCCACTGCTTTTAGTAAATGCCATTTTGAAACTATATGGCTAACACCAGGTTTGTATCTGCAGCATTTCTTGGAGGCTGCTTGAGCTGCTGCTGCCATGCGGTGTCTACTGAAGGCCCTGAGCGTCGTGTCCCTGCATGCTTCCCTGAGAAGATCTCGCCAGCTTTGCAGCCAGAGCTCCCCAGCTCAAGCCTCATTTAGTTACGAACTCATGAAACAGCAGTACAGACCAGAGGTGCCAGAGTACTTCAACTTTGCAAGCGATGTGCTGGACAGATGGACCGAAGTAGAAAAGGTAACAGCTACTTGTCTGCACTGCTTCTGAAGAGCTGAGAGCTGCCAGACACATCCATCCAGCATGCCGCTGCGGTTGTGCTCTGGTTGTAGTATCGTGACCATCTCGTGTAGTTTGAACCTCTCAGGCCACATACTGCCCTGTTTGTGAGCCCAAGTGATTTGTTCTTTTAATCAGTAACACTGGTGACACTGACCCTGAGTAAATCTGTGCCTTAAAGGACGAGACCAACTGGAGCACTCTGAGCCTTGTGCCGGTTCCCCTTCCAGCTGTGACATGCATCCCACCCGTGTGTGCAAGGCAAAGCACTCAGTCCCCACACATCTGACTGCTTGCCGGCAAAATGAGTAACACGGTGTACTGCTGATCCTCCCCGTTCTTTTCCAGTCGTGAAATCTTTGCATCAGCAGCTGTCAATCCACAAAACCAAAACATTCTGAGTGCCCAAACAGGCACAAGTTCTAAGCAAGGATGGGGAATAAAAAAATAAAAAACCAAAAGAAGTGAAGTGTAGGTATATCACCTATCTTACTATATTGTTCTAGTCTCTGTGGATGTGGTCCACAGGTTCTTCATGATGAGGGGCTGAATACGGTGGTGTCCACCTGGCAGCAGGAACAGAGCAGAGGCATCTCCTGCCCGACACAAGGCAAGCATTTGCTCCATTTGCAGGCAGAATGGATTTTGGCAGGCTGCGAACAAAGAAAGGAATGAACACCTGAAGAGTTTTGCCCTCTGAAGTACACAGCTAAACTCTTCTCCCTGGAAATGAACCTTAGTGTTATTCTGCCACCAAACAGATAACAAGATACCATATTCTTGCTGCTCCCATGAGGTTTTCTTTGCTCAGGAAGTGACTTACACAATGTCACTGCTAAGGGCATCAGTCTCCTTAAGAGCACATTGTGTACATACATTTCACTTTTCACACATCTGTCAGTTATGAGAGGTTTTGATTAGAGATCACACTGTGCTTTTGAACCTCAGATCTAATTTTCAGAAGTAACAAATAGGCCCAATTCAAGAATAAGTTGGAAATGAGCTTGGAGAGTTTGTGAAACTGAGGCACAGCTCAGCTGCACCTGTGTCCATTGGCAGCTTTGTTTGTGGCCAGGAACAGAAGGCTGGACAGCCTCTGCAGAGGGAAACAGCATGAGCTCAGGAAAGGAATGCAAATTTAATTTCTAACATGATATTCGTAGGCAGCTTTTCCTGAAGGTGAACTCATTTGGAGCCAGTGGCAAATTTCAGCTTCATCCCCAGATTCCTCCAGCACTGAATTAGTGCCAAACGTTTTGTTTCCTCAGACTTAATTAAGGTAAAGGTGGTACATTCCTTAAGCAAAGCGTTTGCACTGTACCCTGTCATTCTCTAGGAGGGAAAAAAGCCTAAAACCCCCGCATTGTGGTGGGTAGATGGTGATGGAGAAGAGGTGAAGTGGAGCTTTGAGGAGCTGGGAGTGCTGTCCAGGAAAGCAGCCAATGTACTCTCTGGTGCCTGCAGTCTGCAATGTGGGGACAGAGTTCTTCTGCTTCTGCCAAGGATCCCAGAGTGGTGGCTGCTGAATGTGGCTTGCATGAGAACAGGTTGGTGAGAGCATACAAATGGCATATGGGGATGGAAATCATGACTTAAACCAATCCTTGCTACTTAATGCACGCAGAACTAGAAATATGCTGTTGAGGATGAACTAGTAAAACAGGAACACACTTCATGCCAAATGTGGCATTTCTGGGTAGTTCTGCACGTGCCCTAGGTGTTAAGGAAACACTATGAGCCCACTCTCCTTTGACATTCTCCTTTCTCCAGCACTTGTGGTGCATCCCAAATGCACCTTCTTGCAGCCTTGCAATGAAGCTGGCTCACATTTAGCCAGGTATTTCACATGGCCCCTGAGAGATCTGTTACCTGCTCGGTTTGCCAATGTTTTCAACCCAGAATGTCATAGTGCCCCACAAACACTAGGGGGGTACAGTAAAGAAATTAAGTCCAGAAGGATGGCACGGTCCTTGGGAGATGTCTTCAGACAGAAAGTTCTTCCCTTGATTTCTTTTAGTGTCTCATGTCCAGCCAGGTACCTCCTAACTTGTGCCCATCCTCACACAGAACTCAATCCACCAAGGAAGTCAGTATGTTTACAAATGTAGGGCCAAATTCTGCTTTCAGTACAGCATTTTCCCACTCAAAACCAGCAAGTAAGCTGAAGTCTTAGTAGAACAAGAATTATTAAGCAACATATAGGCTATTTTTTCCATTCCACTTGGTCCTGTTTAGGAACTGTCCTGATTCCTGGCACACAGCAGCTGACAGCAAAGGATGTTCTCTATCGCCTACAGAAATCCAAGGCAAAGGGCATAATCACTGATGACTCTATGGCATCAACTGTAGAGTCAGTGGAGGCTGACTGCCAGTCTCTGAAGTTCAAGTTGCTGGTGTCAGAGGGCCACCGAGAGGGATGGCTGAGCTTCAAGGATCTCCTGAAGTGAGTAACCACCACTGTGACAGTGTCTCAGCAAAGATAAGAGTGTTTCTGTTTGCTTTGGATGGGAAATGCTGCAGGTGCCAGTGTGTTCTCATCCTTCTGGGCCTGCGCAGTGGAAAAATATAAATGGTTTTGGCACTTCTGATTGCTGCAGAGGTTATTCTGAACATCTTCAGGAACGTGTAAGTCACACAAATCATTTAATTCCTCACTTTGTTCATTTTAAAGAAATGCTCCATCTGATCACCAGTGCGCAACCACAAAGTCTGAACACCCCATGGCCATCTATTTTACTAGTGGGACGACGGGAGCTCCAAAAATGACGGAACATTCCCACTGCAGCTATGGCGTTGGCCTCACAGTGAGTGGAAGGTATGCCCACTGCTTTGTCAGACAGACTGGTCGTGTGGCAGAAGGAAGAGAAATGCAAGGTTTAACAAGAAGCGTTTGTTTTGCTGCTCTAAAAACAACCCTTCTGTGAGACCCAACCAAGGTTGGTTTGGTTGTTTTCCCCAGGAAACAAGGCACATTTTGAGTCCAGCTGTCCTAGAGTGCATGGAATGTAGCAGTCAAATAGACATATTAACTTCTTTTTAACATTTTCTTTAACTTTTGATAACTCTTTTGCGGCGTGTCCAACAAGTTAACAGTTAGCAGATTGTCCACCAAATGAACATCAGCATAAGTTTATAAAGTCCGTATCCAAAATGGGAGAATGTGGGTCTAACAGGCTTCTGGGTTCATGTGTACCTGGGTTCAACAGAGTTCCCAGAGGAATGAAATGCTGATAATTCAGAATCTCTAAATTTATAAAGCAATATTGTTTATAAAATTGATAGGGCAGTGCACTTCACCCTAACTGGGAGAGAATAACAAACCATATGCAGTGAACCAAAACCATCCTTGTCGCTAACAGTGAGTTCAAGCAATCTCATATTCATGCACCACCACGTCCTGAGGTGAGTTCTGCTGCTCTGTCACTACAACTTCCCCTAGAAACGTGCAGCATTGGTCCATCCTGCACCCTGCCATTGCCAGGACCTGGTCATGCTCAGTCATTCGGGTCTATTTAAATGCTACTTAGCCAGGACAAACAGTGCTGGATTCGCTTTGCTGACACATCTCATGATGTTTTACTACTTGCTTTATTTCTGCTAAGTATGGATTGTGGGCTGTGCTTCCTTCTGCTATCAGGTACTGGCTGAACCTGACCTCTTCAGATATATACTGGAATACCTCAGACACGGGCTGGGCCAAGGCAGCATGGAGCATTTTTTCAGCATGGAGTCAAGGGGCATGTGTATTTGTACATAAGATGCCACAGTTCAGCCCGCCTGCTGTCTTTGAGGTACGTGGGGGAGCACATAACAGCTGTTTGCTGTTAGTCCTAGAAGTGAAACACAAAGATTGGGCTGGGATCTGCAGAGCTAATCTAAAGAGTTATTAAAATGAGTGACTTTAATTGACAAGTGAGAATGCTGGTTGCCTGCACCAATGCTGGTTGCCTGCACCATGTAACTCAGTGGTAAGGGGTGAGGAGGCAGCAAGGCTGAATTCCTTTAACAAATACCATCAACATGGTATTGTCTTCCATTCTCCACACACAGCTTCTTACCCTTTGTAAAAGAGTACTGCCTCTTCACCCCTTCTGATGGTAGGAGCTGTTAGGTAACGCCGGGCTGTGTTGGAGAACGCTTTCAATTTTAGTCGTGTAGGACATCTAAAAATGAAGGTTTAAGATCTCACTTTTTTTCTCCTTAAACTGCAATTACAAAGCAACTCCACTAGGAGGACTTCAGACCTTCCCGGAGTGCAAAGCTCTAGTGTCATGAATCCATTGTAAGATGATGCAGATTCTGTTTTGAAGAAAAAAAACCTAAATAAATGTAACTGCTGTGCTAACTGCTTTTAGGACACTAATATTTTGTTTGTTTCATAAGTCTGATGCAGGCAGATATAATTACATCTACATTATAATGTAGATGAGACCTCACAGGCTTCAATATATTGACAACATCAGTTTTTACTATTCTGAACTCCTTAGAGCCTGTCAAGATATCCCATAACTGTCTTCTGCTCAGCCCCAACTGCCTACCGAATGCTCGTGCAGCACCGGCCGCCCAGGTAAGCCGAGGCAGTGTCCCCAGCAGTGTCTTCCATCAAGGCAGTGTGCCAAGTGCTCCATTCTCTGATTTTATTCCACATTCACAGAGGTAGAGCAGGAACTCAGACTGTGTGTTTCTCAACATCTTAAGTCTCACTTATTGTGAATAAAGTCAGAACAAATACTTGAGGTACCACCTTAGACTTTGTAAGTAACAGTGGAAAGTAGCTTAGCTCAGGCAGTAACAAGATAATCATGGTATCGTACTGAACACTCAGAAATACTTTTACTGTCACATTCTCCTTCCCTCTGTTCCTCTCCTATGTCTCACCAGTAGTGTACTCCCCATGAAGTGTGTGTTGGTACGCTCAGTGACGCATATGAAAGACATCTCGGCCTCACTGGGTTCTCACTGGCAGGGTTGAACTTCATTATTCCTCCTTGGTCCAGGCTCCAGTTCAGACTCTAGGGCTAGAAACATCGCATTATTAGATTTTCCAAATAATACAGAAGTAAAACAAAAAGCTTTTTTTTCTTTCTTTTTTCTGCTATTTTCAGACTTGTTGTTGTTCAGCTCTGCACAGTTCAAATGGAACGGCAATTTGTATAGAAAGGTCCCCCACAATGCAGGAATACTGCAGCAAATGGGACATAGCAGACATAACTGCCAGTCATTTGCTTTCTCTTTCCCAGCTGCACATTCAACAGCCTGCAGCACTGCGCGAGCGCCGGGGAGCCGATCAACCCCGAGGTGATGGCCGAGTGGAAAGCATGGACGGGGCTGGATATCCATGAAGGCTACGGGCAGACAGAAACTGTATGTTGAGCTTGACAGGTGAAAAGCATACGCTTTGCAGGTACAGCAATAAATTCTACTCGGTTTGCCAAGAAAAAGTCAATAAAAAGATTGTACAAAAGGTTGTACTAGGTTTACATACTCCTCCTCACTTCACCACATTCCAGCGACACAAACTCATCACCACTATTACAACTGTTGTGACTTTTAGGGAGAAATCAATTCCAATATGCAACAATGAAAACACAGTTTTTTCAACTCATAGGACAAGCGTAATGGCTCCCCAAAAAATCCAAGGCCTGCTCTTCATGTGAGATGCACTCTTCACGACCTCCTTCCAAATTCTGCTTTGAACTGTATCTTTGGAATGCTCACACTGTTTGCAGCTCTGGGCAAGATTTCCAGAGAGTCATTTATTTCACTGGATGTATGATTATAGTGAAGGGATCATTATTTCCTACAGAGGTTCGCTATGTTAGCTGAATCTCTAAACCTAAGCTAAAGACTGAATATACACGTCACTGTTTGACTGAGAAAAATATTACAGGTGCTGGTCTGTGGAAATTTTAAAGGAATGGAAATTAAACCTGGTTCTATGGGAAAGCCATCTCCAGGGTATGATGTCAAGGTATGGCACCTCATGTAGCACTGCCATCTCTCAGATCATCATTTGCCATCAAAGAGGTTTGAGAGCTTTAGCATGGCACTGCGCTATGCAACATCATTCCACAAGGAATGGAAGTGTGAAACAAGTAGGTTACTGCCCCAAACGCAGTGTGCAAGTGAACAGTCACACCTCCCCCTTGCACCAGCCTCAGTGGGATGACATAGATGACAGCCCACTATTGGATGGGAAGGCAATGATGAAGTCATTTTTACTTTGTTTACTGAGTAAACAAAGAGAGCAAACATTTCCTTGGGGATGACAGAACTGATGAAGTAGATACTAGCAATATTTGCAATATTGTTTGAGATTTTTAGTACCTTTCTAAGCTTTTTAGCAGCTTCCTCTGTTTTGATGTTCATTACTTAACCTCTTTGGGGTCTTACTAACTTCATTACATGTTTTCATAGTACTTGGAATTGCTCAGATAAAAAAACTGTGCGAGGTACAGTGGATTTGCAGTAAGCTGATGCTGTAATTTCAGGGTCAGACTTACCTCCAGTGCTCCAAATAATTTTCCAATAGATATTTCAATGGAATATTTTAAATGAGTATCCAGATTCTATAATATTAACATAATGCTTTTCAGTTTGGCTCAGAGATAATAAAGCTGTGTTTTGCTTATTTTTAGATTATAGATGAAAACGGTAATATTCTGCCTCCTGGAAAAGAAGGAGAGATTGCCATCAAAGTAAAACCTACAAGACCACTTTTCCTCTTTACTTGCTATACTGTAAGAACACTTCTCCAGCTAAAGCAGATGCCATGTTAAGCCTCTGCCAAGGAATTCGTGCCTCGTTTCATTTACATAAACTGTTTAGATGTCTGAAAATCCCTGGGAAGGAAAGAATTTCCATTTCTTTTCATGCAGCTGCTTAGTCTACTTTCACAAATTGTTAGCTGGTCAATTATAGTGCCTCGCCTAACAAGCTGAATCCACTTTCTTTTGATTATTTCCTTAATAAAAAGGGAAATCTCTAACAGCTTCCTCCCCAAGTCCCCAGATACCCTTTGGTCAGAGGGCTAGGAACCCCATCTGAGAAGTGGGGGATACTGTTCAAGTCTCTTCAGTGCAGAACTGGGCTCCATCTAGTGTTTGAGCATAGCATTTTTTGTTTCCATTTTGGTTCAAATGTTCAGTCCCAGAATCCAAAAAACAAATGCATAGTGCTCTCAGTTCTTACAACATAATACATTTTATGGATGCTATCAGCCTATTATCATGGAATCATTAAGGTTGGAAGAGACCACTGAGGCCACCTAGTCCAGACATCAACTTGTCTTGCTTTATGGGCTGATAACAGTGAATTAATAATCTGTTGTCGTTTATTACAATTGGTTATTATTAATGTCCCACTGAATATTCCTGTTGAACACGAATCTACTAGAATGCAATTTATTTTATTTTTCAAGTAGCTTTTATGCAAAACACAATTTAATATTTCCTAGGATGATCCAGAGAAAACAAAGGCAACAGTCCGTGGGGATTTCTATGTTACTGGAGACAGGGGGCTCATGGATGAAGATGGATATTTCTGGTTTGTTGGAAGAGCTGATGATGTCATTAATTCTGCTGGGTAATTCAACACTGATTAACAATACCTCTGCCAGCACAAATAATAGAGCTGACTCAGATAAGATGTGTTTATGTGTTTCGAGTACAAATAAAGAACCTTTACCTCCATTTTAAAGATACCGCATCGGACCGTTCGAAGTAGAAAGTGCTCTAATAGAGCATCCTGCAGTGGTGGAATCGGCAGTTGTCAGCAGTCCAGACCCCATCAGGGGAGAGGTAAACAAGCAAAGCACATGTTAGGTAAAAAGGAGCTTTATGCATACCGCGGCTGAGGAAGACCAACTTCCAATGGAAATCTTTGAACTAAATAAAATCAAATTGGCATTTCTACTCTATCAGATATGGCTAAACCAGAAAAACAGACCACGACAATTACCCCACATCCAACATAACCAGAGCACAATTTGAAGCTTTTCTTCTGCATTCCAGTATTTCCCCTTTTGACTATCTCCATATTCCAGACAAACACATAACACTGCCATAGCTGTTTGCATCCCTTGTATTTGTTATTCTGCAGTTTGTACACAAATGTTTGGTACATGTAAGTTTAACCAGTCTTTCAAATCTGACTGTTGTGTGATGTTTCATCATTACTTCACCCTCCGTTCCCTTATTGTATTCAAGGTAGTGAAAGCCTTTGTTGTTTTAACGCCCAGCTACATCTCACATGATCCAGAAAAAATGATGAAAGAGCTACAAGACCACGTTAAGAAAGCTACTGCTCCATACAAGTATCCTCGGAAAGTAAGTCATCAGTTACCCAAATACTATAAGTAATTGTCATGACTATAAGAAAGCATGTATCACAGAATTGCCAGGGTTGGAAGGGACCTCAAGGATCATGAATCAACTATTATGTCACTTGTAGGTTATGTCCCCAAGGGGAAGTCACATTTGAAATAAGTTATTTTGTGTTGTAATTTCCTCCCTTTCCCATTAGATGGAGTTTGTTCGAGAGCTGCCAAAAACCATCAGTGGAAAGATCCGAAGAAATGAACTACGCCAGAAGGAGTGGAGGAGATATTAGAATGCTTTGGGTTTTGGATTGTGTTATGTTTTAACATAGCATGTGGGTTCTGGTGGCTTTTTGCTTTGTTTGAACAAAATAAGATAATGCTGATTTACACAGTGATGTGAAGACACATAATGTCTCTCTTAGTTGACATTTTCACTAAGTCTCACCTGACCCCCAGCACTCAGCTGCCCTGGTGCCACATGGAGAGCACGAAAACAGGCAGGCTGATACGAACGACACAAAAGTTGTCTTATCAAGAGGACAGTAGATGATGTGTTAAATAAACTTAATGAACCATCACTAGCATTTTATCTTTATTATTATTTAAATGAGAAAAATCACAAGAGTTTACTACAACACTTGCTTCAAGAATCACTTCCGAGCAGCATGATAACTTACAAATACATACTTAAAAGTTACAGTTAAAAATCTCTACAAGTACATATAGGAAAAATAGTATAAAAGCAAAATATACATCATTAAAATGTTTGAGGACTCAATTAGCAAAGAATTTAAGACACGTGATGATGAAGTAGGAGTTTAAGATGTCTAACAACAGCTGCTCACACCTTAACTGCAGCACAATGATTTGTTCTGTCTCACTCCAGTCATGTTAACGTGGGCATGTCTGTATGCTTAAACAATTGCAATTTTCATCCGCATTAGCCAACCAGCATTATCTTCATCCTCTGCTGAGAACACGTATCTGACATCATTGGGCTGCCCCAGTTTCATTATCTAACTGAGCTTCAGATTCAAACCACCAAATTAAGAAGCTTCAAGTTCTCATAGATGGTCTGAGGAACAAAGATTTGTTGGAATAATTTCCTGAAGTGTTGGGGCACGTTCCAAGAGAGGTCAAAGCATCTACATTCATGGCGATATCACGAGATTTCTCTTTTAGAAATGCGTTTTCCCACTTGAAGTATCCACAACTTCGCTTACTACCTTCACGCCTGTCAACAGGACAAGAGAAAAAAGCCTTGCCATGATTTGGACCTGCATTTGACACATAGAGCCTTTTAGCCCTTCGACCACAGTTACACAGAGGAGGGGTTAGTTTTTCATTTTTCACAGCTGTTACAGACTGATTCAGATTGACTGCGGAGCTCAGAATGGTGCGAGATGCTTTGGACAAATTCAAATTTCTCAGAGGCAAGGCATGATCTGAAGACGCAGTTTTCTCTTGATAGACAGCAAAAGGCTGTTTTTTTGCTGGTGGGAGTGCTGTTGGACTAGTTGGCTTTCTTTTGGGAACCTCAGAAGGAATAGAATAATTTCTCATTAATACTGATTGAGATGAAATAGCATTTACTTTTGCAGATGGCATCTTAAAAGCAGAAAGATTTGAAGTCTGCCTTTGTACTGTTCCTACATTATAGATTGTAGTATCAGGACTTTTGTAAATGATAGATCTGGGGTGTTCAATGGGTACCAGAGTTTTCCCCAAACTTTGATCACCTGAACTGATTGCAGCCGATTGCTTTGGAATTGTTTCTTCTTCAGACACAGTTAAGAAGTCTGTACTTGAGTCCTCCTTAGATTGAACGCAGTCTGAATTTGGTTCAGATTGAGATTTAGGTATTAGAGCTACATCTTCCCAGTCAGTCAGCAGAGACAAACAATCAGAATGAGTGCCTGTATCCTCACTGGAGGTATTAACTGAGGAGATGGTGGTGGAGATGAGTTCTAGTCCTGACCCACACACTGGAGAGCTGTACCTTGCTGTGTTCATGAGATGCCCACTGTTCAATCCTTGCTGAATGCCTGGTGATAAATTACTGTGAGATTGCTGTGCACATCCAAGAAGAGGAAATCTCTCAGCAGATACTGTGGAAGAGCTTTGGACTTCCTCATGGCAACCAGATCGTGAGCTGCTGCCAGATACAACACGCATGTCTGCAGAGCAATCACTGCAAGTGGCCTGTTCTGCAGATTGTACATGAGAATTTACCATAATTCCAGCAGTACCGTTGTGGTTTCTCTCTGCCAGAGAGCTTGCTTTGCAAGGTCTATTTCCGGATGTTTCAAGGCTGCTGCTACTTCCTGGCAGAGTCTTGTCAGCAGAGTTGGTATTCAGCGTTCTGGAAATTAAGTTCTTCCTAGGACAGGACTAGGGAGTCCATTAACAAAAAGAGATTTTGGAAAGTAAATACCCAGAAGCTTTAGGAATCACTGCACAAAACTAACAAGTGTGTCAGCCTAAGGGTGTTCAGTTCATACTCAAGATTCACCCTTCACCTGTATTTCAGGCTACAAGACTAGTAGAGAAAAGATATGAAATAGTAACCAACCTTATCCAAAGATTTAGTAATCTTCAGCACACACCCATCACAAATCAGCCTCCAAGCAAGGCAAGCAGTATTCCGAGAATCATCCAACCCTTCAAAAGTATGGTTATATATTAACATCTTCCTTTTAATCTATTACTGCTGACAGTTCTTAGTAGAGGACAAGTAAAATTTATGTACACTAGGAAAAGTAACATTTACACACACTTAAGAACTCATATAGCTGAATATATATCCACAACTGTTAAAATCCTTCCTGTTTTGTATTAACCATGTCAAAAATTAAAAAAATAAATATTATGTTTGTATTCTTTCATGCTCATAAGCTACTTATGAGCTATCAGGTAAGATCAAGTTTCCTTTCATGTCTGAGCAACTCAGAACTTGATCTTGTGGAACACACACACACAGAAGAGCTCTGGGAGGGAATTCTAAAATTAAGCGTGAGAATAGAAATGACAAACTCTGACCTTTCAAGCACTTCTACTTGGATGGTTTGTTTGACCAGAACATTGTATATCAGAGAGAGGGGTTCATCATATCACACTTACCAGAATGTTCCCGTCCTACAAAAGCCAGTCCCAAATCCTGCAAAGCACGACTCAGCCCTTTAGGTTTTCTGTTGTAGAAGGCCTAAGGAGAAACATGCATTTGGTTAAGATGCAGCAGTTCACAGTGGAGTGAAAAACACTTCCAAAATATCACCTAATGAATAACAAATCTCCCACTGCCATTGTGCAAGTCAGACATCTCCATGTTACCACTGTGATAAATGAATATAAAAAAGCATGTGCATTACCTATAGCAGACTAGAATAGAAAGAACAATGATTCCTTCCTCTTCCAATCTTAAACTAATCCACTCTACCTTCGCTCAGCAATCATCCAGTTGCACTTCATGCCTTACATCAATAAAGGCCTTAACAGAAAGAACAGCCTTGAAGAATACAATTATAATATATCTTGAGATGCTTAAACTGTTGTATATATATATTTTTTAACACTTATGCCTTTGCAATATGCATATGCCAAGTATATTAAATAAGGAAAGGTATGACTCCCTGGTTCTCCCCTTGATCACGTTATTTGACTTTAAAGATCTAAATCTGCTGCCTGAGCTCCAGCACTGGAGACAGGCAAACTCCTGGATTGCTCCTTTGAATATTTCCTTGGCTGCACAGGACTCCTGTTTGTGTGTAGACTATGGAAAACCAACCAAGAAAAAACTCACCACCATAAAAACAATCTTTCATTTCTTTAGTAGACATCCATTTTCAGTGTTACTAGCACTGCTCTGATCAGTACTAGTACTGTTCTGGTCAGAATGCAGTTCCCACACTAGGTCCTGATGTAGCTGCTGAGCAGACAAGGACCACTATTTTCTAGGTAGCAATGGAAGGCAGTAAGAGCAGTGTAGGAAAAACAGGGAAGTCCAGGCAGCAAGCAGAGCAACAGATGTCAGGCAAAGAATGGCTCAAAAATTCTCCAATGGTTATCAGTAATTTGTCTAACAACATGTGGCTTTCCTAGCATTATGATTTCTATTAAAATTCACAGTCGTAGGGCATGCAGTTTGTTATTTGTGCAATAACACAGAATGAAAACAGTTGGTAACTAATCACTGGAACACGGTGCTGCCTGGTAGGTGTGATACAGTCAGCTTCTGAAGTTATAACACACACCCATGTTCCAGCTTACTGCTTTTCTCACCCTGTACGTTGCTTTGAGATCAATCCAGGAATTGAAGATGTCAGGTTTCCGTAACTGTTTCCTCTTACATTCGTAGTGCAAGCACACGCCCAGGTCCCAGTCTGCACAGGAAAGACAAGAGCAAGCAAAGAATTAACATTTCTTTAATCCTAACGTCTGCCAATTGGGCATTATTCTCACCTGAACGAGCCAGAGGTTACCAAACAAGCAAACAAACTGACAGCTGGGCAAGAAGGCGCACAGCCACCTACAAATCAGCGGCAGCCCTGCGATGGGGCAGTGAGCACTGCTGCCTTACAGCCATCGGTGCAGGGCAGTCCCACAACGGGCACAGATAACAGTCCCACCAAGGGCTCCTCTTTAATGTGCGCCGCTTTGTGCAACAAGCAAAAGGGAACGTTGCCTACCTGTCCAGGTAACAAAAGCACACAGCTGTGTCTCAGGAATGGCATTACTTGGGATTTCTGAGACAATCAGAAATTTCTTCTCCTTCTGTATCTCCTGAAGCCACTTCAAGAATTGTGACAAGCAGATGTGCAGAGGGACTCCTTCGTCAACTTGTTTCTTTGGGCAGCAGACAGAGAAATACCCGCGTCAGTACGCACTGCAAGCGGCTGGAGGCCCGGCTGCCTTCGGCCCTTTCAAGGAGCACCGAACGGTGTAAAGTCACAGCGGGATACCTGCGTGACGCCGGTCAGCGCCGTGCAGAACTCGGAGAGCACGGGCTGCTCCTGCGGCTGCACGAAGGTGTGGAACTCGGCCTCGATCCGCCCCGTGGCGGCGTTCAGCAGCACGGCCGGGAACTCAACTGGGACGGAGCACAGCGAGCGGCGGGAGGGCGGGGGGAAAACACCGCGCCCGAGTCAAGTGCGGCACGCGGGCAGCCCGCAAACGCACCGACAGACATCGCACCCCACGCACAAACGCACCCCGCACCCAGCCGGGCGCTCCCGGCGCAGCGCTCACTGATCTCGGGGCGGCGCTGCCGCGCGTCCCGCCAGCAGGTGGACTCGAAGTCGAGGACGAGCAGGAAGCCGAATCCGGATCGCCGCTCCGTCGCCCCGCCGCTCCGGCCGCTCCGCGCCATCCCCAGCAACCTGCGGGACGGGGCAGCCTCAGCGCCGGCCGAGAGGACACCGCCCCGCCCCGGAGGAACGCGGCCCGCCCCGGCCCCGGCGGGACGTGCCGCGGCCCGCACCTGGCCAGCCGCTTCGTCGCCATCTCCGCGCTTCAAACCGCCCGCGGTTCCGCCCCGCTCCCCGCTCCCCGCCCGCGGCTGCGCGCTCCCCGCGCTCTCCGCGCAGGCGCCGTCGGCTCGGCTCGGCTCCTCGGCGCGGCCATGGCGGGGCGGATCGGCCGCGTGAACGGCTGCAAGCGGACCGCGGGAGGGGACGCGGAGGGGCTGCCGGCGGGCGGCAAGAAGAGCAGGGCGGCGAAGGTGAGCCGTGACGGAGCGCGGCCCGCAGCCTGCGGCACGGCGCGGCTCCTGGCGTCAGCGGCCCCGGGACGGGCGGGGCTCCGCGTGCGGGGTGCCGGCATCGGAGAGCGCCGGCTGGTGGGTCGGAGGGGCCTCGCAGCCCCCGGCGCGCCCTGCCGCCTTCCGGCTGCCCCCAGCTCCGGCTGCCCCGGCCGTGGCTCTGAGCCCCAGGGATGGGCGCCCACGGCTCCGGGCAGCGGTGCCAGCGCCTCACCGCCCTCTGAGGGAAGGGTTTCCCCCACAGCTCACCCACACCCGCCTCTTTTAGCTTAGACTCTTTTCTCCTTGTCCTCTCCCTGTCTGCTGGTGTAAAAGGTCGGTCTGCCTCCTGTTCATCAGCTCCCTTTAAGTCCTGGAAGGCAATGAGGTCTCCCTGCAGCCTTCTCCTGTCCATGCTGCACAGCCCCGGCTCCTCAGCACGTCTCCATAGCAGAGGTGCTCCAACCTCCGAGCATCTTCATTGCCTCCCCTGCCCCGCTCCAACAGCTCCCACCCTTCCCGTGCTGGGCCCCAGGCCTGGACGCAGCACTGCAGCTGGGGGCTCCGAGGGCAGAGCAGAGGGGGACAATCCCCTCCCTGCCCGCTGCCCCCCTCTGCTGACGCAGCGCGGGATGCAGTCGGCCTTCGGGGCTGCGAGCGCACACTGCTGCCTCACGTCCAGCTCTTGGTCCACCAGAACGCCCACGTCCCTCTCCGCAGGGCTGCTCTCTGTGAGCTCTTCTCCCAGCCTGCACACAGCTGGCATTGCCCCGACCCAAGTACAACACCCCGCACTGGGCCTTGCTCAACCTCAGCAGGTTCTCGTGTGCCGCTTCTCCAGCCCGCCCAGGTCCCTCTGGGTGCTCTGTCCAACACAGAGATAAGGATGTGGTGCAGGACCATGTTGAAGGCCTTGCACGACTCCAGGCAATCATCAGTTGTTCTTCCTTTGTCCACCAGTCCACCACTTACCGCATTACGGAAGGCCACCACATGGGTCAGGCATGATCTGCCCTTGGTGATGTCCTTTTGTTATGTAGTAAAATACTATCCTGGAAGATCCTTACAGGTTAAGTCAGTTCCACGACCAAGCAGTCACTGGAGTTCTCCTAGTAGTGTATATGCTTGCCAATCAGCTTGGGAGAGCTGGTGAATTTGGGATCATGGCTTAAAGAACTGCTGTGCTAATTTGTATGGTTTTGCCCTGTCTCTGACCCTCTCTACCTGCAGCTCCTTTGGATGCTGTGAAACACTTCTTGCAGCAGGGTCAGTAAATGCTCCAACAGAGGATGCAGTTACACAAAGCACATGGGTTCTGGCAGAGCCTGTGTGAGACAGCTGCATGCAGCTCATATAAATGGAGACATCTGCATGTGGTGGTCTTTGCAGGACATCTCTGAAGTATCTGGGTTACTGAGATGCTGATGCTAATGTTGAAATGTGGGCTCAAAAGGGACTTTAATGAATGGAAGAGTTATTTTACATGCTGTTGCTTGTGCCCAAACACTACACTGTTTTACTGTATAATTCAGCTCCTGCTCCACAAACGTGTGTGGTCACACAAAACCTTTCTTCACAGGCGTTTTCCTTCTTACAGGAGAAGTCATCTCGCTTGTCTGCAGCCTTGCTTGGTGAGGACTGTGAGATCAGCCCGGAGCAGCTGTACGAGCTGCTACAGTACGCGGCCCTGGGGAAACACCACAATGCAGCCCAGCCCAGGTACAGCACCTCTGTGCTCGGGAGGCAGCCCTGTGCTGTGCCTCTGAAGGCACGCAGGCAGTGTGTGCTCTGGAACTCTTGCAAGGCCACACTGACAGCCTGCATTACATAGATGCGGTTCTTGTTAGGCTTGGTTGCAGACCAGAATTCCAGAATTCTGACAGTAATTGTGACATTCCATACTTTTGTTTCATGCAATCACAGAAACAAAATTTGTGGAGCAGCAGCTTCACACGCCAAGAAATGTGGTGTTAAACTGGTAGCACTATACTTTTTTGTGCCAGCTGTATTTGAAGTGTTTTCTCTGGAGTGTTTTGGGAAAGCCTATTTAGTCACTTTGCCCTTTTTCATCTTCTCAGTAACTCTTCTGTTTCCTGCTGAAAGACTGAGGGGGTATATAGCCTTGGTTGGCTCAAGTATGGTGACATGCAGCGTGTCTTGCAGCAAAGCTACATGCAAAAAACACTTCAGGTTTTCAGTACTGAATAGAAAATGGTTTTGTGAATTTTTCATTTTGATGAAGTAATCTTAGTTTGATTGACCAGATTGCATCATTACAGCGGGAGGTACTGGTTTGTGTTTATATTCTGGTGCATATAAATGAAGTATGGTAAGACCTGAACCAACACCTGAGACAGGAGTGGAGTTCAGTTACAACTCATTCTTTCTCTGTCTCTTGTGCTGTGTCCAGAAATGTGTGGCTGGCTGAGACAAGCAACACGAGCCTCTTCTCATTAAAGTCACTTGACGCTTTGCCATTGATGGACTTAAAAGCTGGTCTGGCTCCAAGTTTGTTTCTAAGAGTGCATGATGATTGTGTTGCTTTGAGTTTTATTTATTCAGTTATTTATTTGTTTTATTGCAGCTGGTGCCATATTTATCACCAGAGCCATCTGGCTGGGGTTGTGGTTATTGTTCTGCATGAAATGAGTCAGCTCCATTTCTACAAATTCTATTTACAGTTCAAACACCTCCGAAAAGTGTTCCGGCATGTAAGTCCCTGCACTGTTGTTGTCTACTAAAATTCTTCCAGTGCTGAAGCCTTGTCCCAGTGACTGCTTGCCACAAAGAGATTGTGGCCTTGCCAGCAGGAAATGGCCACCTTCGATTGCTCACCAAGCAAATGAGAGCATCTCTGTAGGCTCTGACAGCTCAAGCTGAGGCCACGGCTGCAGTGTGAGAAACAGATTTTCAAGACTTAGATCTCTGCAGCCTTACCAGGTGAAATGTCTGTGCTGTGTTTCAGTCCTCAATGCTTCTGACTCCTTCAGGCTGCCTGGGAGATTAAAAATACCTCTGCTGAATATTTGAAATATTCTCTTGGATGTGAGTGAGGAGATCTTAATAGAGTCATGCTGTTCCCTTCCCACTGATTGAAAAATCTGTGTGTGCTCTATGTCAAGTTTCTCCCATTTATTTCAAGATTATTAAGAGTCATTTTAATTTTCTGAGCTGCAAGCAAGTCTAGGAAGGAGAAAAGGGAAGGAGGGAATGAAGGAGGGAGGGAAGGAAGGAAGGGGGAAGGAAAGAGGGAGGGAAGGAAAGAAGGGGGAAGGAAAGAGGGAGGGAAGGAAGGAAAGAAAGGAGGAGTGAGGGAAGGAAGGAGTGCTTTGGTTCACACTTCTAGCATAGTTTCCCAAACTGCAGCAAATGCAAAATCATGGAAAGTATGGAACTGCTTTAGGTCCTTATCAGTGTAGGACTGGGATTTGTGTTCTTAACCACATCAATGAAGGCAAAGCTTTCTCCTTGTAATGTACAATTCTATATTGTTTGTCATTAGAACAGATTTTTTTAAATTTTCCTCAGAAAACACCAAATATACTTCCTTTCTATACTTCCTTCTCTAAATTGGAGTGGACTGGCGATAAAGAGACATCTTATATACTTGACATTTCTGCTGTGTTTCCAAGTTTCTAACACATCTCTTTTCAGAGATTCACATTACCATCCCCTTCAGCTAACTTCCTAGCCAGTCTGTGTGGCGAAGGAGTGAGCCTGAATCCTCAAGGCACTGCACAAGGTACCTCACTTGGCTTTGCGTTCTCTCTTTCGGTCACAGCGATTCATTTTCAGGAGTAATTTAATATCTTTGCACCCTGTGCAATCCTAGCATGCTGCTAAAGTAATCTTGTTTACAAAAGAAAAAGTTAATGGTTTATGCCAAGAGACTAGTTACAGTGACTACTTAAGGATCTCTCTTGGGTTCATTATAACAAGTAAATGCAAAAAGCAGATTTTCTTTTGACAAGTTTAATACAAAATTCTGATGCTTCTTTACCCCTTTTGTGATTATTTTATTGTAAAATATATCTGTAATTTTTTAGTTATACTGAGCTGCAAATGAAGGAAAAGAACAGGTGTGTTGATACTGATACCCTGTTTTTACATTCTTTATAGAGTTAATTGCAATCCAACAGGCATGTACAAAATCTGCAAGACTACCATGAGAACTTCACTGACATTGTTAGAAGTGTAACACAAAGAATCTTGAATTCAAGTCCTAAGTGGGAGAATGAGCAGCTGTTACTTGCACTGTAATGAGAGCCCTGTAGCACCTTGTCTGTAAGCCTGATGCACTGTCACAGAGCTGAGACGTCAGGTATAGTTTTCTTTAAGTGCAGTCTGCAGAGGATCACCTACAAAATAGTTAAAGTTTATACAGTTGTGGATCGTGATGTCAGTTCAGTGCTTGCTTCTAGAGCCGCACTTACAGCACATTTTCTGTGAATAATACTTTGGGGAAAGAAATTTGTAGAGAAAGGAGAAAGAAAAGAGAGCTGCTTTTTATGGCTTACATGAGATAACAAATGACTGTACTGTCATGCTTTAGAGGAAGGTGTCCTCTCTGTTCTGCAGAGAGGAATGTGAGATAGCTTTGTAGTACAGTTGGCTCACAAGCTGCTAGCAGTGTCAGTAACTGTGCTGGGAGTGGATTTAAGTGTCCTGATAAACTTGTATGCCAGCGTGTATTAAGTGTCCTGATATATGTACAGTTTGTTCCATGCGTTTTCTTTTGAAATGGCGTAGCCTTTGAATGTGCCTATTTGTGCAGACTGCAAATAAGGAGTGCTATCTGATCCTGACAGATGACTGTACATTCCAGGCTTGATTTCCACTGGCATTGAATGTATTCCTAAAAGCTCAGGCTTGCAATGTGATCCCATCATCCGGAAATACGGCAAAGAAAAACGAGGCCTCACGAGCTATACTCTAACTTCAGAAGAGCTGAAAAAGAATGATTATCCTATGAGAGGTTGGTTTTCTGAGGTTTTGGTTAGTATGATTTTTTTTTTAATTTTGAAAATGAATGAGATGTTTGGTGATATAAGTTGCACGATAACTATTAGAAGAAAGAGGTCCGTGTCTTACTTACACGTATCTTTTCATTTTAGATTCCCCTGGATGTAAGGGTTATATGTACACAGAGTGTGATCTTCAGAGGACAGACAGCAGCCCCCTCTTCGGTCTGGATTGTGAAATGGTAACAGTAAATGCGTGATCCTACAAAGCATAGTCAAGCAGCCAACCTCTTATTGGCTGTTCCAAAACAAACCAAGCACCCTGTGCATTTATTAAACCACTTCTGACGTATCTGCTTCCAGTCCATTCTTTGATGGTACCAATGCTACTGCAGCCATGGGAAGGACTCAGTGGTTCTGGAGACATCAGCAAAGTTATCTTTGTCCTGAGCAGTGCAGTAGAGAGCTTAGTTCTGTGCTGGCTTTTACGGTAGCATCTGGATCTGCTAGGCTTATTGACAATGCTGTAGTCATTCCTGAGGTTTTTGTTTACAGTTCCTTCCCTTGGCCCTCCCCAGGGCTTGGGAGTGCAAAGATGTCTCTGTGCCACATCTTTTCTGTAGCCATCACAGTTCTGCGGCAGCATCTTTGAGTGACTAATGATGCGGTCTGGGGTCTGCTTTTAAATTACATTATCTCCTTAAGTGAAGACACTGTCAGTGGCAGCTCTGCACTGCTGAGTACAAACTGATTCTGTGAATTCAGCACTTCCCTGTAGAGTGTTGTTTGTGTTTGTATTAAGCTTGGCTGTATGTTTGATGTGTTTAGGGCAGGCATTTACCACATGAAATGAAGCATGGTATGGTATGAAAGCTGCAAGTGGTAGATCTCTGAGTAAAGTGACTTGTAGTGATGCTGCCTGTAGCCAAAGCTAAGGAATCCAAATGGCAGCATTGAGCTGATCCAGTGCCTGCCTCTGCTTTGTCCTAACAGTGCCTGACTGCAAGAGGGAATGAAGTCACTCGTGTCTCTTTGGTGGATGCAGAGGGGCAGTGCCTTCTGGATGAGCTAGTCAAACCAGAAAGTGTGATAGTGAACTACTGCACCAGGTGACTTCCATTAAAGTTTCTTATCTCATCATCTTTTAAGACCTGCAGCCCTTTCAGATCAAGCCTTCTACACAGAACCTGTCAGAACTCTTTGGTGTGCATGCTCTCACTGTTGTGTCTTGCATTTCACTCAGTGTTAAGAATACAGTTTGTGCTACATGGTTAGAAAAACCAGCGTTGTGTATACGCTGCTACATAGCGTCTGCTTGTCTAGCTAGGGATTGTCATTCTGCAGTGCTGTAGGAAAAGTTCTTTAATAAGTAAATGATCACAGTACAGGCTACTTTTCAGGGCTGGATATTAAAAAGGACACAGGGTGAGTAAGGTACAGGATTTGTAAATCAGCTTTCTGTGCTCCATAGCTAAGTTTGCATATCTGTAGAAAGAGAATAGCATAGGTCATCAGCTTGCTCTCAGCTCTAGGGCTGGGCTCGTTATGACAGCAGCAGGCCAAACTCAAACCATGTCTTCTCCAAGTCTTGGCTTGGATTTACCCAGGAGGTGAGCTGCCTGTTCCCTCAGGTTATTTGAAGCACCTCCTTCCATAACAGCCTCACAGAATTTTGTTACCTGTGTTATCTGATGCTGAGAACTGCATTGCTTAATAAGTCATGCTTGAGAGAGGACAAACATTTGAAACAGATTTGGTGGCACAGCAGCTTATATCTGTGCAGTGCATCCTCTTGTGGATTCCTCTTGGAATATGCCTGCAGAGAAAGCAGTAAATAGCATTCTGTCATAAGTTATGCTGGATTCATATTTTGCATGCCCTGCTTGTAATGTTCTCCAGTAAATGCTGTTGCTAATGCATTGGTTCTACTTCATCTCATTTTTGTTTTGAAGATACTCAGGAGTCACAAGGAAAATGCTTCTTCCAGTGAAAACAAGATTGCCAGACATACAAACCAGACTGAAAAAGATACTTCCCCATGATGCGGTGTTGGTGGGTCATTCTCTAAATGCTGATCTTCGGGCTTTGCAAGTGAGTGTTTATTCCAACTCTGTGATACTCATTTCAGACGTAAAAGGTCCAAAGAGTTCTTTTTATTAGTGGACACTTGTTAATTGCTTTTCATTATGGGTAGCCATATGTTTGTAAGCACTTGAAAGAGAGAGACTCCTCTTACATATATAAAACTTGCAATCTGCTCTTCTGAACCCAAAAGGAAGGGAGGAATCTGAGTAGACAGGGATATGTGTGCAAAAGAAGCATTACTGCTGCATTTGGGTGTTTCTGACATCTCTGTCATGGGAAGAACTAAAGTCCTTCCTATATTTAATTAAACCAATGTAAAATCCTGAGTCATAATTCATCTTTGTAATCCAATTTTGATCTTCCCAGCAGAATGTTAGAAAAGAGATTTGGGCCTGTTTCATTATTACCACGTGTTTTGTTGTTATGGACCAATTATTTATCAGTGAGAAACTGGCAACTGAAATGGGAAGGCACAGATAACAGTGGAGTTATTGCCCAATTCTCTGACTGCTGTTCTTAAATTAAACTGTGATATTTCCTTTCTTCCAGATGATCCATCCCAGTGTTATTGATACTTCATTACTTTTTGCCAGAAATGAAGGCCGAAGATTTAAGCTAAAATTTCTAGCCAAAGCTGTTTTGGGGTAAGATTATGGCAGCATTGTCATGGGAAGTATTAGAACTGTTGTGGGCCATAGGGTCCTGCTTTTCCACCAGTAGCAACAGAATACTTTTTTCCACTAAAACTCAAAGGAACAAGCAAATGAACATAGTAATGAAGAATTTACTGTTTCCTTGAAACATTGAGCAGCACAACAAATTGGCCTGGTTTTGAGCAAAGATGCTTGGCACAACCAACTTCTTGTTTGTATGTGAACCACAAAACCAGCTTTACTGCAGCTGTACAATGTATGAAATTGTAGAGCAGCAGATGCGCTCTGGCTCACACAAATGAGATTTGTTGCAGCTATCAAGAAAGAAATGCTAATTTAGGTAAGTATGATGTACTGACTTAATCATATCCCTTCCTATGCCAGCTATCATAGCATGTCTTAGCAGTGCAGTGCTCAGAACTCAGCTCCAAACTTCCCAGATCTGGAGGTTGCCTCTCTGCCTGTGTGCAAATTGTGAGTTCAGTCATTGATCAAGGGAGAAAATGAAGAATGATCATAGAATTATTATGCTGCACTGCTTCTTTCAAACCTTGTGAACAGTGTTTTGCTCAACATTCCAAAAAGGTTTTTTGCAGTAACTTTGGGGAATATTTAGCAAAAATGGTGCTGCACAGAATTGGAATTGTTTTTAGAGAGGAAAGCTATTTTGCTGAAAAGGATCCTTTTCTAAAGAAAAAACAAGATGTTAGTAAGTATGGAAAAGTAGGTAACCTGCCTAATTTTGATGCCCTAGGAAGGAGATCCAGTGCGAACAGAGGCTTGGTCATGATCCTGCAGAAGATGCTAGAGCTGCATTGGAATTGGCTCAATTCTTTATTAAGAAGGGACCAGCGAAGGTATCTATGTCTCATGTCCTGAATGGCAGAACATGCAAATTGTTGTGCTTATGATGAATAAACACTCTTGCCCATTCTTTTACTGAGGAAATGAAGCTGTGATATAAGCCTTGGTTGTGGTAGCTTACTTCCAGCCTGTATCTTGGTATCTCAGTAACTTGGAACATCACCAGTGTCTCAGTACTCAGACACTGCAGTGAGTCAGCATTGCTGCTGACCTCTTACAGGGGCATTGGGAAGAGAAAGATTCTGACGCTCACAGCCTGTGTGATAGCCTCTCTTTTTCTCAGTGAAACAAGTGAAATAAGTGAGGGACCTTCTATGTTTTGGCAGCAATTCAAGATGGTTTTATGAGTCTTAAATCTTCTTCTTGCATTGCTGGTTTCTGAGAACACTTTTTGGATGTGCTTGCTGGATGGTGCTCAAATACTGTTTGCTTGAAAATGACAACAGAAAATAATAAGGCAAAAAATGAATGCCTGTGTTTCTCCACTGCTGTGGAATGTGGCCAGGTGACTCACAGAGCAAGCACATGGTTGGTGGTTAGTTACAATGAACAGAGATGAAAGCCAACTGCTCATCTTCTTTCCACAAGGTAGCAGAACTAAACTTGGAAATGCTGCTGGCAGCTGAAAGGCAGACTGAAGTCTCACCAAACAAATCTGTGATGCAGCCACAGCAATGTGGGGTCCAGAGGCAGCTGAATGATCCTCCACGCTTATCCAAACCATGGTAACAAGATTCTCAGAGATGCATATTTTTCCTTTGATTGAATCCTCAGTGAAATCAAAGACTTGCCCTGTTTTTGGAAGGCTTCCAGTATCTTCAGAGGGAGACACTGATTTGTAGAGTAGCACTAAAATATTTTTGGAAGGTACATCTTAAATTTCATGGAGCATTTTCAGGGCTTCTTTCTGAGGACGAAAACATTCTTTACAATACCTTTAACGAACTGTATCATTTTTCAATGGCGGGCACTTCTTGAAAGCTTTTAACTCACCACATTGACAACTACTGTAATATGCAGATTTTTTTTTTTTCTCTCTCTGCTAGTTTTCTGGCCTGCTTGCAGGGGATGGGCCAGGAGCCCCTCCTTTTGGGCAGACAGGAACTGGACTCTTCTGGCCTTTGTCAGAGTGACCTCAGCACTTCCAACAAACAGGTGAATGGACACAGAGTGGGTTGGGCTGAGCAAGCGTCCAAGCTGTTAAAAGTTCTTCTTGTCCTGAGGCAGTAGGTGGGTCATGTTTTAAAAAGCTGACTGACAGTACTTTCAGCAATGGTGTTAATACCAGGTTAGCTGAATCCATTTTAACATTCAAAAATAAGCTTTGATCCTCTGTCACCATCTCATGACTCACTAGAGAATAATTTCTGCTGGAGGTCTTTCTTAGACAATGATGAGAATTAGAGCTGGGAATTAAGTTCAGGAGCTCTGTTTCTGGTTTGCTGCAATACAATTACCTCTTTGAACTTTATACTCTTTTTCCTTCCAGATTCTTCAGAGAGCCTTGGAAGACATTCCCCTCTCCACATTCAGTATAATTCAGTTCAGTTTGGATCCAGAGTATGTTGCATCTCACTGTCTTGCTGGATATTGCGAAAAGGTAGTCATTTTTTTTGAGTGAGAACAGTCTTCTCTGCTGAGCTTGGGAAGACCCATGATGTATCTGGTGGCACCTGGTAGTTAGTTTCATTGCTTTGTGAAGTTCCTTCTCTAATCCATGTTCTTACAGGTGAGAAACAAGCTGACTGACATGCTGACAATTTACGCAGGTCCTTTTGAAGAAGACTTTTGCCTGAAGTCTGTGAAAAAAGAATTTGGAAGGTGTGGGCCAATTCAGTCTCTCACGGTGGTGACTGAAACGTACAGGGTGAGGAGCTCTGGCAGCATTCAGTTTGCTGACAGACAGTGAAGTCAAGTCATCTCTTGGAAAGATATAGATTAGAACCACTTAAATACGAGTTATTCCAGTGTTTCTGGGGGGTGAGGTGTGAGGGGGGCAGTTCTTAGCACATGTGAAAGCTGCTCCACACTGTGACAGGAATGAACACAGCTGATATGGTGTAACATTGCTGTCCACGCTACAGGGCTTTAACCGTGTGTTGATGCTGAGATGATTTTTGTCCCTCTCAATAGAGCTGATATGCCAAGGTCTGTAATGGCAGAAGAAGGTTGTTTTTAATAGCTGAGCTAATTGAAGGTTGTTTTTAATAGTTGCGGTATCCAGAGTGTTACCTGTATCACCTTTATGTGCCATTTAAAACTGAAAAGAACCCCGAGACCTGAATTGTAAAGGGAGGGCTAATATCTGCTATTCATAAACCTGAAGTATCCTGTCCTTTTGTTTCAAGCCATATGTTTGTATCCAGTACAACGTGCTGGAAGCTGCCCAGCTTGCTGTGGAAAGCCTAAATGGAGCTGAGGTAGCAGGATCGTGCATTAAGGTAAGCAAAGTAAATAGCAAAAGCCTAAATTACATTTAGTGCAGGAATATGGCCCAAGATGATTCTTTTAATATCTACATAGTGCATAGAGTGTGGGTGGATCTCGGCTGGCTGTGCTGCCACCAGCTCCCAAGACAACTTATGTTTTGGTCTCCTATCCTTTCTGTTGGACAGCAGAAGGAGGTTAGGGAGCACCCTGACCTGGCAACTCCATCTTTAAAATGAAGAGCTGAGTTGCTGGGTGTTGAAATGCCGAATAAGCAGAATGGGTTCTTATTCATCTAGTGTTCTTGCGTTGCAAACATGATCTTTTCCTTTTTCATGATTAATTAAGCTAGCCTTCATTTGTTACATTTTTCAAGGAAAGGAAAATAGCTAACAAAGTTTTGATAATGAGACAAAATCATTTAAAACAGCAGCTTCAACAGAGTTGCCTTGGCTGATGTGTTGCATTTGTTTCTATTGGACTTGCTTCAGGTTCAGAGACCCATCACTGCGGCAACACTGGACTGTGATGTTCTGATAAAGGAACTGGAACTGGATATAGAAAACGAAGGTGTGATTTATGTGGCGGGAATAAAGAAATCATTAACAGAGACAGATTTGCAAGAAGAATTCAGCCCGTTGAAAGACCTGGAAACTCTTTTCCTGCCGAAGGATCTCCAGAGTGGAAAGCACAGCACCTGCTGTTTCCTCAGTAAGTAGCTTTGCAGTGCAGCCTGCTTATTTCCTTCATGCAAGCTTGTTCAGCAGCCCTTGGAAATATGATGGAAACTCACACGTGCTCCAAGTGCCACTATTTAAAATAGTCCAATGAAAGCATGCCTGGATACTCTGCAGCTTCACACCTACTAGTGATCATTTCTAAGAAGTCAGGAGAACAAGTGGATGAGTGTTGTTGTATTTATCTGACATTTCAGTAGTCTGACACTTGCCTGAAGCAAGATAGGATCTGTTCACTGCAGTGATTTCAGTTTCTCATCTTCCTCCTGCTCCACCTTTAGCCTTGCCCTGCAGGTGCCAAAGAGCAGGGAACAAAACCCGTTAAATCACAATCCCTTTCTCTTTGTTTTTCAGAATTCCAGAAATCGCAAAGTGCGGCAGATGCCCTGGAAGCTATAAATGGCTGGGCTGTGAGGGGCAGCACGCTCAGAAGTAGGCACGCTCTTGCTTCAGGTCACCTCTGGAGATGGATTTGGCAAATGAATAACAGCAGTGAAAAGCAAGGAGAAAACAGTTTAAGTGAGAAGATGGCACCACTGTCTGACTCTGTGAGTTTAAAGCTATGCTGGCTTGTTACTGTTTGCTAGTAAGAAGGTGAATAATATTGAACCACGTACTGCCCTGAGAACCAGGATGCCATATGTCCATGCACAGGGCAATGAGTGATGTTACATAGCAGCTGGAACCTACCACCTGAGAGCTAAGTAAGCAGTGCACAGGTGTAGGAAATGGTACAGAAGTCAGAGAGAGAAGTGGATTGTTGTGTAGTGTTGCAGGCAAGAACACTACTGACTGCTTGTAGGTCTGCTTGTAGCTGTTCCTTTTGCTGGAGGAAGGTGTAGTGCCATCTGAGTAGAGCATGCAGCTCTTCCTGCAGCTGAGCCAGTGCACTTCCAACTGCCAGCTGTAACAATCACTGTTGTCCTCACCTGCTCAGTGCCTGATGCTGCCTCAGCTAAGCCTCCTCATAAAACATTTTTAAATGTGATCATTATATATCTGCAGAAGAATGGGGTATTGTAATACTTGTATTCTGTTGTGCAGGAGCAGGATGTAAAGAAAAAGGTGAAGAAGTTAGACCACCATATAAAAAAGCTTTATAGAAGTCTGCAGGATAACACCTTGTGCATTGTTCTCTTTCCTGGAATGAACAGGTAACCTACTGCCTCATGCTTTTATCTTCATTAAAAAGGAAACAAAAGTCTGACAAAAGGCCTGAAGAAGCTGTTGTATTGTCTGACTTTCATATAAGGCCAATAAAACTGATCAGTAAGTTCTTCCCATAAGCCATGCTCCAGATAAGCAGGGCTGAAATCCAGACTTAATTAATTGCACAGGTATTTTGGTTGGATGAAATCCCTATTGGACATTCTGTCACTGTTTTGAAGCTGATACAGTTTTGCAATTGTCTTGACAGCAAAGCTGTGTGTCAATCAGGCAGAGGTTCCACAGCAGCCAGATTTTTGGTTGTTGGGTTTTTGGGTGTTTGATTGTTTTCCAACCACCTAACAAACCACTACAGCCCAGGCACAATCTAACAGTTATCTCATAGTAGCCAGACCAGAAAATGTAAACCTTTCCCCGACAGGGCCATAGTGACTGACTGTATCTCTGCTCGGTCACACATCTGCCTCTGCTTTTCTGCAGTTCCCTTTAACAAAAGCAGTACTGGTCTGTGGAGACAGGAGCTGCACTGACAGAGAAGCAGGGGGACAGGGCAGCACTTCTCTCCCCTTGGGCAGCCAGCCCTGGCCACTCTTACCTACAGAGCTTCCTGAGGAGTAGCAGCGTGATGCTGTGTGGACCACTGTCCCTGGAAGGGTGAAGCATCCTGAGCCAAGAGTCTGTGCTCAGTGCCCATGACAGACCATTTCAGTATGCACACATGCTGCTCTTGGCATGATTTGCTGCAATTGTCCAGTTTCTAGTAGCAGCTTAACAAGTTAGTTGCAAAATACATAGTTTTTAAGAGAAGATCATTTAGCTGGTTGCCCATCACATCAACAAATAATTGCATGCAAAGTGAGACAGCAGCAATTTCTACCTCATTAGAGTGGTGCTGATTGCACGTATGAATTCTCACACAAGCTTGTTATCAAATCCTGCCTTCATGTAACAGCCATGTTTAGGACTGTTGGGAAGAAGGGAGTGCCATCCCAAGCCTGGGAGAGTTTTCTTGCCAAGTGAGGTTCCCAAATTACTGTTTCCCAGGGGACTGATAAACTTCTTGTTCAAAAAGAATGACAAAAATTGTTGGGCGGAAAATAATACATGCAGTTTTCCAGTCTGCTTAACTGGGGGGTTTCAGGCTTCTCCCTGCTAGAGCAGCTAGTTTGCATGCATCAAGGCTGCCATGAGCAGAAATAACATCTCTTGTTTATGTTGCAGCATTCACGGATCACAGTCTGGCCTTGGTCTGATGGGAATAAAAGATGAGGGAGGGAGCAGTGCTTGTTAAGCTGCCAAATTTTTAATCAAAGTCTTTTGTAAAGATATTCATAGTTACTTTAAATATTGATGTCTTTGTAAAGAGCCCTTGCTGTAGGAACAATGGGCTTTCACGCTGTATCTTTTATAAATTCTAAAAATAAAAGCTATTCAAAACATCTTAAAAGCACAAAGCCTTTTCCGTTAATACTTCTGGCTGTGGCATTTTTCCCTGGCACTGAATTAGGCAAACACTTTGGAAGAGCTGAGGGCAGCGCAGGGGAAGTTTTCTGTAAAACCCCATCGCTGTGATGGAGTTCAGTGAGTTGTTTCAGCGTGGGGCAGTGATGTACTGCAGGGCTCCTTCACTGCAGCCGTACCTGCAGCAACCACGCTCTCTGCTCCATGGAACGTGCTGTGCCAGCTCCCAAAACAGTTACGGCCTCATTTCTGGAAAAGCCCTGTACTTCATGGAAAGGAGGAATTAGTGATTCATACCTCTTGGACAATCTCTTTTCTCCCACACCCCTTAGGAAACTAAAAATTGCAACTTGGCTGCAGTGGGAAGGGCAAGGGCTGTTTGTTTGGGCCATCTCAGCACACAGCTTTAGAAACTTAACTCGCCGTGTTTTTGGTGGGGAGCTGTAAGTGCAGAGTTGCTGCAGGAGCCAGCCCTGACCAGCAATAGTGTGAGATGAGGTACAGCCTGATGGTGTCAGCTCTGAGCTCTGCACACCTGGAACCGAAGGCTGCTTTACCACCCCTTATCAACAGACTGAACTACAACAATGCCCAAAAAAAGCTTTGGGCATTAGGGGCAAAAAAAGAAACAGGGGAAATGCTTGTTACCAAGTTTAAAAGTGAGACCAAGGGTTTCTTATTATGAATTGAAATATGCTGAGATAACGTTGAAATAGTTAGTCCTGAAAATGATGAAATGCAGTCGATAGAACATCACCCCCTCCTACTTCCCTGCCCAGATCCCCATGCCCACCTCCCAGGCTGAGCTGATAGAGCAGGAACTGCTGCAGGGAGCAGCAAAGAGCAATGGCAGGGAAAGGGCACTGCAGCTCAGGCCATGGCAGTGGCAGGCAGTGTGCACAATGGTGCTCGCTTCAGGTTTTTTCATACCTACAATTTAAAGCCTCTAAAATTCCTCAAATGAAATCACTTATTAAGCAAGATGAATGCAGCCATTTATTTCTTTTATTTTAGAAAGGTACTGTATCCACGCCCAGTGAGCTCGGCGGCCCTTTTCAAACTGGGATAACCATGCTGAGCCCCTTGTCATTGCAGCTACAAAAATGGACGGCAGTCTGATCCTCCATGCAGTGCTGCTGGAGGGAATGGCGACTGCCACGGCCGCACTCATCCCTCCACACAGCCCCTCTTCTGTAAGACTGCTCACATCCAGCACCTCGTACAAACCTTGTGCACTGCAAATCTGAGCAAATAAACCAGGCCATTTTAATTCCAATGCACTTAAGAACAGGGTAGGCGCCTCCCTGCACAGGGTTAGTAAGCAGCCAGGATTTCTGCTTGGGAAACTATGGATAACAAATAAAAGTAGCAAGAGTCCTAGTTATAGTCATGAAAAAATAATTAATTTTTCCCCTTTTAATTGAAAATGTAAAAAGGACTTCAGGTTTAAATAAAACATTTTGTACAAAGCTTCACAAAAAAGTGAACACCAAAGTGTCATTGTATAAACACGACAAATGACTCATTTGTTCATAACGCACAGAACAACGTGCAAGTGCCCTCTCCCAGGGACTGGGTTTCTCTGGCCGTCCCCTCCCTCAGACCTTACTGGAGTAAGGAGACCCAGAAGCTCTGAACATTTACAAAGCTACAGTACTCAGGATACAGAGTGACTACAGGCAATACTTTTTTGGTGGTGATGGGGTTTCAGGGCTTTTTTTTCCTGTTTTTTCTTAGTGGGTGTGTCAATGCTTCAATATACAGAAGTAAACAATCTCACAGGTGAATGAATGGCAACTTGGATTAGAAAAAGCACCAAAATATTTAATATACATCTGGCACAAACTCCACAAGATGTCAGTAATGGACAAACTGATGCTTTGCTTATAAGTAAAGAGAAACCTTAATGCTTTTCTTCCAAAAGGGACCGAACATTGCACTCAGTGTTGCTATCAAGTAACAACAACCTTCTCATCACAACCTGTGCACCGTGCCTCAGATTGCACACTGTGTGGGACGCTGTTTCCATTCTGTTCCAGATGATAGCGGTGAGCAAACAACACAAGAGAAGTATTTGTAAAACAACAAAGCAGATGAGACTCAGTATAGATGCATCACCTCAAACTTTTCCCACTTTTTCTCCAGGTCACAGTTTCACACTTGGCCACATTCCTCGAAAAGACATCCAGCATGAAACAGAATTTACTGCAGCCTTTTCAAGCATTACAACTCCACAGCACTCGTGACAGTGCCAGCTGGAGGAGGAAGCGTGGTTCTGCTCCACGACAATACATTCATCATTTCCTGTGGCGAGAAAATTGGATCAGGCGTGGTGTCTGCTGCTAAGTCCAAAAAGCAAGGATTACTCCAGATACAGAGAATGGTAGATTTGATCCCAAGTACCCTTGAGGGCCTGGTAGCTAGCTGTGTTCACATACAGTTCAGTGGAAGCTGCACAAAGGTGTGCTGCTTTCACTGTTTCCTTACAATTTTTCACTTCTCTGGGAGCGTACACTACCAAAACACATTCCTTCCATACAGGGCGATGTGGCCACACCAGGGCTGAGCTCCACAACAAGCATCTGTGCTGCAAGCTGCAGTTCTCCAGGCTGGCTCTGTCAGTGCTTCCTCCCCCTCCACGCAGCTGCAGCAATGCGGGCTCACTTTGTGCCCCAGGTCAGCTGGGATGGAGCCCAAAAGTGCCGGGTGAGAACCCCATGCTGCAGTCACATCCATCTCTCTTGGAACTCCAGCTAATGGACAACTCGCAGCATGAAGCCTTCCCACCACTCCCGGTGGCCCATTTCCTTTCTGAGGGACCACTTAAACTTACTGATAAGAAAGAATGCGTATTTTTAAGATAACTAAGCTTGACTTAAGAGCCACTCCCGTGGCACAGGCACAGCTCCGTCGGCAACATCCAAGCATGCTGCCCCAGCTGCAGCCAACCCACAGCCCAAGGAGAATCTGCAAGTAAGAAGCAAGAGCATTGCAGACAAATGTGTTTATTCTGCATGTAAAATGCATGTCATCTAGAAAGAGATTTTATCTTCAGGATGCAATTATGCAAAGGTAGAAGCTTTCTAAGAACAGAAAAGAAGGAGAACCTCCCAGCGTCTCCAGCATGCGTGAGCACTCTCAGCTCTGCTTTAAGCGCAAGGCGTTCATCCTGAGCAGACACCGAGTGCAGGGAGGAAGCAGCAGCTGTGCAGCCCTCACACTTTTGCAGCCTTCACTTTTTGTTGCCACAACTCAAGATGGAACAAAGCACAGAATATGTAAGAAATACACTCATAGCACTGCATCAGGTGGGTTCCTGATGCTTTTCAAGAGCAAATGAAAGAGCCAGATGGTTCCTTCTTGGGGAGCAGCTGCTCCATCTCCCATTATTGTGGCCTGATCTGGAAAGAGAAGGTGTGATGCTGAAAGGCCCTGAGCCAGATGGGAGCAGCTCCACTCACTGCTGCGCTCCAGAACTCACTCCCTGCAGGACTCACACATCCCTTACCAGCTTGGTTTTGCTCCCTTCCAAAGGGCTGACTGCATGCAGACTAAAAGCAGGATACCAAAAATATGGTAAATAGGTAACACTTAACATGGGTCAATTAAAAAGTGTACATTACTTATCCAGGCATCATAGCCTGGGAGAGGATGGTCAACTTGAACTACTCAAGTCCAACAAGAGGTAGAGATACCTATGTACTTCATGGTGAAGGAGTTACGGCCTTCTATCTTACAATCTCATGTATTTCACTTCAACTGAGGATATAAACTAAAGATACAATCTTTGATAATCCAGAGAAAAAAATTTAACACCAGTGTCTCTACACACAACAGAAATAAGCACACTTATCTTTTACTACTTGTTTGAAAAAAAACAAAAGCCTTCAAAATTTGTGTTTTGCTGTATATTGAAACACTGAAGAATTTTCAGTTTCAGGCTAAGCATCTTCTTTTTCAAAATGAAAGGGAAAGTTCACGTGCACACATTTCAAGCAGAGGGAGCTCAAAGAATCAGGCGCAGGACTGATCAAAGATTCCTGCCACAAGGGCCACGTTGCAGAACACAGGGCTGCAAGACCCGGACCTTCACAATGCCTGTTCTCTTACAGCGAATAGGAATGGCGCAGCCTCAGCCAGCACGCTGTGTCAGACCCGAGGCAGCCAGTAACCACACGGTGTTTAACTCTACTTGTTTGTTTGGGGTTATTTTTTGGAAACAAGGCTTAGAACCATAAGGAAGATGCTCATGTCAGCAGTCGGTGCACAGAAGCAGCAGGTGAGACACGACCTGTGCTCTGTGGGGCCTTGGGGCTCTGATGGCCACAGCAGCAGTTGGGACAAACCCATAGCCCACAGCAGCCCGTGGCCCAGCAGATCCCATACCACCTGCCACATTCATCTCTTTTCCCTCGGGTTCTCTCCATACCATTGCACAGTACTACAGAGCTCTAATTCTCCACACAGAATAGCACCAGCAGCAAATAAACACACCGTTCCACATTCAGTTTCCATTAAATTACTCATCAAGTTTGATGGCCAACTCTGGGTGGAATCTTTCAAATCTGCACTTGAATCAACCCATCGATAGTCTTCAACCCAAAATCACACGCCCAGGAGGAACTGGCATCACTGAGCCAAGCTGTCAAGGCACTGCAGTAACACTGCACAGTGCCCAGTGCACAAATTGCACTTCTTTGTGTCTAAGTGAAGGCAATAAAATGCCACAGAGTGTGGATATCAGATCATGTTCCCAGTAAATTCCTACAATGATCTGTATAGTTATCTATAGTTATCCCAAGTTGCAGCAGACTCACTTCACGCATCAAGATTTCTAATGCATACTCTAAGAAAAAAAACTAAATAGACCCAATGGTTTTGAGCACTTTTTCTGCATCACTGCTCGATCCAGTCCCGTGGCCATTAAAGACAGATTATATGGAGAGTGAAAGCATTGCACCTCTTCCACAACTATTCACAGTTTAACCACTAGGCAAGCACATTTTCAGAGGCTCCAATATTGCTGCAGACTTTGCAGAAGTGCATCTGAAGCAGCACTCCAGTGGCACAGAAGGGCAGGGCTGCTGGGGGTAGGAGCACCAAGCACCAGCACTGCTACGGAAGAGCTGACCCATAACCACAGCTTCAGGAGTTTAAAGCAGGCACAGGTCTGGCTTGCATCCTGTAACTGCCCTGTAAGCACCAAGCCCAGACTGAAACCAACAGCACTCTGCCAGGCCCACCTGTGGGCAGTTCTCCTTGTGCGCTCAAAGCACAGGACAGAATTCACTGACAGCTGCATGCCCTGCCTCCCAGAGAAAATATTGTTCCTTTCTGTATACTCAACACCTGTCAAAAGAAAGAAGCCGTGTTGTGTCTGATGCACTGAAATGGCTAAGCCTTGATGTGCTACAAATTTATTTCCTTACTGCAATCCATGTTCCACACCACCAGATAAATGTGTTCCACAGAGCTCTCTAATCCCCCCCTTTTGGAGTTGCTGCAGTTCATTGTGCAGACAGGCAGCAGTCACTGCTCCAACTCTGTGTGCAGAGTTGCACCCTGCACTGGGTGAACACAGCTTTCATGCACCAAACACTTTAGAACTACCTTTAGGAACAAATGAACCGATGAACAGAGCACCGAGTAGCTGAAAGAATGTCCCAAACTTCATATAGCCTTCATTTACTATCAGCTCAGGCCTCCATCTGGAGCTTTTGCCAGTGAAGCAGCCTCTGCTGGAGAGCTCTTTTCTCTTGCTTAAAGAAGAGCACCAGCAGAAATCTCATTGATTCCACACTAACAGCACAAATGCCTACTTTGCTCACCAAACCAAAATACGGTTTTGCTGCCAAAATGTGCTAGTGCTGTTAGGGCAGCATGGAGGATAAGAGCAGCAGGGCACCCTTGGGGCAGACTTGCCTGTAACACGCTGAGCTGGGGCCCCTCCTGCTCAGGGACAGGCTTAGCTAGGCCTCCATTTGTTCCCAACTGCTTCACTCTCCCAAGAAGAGCTTGCCAAAGCAGCACAGACCAAACCCTCCTGTTATTAGGAGGAAGAGATGCCATCAGCTATTTTGGGCTTGTTTTTAAGCATTTTTAGACAGCCATAGATTGTAACTAATGTACGAGCTCTGCACAGCCTGCATGGCAGCTTGGGGCATCAGCAGAGCCCAGCACAGAGGTCAGGCAAACACTCCGCTAGCTCAGCAGCAGACATGCACTGCACACCACCCCAGACCCAACAACAAGCTCACCACTGGAAGTTTGGCTTCCCTTAGCTTTATACACTGTCACAAAACCCATGAGATGCTAGAGATGACCCGTCCAGCTTTGAGGGCTTTTGTTGCTTTCAATTTTTCACTGAAGCCATTTTATGATCCTGAAGTACAGCTCTGAAAATAAAAGATGTGTGATGTACGTGTATTGGCTTCATGAGCTTGACACTGGGCTTCATGGGAAGCCTTGGCAATTATCCCTTTTTACCAAAATGTGTAAAAAAGTTGACGTATTACAATTAAAAAAGGTAACATCAATAACCAAAAAAAGCTTCAACCAGTGTTAATAAAATTCCCTTTAAGTCACAACAATTTCAACAGGCAAATAGTCCCAATACAGGCATTGTAAAATAATAAATTTACTCCTATCCAAATATTATCAAATCAGTCTAAAAATGACTCGTCTACACTGTTGTCATTAAGAACACATTACGAATTCACTTTGTCATCAGATGCCGATATTGTTGCTCCAGAAAGTGTGGAGTATTAACTGCAATTTAGCAATTAAGCATAGCTTTAAAAAAAATTGGTTCCTCACATAGAAGTACTGTGCTTGCCAGACAAGTAAGATAATGCTTCAGGTATAAATCAAACAAATTAAAGCAGAATTATACCGCAGTTTTCCTTGAAGACTTAGGTTTTGTGTTGCTTCTGTCAATGTTTAAGAAACTTAAGAAGCAGAACCTTTGGTTCTTTTAGTCAAGTAAAAATATTCTCCTGTATCCACAAAAAATAAACTTCCAAAGAAAATGGAAGTCCACCAAGAAGTCCACTTTCAATAAAACTGAGGTAGCACTGCTCTTTTATTACGTGTTGTGTCAGAGATTTCTATATAAATCCTCATCTACCACTCAGTTGACTGACAGGTACAGTAACTTTATAAAAACAGTCCCAACATTTAGTTTGAAACTGAAAACAAAAAGGAATGATTTGGACTCGGTCACGAGGAGTTAACTTCAAGTGGTAATAAGCCGTATTACAAAAAGCTGTTGCTTATGTTGTTGGATTTGTTGTTGTTTTTTAAGAGCCTTATTAGGAGGGGATTAATGCATTTCAAGTTAACACTGCTATATTCTTGGTATAAAACCTTAAAATTATTATAGCCTAAATTTTCAACAATGTAAACAGCACTACACACAGTACAGACCTGCCCTGACAGACATAGTATGAAAAACTTTATCTGGCACTGTATAATTTAGCAATGTTAATTTAACCTAACTAAAAAGATCTACATTGTGCAAGAAATATCAGACTTACTTATACTAATCTGAAGTCTTAACAAAAATGCTTAACTTGTAGCCAGGGTCAAATATTTCAGGGTAAGAGTAAAAGGAATAACCGAAGTTAAGAAAGTGCCTAAAACATGATACAGCATTTTAGAGCCCTTTCGAATACAAGGCAGAAAAAGGTGTAAAGTAGAAAAAAAATCTGGAGCCTTGGTAACCTCCAGAAACATCCAGAGTTTACATCTCATGAAGGGCAACGGGTTGCTTTCATCACTGCCGCTTAAATGCTGTTAAGTCTGTTCTTCTGTACACAGACCCTCTGTGTCCGAAGATGTAATACATTTGGTTTCCTCCTCCTTTTTCCTCCGCTCCATTTCCCACTCCACAAAGGTATCGAAGAGACTCGGCCAGGCCTCGTCTTCACTGTAGTTGCTAAGGTCTGGTCCGATCACCTGAGTAAAATTTAGAAACATGTTCCATGTGTCCCGGGAGATTCCCTTGATTCCTGAGGGGTTCTCAACTAGGAAGTGCAACCACTGGTCCAAAATGGGGGGTTTGTTTTGGGTGAAGACTAATTTCCAAAGGGCAATGGCTATTTCCCGATGCAGCGACCTCTGTCCCTCCTCAGAATCCAGGCCGAACTGAAAGGTGAAGCGGTAGAGATCCTTGAATTTATCTTCCTGCTTGGCTTCGTGTAAGAGACTGGGGAACCGTGCACAAATGCCATCGATGCTGTCTGCGTTTATTGCTTTACAGCCTTCAAAAAACTCCTTCCTATTAAGCGAGAAAAGAAAAATTAGTATGAACACTTCTCATGCACCGAGCACTTCCCTCAGTAGGTCAGAGGGAGTGATCTCAGCAGCAGGTGGATGCCCCGAGCTCTGGCTAAGATGTTGCCCCAGGTCCCTCCTGGCTGGGGAACCCACCCACAGCACACATGCCAGCCCAGCTGGGACACTGCAAGACCTGAAGAGCTCTGCAGTATGGCCTTCCCAATATGTGGTACTTCCACAGCCCGAGCCTTTCTCCAACACGGAGCAAACCACATCAGCCACAGCAGAAGTGCTGAACACACTGGAAAATACCACAGCTGCTCCTCAACACCACATACAGAGCAGCTTCATACTGCCTGTGCCTGAGGGCCCGTGCTCTGGACAAGCTGCTCTCAAGGAGGAGTCACTTATAGGCCTTCCTTCAATTTGTGGCCGCTCTTCCAGACTGAAAGGCAGAGTGGTGCCAGCTGCGATGGTCAGCGAGGGCACGAGCAGCAGAGTGCCCCACACCACATGGCACAGGCTACAGTGCAACATACAGACACTGCTCAAAGCAGGGCTCCAGGCAGCACACCAACGACTTGTCACGAGGACAGCGATTTGTTTTATGATCAGGAGCAAGTGTTGCAGTATAGCAACCAGCTGGTATCAACCACAAACACAGACTGTCATGTGGGATTGGGTGGAGGGAAGACAGAAGAGCACAGAGCTCAGGAGATCAGAAGACTGCCTTGCCTTCTTTGGCCAAAGCCACCTGTCTGTGCCGCTATCATGGAACACGCTGCTGAGCAGAGGTAATCTCTCACCACCGGAACTGCATCTCTCCCAGAAAATCAAATCGTTATTGAAATGATTGCGCAGAATCAGAGTTCAGTCCAGTGAAACTGGTTGTGCAGAATCAGACACCGACAACTCCTTTCCCATACTACACAGCCCTGCTCCTTCAGCCCCTGGAAAATCTACGTTTGCATTCAGCACGCTCCCACACCCACAAGGCCGCTATCACTGTTCAGTGCACAGCAGAAGCTTGGCTGAAGGCTCAGAACACCAAAATAATTTTAAATGTTATTAGCTGAGTAAAAATAGTTAAAATTACTCAAATCAATCTCAACTGACCATAAACTCCAATAAAAGCTCTTTGCTTGCTCTTACCTGGACACTGGTAGAGAACTCAGTGTGTGTGCGCGGAGGATGTTTTGGTTTGGGGATTTTTGGTGGTGGGACTGGGTGGGTTTCTGGTGAGTTTCAGCCATTCTGTCATTTCCTGCAGCACTGGAAATGCTACGGGCTCACTAACTGAAGCCTTGTCAGGACAGGCAGAGCCTGCAACACCAGTCACTACAGAAGCACCTCTCTAAGCTTTAACAAGACTAGTCTTGGAGAAAGACATGGGTAACATCAGTCGGGCACGAACAGTTCTTAGCAACGAGCCTGCTTTACAATCTTTCACAGAACAATAACAATGACAGAGTTGGCAGCAATTACTAAGGACTCTCACATTATTTTAAAGCAAAAGTTATTTGTTTTGTCAAATCTTAACCTTAAGGCAGTGCTGATACAGAAAAACTGGTTTTGCTAGTCAAGAACCAACTGATGTCTACAGAATGTCTCCATGTTGTTCATCATTAGTAGCGTGATGTCCAGAAACATTTTCAGTTCCGAGACCTACTGTGAGGGAGCAAAAGGAGAGGACAATGCAAAGCTTACCTTCTGCAGCCACAGGAATGAACTGCACCGAAGCACAACTGTTAGAAAAAATACCTACATGTAGTTAATGAGGCTGTCTCTCTGATACACATGATAGGATACAGCTTAACATGAAAATAATTAAAATTCTGCAGGAACTAACCTTGTAAATTTGCACATAGTAGCAGCCTGGAATTTCCAAGCCAGAACTAGCACTTTAAATTCAGTGGGATCAACACAGAGGTCATTGCAAAATCGTTCCATTCCTTCCTCCAGTATGGCATCTTCCCGTTCATCCTTGTATCTCCTAAATAACTCTCCAATCCTTTGAAGGGACGATTCTTCCGAGCTGGAGACGGAGTCTTTCTTTGTATCCCCAGAAAACGCTGAAGGTGGACCGGACTCCAGAGCAGCATCCGCTTTCTTTGTCCCGTTCACAAGTACATCTCCCGAGGACTTCCCACACGCCGAAGCGTGCTCATCTTTGTGGACAGTACTCCTCTTGCCATGTGACTTGCTGCCCGCTTCCCTTTCCCCGTTTTTGCTGCCGAGGGTAGATGAAGGATTCTTGCACTTGGTGACGCACTGGCCCATGGTGCAGGGAGCCTGGCTTCATTCAGAGCAGCCTCCTCGCCGTGCCACAGCCCCGCGGCCGCCCCTCACCACATGGCACCATGCCGCTGGCGGCCGTCTGCCAACCTGGAAAACAGTTTCAGAGTGAAAGAGCTGCTTCTCCACAAAGAACATTGCAAGCATTACACGTGGGATAACATTCACCGGAAGGAGACAGGCTTCGGGATACTTCCGTTTCGCCTGCTGAAAAGGAATAGTGTGCAGAAAGTCAGTGTGTGCTGGAAACTTTGGGCAATTCCAGGCTACTTCACCTCACTCAGTTGCTGCTGTATATTAACAGGTCCTAATAAAGGAAATTCCTAAAATTCTTATGGCAACATAGGTTACAAAGAGGTTGATTCATGCGCAGACTTCATCATGACAGACTACTCTAACCCAGAAATATTTTAAAGGAAATGTTTTTGTTTTTGTTTTTTAAAAAGTACGCCCACATTTTAATTACAGAGCACAAAACAGTGAAACAGAGCACTGGGTGGGGGATAAGGGAGGGACAGCAACAAGGTAACCTGACCCAGACCAGGGACATGCACACGCAGAAGTAGAGTAATCCCAGTTCAGTTGGTAAAATAAAAGTTAAAACGCCAAAACAATTTCCTTATACTTCATTTTCATAAACCCAATGCTAAAGCGTTGCGTATTTGGAAGAGACTTTTCACCCCCAGAGAAGGGATCTTAAATGATGCCATTAAAAGCAATCAGACTGCCTGGCACTGCCCTGCCAGCTGACTGTTTCTTAGAGCATCACCAGAAAGCAGTTGCTCACCATAATCCTCCTTCTGTGTTGGAGCCTCAGACACAAATGGGGTTTGCTTCATAGCTTTGATTCCAGCTTCCAACTTGCAGAACAAGTATGAAAAGAGATAAGAAGTCTCTTTTCACATGAAGAAAGCAAACAGATATCATGCCATCCTCCAGTGCTCTTTCTCAGGTAGAGCTCTACAGCAAGGGAACCTCCTGTTCTAAGCTGGGAGCCACACCAGAGCAGCAGCACACACTGCAGTTGTGAACACACGTCCTGCCCCGCCACTGTGCCTGCGTGGGGCAAACAGTGTGGCTGCAGCTCTGTGGGCAGGCAGCACTTGGGAGTCCATCCTCACTGCCAAAACAACCTTTAACAATTCTTCAATTCATCACTTACAGTTGGTGTTATTTGTTATTATTATTATTACAGCAACAGGAGGAACAAACTCCTAAAATTGCTTTGAAGATGAACTCCATAACATGATTTTATATGCAAGGGAAATGCAATCTAACATATTCAAGAATAATTTCTTCTTCAGTTGTATCTCAAATGATTCACTAAGATACGCATCTCCACATAAATCATCTGTAGGAATTTTGTGGGTCCTCAGCAGCTCACAGCTATGAATTGCAGAGCTGCCACAAACCCGAGGAATGCTGCCTTCTCCAGTCTGCACCAGTCCTTTTCCCAGGATATTACCAGGCAGTGTAATTTGCTGCTCCACAGCAGAACTCCACATGAACTCCCGGATATCAGCCTTCCTTCTGTTCTTTAAATTCATCAGAATTCAAATGCCAAGTCCAATTCTTACTCTCTTTAATAGAGGATGGAGGAAGGGTTTGGTTGCAGAGTAAGGAGCTGCACTGATCTCCATGCTCAGTGAGTATAAGGAAAGCGTTCCCAGATCGGTGACCAGAGCTACTCATTCAACTGGAGAGCAAAGCAAATGTCACACCTAGGTCATGTCAATAACAGAGAAGGAAGAAAAGGATGCATGGGAATATTTCTCCTAGTTGGAATGGAAACTTCAAGTGTCCTGTGTAACTGACCCAAAGGTTACGCTGAGCTGGCAGCAAAGCACCAGTTCCCAAAAGAATCAGTACTTAATAGCAAAATTACTGTAACGTGGTTATACAACTTAACAGTGAGACAAAAGAGACAACGCTGATCACCAGTTTTGCTATTCTAGTAAAACACCAAAACTCAGGAATAACAATTGGACACACTGGGTGCTACAGGATATGGTACTCCCAGAGCAGTCTGATTACTCAGACAAGTACTGAGTAACAACCTACAGTAAATATGAATCACCAAGATGCCCATCTTCCACACAACAGGAACTGCCTAGCAAGGCATCTCTATCTCTTTCTAGAGGAGAGAAAGCAGCTGGAAATGCAGGAAGACTGCAGCCAGTTAAAGGAAAGCCACCTTCTAAGAACAAAGGATGTGTAGACCCATATTACCCAGAACATAACACAGGAAGACTACATCAGATAGGAAGGACCATGTTAATGGTTTGGTTTGTTTTTCTTTTTTCAAATCCTATAAAGCAGTTCATTTTTATCTCATGTTTTCAAGTGACCAGATCCCACATAAACCAAGAGTTGTAGGAAGTAAACAACAGAGTGATTGGGTAATAACTCTGGCACACAGATCACCACGCTCAATTGAAAGCACCTGAACTGTAGTGAGGAAGTGAATAGAACATGCAAAGGAGGTATCTAAGACACCCACTATTTTCCTCTAATGACTAACACTGCAGCAATAGAAATTATTGGTTACATCCAGAGAATAATAAAATACAGCCATGTGTTACTCTGTTTAATAAAGTGTTGCATCACGAGGTATTTACAGTAAGTTTTAAAAAGGAGGAAATATCATGACATAGGAAAAGAATAAAAGTTTAAGAAGTCCTCGTAAACAAGCTTAAGACACCACAGACCAAAAGGTACACAGCTCCCCCAGGAGCTTCCCCCTTCCCCAAAAGCAGTTCTTTAGCTAAGGCAAAAACAATGGCTCCAACTTCACCAAGCCTCATCCCAGCCTCAGCTTCTTGCAAACAGAGGCCACCAGCACAGTACGGAATTTCACTGTGCATTATTAATCCTTTGTGGGCAGGGAGGCATGACTTCTAAAATAGCAGATCACGGGGAACAGCATCACGGGTGCCCCCTCATTTTCCAGTTCTGAACAGGCACACAATGCTCTCCACAGGGGAGGCACGAGAGGATCATTGCAAGCGCTGAACCAGAAGCAATTGCTGTTCCAACAGCTGACACTGCAGCCATGACCTTGTAAGCAGACTTCTACTTACATCGTTCTGGCTATGCAGGCAGTCATTCCATTTCACAGCCGCCTGCAGGCCCTCTGGGATCCACATGGAACACTATAAAAAAAAAGAGCCACAACAAAACTTTACACTTTGAAGAGACAATGAAAACCATAAAATGCACTAAACTGTGCAGTAGCACTTAATCTTCTGTAGTCCAAACTCATTTGTTAAAAGAGACTTTTTATAAAACTGGTTCACTTTTTCACTTACTGAGTAGTATTAACACCACTAACTATGCATTATTATAGAAAGCACAGACCAGGTACTGAATACAATGGACAAATTCAAATATTTGTTAAAAGTAAACACAGACTTCTGGCTAATTTAATGCTTTCAACAGGGGAGAGTTAATTCCTCATCTCACGTCCTCAGGGCAAAACTAACATGCTGTTGTCATGGCTGTCAAGCAAGGTCCCCAGAGACTGGAAAAAGGGAACCATCACTCTCATTTTTAAGCAAGGGAGGAAGGAGGACCTGGGGAACTACAGGCTGGTGAGCATCACCTCTGTGCCTGGGAAGACCGTGGAGCAGATCCCCCTGGGAGAGATGCTAAGGCACATAAGGGTTGAGCGGGGCATGTGAGACAGCCAGCATGGCTTCACCGAGAGAGGATCGTGCCCGACCCATCTGCTGGCCTTCTGTGGTGGAGCGATGGCAGCAGCGGCCAAAGGAAGGGCGCCTGGCGTCGTCTGCCTGGATTCACGCGGGGCCTTCGAGGTGGTCCCGCACCACATCCTTGTGTGTGTGTTGGACAGAGATGATCTGAAGGGCGCTGCTCAGCGGATGAGGAACTGGTCGGCGCTCACAGCCAGAGCGCTGTGCTCAGCAGCTCTGTGTGCGGGTGGAGGCTGACAAGCAGCGTCCCCCAGGGGGCCCTCTTGGCACCGGTGCTCTTCAACCAACGCCGCGGAGGATGGCATCGAGCGCACCTCAGCAGTTTGCTGATGGCACAACAGCAGGGAGGGACGGCACCCAGAGGGACCTGGGCGGGCTGGAGAAGCGGCACACGAGAACCTGCTGAGGTTGAGCAAGGCCCAGTGCGGGGTGTTGTACTTGGGTCGGGGCAATGCCAGCTGTGTGCAGGCTGGGAGAAGAGCTCACAGAGAGCAGCCCTGCGGAGAGGGACGTGGAGGTTGGAACTGGGTGATCTTTGAGGCCCCTTCCAGCTTAAGTCATTCCATGCTACCACTATCAATGCATGTTAGCTGAGCCAATGTTTAATCTGTGAATACCAGACAGTTGCTCCCTAGTAAAGCATAATCTGGGTCTAGAAATTAATTCTTTTTTTCCTTCTCTAGCACATTCTTTTCCATGTTTGTTTTTCCATGTTTGTTTTCCCATGTTCAGTCAAGTTGACTCAGCCTCATTTCTTTTCAATTCCCACCTCTACCAGTATAACTAAGAAGCTCTTTTGAGATAAGGACAGACAAAGGCACATCTGCTTTGTATAGCAAGTGCTGCACCTGCAGCTCCTTGTCAACACCTCTGTTCAGACCTGATCTAGAAAAAAACAAACAAGAAGGCTGTGGCAGCTCCTTTGCTTAACCATGCAAACACTAAAATATCTCATTGTCACTGTTAGGGTAATTAAGGAGCAGGCAGGAGATCAAAAGCTGCTTTCCTGCACGGTTACTTTTTACATGAGACCTGGTTGTAAGGAATCTAGTTGGAAAATTAGCTTGTTCCATTGTTTTCTCAGTAGAAAGTAGAGGATGGATGTAGAAAGATAATCATAAAACACGTTCTTACTGCATATGCCATTCTCCAGATAAAGTGAGTTTTCCTCAAACAGAAGTCCCTTACACAGATGGTGCTGAGCAAACAAGAAAACAACCTACATTAGATCAGGGCTATTCTAAAAAATCTAAGTCCAGGGAAGCAGGCATCCGAAACACTTTGAGAAGGCCAGGAACTGTCAGGCACTACTTCTGACTGTCATACACACCCACAGAGCAAAATGCATCTTCACCGAAACATTTTTAGACAATTTCTGAAGCTGATATCCCAAAAAGCCTGCTCCCTACAGACACGCATCCTCTGCCTCCAAAGCTCACCTTACATACCATAGGTCCAGCCCTCCCAAAAGGTTCTTCAGACTGTGTTGTCAACATGTCAGCCTGCACAGACCCCCATTCCTCTGCCACCACTCCTCCTAGTGCAGTGCAGGCACCAATCTAGGGTTCTATTGGACCACAGCTTCCCAGAATTCCACAAAATTCAACAGCTCCCACCTCTCTGTTCATTTCTTTTGCCTGCCCCCGCAGCTAAGTAATTGTTCTTATATTCACTTGGGGAGCAAAGGGGAGGCAGAACAGGGAAACCTGCAGCCTTGCTCCCCAAGGAGCTTGTGGAAATAGTGGAGAGGCAATATCTTGCACTCTCCATTCAAAAAAAAAAAAAAAAGCATTGGCATGGCAACTTCATGCAACAAACAAACTGCTCCCCAAACAGATCAGGACTGCTTCAGAAGCCTACGATCCACCAAACCTCAGTTTCTAGCGGACTACAGCACACACTGGAAGCCAGCATGCATTCCAAGTTGAAAGCAAGACCCCAGCTCTCTGGGGCAAGGCTTTTAACTCAGACTTTGGGGCACACTGAAGAGGCACAGCTGGACACCACAATGCAAAGCACCTCCCTGGTGATGCCAGGAGCTTCAAACTGCAGCTGCTCTGAGCAGACTCCAATGCTCATTAGCGATCCCAGATGGCAGTCCCTGGGGAAAATAAGGGAGCAAGAGGAGCGCATCTCAGGATTGCTGGGACCCTGATTTACTCCCCTGTTTTTTGCATCTGTGTCTGGCTGCCCACTGTGACTTGGGTTCTCTGGAACACTGCAGACATGCTGTAGGTTCTTGCCAGCTCAGAGCACAGCTCGCACAATCCTAAACAAGTGCCATGCTAGCAGGGGGCTGCAGCACAGCTCCACATCTCTACTGCAGGTATGCATTCATGCAAAATTACTTCTTCATTACTTAGATGCAGTGTAAAAGCAAGAAAGCTCTGCTGTAATTGGTTAACAGTGAATTGCAAGTTTGTCGGGCTTCCTGCTTGAACATTTTTCAGTGAACATGAGTCAGCTCATGACCAATGAAATGAAGAATGGGAACTCTGTTGACCTGTTTCACGTCAGGATAACAAAACATTCTGGTTAGCCTTACTTTTTGGAATCAAACTGCAAACTGCAAGGAACCCAAGCAACCAGGACACAGTTTGTCTCAACAAAATGCATCTGCCTCAGAGTAGAAGCAAGGCATGCAGGTGGGCAGTGCAGGACCAGATAGGTTGACTGACACCTGGCAGCAGGTCAAGGGCAGCCAAGGGCCAGCTCTGAGTGCCAGGAACCGGAGGGGTCACAGTGCCTCAGAGGGCTGTGGTTGACGCACCAGGGGGCTGGGATGCCATCCAGAGAGAACCAGACAGGCTGAGCAGCAGGCCCATGTGAACCTCATGAGATTCAACAAAGCTAAGTGCAGGGTCTGCACCTAGGTCAAGGCAACATCCACTACCAACACAAGCTGGGGGATGACAGGATGGAGCATAGCCCTGTTGAAAAGGACCTGGGTGTACTGATGGATGGCAGCAGGAAATGAACCAGCAGCGTGCCCTCACAGACCAGAAAGCCAACCGTATCCTGGGCTGCATCCAAAGCAGCATGATCAGCAGGTCAAGGGAGGTGCTCCTGCCCCTCTGCTTTGCACCGTGAGGTGTCACCTGGAACACTGCATTCAGATAAGGAGAGTTCTCAGTACAGGAGAGACATGGAGCTGTTGAAGAAGTCCAGAGGAGGCCCACAAAAGTGCTCCACGGAATGAAACACCTCAACTACGGGGACAGGCTGAAACAGTTGGAGCTGTGCAGATGGAGAAGAGAAGGCTCTGAGGAGATCTGAGAGCGGCCTTCAGTGCCTAAAGGGGAGCAACAGGAGAAAAGGGACAGACTCTTCAGCAGGGTCTGTGGTGACAGAGCAAGGGGAAATGGCTTCGAACTTAAACAGGGAGGTTTAGGTTGGACACCAAGAAGTCTTTTACAGTGAAGGTGGTGAGGCCCTGGCACAGACTGCCCAGAGATGTGGTGGATGCTTCATTGCTGGAGACATCCAAGGCCAGGTTGGGTGGGCTCTGAGCACCTGATGGAGATGTGCGTGTCCCTGTTCATTGCAGGCAGGTGGATCGGATGGCCTTTAAAGGTCCCTTCCAACTCAAAGGATTCTATGATATCACACAGCCACAGAATGTCCTGAGCTGGAGGGCATCACAGGATCACTGAGCCCAGGCCCCAGCCCCACACAGCACCACTCAAGTGCTATGGCTGAAAGTGGCATCCCATGATCTCCAGCACCCAGGGGGGGTGCCCACCCCCCCGGGGCAAAGCCTTTCCCTGAGCGCCCTGACTTCTGCTCACAAAAAGCACATTGTTTAAACAGCTTTTTCAGCACACACGCATCATGCCTGAATCCCTCCCTCTATTTTGCATTCTCTAACCACACAATACCTTACATACTCATTGTTTTGCATTGTTTTTTTACACTCAGCCCCATCAAGAAGCTTTAAATCTTTTCCCAATATGTGCTTCATCCTAATTTATTAGGTGGCTAGAAAGATTTGTTAGGATGATTGTATTTTCACAGGACAAACCCAAGTCTGGTTAGCTAACTAATGTGCCTTCTGGTGGTTCTGTAATATAAATAAGTTAATGAACTAATTGACAGAGCAGAAGTGCTTGCTTTGAGAAGTTTGTTTAAGCTACGAGTGAAACAACAGAGGGGAAATACGACAGTCAGAGGATGCAGCCATTCTAGATGACACCATCAATTTCAGTAAAGCTGAACCCAGAACCAGGCTGGATTCCAAGCCATTTTTTATCCAGTACACACTTCAACACTCAGACCCTGGGTGTGTTTGAATCCACCAGTTTCATGAAACAAAGACTCAGTCACCATGCAGCTCATCTCCATCTCGTTACAGCTGTCAGCCTTTCCCCTCTCCGCTTCACATGCAAGATGTATAATCAATTCCTTCATCACTTTTCCAGGGTTCACTGTAACTTTTGCACAGCATGACAGATCTCCAGCACTTCAGTATATGCTATTCACAATAAAAGCAGTGCATGCCAGGGGCAGAGCTACTCTATGCTGAGACACAACCGCTTCGCACCACTTCAGCAAGCATGCCGATCAGAGAACCTGCAGAAACCATGATTCTCAGATGTCTGACACAGACACACTGGGCTCTGAGCATCTGACAACTGCTGTGCTGCAAACACGTACCTTAATTTGTCTCAGGCATCACCATAAACTACAGAAATCTGCAACTATCCCACAGCCAAACCAGAGTGACTCAGAAAAACAACCTCAGTCTACAGACTGAGCCAGGTGTGTGTGGATTTTGCTGTGCTCTGAGTTCGACTGGTAGATTTCACCCAGAAGCAATGGAGGTACTTCCATTGCTTCTGTACAGCAGAACAGGATTAAAGTGGATTGTCAGTGATTTCTGTACTAATTAGTTATGCTTAAAACTGATGTAACAAGTGCATAACTCCATATTTCTCACTGCTCCCAGCAATTCAGAAAGCTACGCTAATCCTGCAAAACCAGAAAGCCCTCATAGCAGCTCTGGTTAGTGGTGTACCACCTCCAGCACAGCACAGATCAGCCAACAGCACCACGCAGGTGCCCAACAGCACCCAGCAGCCTGGGGCAGGAGCCAGACTGCCTCCTGACATCACCTGTGGTATCAGATGATCACAAGAGGCTCTGCCACCCATCTCGGTGAAGTCTGCCAGCCGACCGAATCACTCGCTTCATGAAGGTGTGCAGGAACTGCAGGAGTAGCCGGCCATGTAAATACGGGAATAAACACCAAGTTATGTACAAGGCATTGTACAAAGCGGAAAGGCTTAAAAGCAAACAGAAACTTGAAAGTATTTTAAGAGCATGTACTTGGATTTTTAAGACTCTGACTGCCATTTTTAAAGCAGAAGATACACAAAGTCACCTGCAGAGACCTCAGCTCTCTCTAACAAGTTCCCCATCACAGCTCACAGCACCAGTTCTTTACGCAGTGTGCAGATGCTAACTGCAGCAAGAGCATCTAAGCAAACCCTCTGAGCCCTCTGACTTACCAGTTATAACACAGAGCATCAGCTCCCCTTTGCCAGCCTGGTGGCAGCTTCAACCAACATGCTTTGTACATGAATTTTCACCTATCCTTGATTTCACTCACTCGCTGTTTATTTCAGAAACCTGGTAAGGTGTGTGGGTGTCTGTCCTTGTATCTCACAATAAATAGAGTCCCTAACTCCAGGTACAGGCAGCCATGCTGGAAGCAGTATGCGTTGTGTATCAGATCCTTAGCATTTCTGGACCACCCATTTGAGTGCTAATGCAGAGTATTTGAGGATCTCCATATAGATCCATTTATAATGAAAATATTGAATAGCCAGCGTGTGACCAAGTTCTGGGACATCTAGATTTACAGGCCTGTTACTAAGCTACATGCCCCCCATATCCATTTGGTGCTAGGATGATTTGTCTCCCTCTTATTTTTCCAAACAAAAGGCAAACACTGACAGCAGTGGGTGTTTCAAAACTGCAAAAAGGAGAACTCGTATTACACTAAGAAAAAATTCAGAGTAAGAACTGACAATTTGCCACAGTCTGCTACTACGTGGATGCAGAAATAAGGGCGGTATTTTTCAGGAGAACAAAAATCCTTTGAGTTTATTTTTTTGTGTTTTTGTTTTTTTTAAGAACGCAGTTACTAAAAAGGAGAAGTGAGACAACAAATAACTATGACTGTCACACTGTCTTCAGCAGCCTGGCTTTCTGGGAATAAAGAACTGCAACAGAAGGTCAGTATTAGCAGTCTCACATTTTGCTAAGTAAGTTTTGTTTTTCACAAAGCAGATGTCCCAGACAGAACCGCATTTCTAACTTTCCTTCCAAGACACCAGAACATCACCACAGCTCACTCTCTTTAGCACTCCTGTCTTTGTTTGCCTACAGTATCCCAGCTTCTACAGAAGAGCTCTTTAATGCATACAACTAAGCAGCTCCCGACCCACCGACCTCCTGCTTCCACTTCAATACACATCAGTTTGCAGGAGCACTGTCCTCCAGGACAGATAAAATGCAGACCTACCGACTCCAAAAGGGTTAGTTCTCAAGATAACTGCTAGGCAAGCAGCCGTGATTGACCTTCCCCCCAGTATTTCTTCTGGTTACAACAGAGAGCAGAACACAGAACCGTCACAGCCAAGCTCCTGGTGACATCTGGATGTCATCAGAAAAGGTGAAGATGAGGTGGAAGCAAACAACACGAGCACATCTCCAAGCTTGGGGTCTTCCTCTCGCTCTCAGGAAGGCTACAGCCCAGGTCAACAATTACCTGACTCAAACTGCAGTTAACAAGTGATGTAGGAGAGGCTGGGTGTCTCAAACAACAGGTCTGAGACATCCCATGGTATCATAACAATAACAATACTGACACAGGCAGTCCACCAGAGTCATATAGGGTTTATAGAGGGTAAATTGCAGGTGGCATATCACCAGAAAGCAACATTTGCTAATGCAAGTTGCCACAAAATTACCATCGTTTCCAGTCTAGTTACTATGTCATTACTACTGACAAAGTTAGAGTCAGGGATACAATCATTCCATCACCAAGGCAGATAACCTGCAAACACTAGAGCCAATTAACCTAGTATTTCTAGAAGGAGGGAGGGGGAAGAGAAAAGGAATTATGAGATGTCCAGTAACGAGAAGACAAAGCCTACCAAAAAGAAGCAGGTAAGGAAAGGAAGACAGTGAGATAACCAGTGAGACAAGACACAGACCCCAGGGAGAAAGAGCTGGAGTGGAGGAGCCCAGCCAGGGGATAAGGGTCTGCTCTTATCTCACGCCTAGCAAGTCCCTGGAGCATTACAGATTGAGCTTCCAGTCTCCCAAAATACTGGCTAGAAATCTTCAGCTCCTCTTTTATTTTTAAGGATGAGCACAATAGAAAGTAATATTTTTCTACCACATACCTTTAACAGTTCCTTCTTACTCCAACAAGCTTTCCTGTTACCTTCATTTCTACAGACCAGTGTGCCTGATGGGACAAAGACACTGGTCCTGCATCTTACAACTTTTCAGCCAAAGCCCCAAACATTTTTGCAGTGCCCCAAGGCTCTACATCAGCATGGGGCAGTTCTGAGCAATACTGGGGTACACACCACAGACTCACAGGCATACATCCAAACACATCATTTTCTGGTATGAGTAAATGTAAGTTTACAAGGTCTGAAGGTTTAGAATAGTCATGGCCATCCCCTGTTCTTCCACTGCTATTTCTCCCTACTTTACTTTGCCCTGCCCCAGTACACATCCACACAATATATAGGATTTTCTCCCCGATCTTTAAGTAGAAGCAAAGAAATCAGTGTGATGGAGCCTCACCCTCATCCACATGCAAATCCATCACAACAAACCCCTCGTCTTAGAAGTCAGTCAAACGGTCTGGTGGCTTCTCTTCCTCAGTACATACCTCTTTAACTAATTTTAACTAATGATTTCAAAAGAGCTGTTCTGGGTTTTGCCTCAAAAATCAGCCTTTCAATTCATCTGATCATCCTCTCCTATAGTGTTATCCATGCAAATTAAAAGATGTAATTATGAACAAATCTCCAAGATCAATTAGAACAAGTGAAGCAAAATTGTCTATGAATATGGCAATGGGCAACTCCAAAACAAAGTAAGAGAGCAGGCAGGGAAGGCACCTAACTCAGCAGACAATGGATCATACCACAGGTTATCAGTCTCAAGAGGAAAGCAGTTTCAAAGCATCACAATGAGCTGCATACTCTTCCATTAATAGTTTTGCCAAATTACTTAAGGATTATACTAATTTGTGCCTGCATAGAACTTGAATTTAGAAAACGATTAGAATTTCAGAAATCCTTTCAAGAGAAGATGCTTGCAGCAAATTTTTAATGCCAGTTCTGCTAACATGAACTAATTCCACACAGATCACAAGTTCTCCTTTTCCTGCTGATATGCAGAAAGTCTTTGCTTCAGGCTGTGCGTCGCCTTTCATGTAAAGGGCTGTAAGGCCTTCCCACAAACCATTAGCACGTGTGCAGGGGAGGCGAAAGATTTAAGACAAACCCTGGAATTGACAAGAAGGCAAAACCAGACCTCTCCACTCTTGCACAGAATCGTTTCTCCTTCAGAGGAGCTCCTCAGAGCAGGAAAACACACACCAGAGTTCAGATACACTCAAGGAACAGCAGCCCTCGAACATTCCCTCTTTCCATTGCTAGCCCAACAAAAACACTAAGATCTCAGTTACACTTCAACTGTTTAACAAAGAGGCTCCTGGGCCAACAATCAGAGTGTGCTTACAAGAGATGCCTTTTGACTAATGGCTCCCCCAAGAAGGAAAGAACACACAAGGTCTGCTGCCCAACACAGAGGCCTGACAGACATTTCAGGTACCACTGGCCAGTTTTGTGCTTTGGGTCTACAGCTCAGCCCTTCTTCTGAGTGCTTCAGCTGCCTTCCCTTCTAATTATACTACGGATGGTATAATTTAAAGAAAACTTACAGCTGTGAATTAATGCTGTGTGTGAATACTCGGGCTCCAGTCAATGAAACATTTTGAAGGGCGGCACATCGGCAGCATTAACTATTTAAAAGATCAGAAACAAACGGCTCTTTCCAGCACTGGCAGGAACGGTTCGAGCTCCCCAGCAGCGCTGCCCCACAGCGCGGACCGCCCAGCCGCAGGCCCGGGAGCCGCCGGGGCAGCGCTGCAGGCTCGGCCCGGTGAGGAGCTCAGAGCGGCACCGAAGGCCGAACGGAAAGAAGAACCGCTCTGCAAAGGCGGTGCGTCCGGACAGCACAGAACCGCCCGCCTTCCAGGCCAAGCGCCGCACGCCTCCCTGGCGCCCCGCTTTACCCCCGCGACCGCCGCCGCTCGCCTCCAGCGCTGGGCCCGGACCGCGGGAACCTCCCGAGCGAGGCGGCCGCGCTGCCCGGCCGGGGGCCGCTACCGAGGGCGGCTCGGACGGAACGCGGCAGCCCCCGCCGGCGGCTCGGCCCCGCCCGGCCCCGCTCGAGCCCGCGGCTTCAACCGAGGCTCCGAGGCTCCCCACGGACCGCCCTGCGCGGCAGCTCCGGGCGAGGCTGCGGCTCCCAGCCGGGCCCGGCGGCGAACACCGCCCGCGGAACCGAGAGACGCCTCGCCGTCAGGGGGCGGCGGCGACGGCCGAGGGGCCGCCGAGGGGCAGAGCGCGGGTCCCGCCCCGCCCCGTCCTGTCCCCGCGGGGCAGAGCCGCGCCGCGGGTCACTCACCGCCGCGATCCCGGCCAGCCTGCGGAGCTCCGCATCACTTCCGGGGGCGAGCGGTCAGCTGGCGCCGTGACGTCACACGGCGCGCCCGGCGCCGCGCGCACGGTGAGGGCTGGGGCGCCGCCGACCGCGTCCGGCGCGGCGGGAGAGGACAGGAGAGGGAAGCCGAGCCGCGGCGCGAGGGCAGAGAGCGCGGCCTGGAGGAGCTTCTGCCAGAAGGTAAAGCGGGCGCTGAGGGCGGGCGAGCCGGCGCAGGGGTGAGGCAGAGGGAAGGAGTGGCGGGAGGGCGGGGGCGGGGGCTGGGTCCGCCCAGTGCGGGGCAAGGCCGTCCCGGCCGCCAGGGGGCAGAGCGGCGCCCGCGCCTGCAGCGCCCCCACGCGGTCCGGCGGCTCGGGTAGGGCGGGGCCCGGCACCTTGTGGCGGCTGCGGCGCCGGCGGTGCTCGGAGCCCGGCTGGGGAGGCTCGGGGCCTCTCGGTCCGGCTGGGGCGGGGCGGAGCGGGGCTGAGCTGGGCTGGGCGGTCTCCCCGCTTCCTCCCGGCCCGCGGCGCTCCGCCGTCCCCCTGTGTCGGCGCTGGCGGTGCCGGATGCCGGGCCCCGCCGCGCCCCGCCCCTCGCCGCGCGCTCCCCGCAGCACGACGCGCCGCGTTCCTCCGGAGCGGCCGAGGAGCCGCAGCAGCGCGGACCGCGGCCGGGAATCAGCTGCCGCACCGCGGTGCTGCGCCGCGCGGGAGGCGCTCCGAGCGGAGCCCCGGGCCGCCCGCTGTGCGCACGGCGCTGCTCGGCCCCGAGCGGGGCGATGGAGGAGCGCGTCCGTGAGCCGCGGATGGGCTTTGCGGCTCCGCCTCCGGGTGTTTGTGAGCATCGTGCGGGGTGAGCGAGGCCCGCGGGGAGCCGAGCTGTGCACTCTCTGCTGCGTGTGTTGCACTGCGTTAAAACCTCTTCCCTTTGTGACTAACAGAGCTAAATGTGAGAAGGCATTTCTAAGTCTCTGAAATGATGAGCTGCACGATGCTAGGGGCGAGCTCACCGTGCCGCAGAGTTCACCTGAATTCTGCTGGCTTTGTAACAGCTAATTAAGGGATATTTAAAGAAGCTTTTTTCCTGTTTCCTTTCCCCACTGCCTCTCCACAGCTGTGGTCAGCATTGGTATTCCTTCTGAGGCTGGCAGAGCGCGCTCTGCCCCTCATGCAAACCAGGTAATGTCTCAACAGCCTCAGTCAGAGGGAATGAAAGCTGTCATCAAAAAGGATGAGTTAAGGGTTTCCACTTTTGTTTATTCAAATAAAGAGAATGTCATAGAATCCTCATTTTATGCAATTTCACTTGTTTGAAGTTGCCCTCACTCTTACTACTTAATTCCATTCTCGTTGTGTTCTGTTTCCTTTTTCTCACCAAAAGGCAACACCAGCAGGCAGCCCCTTTCTCAGAGGGAGCTGAAAGGACAGCCAGGTGCAGGCAGTGCTCCCAGTGCAGCTGATGGGCAGCACAGGCACAGAGACTTCAGCTGTGTGTTATTTGGTGTTTCAAACCACTTCAGCCTGCCAGCAGCAAGGTACTGGCGTTACAAATTATACAGTCACTTGAAAGCCTCCTTGCTTTCTTTCTGGTGTCAGATGACATGTCAAATAATCAGATGATGAGAAATACTTGGAATCAAATTGGTCTTCAGTGGAATTTTATTGAAATGTGCAGGTTTGTATTGCTTGTGGAAATGAGGATGTAGTGTGGAACACTGTGATCTTCCAGCTTAGTTCATTTTTCACCATGTGACACCGGAATATTTTAGCTGTGATGGAAGTTTTACTATTATTTGGTTTTGTCTGAATCTATAAAAGAAAAAGGTGTGAATGTTCCACTAAGAGCGAAAAGCAGTGGAAATCAAACACAGTTTTTTGCCAGGTACAGACTGCAGGCACGTTGCTGTCACAGATCACCACGTCTCTGATTTAAGTAAGAGAGAACAAGAATTACTTTTATGGAAGGTGAATTCTGGAATTCAGTGTTGCTGGAAGGCAGCTCAGTGTGCAGCAGTCACAGAGCCTGGGCCCTCCTCTCCCTGACCCACCACAGTGTGCCAGAGAAACGTGCCTGAAGGGCAAGTATGGATTGCTGACCTCTTGTTGCTGTGGGTAGGTGTGAAACGAGCGTTATTGCTGTGTTAGCAGCAGGAGATGAGTTGCTTAGCTGAGTGCTATCATTTGGCTATGCACAGGTTTTTGCATCTCTTAAAATAAATGTTAGCTGAGGGGTGCATTTAAAAATATGAGATATAGATTCTTGAGCAGGCTGAAGGTGATCATATTTTATACCATAATGTTCATGCATTATGCTTTTGAATTATGTCACTTCATTCCACAGTCAGCCCAGCAATGTAGCAGAGCAACCTTGCCAGTAGTGACCTAGGTGTCAGGCAGAGGTGTACTGCCGCCAGGTAAAACATTTCACACCTGAGAAGTTCAAACTTTCCTTATTAGGAGATTCCATGCAGCATTCTGTTCCCTGCCTTCTCCTTTGGGCAGGTATGCTTTCAGCATCATCATTAAGCATCTGTGTTCCTAATGCACCCCTTAGTTAGCTTAGCTAGATCTTAGTAAAGATCTGTTGTTTTGAAATATCCATTTTTTCCCCTATGAGATTTCACCCTTTGTTCCCTAAAGCCCTCCTTGCGCTTGCTGCTTGCAGATTTGATGTTTAAAGTGCGTAGCTAATGACTGACTTGTAAGGATGACATGAAAAAGACATACAGTACGTAGTACGGCGGAGGAGCCGTGCAGTAGGAAAGGGCTGCCCACACTGTGAATTCACTGCTCGCCAACAAGTGTCCATGCCGCTTGGCCCCCATCCTGCCTCTGACACTGCACTGCTGGTGTCACCTCACAGTGCAGCTGACAGATTCCCTTCCTTGTTTTTGTATGCACTTTTATTTAAACTATGCAAACTTGCAAATAGCAAAAGAAGATAGGTGTTTTACTGGTTATTCAGGCCATTGAGCTTTTGCACTGACCATCCAAAAAGCAAAGGCATGTGTTTGTTTCTTGAAATAGAAGCTTGCTTTTACCTTTTGGTAGAGTCTAAAGGACTACTTGTTTTAGTGAACACAACAAAAAAAATTGCACTTCCATCGTGCAGTAACTCCTGATAAGCTCAAGGCACCTTTGCAGCTTTGGGAACAATGGGACACTTGGAGCGCTTGACCTGCCTGTTGATAATGGGTTTGCAGGTAGATGAAAAGAAGGACGCAGCCCCACTGGTCAGGGCTGTGCCTCAGCATCCAGCAGTCACTTCCTGGGGGGGCTTGCTGACTCACCAGCCCTGAAGCAGCCTGCACCCTGCCCCCCTGCTTGTCACACCGCAGACCCACCTTCAACCTCTCCTTGTTTGCTCTGTTGCAGTAAACACCTGAGATTTGCTCAGCAAATGATATAGCTCTGTACACCATGACAAAAGCACCTGTGGGTAACATCTCTGGGCTGCATTTCACAGTGGCACCAGTGGTGATCACCGTGAGATGCACATTAGTGGGAAAGTGCTGTAACATCCACTTTGCGTTCCAGAGCTGTGAAATATAATTATGATGTAATTGCCAAGGATGTAAGCAGCGTGATGAGTAATTAAGAGGACATGAAATCCTTCCTTACCCTCCTTTCTGTCCCACTCAGAGTCATTCTGCACACCCACAAAACTAATACAAGTAGTGTCACCTGCAGAATTGCACTAATACGTGACTTTCTTCCTTACGCTTCTGTCAGTGTTTGTTACAGTGTTTGTAACAAAAAAAATGGATCCCTTCTTCACATTTTAGGTTGAAAGTAATTTTGCTCTCTCTGTGGAATCACTCCCTGATGCATTCTGAGATCAGAGTCTGACCCGTGCTTTGAATTTTGTCCTGTCTGCTCTTGGCCCTGGAGGAGGAGGCACGGAGCTCCTCACACCATCAGGGATCTGTGCAGGAGCTGTGGAAATCATTAACTAAAGGCAGCTGTGGGAGGAGGTGGTTGCTTAGGGCATGTGGAAGTCTGCTTGCCATGTTTATCACCCTGCATGTGCAGGAAGGAGAGCAGTGCTGCAGCAGGGGCTGTGCGGCCCTGTGTCCCTTCCAGCACCAAGACATTGCAGAACAGAGATGTATATTCCAGGGGGAGAAGAGGAAGCAGACAGTGGCAGAAAAGAATGCTGCTCCTAAACTTCCAGACAAAATCTTAACAAACAGATTCTTTGTGATTCTTTTTAAGATCCAGAAGTATAAATTGTGATTACAGCTCTGAGATACAGGTCCTGAGCTATGGCTGCAGGAACTTGATGTAATTGGAATATCTATTCAAAATTTAGTTTCCCCTGAAATTATTCCTCTTATTTTTCTTTATGGATTATGTGAAAACCTAAATGGAAGCTCTCCAGAGCACACTCCCATTTATTAGCACTGGGGAGCTGCAAGTGTGAGCAGCTCCCAGAGAACACCTGGGAACTGAAGCAGAGGGTGAGGCTGTGGTGTGGGACTCAGGCTGTGGGGCAGCCCTGTAACTGAGCTGCTGCTGTTTGGAAAAGAACACAGCAGGAAGCAATGATTTCTAAGATACAAATGCATGTGTGGTTTTGTGTATGATTGATTTTATTTCTTTCCCCGAATTGGAGCTGTAGAGTGAATAAAGTGAAGCATTTGTTCCGAAGTGATTGATGAGCTGGGGCTGCCTGTCTGTTCTATTTTAGGTTCTTGCTCCCTGGAAATAACCTACATATTTACTAGAAATAATTTCTGCTGGCTAAGAGAAATCATTTTGTATGTGGAGGAAAATATATGGTTAGGTAAATATTTTAAAATATGGAAATACAAATGTTCTCTTAATAATCAGACAAAGAATTTCATGTCTGTATTTAAGATCCTCAGCAGAGTTTATGAAACAAGGAGCTTTCAGGTGATGGTGATGCTTATAGCAGAACAGGCTGGGAGTGAAGTATTGGGAAGTTTTAGCCAAAAGCACGGAGCACCGAATTGTGTCTTTGGGTCAGCAGCTGTGTCTCTACATTTGGTAATGGCAGGTGCCGTGGTGGGATCATCTCTCAGAGCTGCACGGCCTCATCCTGAACACTCTTTGCTTTCCCCAGTAACAGGAATTACCACAGACTACAGGGAGGTGAAACATCCAAGCTGCCCAACCTCTTGCAGTAATGTGGGGGCATGTGTTAGGAATCAGATTCTGCAGTACACCAAGGTGATAGAAGGCCTTCTCTTCCCAGAGGACAGCGGTCACCCTGCTCCTAACTGCTGTGGTCTGATGTCAGGGTACATCCAACAACTGGAGCTCCAGGTTGGCAAGTAGGTCTCGAGATAGCCCAGTCAGTACTGTGCTCAGCATTCACTCCTCATTGCACTCACGCACTTACTGTGCAGCGCTGCTGCATTGTCCTTCAGGGACAGTAAAATACCTTTGACAATCCCTAAAGTCATCATTTTGGTGAATCCAATGCAGGTGCAGGATCTGTCTTTGGGGAAGGAGCAGTGCTGCAGCTCCTGCAGTGGGTTTGTCTTGGGGATGTTCATGGTCTGGGCTGGAGTAGTGGCACTGCTTACACGACAAAATACTCATTTACACAGAACGAGAATGGGATTTCATTCTTCATTTCTGACACAGATTCTTGGCACACCTGGAGTGTGTGTTCAGTAGGTAGCCAGCTCTCCAAAAACTGGGGCTTCTGGGACTTTCCTAAACTCATTGTCGGTCTGCCTCCTGCGGTGCTCAGATAACATTGCTTTCATCACCTCTTCATCACATCAGACTCTGGCTGAATCATTGCTACGCGCTGCAGTAGCACAGTGAATGAGCTGCTTTGCATCTGGCACCGATGCTGGCGTTCAGCAGTGCTGTAGTGCTGTCTTCATGTGCTTGACTCACAGATCTGAAGGCACTGGCACAGACAGGGTCAGTGTTGTTACAACACAACAGGGACACCTCAGAGTTTCGGTGACTCGCCCAATGCCTGTTGCAAAATAGCAGTGAAAGAAAACGTGGCCGTTCCTGAGCCGGTGTTTGATTCAGCAAAGCGCTGCAGCGAGCGCTTAACTTCAAGCAGGAGCTCAGGCTGCCTGCACTGGGGCAGATGTAAGTCTCAGTGCCAATATTTTGCTGGACTGGGTCTTCAGGTTTCAACAGCTAATTTATTTTTACAGCTATTTCAGTTCTTTCTTTGGGTGGTGGAAATACTCTTAAGCCAATTGAATTGTGTAGAAAAACAGAACACGTGGTGGTTTTTGACATACACTGGGGCTTTTGTGGTGTTGGTTTGTTTCAGATGACAGCAGTCACACGACAGGAAGTGCTGGGCCTTTACCGCAGGGTATTTCGGATAGCCAAGAAATGGCAGTCGGCATCGGGACAGGCAGAAGAAACTGCTGCAGAGAGGGAGTACATTATAAAAGAAGCCAAAACATTGTTCCGAAAAAACAAAGAAGTGAGTGTCATTGCAGATTTCAATTTCTGGCTCCTTTCGTTGTGCTATGCACGCTCCTTGTGGCTGGATGCCAAGGTGTGGATATAAGAAATGGTTTCCCAAATTTCCTTCACCATAAATGCTGGTACAAACACATTCCAAGGTGCATTTGAGTTACAGTTTATTATTTCAGGGGTGAAATTTAGTAAGAAAACTCAAACCCTCTGAGATCTCCATTAACTCTTGAGGAAGGCCAAGCACGTCACCCGATGAGCACTGCCTGTGCTGCATGCTGTGCTGTTTGGTAAGTTGATCCAACCACTGCCAATAAGGACTCAGCCATCTCCAAAGGAAACAGAGCCCCCAGAAATGAAGAATTATGGTTGAAGGATGAGTGTTCAACAAGAAATGGACAGAAGAGTACTTTTTTGCCAAGGCAGCTAATATGGCACTGCTTGATTTGCAAGGAAATTGTCTGATTTGAAAGACTACTGTTTGAAAAGTCATTACGTGCAAACACATGCTGCAAATTCAGTGCATGCCAAGGAATGTTTTGTAAAGACAAAAAGCAGAACTGAAAAAAATGTCTTCTCAACATTTTTTTTCTAAAGTTACACCTTAGATGGACTCTAATATAAAAGCTTGTTATGCAGTAGCAAATCTGATAGCAAAAACATCACACCCACTGACTGGTGAGTTTATTGAGCAATGGGTGGAAAGTGTGGCAGATGCAATTTGTCCTGATTAAAATCCAGTTTTCTAACATTGGTTTGTCTCACCAGACTTTAGCCAGGTGAAGTGAAGAAACAGGAACATCTATCAAAAGAAATTTGGAGGGTAGAGCTGCTAATTTCAAATTCTAAGCTTTAGCGATAGATGAAGGTGCTGATGCTACAGCTATGGTTCAACTTGTTGTTTTCATTTGAGGCACTGATAACAAATACAATGTCACTGAAGAAATGGCTGCTTTGGTGTCACTAAAAGACACAACTCAATCTCTTGATTTGTATGAAGCTGTACATACTTCATCGAAGTGATTTTCTTTAACCTTTGTCAACATATCTGGTACAGCTACTGATGAAACCTGGCAATGTTTGGTAAAAAAAAAAAAAAAAAAGGAAAAAGAGGGACTTAGAAAATTGATAACTTATAGCAGGACTCTGAAAGCTGTGCCTTCTATTGGAGCTAGCTCTGATTGTTGGTGGGATGGCAGCAGAGGTTGAACCTTCCCACCAATACTCTATTGCTTTTTATTGCTGTGTGACAGATCTGACAGAATGGGGTAGTCTGACAGAATGGTGTCTGACATGGAAGTGTGGATGAAGGACAGTGGTTTCACTGAACTCCTCCACCTGGAAAAATGGTACCCACTGACATTTATCAATGCTTGTGAACAGTGATAGAGATTTTTCTTTACCAAATAGTGTTACTTTGTTCTTTGTAGCTGTTTTGTTTCCTTGAAAATAATTAGGAGGTCACAGTGCCCTCTGCTGCCATCTGTCACATGGTAACAAAATGAAATAGGAGGCATTACTTCTGGAGCAGGCATTGTAGTGCAATTCAGGACTAAATTCAGCTGATGTAAAAATTACAGTTAAGTGCAGATGAACACCATGTTTCTGACTTCAGTGTGAGTTTCAGGAACAGAATGGCACTCATGTGTCACCCTTCTCTTTCCCTTTCTGCCTTGTAGCATGATGAAAGCTTGAGTGTGGCTTTTCATGGAGGTAGTGGTAGTTTATGCATGTATTGTCTTTTTTACAGAGAAAACACCAAATTTGAATAAAGCCCTCTTGTACTCTCACAGTCCTGATAGCCTCTGGATACTGCTACTGAGTGCCACTGAGCTCAGAAGTACAGATGTGAAAAACTCTATCATCGTATCCTTGGAACTGCAAAGAGGAAAGGAAGGAAAAAAGAAGGCTTGAGTTTTGAAATGCTGATTTTTGTATTTGTACAAAATATTTATTTTTAACTCTCTGTTAACTTAGGTGACGGATCCGAAGCTGATTAAGCAGTACACAGAAGAATGTGAGGCAAGAATAGAAATTGGACTTCACTATAACATCCCCTACCCAAGACCTGTGAGTATGTCTGTTCACCACAGGTGCACTTCATTAGCTTCCACCTGACACTCAACTCATAAACCCATACTACTGTCATCAAGCCACACATCCCACCTGTGTTCAGGTGCTCTGCTAAATCAGAGCCAGGTAAGCCAGGTGCATGCAGACACTCTCTCTCACCTTGCTGTAAGTCAGCTCGTTTCCTCTCTAGGAGTTGTTGTTGTGGAGAGGAGTTCTGGGGACTGTCACTGTGTGAGCAGCTTCACTGCTCAATGGATTGCAGAGAAAGATGGTAACAGAACTATATCCATTTGTTCATCTTTTCACGTAACCAAGAGACTAGAACAGAATAAAACTATTTAATTACATGATATGTGTCATAGACCTAATCACTTTCATGGCCTGTGCTGCTTGTAATATTCTCTTTGGCATAGATCAGGTCTTAGAAAACACCTTCCTGCCTTGCTGCTTCTTCTCACCTGTCCCTAGAGAAAAACCTGCCTAAGATTAGTGAAGATGCAGCAATGTCATCTGTTGCACCAGGCAATATAATTTCCTCAGTGTCCAGCTATTCCTGTCCACCTTACTACACACTGCCTCCCACGCTGCCCTACTAAAGGCACTGCCTTTGTTCTGCTGCTGATTAGTTTACATGTTCACATCAAGAGTTTACTTACCAAGGTGGTTGTGGTCCAAATTAATTTGCATCTTATTGGATGCTTGCCTAAAGTATCTTCACTTTTAGCATGTCTTGCACATACAGCTTGCTCTTTTTCTCCACTGTGCAGAATAACAGTGAGTATCTGGCAAGCTGTGATCCTAGAAAGGAGCATCAGAACATATGCTTTGCATCCACTTCAAACCCTTAAGGGATAGTCCTGTATCAGTGCTCTGATACAAACTAAGCCATCAGTACCTTTATTACTATTTGCACTTAAAGCACTGTCTTAAAGGGTGAAGCTCCAGCAGCAATAGCATATACTGCTGACAGTGACCTTTCTTCCATCACTTGGGGGCGTACAGCTGTGTGACTCCCATTGTATAAGGACTCTCAGGCAGAGGAGAAGCTGTTACCTGTTGCCCCTTCAGTTTCTGGAACCAATGACACTGTCTGTGCATTTTTGTATGGCATATATGATGATGACAGTAAGAAGGCAGTCTTTCAAGACACAGATGTGGCTTGCTGACTAGGTATGAGGAAAGCATACTGCTTTCAGACTTCTGCTCAGGAACTTAACAGGTTTTCTGTGTCTTGCTGTTCTGGAATACTGCTTGCAGACATATTTCAGCAATGTTATTGTCACAATCTAATTTCAAATTGCAAACCAGAATTAACAAAACCTCAAATATATAGGATTTTCTTAAACCCAATGTTTAAGGACAGAGTCATACCATTGAATACTCCTCAGAAAGTTCTTTGCCAGAAATCTAATAACCTGACTTCAGACAAAGTCAGGTTTCCAAAGAGTGAAGGAATTATTGAAAATTCAATGAAATGTCTGTGTATATGCTTTTTTTTTCTTTCTTTCTTTCTTTTTTTTGTTTTCTTTCTTTTTTTGTAACATCTCCTTCTGCACCTGACTGGTAGGATTTTCTTTTCCAGATCCATCTGCCTCCCATGGGTCTTACCCAGAAACAAGGCCGTACATTTCGACACCAGGAAAAGTTGAGGAAGATTTCTAAGCCAATATACCTGAAATCCCATGATGAAATTTCATAACCCATCATTTCAGCTGTGATGTGTTGGGATTGTAGTGCAGGTGGTTTGTGTGTACAGCTGTGAATGAAGCTGTTCTAGTCACTTGCTCCCACATCACCTGAGGCCTCACCAGAAAGCCATGGATATGATGCACACGATGGCCAGAGCTGGGCTGGTATTTGCTACAGTTCAGCCACTGACTGATCAATAAAAGTGGCACTTGGCAAGGAGTGAGGTGTGATACTTCAACATCAGGACAAATTACAACAGTTTATCAAATCCTCTTAATCCATAGCAGGATTATTCTGTTGTTTGAGGATTATATATGCTCAGTTATGATTCAGGGCAAGGGTCAGCAAAAAGAAATGTGCTGGTTTCATAGTACCTTTATGGTGCAGTGTATTTTCTAAAGAGACAGTAGCAAAGGGATGACAGGGATGAAAGGGATTTCTTTTTTTGCAGACTGCTCAGCAATAGCCAGAGCCTTTGTGTCAGCTCCTTTCCCCCACCCTTTGGAGAGGAGGTGGATGTGAAATTCCATGTTTGGAATTCTGATACGGAACAAAAAGCAAAACACTCTGTGTTGCGTTGCTCTTGTTCTCATGTAAGAACTGACTGCTTCCCCTCAGGGTATTGCCACTGGTGAAGCTTAAGCTAGTTGTGGAATCTCTGCATTTTCATATGGTGAGCCTGCCAACAAAACTAGCATCTCAGCCTTCTCAGCAGATACTGCAGCATTAGATTTTAACCTAACGCTGTGGACAGAATCACATCATTAAAATAAAAGAAACTTTTCAGTTTCCTAAATTCAGAGAATATTTCTGTTTCTCAGGTGTCCTACGAATGGAAGTGAGATGACAGCTCTTTTCCCCTGGCCCCAATTACTTTTGCTCTGTTTGAGCTCTCTGCTTCCCAGATCTCTGTAGGCAAGTTGGCAAAGCCTTCCCTGCTTCAGGCTGGGAGTAGTGATGAGGCCAAGTAGCCAACAAGAGCCATGCTGTGCTGGGAGACATCCTGAGCACAGCCCACAGCTGCTTGAAGGACAAGAGGCATGAGCTACGGCTTCTCCAACCAGAAGTTAGTGGTGGCATAAAAGCACATTTGAACAATGCAGTGTGTATTATTTTCTATTAATGTGGGCAGAACTCAATGAAATCTCATTTTCTCAGCTCTCCAACTGTTCCTGAACTCTCCAAATCCTAACAGAAAGAGGGACAAAGAGATATTCTTGTCTGTCTTAAAAATAGGTTTAAACTGATGACGTATGAAACAGAACGACACGTTGCCCCAGGAATGTACTTAGAAGAATGAAAAATTATCATTTCAGGCAGTTGAGAAAGTGCAAGGGAACAAGGAGGAGAGCTGGTCAGTGTGACAGGCACTGCCCAGCCCAACTTCTGGCTGCCGTTAATGGCTCCAGCCCACAAAGGTATGTGTTCCCAGGTTGTTACTTCCTGGGAATGCCTCATGGAAGAAGAACCCTGCACTGAACATGTAGAACTGTTGTTCTGCCTGTCCATGTGGACTCTGCCAATTCCTACTGCCAGGAAAACACAAAACTCAACTCCCTTCGTCTAGGAAGAGGGAGATGATGGAAGTCAGAGACAGTAAGAAATAATATGATTATACACTGCTTCATCCTTCAGACTGTTCTCCTGTCCTTAGTTCTGATATACCAGTGTAGGGAGATATTAGCTGAGCAAACCAAAATCACAGAATTGTAGAATCACCAAGGCTAGAAATGGTGGGGAGAGAAGGATTTTGAATGGAAACTTAGGCACGTTCTTTGTCATGAAATTATGGCTTGAATTTTTTTAATTTCAACAATTTGTATGGCTAACAAAAATCCTGCTGCTGTGACTCACCAGGCAAATAAATGGTTGTGTAAACGAGTGCTCTGATTTTACTGCCTGTGTTATAGTCACAACTCTTTCCTGAGTGAGCATCCATCCCAAAAGTTGCAGACTTACATCAAATGGAAGTCACAGTATGAGTTTAGTTCTGAGGGGAAGGAGAACCAGCCTCAAAAGTGCTGCACTGGGGAGGTCAGAGGAGGCAGATTTCTCAGACAGCACTTGTATTAAATTCCAAGGGCCTTGCAAATTCTGTGAAGTGTTCCTACACATTAATTTTAATTGCAGGAAGATGCTGTCCTAAAATGCCTCCTAGTTCCCGAGAGTCTGTGATGCACTGGATTCCTGCACTTCTTCAACTCTCCTTTACTCTCCTTCCAGTAAATTCTGCCTGTTCCCTGTGCATCACTCTACTCGGAGGGTCTGAAAGCAGTTTAGAATAACAACCCTCAGGTTCACTTGATATTATTTCTGAAGGAAAGCTGAGCCAGCTGTCTGGCAACTGCAGCTGAGCAGGTTGGCAGTGCAGGTGTGGTTTGTGGATACGGCATCTGGCCTTGAATATCTGAATGCCTTCTTTTTGGAAATCCTCACTCCACCAACAGAAAGGTTACAGTTAGCCAAGGACTTTGGAGACCAAACTGTGCACTAATGTTAGCAACGAGCACATCAGTGCATCTCAGACATGGCACCCACTTATCTGGTGTGCCCAAGCTGCATTGCCAGGGGTGAAAAAACTCTCCTTACTTCGTGGCAGTGATGTGATCTATTCCAAGGGAAGTGTCACAGCAGTGAGAAGGAATAAGTCATCTGATGTATCCTAGTGATGCATGTTTGCTCCTGTAACACAGTTAGGTCCTGTTTATGGCCCCACTGCCATCGGTTACTGGCAGAACCGATGCCAGTAACATTCATCTTTTATCCACAGACAGAATGTCACTTATCTGAACGTACCTGTATGTTCAGTTTCAGAAATACAAATTACAGGAGGGACCTTCAAGATCAGCACCTGTCACTAATATTTCTATCCAAATATTCTAGCTTACAGGAGCTTGTCAGAAGAATCTGGGGCCTTTTTGCCTTCTCATTGTATCATTTTCTCTTTTCATAACCCAACAAGTATAGAATCAGAGGCAGTACTTTCTACTTCTGAAACATCTTTTTGTACAGAAAAGGTGTAAGAAAAAAGTTTGGTCTCCTGAGAAAACATTCTGGCACTGCCTGTTGTGCAGCATCCCACGCTGAACTGCCCTCTGCTGTTTTTGAGGAAGGAATGCTTTTGTTCTGTAAATGCCTGTATAAAGTATTCCCCTATCTGCCTTGAGTTATTAGTAAGGCTGAGAATTTAGATTTTCAGAAATTATAGATATTTTTCTCTTCTGTTTTGTAATAAGAGTTTCAAATTGAGAAATACTAAGCCTATAGATCCAGATATTCTGCTACTGCCATTACATGGAATTTCAGCTGTCCACCTTCTTTCCCATTTTCATAATGGAATTAAAGTCAGTCCAACTAATGGTGGGTTTTTTTGTCTGTTTTTTTTAAATGCATCTCGGGCAAGAAAGATTGTGAACTCCAATGTCTAACATGTTTATCAGGTTTATCTTTCTTCAGGAAGGTCAAGAGAAAGTTGGAAAATTCATTGAGTAATGGACAAGAAGCTGGACATGAGCCAGCAGTGTGCGCTTGCAGCCCAGAAGGCAAGCTGTGTTCTGGGCTGCATTAAAAGAGGAGTGGCCAGCAGGAAGAGGGAAGTGATTGTCCCCCTCTACTCAGCTCTCGTGAGGCCCCATCTGCAGTGCTGCATCTGGGCTGGGGCCCCCAGTACAGGAACAGCTGTTTATGAAGGTGGATGGTGATAGGACAAGGGGGAATGGTTTTACACTGAGACAGGGGAGGTTTAGGTTGGATATTAGGAGGAAGTTTTTCAGCCAGAGGGTGGTGAGGCACTGGAACAGGTTGCCCAAGGAGGCTGTGGATGCCCCATCCCTGCAGGCATTCAAGGCCAGGCTGGATGTGGCTCTGGGCAGCCTGGGCTGCTGGTTGGCGACCTGCACACAGCAGGGGGTTCGAACTAGTTTGAAAGTCTTTAAGGTCTTTTTCAAACCATGCCATTCTGTGATTCCATAATGGCAAGAATTGCAGAAGAATCTCTAGCAGTAAATTCCACTGCTTCTCCTCTGCAGTAAAGGCAGCCCACTACATTGCATACTTCTTCCAGATGTCAGTAATCATTCAGTAAAGCAACTCAGCTGCTCCTGACCCTCACAAAGGGGAACATAGCAAACTTGCTCCTCTAAAGAATACCCTTTTTTCTAAATGTTTGGTTTATCTCTATGGAACTTCATTTACATCTTTAAATATGTTCCCAGCCTGGAGAAACTCAGTCCTCCAGTTCTAAGTTCTTTTTTTCAGTGTTAGGAGCACAAAGTGAGTCACTGAGCCACTGAAGCTCAAGTCTAGATGGAGAGCAGAGCTCCTTCCCAGAGCAGTGGCAGTTCTGCTGCTCAGGGATGGGTCCAACTGGCAGCCAGTTGAGTGCTGAGCAGTTGGGCTGTGCCCAGAACCAACACATCTGTCACAGGATCATTAAGGTTGGAAAAGACCCCTGAGATCATCTAGTCCAACCATCACCTACCACCAATACAGCCCACTAAACCATGTCCTTAAGTACCACATCTACACATTTCTTGAACACCACTAGGGATGCTGACCACTTCCCTGGGCAGCCTGTTCCAATGCCTAAACACTCCTTCTGAGAAGAAATTCTTCCTAATATCCAGCCATTTAATAATGGCGTTTTTAAGTATGGCTGATACTTGACTCAGCTTTCCAAGAGCAAAGAAAATCAATGGGTGTAGGTAGGGAAGGTGACTATGTGCCTCTTGCCACCAGCCAGCTGCTGGACTGAAAATTTTCCCCATTTACTCACGTGCATAAAATTCAGTCATACTTGAGCAGATAAAATTCTGGAAGAACTAAGGCCGGAAACCATCAGTCTCTGATGACCAACTTTGCCATTGAGGCTACAAGACCTGCCTACAGTTACCCCTGAATCAGACCTAATGTAAAGCAGCTTGATACCATTACAGCAAAGCTATGCTCTCCAAGCACACCATGCACTAGCTGGTTAAACTTGGCTTTGCCTGTAGAGTAGAATTACAATGGGGACTTTGGTTGTAGAGGTTAACACCCGCTAACATCCCTAATTGGCAGAAATGTGTGAATAGCTGCAATGCTGTAGAGAAGCAGCTGGAAAGTAGAATATCATACAAACATCCATTATTCTAAAAATGATGGGGTTCTGAGCAGGGTTGTCACGGCTGCTACTTTTGTTGCATGCACCACACCCTATGTCAGACCTCCAGGTAACCCACTGCTGTTGTTACATCTTTCTTTGCCATGTAACATCCTTTCCTAATGACAGTTTCAAATGTACCCATGTTCAATGGACTACTGCTTCATACTGCACATACTGCACATGCAGCACAGCTGCATTGTGCTCTCCTTTTCCAGCCATTCTGCTTTAAGCCAGCTTTACCACAAGAAAAGATGCTTCAAGGAGACATCTACAGTTTCACCAGAGGAGGAAAAAGAAAAATGCAGCACAAAGAAGCTAGTCTAACAGTGAGAGAAATATCAAGAAATAGAAATGGTAAATCCCTTAGGGTGGATTTAAAAAAGCACAACTCAAGTTCATCTCCAAGCACTGCATTTTGTAATGAAATTACACTCCATATTCTTCCCTCGGGGAAAACCTGCTCCAACTAATCAGACCTTTGTTTTTTAAAGTTCAAAACAAAGGCAAGAAGGGCTATGCAGCATTCATGCTCCATTTAACTCTTTACAAGCAAATGATTGTAAATGATGAACCACAAAAAGCTGCTGTATGTCAATGCTGAAATAGTTCAAGATACTGAATGTTCTGCTTGATGCTTACAACTTAGAGCATCTTCACTCTGTCTTTTAAATCAGCCTTCTAAAGCTCCCCAGCACAAATCAAAAGGCTCTTCTACCCTTCTTCAACCCTCCAAAGCCTTAACAATGCCATCATTTCAGATGATGTCCCTCATGTTCATATCCCTCTGTCCCCTCTGATGTCACACTGGCCTCATTAGTATCTGTTGTTCATCTGATAATTGCAGTCAGATGCAGCTGTTCAAAAGCACGTACTGTATTTCAGCTAATGTTAATCATATTAAAAGTAGAAACCACCCCCATTAATTTCATGAAATCTAAGAAGACTGTGGTTTTAGAAGACCAGTTTTAATTAATCTTACCTTAATTACAGATCTTCTGAAACCTCGTTCTCATGAAAGGTTCTCCCTGCGGTAGCTGTGCAGGCACTGACATACAGCCAGTTCTGTTTGAGGGGCCGAAGGCAGGGATGCTGTTGGTCTTTGTAGTATTTCCCAATCTTAATGGCTCTGTGATTCCATGAAAAGAAGATATTAGTGGATGCAGTGGTTTGTTAGTTGTTTTTTTTTTGGTTTTGTTTTTTGTTCTTATGTTTGCTTTGACCTCTGTTGTTCCCTTGAATTGCACATATCAAAATTCTAAGAATCCATCTTTAGTACAAAGATGATTATTAGTCTTACATGAGGCACAATGGACTGTGGGAGAAAGGAAACAGCTCCACTGATCAGGAACCTGGGGTAAGTATGTCATCAATACAAAAACTTAAAAGTTACTGCATGATGAGACAAGTGTGCTGCTCCAGGAAATGGCAGCTCCTTCTGCGTGTGCTTTCCAGAATTCTTCCATGGAAATTCTAATGCACATAGCTAGGCCCAATAGTAGCAGCAAGGTGAGGGAATGGCCTCAAGTTGATCCAGGGAGTTCAGGATGGGTATCAGGAAGCATTTCTCCTCTGGTCAGGAGCTGGAATGTGCTCTGCCCAGGGGGCTGGGGAGCCACTGCCCCCAGAGGGGTTCAAGAACTGCACAGATGTGGTACTGGGGGCCATGGTGTGAAATAGTGTGGTAGTGGATGGTTGGACTGGATGATCTCAGAGAGATTTTCCAACCTCAGTGATTCAGCGATTCTACGACTTTTACTCATTTTTGTGCGGGAGGTGAGAATGGCCAAAGAAATGTAGGGAATTTGGGGCTGTATGAAAGCCAGCAGGAAATAGCGGTATTTAAAAATAAACAAAATAACAAATTAAGATAAAAAAAAAACGAACAGCCACTGGGGATAAAACACATGTTTTCATTACAAATGAGGAGTGCTCTGGCTTGTCTCAGTCATCCAGCTGGCACAGCGCTGCCACGCCGCGATTTATCCAGTGCTTCTGGGGCTGCCCTGAAGGGAGCTCGACAGAGAGAACGTAGTTGGTTGAGTGGCCAGTAGTGGATAAGACGCCTCTTCTTGCGCTTGTCTTGTACACTGGGCAGGAATAGATGTTCATATGAAGAAATCTGGAACTTTCTCCGGGCTTCAGCCATATTATGGGCAAGGGATCATATAGGATTTTTGGAAGCGATTCTCCAATCATCGAGGATTCTCGATCCCATCGTGCACCTTCCAAAAAAAGGCCTTTCACATAAGCCCCATCTTCTGGTATTTTCTCCATTGTGTCCTCCTGTTTCATCACCTGGAATGAAGAAACCATTGGCTTTGTTTTGCTTTTATTTGGAGTATATTAATATTATTATTTCTTTTGAGTATGTTAAATCCTGTGATAGGATTTCTTTTGAAAACTTCATTCCCTGCTGCCCCAGAACATCTTTCAAGCTGCTCAAGAAAAGCAAAATTTCTCCACATGTTCTTACCTCAAATTCAAATCCAATGTGGTCAATGGGGATGGTGTATTTTCTGGCATAGTTTTGTAAAACACCCGTCAAAAAAGACTGAGTGAAGTAGAATCCTGACAGCCAAAAGACAGTGGGTGGCCCACTGCTGACCCAATCCTGAATATAGAGAAAAAAACAAAACAGAAGGAAAAAAATACACTTTGTGGCTTTGCTGTGGAAATTCAGCAGGAAGAGACGTCTTCTCAGCTGCAAACACCACACCCTGAATATTGCCAAGGACCCTTTGAATACTGCCACTCATTATATAGTCTTTTTTTTTCCTTTTTTTTTTTTTTTTTCTTTTTAAATCAATATTCTTTCTGCCTTCAATATTCCTTATTTTACAATCTTTTAAACTGACTTCCTAACACGAAAAAAGGTCAGATTTTCTTACGTTACGTTATCTTCCTGTCGCTGTAAGGACAGTGTATCACTACAGACAACACATAAAAGCCCAACAAAGGAAACACCTCCTGCACAAAGATGCCAGTGTCTGTTTTGGAAGTCAGGAAGGCAGCAGGAGAAACAGTGCAAGGACAGGAGATACACACACTGCTCCAAGCCATCTGGAGGCAAAAAGATTGAAGGAGTATATATGGTACTTCAGTGCAGCAAACACAAAATTCTGCTGCTTCATACAGATCTTCCACTCTTCCATTTAGCTTTCTCCTCCAGTGACCTCTATAGAATTTTGCTACATCTCACTATCTCAGCTATTTAAAGTATAGCTGAACATGTAAGTAATTTAAACTGTGTGCTAAGAATGTGAGGAAAATAATGGAAGACAGAGTAAGGAATCAAATAGTTTATTCAGAAAGCATGTGGAAGTGGTGCCACTGCTTACTGAACTTGAAAGGGATTTACAGTCACACACGCAACACGCAGCAGTGCCTGCTATGCCCCGTGGGATTGGTTGTAACAGTTCTTACTCCTGGTCAGTGCCCTTTGAGCAGACAGTCATTAAGGCATCAGTGCAAAACAAAACACATTTTCTGGAAGAAGGAAAATGAAAACTATTAACTGCACTGGAGTGGCACAAAGGAGGTACTCCTGGAGTCACCCTGCGAGCAGTGCTATCAATGCAGGGCACAGCAGTTCCCAACCCGGAGCCTCTCGGGTTCTGCTGAGTGAGGACAGCAGCAGACGTTTCACCTGCTCACCTTCCACCAGCCCATCCTTAACCTGTTGGCCTCAGCTCAGCGTACCTGGAAGAAGCCCAGCCGACAGAGCAGATCGAACACGTAGCTCCCCAGGGGCTTCAGGGACGGATAGGATTTGACAGCCCACATTGATGGCACTTTCCCCATTAGCATGCTGTTGAAAACATCTTCAAGTTCAGACGACATCAACACTTGGCCCTTGATGGCTTTGCCAATATTAACAAGGCTGCTGCGAACCACCTGAGTAAGCCTTCAGATAAAACAGAAATCATCACCTCATCATTTACTTACTTTTTTCTGGCTATAGACCTTCAGCTTGAGTAAAGGGCTGAACAAAGCTGGGGAATGTCTTGTCAGAAAGTCTTTATCCCACATATAGTAATCAAAACTTATTTATCTTGGGAAAAGCAAACACATGTACAGAAATGAAAGGCAGTAAAAATCCTGTGCTAGGAGGGGGAAAGAAGTGAGAAGAGCTTCAAGGCTCTGACAGCAGCTATTGCAGTGTGCTGGGAACAGAGGAGCCAGGGCATGACTTAAAAAGAAAGAAGCAGGCAGCGCCATCTCAGCACAACAAATTCAACTCTGATTTAAGTTATTGCTACAAGAACACGGGCACTATTTTTATGTTTAGGCAGTTAGCTGCAACTTTCACAGGTTTTTTTTAATAATGTTGAGACAAAGCATCACCTGCTTTGTCTTAAGAATCATCTTAAGAAGCATGTATTGTAAGAAGCTTTTAACTGCTTAAAGTTTGCCAGCTGCCAGCAGTGTCCCAAAGGAGCACTGCTCAATGTCAGCAGTGCTGCACAGCACACAGAGCCATACCTGTTGAATCGAATCAGCTCCTGCCTCAGGACCGTATTCATGGACTCTTCATAAAGTACCGGGTACATCTTCATCACCTCCTCAACATCAAAGTCACTTGGTAATTTGGATAGGATGTCCTGTGCCAAATCTTCAACAATTTTCTGAAATCACAAATCGGCAGTAAATGAGAACTTCTATTCATTACATTCCTCGAAACGCTACGGATTTTACATTTTTGCTGTATAACTACATAGGTAATGCATTCATGATCTTACTTTCTCGCCCACCAGCCTGTCTGTCTCTGCATGTGCCTGCAGCTCCTTTTCTCACTGATTTTAAATGTACTGACAACTGAAATTTAATTTGCAAAAAGGCTTTAGGCAACTGTGAGGCAGCAGAGCAGATGGGCACAGTCCTCCGACTGCCGGACTGAAGGAGAAGCAAAGGTATGCAGGAAGAAACGAGTGGCAGACAACAGGAGCAGCCCAGCCACAGAGCAGCTTTCCCTCCAGCACATGACACATCAGAATGCAATCACTGTGCACGTTCACAAGAAATGAGGCTCCACTGGTTTCATTTCCTCACAAATCCACACGTGTATAAAATACAGAATATCCCATCTGAGGGGTGTGAAAGGCCGTCTACCCGCAGCAAAGGGGCACAGACTGAACTGGAGCCACCTGAGCTGCCAGGACAAAGGGATGAAAGCAGTGCCCAGCACCTTCACCACCAGGTCCTCTGGAAGGGCTGCCAACAGCAAGGTTTGGGTTCCAGCGGTTTTGCTGCACCAAACCAACCCCTTTGTTTGTTCCACTGAAGTCACACACAGTTTTAATCTTGGGACTGAGGAACTGAAGCAGTCAGGGGGAACAGAAAATCATACCTCAGAAACCGAACATTAACTGAGCAATAACATAGGAGTGAAAGTGCCATTAAAGCACAGACTTCACTGGGAAGAAGACCTTTCACCCCCAGTTACTGCACTGCATGCCTGGTGACCGATAGGCTTGGTGCTTCTGGCTCTCCAGAGGCTGCCCCTTAGTGAGAATAGCCTGAACAGTCACACAACCACTGCTGGACGAAGCCAGGCCAGTGCAAGAACTTCCACTGCTGAAAAAGGCAGACTGCAATCAATGTCCTGCTGTAAAATTGCCTCAGGATGGATGCGACTGGAAGTTCTTCACCAGCTGTGCTTGCAAACTGGGCTCTACCTGCAATTCATGACTGAAATGCAGCACTTCACTGTTGTTTTAAAACGTGACAGATGACAGAAACTTTCCCACTCAAACCATATATTCTACTCAACCAGGTGCTGCTGTGTGGTGTCAGCACCCCTCAGTACACCCATTTCAATCCGGGTTCTTCCAGTCCACATCTGCTTCTCTACACAGCCACCCCCTGTTCCCTGCACACTACGTAACACTCCTGTGAGGGAGGTGTGGGGTTACTTTGAGGTGTGGGGCACGTGAAGCACCAGCACCTTTCCAGGCTGCAAGCTGATCGTTCCCCTCTGTTACCTGCGGGGACCTGCCACCTCCTCCTGCCACTCTAGGCAAAGTCAGGAGCACTCCGCTGAAAAGCTGGTTTGTCTCCTGGGTATCCTTGGTAATGTCTGCATTCTCATGCAGCCCAAACACCTCCGGGTGCGTCACACTTGGTAAGGTCCTTAGGTATTCAATGTAAGACTGTAAAAGAAACATTCAAATAACAGAATTCAGGCAGTGAGAAATGATCAGTACATCCAACTTGGTTAGAACTTTCCCACGTAGAAACACAAATTTAAGCCCCCAACTAAATCATTCAGGAATTGACTCATCCAGTCCACACAGCAGTTTTGAATGGTTCAGAGACTCACTGAGTCCTTCTACCCTCACAGAAGTAGCAAAAGAAAGAAAGGCAACAAAAAGCAAATGCAAAGAGTGCTTAGAACTGCAGGCTAAACAACTATGTTCCAATCCCATCTACTGGTGAACTCTGAGACGTCAGCAGAAGGGAAAAAGAGGCCAGACGTGGAATACATGCCTGCCTTCCTACCATCTCACTGTGATCTCTGCTATCAAGGCATAAGTGGTCCAAGAGGGTACCAAATCACCCAGTACAATCCTGAAGCCTTACTCCTGTCACCTTTTCAGAAGTGTGCTGGAAATCTGCACAGTAGTTGCTCTACACAACAACTTGATCAGAACACTCAGAATACATCACTCCACCTCCCCCGCCACGTGTTAGATATTAAGTACCAAATTCATATTTCATAGATGCAGCCTGGCATGGCTTTACAACCTCATGTTTTTATTTCCTTTATATTTATTCACTGTATTCAGTGTAATGAAGTGCAGCGTAGATGGGCTTTTCCCCAACAATTAAAGAGAGAATTTACATGTGCTGTCTCCTCACCTCATATGGACCATGCGGTGGGATATAGTAGTGACCTCCAGGTGCAAGCATGTACTTGTCCTGTTCTATATCCTTGGTGTAGACTATAGACAGAAGGGACAGGAGAAGCCGCCTATCTTTATCATCTGTTACTCTTCCACCATAGTTACACTCCCCTGGGAAAGGACAAAGAAAACCAGAATGAAAACATTAAATTTAATGAGCAAATAAAAATTGTTTTACATTAATGTACACCACTAGTAAGTTGAAATCCTGAGGCTCCAGGTCCCCAGAAGTTTTTAGGTACCACTGAATCAACAGAATTATAGTAACTAAAAACTTTGGATTCAATGGAATTATGCACTTTAACATCTTTGGGACTACAGACCCAAACTGTGCATCTCAGTGGCAACAGTTATACGGAATACTGAGTTGGTTTGAGAAAGTGCTGCTTATTATTACTGCAGTCAACAATGACATGTTTCAAGTGACATTTGTTTTGCTTTAAGAATTTTTAGTACTGTCAAGATCTGAGCAGTGCTGTATAGCTGATCCTTGTCTTGTTCCTTTCATGCAAACTCAGAGCTGATTCTGCACCAGTATGGTAGAAAGGGGATCATCAATATAAAGAATGGGTGGGAGAGACCCTCAGTAATAAAGAAACAATGAGGGGAGGTTTGCACTGATATAAAGTAGAGGAAACAGCTGAAAGTTACTACTTTAATGATGACTACCCACTTTATTTTTCATACAGCCAGTTGCAACAATTGCAATTGCAAACACCAGGAATTCTCTTCATAAGGCTGACAAAGGAGGTATCAACAACCTTTTAGAGAAAGCCAGCTGTCACAGCAACAAAATTATTTACCCAGGTCAATGCCCACTGCTTTAAACTGAGAGGACGACCACAGGGTACTACAGCCGGTAGGGTACTACAGCCAACCACTGATCTTTGTGTGTCAGGGTCTGACACACAACCAGCCGCAGTGAAGCGCAGCCCTTCACTGCTCGATCTGACACATGGAGCGAAGACCAGGAGGTCTGCTGGACCAGGAGCAACTCTGCAGCCACACATAAGCCAAGACAGCCATGAAGTCTGAAGGTCTGAGATCCACCTTGCCGTTATGGGGAAGGCCGAGAAAGTAAACCTGAATGGAAGCTGCTGCACTTATCAAGCACTCATCAGTTCATCACCGCTACGTACTTTCAGCTGGCACAAAGTGGGAGGGCACAAGGCCTGTACCTGTTAGATATGTCAGAGCTTCAAAAGGGACTTCTTCATATTCATTCAGAAACATGTGAATCTGCTGCATACTGATCCTGAGGTCAGACTCATTGAACTCGTATGGAATATTCCAACCTGTCCAATACAGGAAAGATACATGGGGTGAATGAATGCTGCCCTGTGCTGAAAGCCACGCTTAGGAAACAATGGAACTGGTGTAACATTGCTATCATAGAGCTGAAGATCACAACTTCCACACAGTAGCAAGGTGAAGCCCTAGCATTCACTTGAACAGTAAACAGTCTGGTGAGAAATACCATTCTGTAACAGTACTGCATCCCAGGCTCTTTGCACAAGTAAAGCATCAGCACAGACACCTGGCACTGCTCATTCCTGAAGCATTGTGTTTTACCCAAAGTAGAACAGAGATCCGTTTGCTGCCTTCAACTAATCTTCTGCTATCTGGAGACAGTGAGAACGTGAGTTTAAATTAACTGACTGATGTTTTTAGAAAATCTGCATCTATCCATACAGTAGTCAGAGCATTACAATAAAAATAAAAGCAACAAAAATCCAACAACAGGAGTATGCTCTAGATAAAGGAATCCTCTGGGAAAACCCAGGCCTAGCACACACCAATAAATGGGTTAATTTCTGTAGCCATCCTTCTTCCCCCAGCCCAGAATGCAGTTGGCCTTCCAGGCTCACGTCCAGCTCTTCGTCCACCACGTCTGCACACAGCTGGCATTGCCCCGACCCAAGTACAACACCCCGCACTGGGCCTTGCTCAACCTCAGCAGGTTCTCGTGTGCCGCTTCTCCAGCCCGCCCAGGTCCCTCTGGGTGCCGTCCCTCCCTGCTGTTGTGCCATCAGCAAACTGCTGAGGTGCGCTCGATGCCATCCTCCGCGGCGTTGGTTGAAGAGCACCGGTGCCAAGAGGGCCCCCTGGGGGACGCTGCTTGTCAGCCTCCACCCGCACACAGAGCTGCTGAGCACAGCGCTCTGGCTGTGAGCGCCGACCAGTTCCTCATCCGCTGAGCAGCGCCCTTCAGATCATCTCTGTCCAACACACACACAAGGATGTGGTGCGGGACCACCTCGAAGGCCCCGCGTGAATCCAGGCAGACGACGCCAGGCGCCCTTCCTTTGGCCGCTGCTGCCATCGCTCCACCACAGAAGGCCAGCAGATGGGTCGGGCACGATCCTCTCTCGGTGAAGCCATGCTGGCTGTCTCACATGCCCCGCTCAACCCTTATGTGCCTTAGCATCTCTCCCAGGGGGATCTGCTCCACGGTCTTCCCAGGCACAGAGGTGATGCTCACCAGCCTGTAGTTCCCCAGGTCCTCCTTCCTCCCTTGCTTAAAAATGAGAGTGATGGTTCCCTTTTTCCAGTCTCTGGGGACCTTGCTTGACAGCCATAACTTTTCAAATATGAAGTTTGCCCTGGCAACCACATCAGCCAGTGAGGACTAAATTCATTTTGGCAACTTTGCGTTAATGCAAATAGCTGCTTACTAGGGACAGTGGCTTTCAGGGAAAATATAACATTTCACTGCAGTCACTGTTACCATAAAGGCAGATTCAATCAAAATGGAAGGCTGAGAGCTTCACTAATGGAGAGTGTAAGATACATATATATATAGTTATAAAGATAAAATATGTAATTTTCTATGTTTCTGCATTTTATGGAAAATGTCAGAATTCAGTATATTTCTAAATACATAAAGATTTCATCATTGCATTATGAACACAGCTACTGACTTTCTGTTTTACACCAAGCAAACATACGCACTGGCTTTGCTAAAAACGTACACACATGAATGGAAGCACTGCTGATAAGCGCACTGATAAATACATGATAAGTAAATTACTGCAGTTACTGAACAGTGGAGCAATAAACTAATCCAGTGGGCTATAATGTAATGCAAATACTGTATGATTTATTGACATGATGGATACTTTCTAACCCTCCCCAGGGTAACATTTACAGGAGCTTCAAGAGTGACTTTGCTTGAAAAGAATCACTGGTAACAGCTTATGAACCTCATTATGTTCAGTACAGATTGCACCCCTGCAATACTGCTGACAGCAATACTGCTTTTCAATAATAAATAATGCATTTCAAAACTACTAACCTTTGTGAAACAGTGTGCAAAATAATCTGAACCTTACCCAATGGGCCAAAGTTTCTCCTTTCCTGCACAACAGCATGAAAAAAGCAAAGACCAAACAACAGTTTTTGCCACATTTCTGGCTTCTGGCAACTGCTAAAGAATGTGGTGTCAGAGATGGGGTCGTTGAGGTACGATCGGAGGAGGTTTGCTCTGACCCCTTTTGGAGGTTCATTTGTCATTTTGATGCCATTCTGGAGAATACTAACAGGAAATTCTGCTGATGGATAACTGGTTAACCACAGTCTGCAAAAAAAATCAGAATGCTCATTATTCAAAAGTCATCAATACTGACAACTCCCCAGTGTTGATTTTCAGCAAACTAAGGGGTTTACTACTTGCTTAGCTATAATGCTAAACATCTACATCTCCATAAATGCAGCATAAAGTAGAGTATATCAAACAAGTAGAAAAGATGACATCCCAGTTAGGTATCTTTACTTTCTCACTGCACATCAAACAATATGGATGTTGCAAGTAGCTGTTCACACAGAACAAACTTCATTCCTTTTTGCTGGTGCCTTCAGCAATCAAGAAATACTGATATAAAAAGAACAAAATATTAAAACCCTTACCGGAACTTCTCATTGGTGCTCTCAGGCACAATCTCTTCCTCGCAGATTTTCTCCAAAGCAGGCATCCAGCTGGTTGCAAGATGGCAGTTCTGCAACACCACCCAGCTCCCGACAGCGACTGCCTGGCAGATCGCGCTGGCTGCTATTGGGCCCTGACCTTGCCCAAGCGAAACAGTCTGGATGTTTGCACCTCCCATGCCAACGTCGTCAGCAAATTTTAGCAAACCTACGATGGCAAGTTGTGCAAATGCAAAGACAGACAAAGTCTGTTAGAAACTAGAGCCCCATTATACTTACTGTTTTTATAATGGAACAAGTATTAAAGGAGCAAAGGCCAACAGATATTCTACTCAGCTGAAAAAAAGAAAAAAAGAAAAGAAAAGCACCCACAGCAACCCACAGGTAGCACCAACACTGCATCATCCCTGTTTCTCTCAGGAATGGGCTGAAATTCAGATGTACAACAAAGTAACACTACAAAAATAACTGGCAGCCAGGCCAAATGCCCAGCCTCCTCTTCAGCCCCCAGTGCTCAGCTCCAGCCTGCGCTGCTCCCTGCTCCTTTATGGGTGCAGCCTGACATGGGGCTGAGCTGTGAACTGAACCTTTAGCTATGGGCTGTAAATATCTCTTACTTTGCTGTTCAAGCCAGTACCTCCTGGAAATCCTTACAGTGCAGCTGGCATTACAATGCTTTGGGCAGAAAACCACGTTTAAAAAGAAATAAGGTGGTTATGTCTTAAAGGCCATTTAACAGATGTTTTTAATGTGGTCATATATACCATTTACTCAGTAACAGAGTGAGGGACTTTCAGAAGGGGACAACTCCCAAATTCACGTGTGTAAGCATGAATAATGAACTGGTGTGGATGTTAAGAAATCCTGGACTCCTGAACTGCTGCTCACAGACCCAGATGTGTATCACCATTTCCTTCACCCCACTCCAGCAATTTTACTATTGTTTTTATATATACAGCTAGATGTAAGCATCTTCTGTTCTGTCACTGCTGTGTTACGCCTTACCGACATTTAAAGGTCAGGCGGAGAGGCCTATGCTACTAACAGTTCAGTCACACTCTGTCATTTAATTAGACCAAAAAAAATGTTTTCAGTATCACTCTCACCTGCCATGGGGTCAGCACCTGGTGATAACACAAAAATCAAAGGGGCACAACAACTGGAATCACTGTAGCTTTGTCCAAGATCAAAAGTAGGTGGTTCGATAAACGTCCTTCCCATGTTTTCTACGATGAACTCCTGCACTGCCGGAACTATTTTGTCAGGTCTCAAGCACCTGAGAATCACCATTCGATCCAACCCCGTCAGTGTGCTCCACGCATCTGGGAAATTTTCTTCGTGGGGCGTTGCAGAGTCATAGACTCGTTTCCACTTTGAAAAATTCTCTCTTACATGTTCCATCAGGCCCTGAAGGCTCCTCAGACAAGACGCGCGCACGAGCTCTGCCCAGGATCTGTCAGAGAGCCAATCTGGAGCTGGGTTGGGATGAGGGTTGTCAAGAGCAACTCCTCCTGTCAGTAGGAAACGCCAAACCTCGTCATCTATTTGGCCTCTCCCCTTCATTATGCCCACTGTCAGGAGCAGAGAGAATAACAGCTTATCCTTCTCAAACAGCGAGCGACAGACGTTGTTATAGATGCTTGTTGTGAAATGCTCTATTATATTTTTAATCCTCTCTTCCAGATCTTCGCTCTTTTTGCTTTTAGCAATGGACTGAACATACAAGTTAATGAACCAAGTCAGTGAATACTGGTACATGGGTTCAATGTTTGCTAGATCAGAGATGCAGAAGAAGACAACAGCTGAATGAACAGCAACGGGCTGATACCCCACTCGAGTAGAATCTATCTGCATTTCAGTTGCTGAGGCAATTTCTTGCTTTTCAGAGATTTCTTCAGATAACTCTTTGGACGAAGACAAAATGTTTACTGCTGTTTCATCTTCTAAGATGTTTCCTTCTGACTTGGAAAGGACTTCCAGGATTTTGTCTTCTATTTCTTTTAATTGTTTCTTGTTAGCCGCACTTTCTATAATCAGTTTGTTTTTCTTTTCTTCTAGTTCAGGCTTTTCCTCCGCAGCTACAATCCCAAGAAGCTGGTCCTGAAGACCCAACGGTGTAATCATGAAGTTGAGCAGACAAACTTTAACAGCCACTTCAGGAAGATAATGAGGATTTCTTAAGCGGGTTGTTATGTAAAACCTGAAATCTCTCGAATATTCAATTATATTTTCCCCTAATTTCATGTATTCTACTCCTTGTTGTTTGAATGTCAGCTTTAGTAAGATGGGTTCTATGAAAGCATCTAATTCTTCTCCAATATTTTCCAGCAGGACAGGTGTTCCAAGCTGAATAGCATTTTCTAATGTCCTGACATAATGTGCATCAGATAATTTGATAACTGACAGCTTGTTGGCTTTCTCCATATTCTTCACCCACCTGTTAGCTTGCCTTTGAGGATCTATCATTAAAGCCCATCTCCTTGAGTTAGAAACAATTATGCCATTGTCAATGGAAAAAGAATCAATTGGCAAACCAGCAATCTGCCACGCACGGATTCTGACTGGATCCCCCAGCGTGTTACTTAAGGTAAAGTCACTGGAGCACGGTATGTTCTTCTCATTGCACAGAACCTGCCATTGCTTTTGACACTGTAAACGGTAGTCTACAGTAAAGGCTCCCAGATAAGCCACAGTTCCCGAAGATAACAACACATCTCCTGTAAGATCTACGTACCGGATTCTCAGTAACCGTGCAGCTTCTGTCCACCTATCTTTCTCTCCTCCAAGACCACTTATGAGGTGTTCGGCCCTCACCAGCTTTTGTGAGCAGAGATCAATATTATTTTCTAACTCTCTCTTCCGGTCATTCATGCTTTCCAAATCATCATTCAAAGCTTGGAGGCGATCAACAACCTTCTTAAGTTCCGCTTGCTTTGTTTTTAGCTTCTGCATCTGAGCATCCAGTAACTCTTCTGCAGTTCTCAAACGTTCACGTTTCGGGGCAACCACTTTTGCAACGCGGTCATAGACCTCCATGGCTCGCACCCACTTACACAGGCCTTCGCAGGCTGACGAGACATTTTTGATGACAGCTGGCTGAAAATCTGGGTGATCAATAAACCTCTCTCTAATTCTCTTCATTACAGTTGGAGGAATATTATCCTTGTCGTATGACTTCAAGCTCTCCAGGAATTTCAGATCTCCAAGAATTTTTCTAGAGGGCCCCCAGTAGTCTTCTATCATTTTACCTGCATTGCACATAACATGAAAATCAGGCCTCACTCACACATGTTCTAACTGAAAAAAAAATACTTGGAACTTATCAGAAAGAACTATTACCATGGCTTTGCAGTCAAATTTTGCTATACAAGCACTGTCAACTATTTTGTGAAATTTTCTCCTGAAGAAATTCAGACCGGAACTTCAGTATCACTAACACTCACTGAATTTATTAATTACATATTAATTCTACCTCAACAAGGGAAACAAATTTATTTATTATTATGCAGTCTTTCTTACCATAGTTTATTAGACAAATCAATACAAAGGCGCTACATCCTAATGTAGACGAGGCAATTTTGGATGAAAAACAAATTTACAGAAGTCTTATTTCTGTTATTAAGAGCTGAAATGCGGGGACATGAAGTAAAAGTCTTTCTTATCCTACCTTGTAAATCCTGTGCAGTCTCACAATAGTAACACAAGAAAGGGCTTGTTAGAATGGTAACCTATGGTAGGGGGACAGCCAGGGTTCTGTCTCCCAGTATATCTGGTGCTGTTTTGCAGCAGGGATTACAGGGGAGCCCCTCAAGGTGACGTTAACCACAAGACTGGGTCAAAGCAAGTTGAAACTGTGACTTTGTGCCCCCTGGGACCACACCTACAAAGCTTATGCAGCAGCCAAGCAAGTGCAATACGCTGTAAGAGCAAAGTAATCTCCTAGCTATCGAGAGCAGCCCTGCTCCAGCAGGGCAATACACAGCACCCAACCACTCCTGGGCAGGGATAGCAAACACTTCATTACCACTGCCATTCGGATCAGGCTTCCTCTCTGGTTTAGTCCCCTTCATGACACAGATACTCTCCATGACAAGCTTGACAGGACCAGGTGGATTCTGCATGGACTTCACAAGAGAAATATCTGAAGGATTCAGGGTATCAAGAGCTGCAAGTGCTGCCTCCAGAGCTGGCATGGCCTCCGCGAGGTCTCCTTCGCATTCATCCTGTCAAGACATTGGGAGATGCCTGTAGTTTCACAGAACACTGCCTGGAAGTATCTAATAAGAAGTCTCCACAACATCGTGCTTCTTGGAGAGGAAACTACTTTGGTCTGCACAGTTTGAAGAGGAAAGGTTTGTAGAGAAGTTAGGAAATTCCATACATCAACCCAGAGCTGAGAATGCCAGCCAAGCTTTCAAGTTCAAAATCTCTCTGGTCTGACGAAGAGAATTAAAACAGGTTAGATACAATTGCTCTTAATTTAAGAGTGCTGATCAGGTAAAAAGTATATACCGAGTAGCTTAAATTCTTTATCACATACCCAGATCTCAGTAATTACCTATCAATGGCCTTTCCAACTAGCTCCAAAAATATCCTGAGGAATCCTGCATCTTCCCACTGTAAATTCTGTGCTACAGACAACTGGCTGCATCAGCATCTCTTAGGTTATGCCTGGCAGGGCTCCACACAGCTCTGTAATGCATCAGCTCACCTAAACACAAGCAAGCCATCTCTGGGCCTGGACCCTGTCTAACCTCAGTACTCCAACTGCTGAAAAGCAGAATATATTACTACAGAAATAAAAGCTATGAATCTTTTGGGATGGGAACCAATAAAGGAAGATTTGCAGGTACTGTGAAACAGCCACACACCAAACAGCCAAAATGTACCTTCTTGATATCAGGAACATCTCATTCACCTCATTAACACATCAGACTACAAACTTACTTGAAAGATGCTGAAAACCCATCACTCTCCAGGCTGAAGCCCCATTCAGTACCTTAATAGCTTTTGCAGCAGCTGCTGCTTCATTAGCCTCCTTTTCATCTGCGGACACAATCTCCTTCTTTGCATCTACTTCAGCTGTTTCCTTTTCAATCTGGATCATCATTTTCTCTGTTTCTGCAGAAGTTCGAATCAGTTCGGGCTGAAGAGCAGTCAGTTCTTTCTGCATCTCTGCAACCTGATGAACAGGAAATCAAAAGGAAATCCTTGTAAACATTTGCACACACTTCTCACTCTTGATGTCTTAGGGAGAAAGATGAGAAGACATTAAAGCAGAGAAAAAGGGACATCAGACTTTGAATAATTATTAAAATAGTTCTCTGACCTATTTTTAGTAAGAGCTGTTTTATTGAAAGGAACTGAATTTTTAAAAAGAGTATTTGTAATTATCCATGATTTATGATCCACTTAATTTCAATCATGAGAAATAAACTGATCAATTGTATTTTTTTCTTCACTGTCAGTTTTAGTTTATGGAACCCCAAATAATCTTGTATTGCACAGGTGGAAAAACTGAATCCAAAAGAAACTGTGACTGTAACACAGAGACAGCAAGAGCTCTGCACTAGATGTTCTTTGTCAGGACAGTGCTTGGAGGCTGCGCTACTTTGCATTGGGAAGCTCAATCCCTGGATTAGATGCATGAAAGGGGGGCTGTTTACATGGACCCCAATCAATCTCCCACTGGGAATCCATTGGGGAATCAATGTTTGTTAAGGATTTACAATGTTCTTCAACTTCATACTGTTTTACAAAGGGTAACAGAAACTAAGGAATGATTTTCATATATAAGGTTTTGAGAAAATAAGTGTATCTGTTACTTTTTTCCCTTTAACACTCAGTGAGTACCATCAGCTTCGTGTAGCTTTCTATTAAGTGCTATTATCTGAAGTTAAAATGACTAATCTCACTTTTCTGGATGGCTTTCTATTCACAGTATCCTGAATGCAGTGAAGAAGGAATTTAATAAACTTTATTTTTGTAAGTTTGATTCCACTTATAAGCCCTTCTATTACAGTATGCATATGCCATACGTTCAGTGTTTTCACTGAGACTTACTTGTGAAGATGCAAAGTCAAGTTTTTCAAGCCCTGTAAGATAACGATTTCTCATTGTGTCAACTTCTTGCCTTTTGCTAATCAGCAGAGTTTTAAAGGTAAGAATCAGCTCTAGGTACGATGTTGGTGTTACGTAGTTGTGCCTTCGCAGTGTACTGTAATAGCTGATGGAGAGCTCTCTCACACTTTCTTGGAAATATTTGCACATTGACACAACCCTAGAGAAAAATTTTTTGTGTTACTGTGTAAATATCATCTCTCTTTACATCAATTAATAATGAGAAAATTATTTTAAGGCTATGAAATCTTATCAGTGTTAATGAAGGCAGAATTATTTTTCCCTACTACATGAAATATTTTTCAAATTTTCAAATGCTCTTTCAAATATACATATATCCAGATGCCTTTGACTCGCACTGTAATCAAAGAGGTGATTCAGCCTGGCCCAATTATACAGACAGTGTCCTGGTCACGTAGGTCTGATAAGGGGGAGGTAAATATTTGCATCATGTTTCTTGACAAATAAACTCTTACTCTTTTCTAATGTCATCTTCAAGTTCAACATCCTCTAAAAACTTGTTAGCAACCATTTCCAAAGCATCTGCAGGCCAGGTTTGGAACCAGTCAATGGTGCAACAGTTTATCAGCGACGGGAACATCCGTAATCGATTCCGAAAGGCATCGCCAATAGGGCTCATTGCTAGAAAAATACGAAAACACAACAAGAACACCACAATTATTACCTAACTTATTCTGCAGCTAGGATGCAGAAAAAGCATTCTAGGAAATAATGCACTATATACAGACCTAACACAATATGTAAATTTTTCTTCATCCTTTCAATAAAGAAATTGTACATAGCAAGCGGAGTAGCTTCAATTTTCTCACTCCCCATCCTTGATGCAGTTTGCATTTTCTCAACAATTTCAGCCTTCTCATCAGCAGCAAAGATATTAGGCACATCACCAGTATTTAAAAGCATGTCGATGTCTTCTATAAATGCTTCATCCTTTATTTGATTATCACAGAACAAAAAGGAAACGTTCTTGTTACCAACACCAGCCTTCAGCATGACTCGTTTAATATCTTCTTTCCATTCACTGACTCCGTAGGACTTTGTAATTTCAATTTGAAAGAGTTCGAATGCACTCATGTGGGTGGCTAGCTTGGTAGCACTTTGTCGACCACTTCCACCAATGCCCACCAACAAAAGATGTCCATTATCCTGTTTCAGTACCCTGCATATCCTTGAGATATGCTCGATAGCAAACTTGAACATGACTAAGGACATTGGTGCTCTGCTGGTATTGTTGTATTCCTCTAGGTAGGATTCCATCACAGCTGTCAGTTGCTTCAAGTCTGTGATTTCATCGTACACTTTTACGTTACTGTCTGGCTTCAGGTAGTCTCCAAAGAAAAGGCTGCGAATATGATCATCAGTGACCTTGCCAGTGGGTGAAAGATGACTCAGTACCTACAAGAATCAATACAATATTCAGGCTACTGGAGAATTACCTTCATTAAAGCAATAATTATTCTTATCCATATAATAATAATACTGTGAGAAGCACCATTTTCCATCTATTTTAGTTATCATCTTTTTTTAGTAAAAAAAAGAAATGAAGACGAAAGGAAAAAAGAGTGGAAGAGGGTGGAGGGGTGAAACAGAAAAACCTCCTGAACGGAGTAATACTCTGTAAGCAGGCATGCAAGTTTCTGCCACGCACATGTCACATGGTGATTGTGCTGTGAAAAGCAGGAAGAGTTGCCAAAAGATTTCTCAGAAAAGTACCCACTACTCCCAGCGACTCATTCCAGTGCATGTTAAGCAGGAGCATAAGTGAACAGTGAAAGACAGTTATCCCATGCAGTCCTCTGTACCAAGCAGAATTGTTTTGGAGTTCTGGATCATGCAGATATGAAGTATTAGTTTCCATAGGAATACACATAATACATAATACAAACAGAAGAAAACCCAGACCTTATGAATGCAGTGGTATGGATCATTCAAAACATATCCAGTACTAATGCAATCTCAGTGTCTAAGTGTTTCTGAAACACCTGGGTCTAGCATGCGGTTGAAAAATACCTTATCAAGGTTCTGCTTGAAGCTATCTGATGTTGTCTTTTTTACCATCTGAAAGAATATTTCCCTGTCCTCCTCATCAACTAAGCGATCATAAAAAACTCGGTACACCTCGTGAATCCAAAGGCGGATCAGTTTGTCTTCACTCTGAAAAGGTACATACAAGAATACAGGTAAATATTGCTCAGGCAGGACAAGTTAGAGATGTCCATCTGGACCTTGCTATATTTTGTACTAAGCTCAGTGGGAATCCTTCAGTTTCAAGCCATTTGGCACATGGCTCAGCAACTGCTCACTTGACAAGCTTCCTTAACCAGCAACCTGTGACCCTTCTGTCAGTGCATTTTTCTCAGCTCTATCAAATCTGCCCACTCCTGTACATAAAGAACAAATCTTTCTAAGACATGGCCTCTAGCCCTACCTCTGCCCAAACTCTGTCACTGGCCAAGACGTCCCCTGAATAGCTGGTGTCATCTCGTTCTATTCTTGCACCAAACACATTACCCCAGTAGAAATGCAACTTCCAATATTCCTAGAAATTCCCAAGCAATATTGGTGAAAATGGAAGAAAAAGCAAATGGATGAAAATCCTCCATATCTGTCATTATACTTTTGTAGTATTTGGCCCAAATTCTGGGCCAACCTATTGTCTTGTTCACTGGCAAGCTCATTAACCTGAAAAGAAACACCAAGTCTTTTCACATGCTTGTTTCTGTGGGAGATTTTGTTTAAAAGCACAACAGGTGGGATGGCCTGAAGATTGGCCTTGGACCCCTGGGCCACACATGGGAAGATTATCAGCAAAAATAACAGCTGTTTCCCTCCATCAGAGACAGAAAATACACAGCAAGGCACTTAGCTGCTATCTCAATTGTAAATGCAAATCAACTGAAATCATAGTGCATGTACTTTGAGATGTTCCCTTCTTAATATTATAATTTACTCTTCCCATCGTTCTTTCCTGCAGCAACAAAATGGAACTACTTACTTGCAGATGAGTGTGTGGACAGAGCAGCACTCCTTTAACAACCCGGGAAAAATCTCGGAGATTGAAGACATAATGGGATTTTGAAGGAGTTGGGAGGAAATTCTCAACTGCCATTTTGTAAATCACCATTGTTGCTTGGACCATTATCTTACCAAGCCTGAAGAAGGAAAAGAGAGACAATATAAGATCCAGAGATAAGCTGCAGGAGAAAACGTGACAGGTGATACAGGAAATGCATCAAATTACCTTAGAAAGATGGACTCAAAGCCTTTGCTGAAATGCCAGTCAGAAACTGCAGTAAAAATCTTGGTGAGAATGTCATCATCAAAAGAACAGATAGACACAACGTTCAAGTGCCGTGTGAAGCGCCCTGCAACACAAGGAAGAACACACAGGGGGATGTAGGGACGTCCAAGTGCTTCTCTGCCTCCCCTTAGCATCTGGCTAGGATCGGCTCACACAGATTTGCATCTGGCTGCAGCTCCACTATTTTCTTTCTGCCTAATTTCTGCCCCAGCAGTGACACCAAAGGAGCATAAACTGGTTCGTGTTTTATGTCAATATTCCTCTTTAAATTGACTGCTTTTAATAAGGAAACCACAAATCTCCATTGCAATACGGCCACTATCACCCAAATTTCAATTACAGGAGCTCTGACATCCATGTTATGGCACAGTAAAACTTTACGAAAGCAATGACCTTCTTCTCAGATTTCACATAAAAGTATGCAGAATATACACTACTAAACAGTAAAAAAATCAGCAGTGTCAGAATAGTCATTTTAATAAAGCCTCCTCAGAGTGTATACCTGTACTAGAATCTTTACATGGAGGCTATGCGAATATAACGATGTAGCTGTAGCTGTAGTAAGGCTTTCCATTAGAAAATACAACCCTCCTCACAGTGATTTGGCAGGCACCACAGATTTCTGAGCAACATGCCTTTCAGTAAATTCAAGCAGCCTATCTCAGCAGCAGGAAATGGGATTTCAGGTGAGAATTGTTAGTGTAGCCAGAGAGACCTTTCAGGAGGATATGTTGTCATCTTCGCTTTCCAATGAGTGAAAAGTAAAAAAAAAAAAAAGTGTCAATTTCTCAAAGTTTCCTGCCATTTCATCATCTACTTCCCAATATTGATTGAGTTCATCCTGGAAACGTTACAGTTTTTACCTTGTGCATACGTACTTCCTCTTGGAGCAATCCAAGCGACAGACAGACACAGAATCTGCCGTCAGCAAAATGAAACCTGCCTTAACTTCAATTAGATGACTCTCCATCGCGATATATTTTCTCCTCGTACGCACAGACTTTGTACCACCCTTGGCAGATTTCCTACCTGTAATATCATTCCTGCCTCCCCCAGGAGGACCCATAGCTGACAGAAGCAGCACGTCTATGATATTAATCTTGGATGCATCTTTCTGGTCATACCAGTGACCGTGATCAACCCACTGCCTGAGAAGCTCGATGGGCGGCTGTGCGCCATACGCCTCCTTGGCCGGCATGTTTAGGTCATCTGTGGAAAGCAGAGGAAGTAAGGAAAAAGCTCTCAGTGTTTAGGAATCTCTTCTATGAAGCTAAGAATAAAAAACAACAGAAACAGTGGCAGAAAAAGGTTCTACGTTGTTATTTTGGTATTTCGTAAAACCAGAATCAAATGACATTGTACTTTGTAGGCATTACACTGATGGTTTAATTTAGCATGGTTGGTGATTTTATATTGCATCACACTCCAAACACATTTAAAATGAGCCAAACTGTTCTGAAGAGGAGCACTGCTCCAACAGCTAGAAACCCTTCAGCAGGGGGCAGGGCTAACCTTCCCTTGGACACCCGAAAAAAACACGGAGCACTGAGGCAAAACAAATGCCTTGTCTCAGTGAATTACTTCCTTGGCCTAAAGCCAGAATTCAAATGACATAAAAACATGAGAAACTTGTCTTACCTACAAATATCACAGCCCTTTTCCCTGGAGGAGGCCCAAATAATCCTTTTCTTCTTCTGTCCAGCTTGGACATGATAATGTCCTGGGTTTGGTTAGCCGAGGTTCTTGCAGAGAAGTTGATGAAAACTGGGATATACGTCGGCTTGGGAAGTTGTAGTAGAAAATTGTTTGTTATAGCTGATTTTCCAGTGCCAGTGGGACCCACAAAAAGCAAAGGGATATTATGTTCCACATATGTTTTCAGAAAAAACACCTGCCTGGCAGTTTCCATTGTTGGAATGATTAGCTCTGAGACCTGTTACATAGGAAGGTAAAACATGAAGATCAAACACCTAATACTACACCAATGCAAATACTTTCATGCAGCTACAAGAAGGCTGTAGCACAAATGTATGTTGCTGAAATTCTCCTCTCTGAGAACCCAGGTTACAATGAGATTCTGCTAGACAGTGCAGATGGCACTGTTTGTTCTGCAGAGATTATTTAGTAAACAGCCCAAACAGCACTTACCTGTTACATGGCTCATAGACACTACATGAAGCCTGAAAAGAGAACTGCATGGCTCAGCACAGCTTAATTCTGTCCCCTACTGTGCAAACAGGAAGGGACAGTGCTGTCAGAATTTCTCTCTAATAAAAGCAGAACAAACATCAATTATCTTGAAATTACACCTGCAGAACTGTACAGTGTACTTTAATAAAGATCAGTGCTGTGCCACACTTCCTACAGTTTGCAAATGCCATCAGGATGTGTTGCCACTACGTGGAACTGCAGGGGATCCCCGGCCCTTGGCTGCCCACCAATTTTGTATTCCAAACAAGCACCAACCTGTTTGCTGGGTTAGTGCATACTGAGCAGTGACACCAGTAATACCAGAACTAACACACAGGGCCTACAGTGATTAAATGCTGCAGTTCAAACATCAAACATAATAGGAGTTCACAGAGGTAACCGATTTACACCTCTAAATCTTTTAACCAAATAATTATTTTCTACAGTGAAGGTGTCAGTGTGAACCTTAGCTCCTGGGGAGATAACTTGCTCATCCTGCGAGATGTAATCCGTCCACAGATTCCACTGCCCACTTCCACGCTTGTAAAAATAGAAGTCATAAACAGACCCTGTTAATTAAAAAAACACAGAACATGGGGAAACCCACTGATTAGAATAAACTTCTACCACGTTAGTGTGAGAAGCCCAACATGGAGAGACAACAAAGGCCTTTTTATCTCAGGAGAGCCCTTCCTCCCCCCTCTGCTGCTCAGCACACAGCTATTCCAGGTCAGATTCAGCTGCAGGGCTGAGTCCATGAGGTGTAGGAGCAGGAGGGCACGCAGCACACAGCACAGCAGGGCTGCCACTGCAGCACCCAAAGCTCTGCTCAGGCGCCGAGCTGAATTACAGCTTTATCAACATCCAGGCAAGTACAGTACTAAGTACCTTTTTCTGGGAAGATATTGTTTCTGGTGATCTTCACATTCTTAGGGCGTTGGTTTCCATCATCCGTCCCCAGTAACAAGTTACGATAGAACAAATCAAACTTCTTTCTGCTGTCTGCATCGATGGTCCCAGCAATCGTCCAAACCAGAGCAAAAAGGAAGAGCCCCTGCAGCCACAAGGTGATCTGCTGACTCGACATGCTTTCCTTCCCCTCCTCCTCAGGTTGCCTTATTTCATCTACAACACACATTTTGAATTCTAGATAAATGGTAAGAACAACATTAACCCCAACTCAAAGCCTATTTTTGCAGAAAGTATTCTGAGACAAACTCATGGCATTCACATAGTGAAAACTTTGCCTGTGTAAAGTGCTACAAATAATTAGAGACAGAGATGAATGAGAAGCTTTTACAGAGGGTCCTTTTTTTTCTTTTTTTTTTCCTCCAGATGCCAGCAGACAGCAAACAAAGCATGTGAAATATGCTCATAAGGCAGCTCTGTAATGACACCAACGCCCCAGTGTGAAAGCTCTGTATGCCAACCAAAGCACTGTGCAATTAATACTGATCTGTGAGAAAGGACTTGTGTCGTAGGATCTGAAGCAGCAAGGAAATTCCTTGCATCTGATAACCTCCATCCATCCTGTCACGGAACAAAAGGAAAAAAAAAAAAAGGAATAAAAGGATTGAGATTTAGTATACTTACCAAGCAGGCAAGTATAGAGTTTCATCAAGCTGTAAGTCAGATGAATAGAGGATGTTTGTACTATGGCTTTGCAATGATGGTGAATAAAATCTAAACAGGGCTCAACTAGCCACATGAACATGCTGTTGACCTGCCAGGAAAAAGGAAAATGGCTTTTAACAATGCAGCAGTCATCACACTTCCCACTGTCTCCAATTCTCTGCCAGTAAAACATAAAACAACCGAAATTGTCCAAGCTGGCAGAAGGAAGATCAGGAAATGACCACTGTGAGGCAGCAGATGTGATCACAAAGTCTCACTGTCATTACCTGATGGTGAAAACAAGCTGCTTCTGCCACACGGAACTTTTCACCCTAAATTTTGTTCCCCAGTTACAAATCCCACCATCAGAGCAATAGCTCAGCCTAGGAAGGCTGCTGCTTTGCTTAGGCAACAAAAAAATTATTCCAATATGAAAAAAGAAAAGGGCCTCAACCTCCCTTGACTGGCCTCTGCTAAGGACCTAGCAGAGATACGGTGCCACAGCAGGAGTTCCAAAAGCACAGACTGGTACCTATGGGAGTGCTGGGGCACGCAGGCAGGGCGATGGGATCTGCTCTGTGATCTCAAGAGGGAAAAAGGAGAGGAGGAATCGTGACCTAGGGCTCTTCTCAGGGCCTTTTATTCAAGGAGATGCACGAAAGGGCCAACCTATCTGCTGACTCAGAAAGAACTACTCTGTTTTGAACTAAGTAGACTGTGTCAATAAAGAGCTTCCACAGGCTTTGCACTTCTTTTGAATATGGTCCTAATTTCCTGCAAAAGCTCAAAACAATTCTTGTTAGATGAAGAAATCAAGACTTTCTTCAGCTCTAACCCAATTCATTGAAACACAGAATTACAGAATGGCTTAGGTTGGAAGAGACCCTCAAGATCACCCAGTTCCAACCCCATGCCATGGGCAGGGCTGCACACCCAACCCAGCCCTGAGCTCCATGGATGGGCACCCACAACCTCCCTGTGCAGCTGTTCCAGGGCCTTACTGCCCTCTGTGTGAAGAATTTCCTTCTCACATCTGATTTAACTCTCCCTTCTTTTAGTTTAAGACTGTTCCCCCCATCCTATCACTATCAGACAGTGATAGTGAACTGATTTTTTTTTTTTGACTCTTTCACTACATTTTGATGACCAATAAACTGGAGTCTGAATTTTGATGAAAACTGATTCCCACGAACACCTACATTCATTTGCAACCATAATGAAGATAAAATACACAATCTGCATTCATGTTTGTGCAAGAAATCCAACACACGAAGGACAATTTACCAACTGTGCCTAAGGTGACTAGGCCACAGAAGATCAAGCTATCAATATCTTAATTATTTCTCACGTATTTCTCAAGCTGAACTCTATAAATGTCTCAGAAAAAAGAAGGATGAGTTCAAAACATTTCTAATCTTTCATTTTTTCCTACATTGTATTTCTATTACTCATGGCATCTCCCCTTCTCATGCCCTGACATTTGACACTGATAACTATAAAACAATTTACAACAGCCTCTAAGAAACCTGGGACACTCAGAATAGTGACAGTACTTCACCAGGTTTGATTCTTCATGCCTGCTTTCAAGATGGCAAACTGAGCATCGCCTTAGAGTCAATCTGCTAACTGGGACCTCTGCCAGTAAGCAATGCTCTCACCAGCTCCCGGTGCTCTTCCTGCAGGTTTGGGGGCAGTGTATGCATGTAGGAATCCTTCAGTGGCTTCCAACCCAGCTGTTGTGGGTCCATATAGATCATACCACACCTGGGAAGAATGAACAGTTATGGCAGAGGAAGAGAAGCGGGAGGTGGGACGCTCCATGTTACAGGGCTTTCATATTACCTGCTGACAGTTGCTGGAGACGCTTCCTCTAAGTCTGCTGCCTCAAAGATTAAGCTCATTTTTGAATTCATCTGAATTATTTCACCACTCATTAGGCACAGCTAGAAGGAAAACAGAGAGGAAATATGACCTACTCCTGTCAGTGTTAGTCTACCAGCCAAAGCAATGCCTGACATACATCACCACATCTACTTGCTGTCACTTCTCATTCACTCATTTGTGTTCTTGTACACTTGCTACCTTTTGACCTCACCTCAATTTTTCCACGTGTTACTGTAATGGTATGCAGAAACAATACTGTATCTTTAAATAACTCTGTAAGGAAAAGCAGTTATGATCTGCTTTTCTTTAGTTAATTTATTCACCAAATTTTTTACACAAATTCAGTTTTCTGTTCCAGAATTGAATTTACTCATTTCAGTTTCCTAAAACATTCCATAAATAAACCTCAGTTTCAATTCAATAATAACCTCAGTTAGTAACCTCACTTTAATGAAGTTGGAGCAAGATAAGCCTTCTAAGGAAGAATTAACAGCTTGCAATTTTCTACCGAACCAAACCATGGAACTCAAGGAAAAAGCAATGCTTATAAGAACCCCAGCCTTTCCTAATGCTTGCAGCATACCACAGTTATACTCTTTGACCACCACGGAAGCAATGCTGCTCCTACTGCTACAGTGAGGTATGTATTCAAGTGTGAGACAGCTGGCTAAAACCAGGCTACCTTTTTATTGTCATCCAGCACGGTGTTCATGTTCTCTATCCAAACTGCGTCCACTGGGCCATCAAATACAATCCACTTTCTATCATCTGTAGTAGAAGATGCCTGTGCCCTGAAGGTGTGTGCAAGAACCCCATCTGTCCACTCATGGCTTATAGGATCAAAGCTGCCGTACAGTTGTCCCATGGAAATCGCTTTAGGATTAATAACTTTGTATTCAACAGCAAATTCATCCATTGATTTTGCTGTGTAGGAAGACAAACAGAGGAGCTTGATGGTTTGTTTTATTCAACATCCGAGTAAGAACATTTTGAAGGTTCCTACTTCAGCTGCACAAGGCAAGAAAGAAAAGAGACATCTGAAGTTAGGCAGTAGTGAATAATAATTTCCTTTACTTGTACAAGAAAAGTGCAAAGCGCTTTTTGCAAAAGCACATTAAAAAAGAACAAATAGAGCATAAGAGGTTTTGCACGTTTAAGGGGACTACTTACAATCTCCCATCACAGCTTGCTTTGCATGTTTTGCAAGGGTACTAAGAACGAATTCAATGCTTCAAAAATGCAAAGAAGTATAAATACATTACTGTGTTTTATTACTCCAGTAAATACAGTCTAAACTACTTCCAGAAAATACGGAAGACAAAATAGTTCAATGAACAGCAACTTCCTTGGTTGAGAAAACAGAATGTAGGATGACTACCAACCTCAGTGTGTCTCTGCAAAGAGAAATACCATCAGCCGTAGAATTAATTTCATTTAACGGTAAGTCTGGACAAAGTTACCTGCACACAGATCCCCAAGGGCTCCAGCCAGCACTCGGTACGCACACGTCTTCCCACCCAGGGGATCTCCAACAATCATGAAGCCGTGGCGCACCAGCATCATCTCGTATATCTGCAGCAGTGACACAACACCCAGCCTTAGCATCACACAAAGTGCAGTGTGTATGAAACCAACCCTGCACTCAGGAAGAACAGCAGCCAAACACTGCACTCCATTAAGGCACTGACCCACATCAGAGCATCATCCTATGATTATGACAATTCACAGGGGTGTAATTCAAGCAGTCCTTCCCCAGATTTGTCCTTCTTGCTAAGCATCCTCCCTCAGCTGTCACAGTCACTGCACAGACTGTGGAGCACTCACCAAGCACTGCTCATCATGGCCCAATGCATAAAGCCTTCAATGAAATGAATGGCCATCAGTGAAAAAAACACACAGCAGCTGGAACTGCTGCTCTGAGGATCTGCCAAAGCAGCAGTCCCTCAAGGCCGCCTTTGAACTGTAAGGGTGGTGACCTCTTCAGTGCCCTCAGCAGATCTGCCAGACCTCACATCAAAGCCTTCTGCCTGAGCGCCTTCAAACAGAACCCTACAGGAGCCCTAAGCAGGTTTTGCTCAGCCTCAGGTTAAGGCTGATATCTTAAATCCCTTACCATTTAATTCTGCCCCTGCTTAAATGAAAGATAAAGCATGGTTTGCAAAGCAGTGTAAGCCAATTAACGTCCCCTAATGAACCAGCCCCAGGCCTGGCAGTTCTGCTCCCAATAGCACCAGGCTGTGCTGCTCACACAGAAACAAGCTAAGCTTTCTTTGCAAGGCCACCAACACCGCAGTGTGCAGGGGACAGCAGGAACACAAAGCTGGAGGTAAAGCTAAGCCACGATGGGACACACCAGCCCCTCCCAAGGAGACTGGGCAGAACTGGGACCACAGCCTGCCTGCCAGTCCAGAGTTCTGTTTGCTGGGCAGCACTGTACTGGCCATTAACAGCTTCAGCTTAATGTTTTATCCTGAATCATCAGGCTCAAGCTCCAACTATTTAGCTCCTTCACAAACTGTCTGAATTCAAACTGTAAGCAAAACTGACAATTATTACATGGTTTTTCCTCAGTAAATACATGCTGTTTGTAACACTAAATTAACTGATCACAGAGGCTATTATCTATTGAGTCAGAGAAGGGGTGAAGAATATTTCTCAATCATTTGCTTTGTCATCTCCCCAAGAAATAAGTGTGAGAAGAACCTGAATAATTTTCCCAATGAACCACGGAACTGGCTGAAGATCCATTTTCCTGATATTTGCAGTCACTGCCTGGGCAAAGAGCTCGTAGTCAGGTGAGGGAAGAACCACTCCTGGGAACAGGTCAGATATGATACTCTGTTGAGGAGAGACAGAATAAAACATCATCTGAACCACAGATTACAAAAAGGGAAAACTCCCAGAGCACCATAACCTGAAAGGAAAACAACACCTGCACAGGTAGCTGGAGCTGAAGAGGAAATGTGTTCATAACCTAACGCTCAGCACTAACTGCAGCCATCAGTGTGTTCTGCGGGCACGAGAGGAGGGAGCCCTGCAATTCTACACACACTGATGCTGTAAAAGCAAGGTTAACCTTCTGCAAAGGTGTCTCAAACTGTGCTACAGGAAAGTGAAAGCTGTTGAACATGCTCAGTTATTAAACAGAAGCTCTGCGTTCTGAGGTGTTAGAGATAACTGTGCTCACACCTCAGCTTCTGGGTCTTTCAATTTATTGTCTGACCCATAGCTTTGCACAGTCTTTGTTTTGTATGAAAGCAGCACAGAGCAACAACTTCTTTGTTTTCATCTGACTTCAAATTTCTAATGGATTGATTTATTTGTCCACACCTTTTCTGCAGCACAAAGCTAGAATGCAAACTGCAAAAACAATGTTTCTGCTAATAAATCGGTGACTTCAGCAGTTATCTTATAAACACTTTACAGCACATCTTCAGAGCTACCACAGAGTGTTTTTCAAGACAGTACTCATGGAACCACAGAGCACATCCAGATCTGTGGACTGCAACAGCCGTACGCCAACACGGCAGCACCTGGAGCAGCTGATCCTCATAGGGAAACACCTTTCCTGCAGGTTCTTATCACAGAACTCAGGACAGCCGTGTGACAGCTTACCTGAAACAAGGGCACATCCTGTGCCAGGAATTTGGCGAGGTTCACATCCATCAAAGCGCGCAGCAGCAGCACGCTCTCATTCTCAGCTGGGTACTTGAGCTTTAAGTTTCCTGCTGCCGTCAGCACAGATTTAACAGCACGCATGCCATAATCGTAGTGGTGCTGAGATGAGAGCTGCTCTGAGCACAGGCGGTACGTGGCCACGATCTTCTGGGCAAGACTGTGGGAATTAAAATAGCACGAGGAGAAGGAAAACATCTCACCATGCCAAGAAAACAATTTAAGCATCAAAATCACTGCAGCAACTGTGAATATGCAGACCCACCAACCAAGTAATACTTATAAGATACCTCGGAATCAAAACCGCACACTGTGATGTGCCAGAGAATGTGTGTGCCACTCAGCAGTTCCACTTAAATTACATTTTGCAAGTGGTTCTGTGCAGAGATATGTATCTGTCAATATGAGGTGGTAAATGAGGACTGGCAATAATGCAGGGGGTCAAACAGTACTTTCTGGAGCAACCAAACAAGATGGCTTTTCCAGAACATTATGCTTTAAAGGTACATATATGCACGTGTGCCTTACAGAGGAATGAGGTCTATTAGACTCAATCAAGGTGGAAAATTCAGCACGCCTTACCTTCGAGAGTCCAAAAATCCCATGGAATAAAGTGAAATTTCTCCAATCAAAGAATAATCCGGTACCATCATGGCAACTGTTCGAAACAATGCCTACAAGAAAGGAATATTTAAGCTCACACTGCGGAATTTGGTAATAAGCTGTGCTTGTTCTGTAAGAATAGTATCTCTGAGATTTGTGAACTTGTAATAGTCATGTTATTCTTTCATTCCTTTAGGAATCATCTGAAATAAATGAGATCACATTAGAACCATTACCAGAACTGCGATCTTACCAAGAGGTCTGTGCTCAGCGCTGTAAGAACAAGTATTTAGAGTCATAATTCTAAAGAACTATTAACAGACCAAAACAGAAGGCATTATTCATCTCACTTCTGTAACAGACACACTAGCACATGGCTTGGTTAATGTCTTGTACGAAGTCATGTGAAGAACACATGCCAAGTCTGGGAAAAGAACCCTATTGGTCTTGGTAGTTTCTCAAGAAGTTGTTAAAATGAAATCAAATCGGGGTTTGGAACTCCAAGCCATTTTACACCACGAGAATTTCCATTTAGTGAAAGCACAGCTAAAGCTGCAAACTTATCAGGCTGACTGCGCTGAGACCTTTGTCTGTGCATTTTGTACAGCCCTGTGTTTACACATTCAGTGAACAGCACAGCAGAACAAGTTAGATCATTGTATTGCTTGGTTGCTGTCTAGCTTTTCTTATCAAAATAGATGAGAATCTGCAAATTCTGTTTAATTTCTACAAGAAATCAGGATCCTAGGGTTACCTTCAGATTATCAGGCAGCTCAGCCCGGCCAGCATAGCCAGGATTCATCGTGATGAACACAGCACAGGTGGGATTGAGAGAGATCTCAGTGCCTTCAAAGATGAACGTTTTGACTTTACGGACAATAGCTTGCTGTATGCTAAGTATTTGTTGGGCGACCACAGACAATACTTCAACCTAATAAGGCAGAGCAGATTGGAAAACATCAGAAGCACAAAGGTTTATACATTTTGATGGCTATCTCCTGCAATCCTCCAGGTGAGAACCACTCAATGTAAGGCCCAAACTGACAACCGAGCCTAAATTTTAGCTGTCTTTTAAAGCAATGCTCGGAAATGTCATACTCCCATTCTCTATTTAACCAACATACAGATACCACAAGGCTTCTGAAAGCCTCCTCCCAAAGAAAATACAACCTGCCTGAACATGGACAGTTACATCGGGTGGCCAGGAGGTTCCTCGGGATGCCCCCAGAAGCACTGGCCTTCTGCCTCACACTACAAAGAAATCAGCATCTTCAGAAAGACTGACTCGTTCAGTGCCCCACATGGAGGGAAATGCAAGGAATGGGTAAAGCAGCCCAGGGTAATCCTCAGTGCCTCCCGTTCCGGTTACAGAACACTGAGAAATGAGAATGCTAACGCTGGAGTTCATTAAAATACAAGTTACAGCAGACAAATAGAGAAATTCAGCTGTTAAAGACACCAAAACATAAAGAAATACAGATCTTTGTGGAATTCCTAGGCCTACTAGTATTGACCCAAATCCAACTCCATCAAAGCATCAGTAAAGCTCTCCGTATTGCGAATCTGAGTTAACAAATTACCTCAATCCGATTGAATTCATCAAAGCAGGACCAAGCCCCAGACTGTGCCAGACCTTTGAAGAACTTGCCCATCGCCTTGTAATCAAGACCATCTGAGCAATTGAAGACCACGCACTGCAAGAGAACACAGAGACAACATCTCTCAGGATTAACACCAAATCCATTACAAAATTCCTAGCGTCTAAAAACCAGGAAAGGATTATTATTACCAATTTTGGATGACTGAACGATGATGTCATATAGACAAGATACAAAATGCAATGCTCTTACCAACTACTACTTTGAATAAAGTTTGAACTGGCAGAGAACAAACAATATTTGATTAAGAACAGCATTGCAAGAAATACCTACACACCCATACAAAAACCAAACCAAACCAACTACATTTTAATACCTGTTTAGCTAGTGCTTTTGCCAGATCTTTAGTTGTTTCTGTTTTGCCAGTCCCAGCAGGTCCTTCTGGAGCTCCACCAAGATTTAATTTCAAGGCACCCATTAATGTCCTATGTAAAGAGCACAGCCATTAGAAACAGTAATTATTAATAGTAAATTGTCTTTGAAGAATGGGACCAGTATCTTCCTACACAGGTTCCTTTGGCAGTGATTTATGTGTACTTTGCAGCTTGACCTAGCAACCTGCTAACATCCCACAGCTGGTTCCCCGAAGTGGAAGCTTACAGTCACCCTCCTGACCTGCAAGGAATGTTGAGGATTTTTATAATGTGCACCCACTCCGTACATCCTCAATGAACAATCGAATGTGCAGAACCACAGGGAAAGTGGCAGAGTTTGCAGAAGGACATGGAGCTCCCCATGACAATAACTTTAAGCTGGCTTTATAAACAAAGTCAGTCGTTAGAGAAGGCTGAAAATGCATGAAGGTTGTTTCCCTAAATAAGGAAATGACCACGCTCTCCAGGTGATATTCGTAATAAAACTGACATCCCTGCTAACAGGGGAGTGATCTCTTTCTTTTACAAGCCATTCAAAAACTCAGCCACCAAAAGCAGTCGCTAAGTCTGGATGAGGCTGCTTGCTCACTGTTTGCACTAACACTACTGGAGACAACCTCTGTTTGCAGGCAGTGCAGCAGTCTCACTGTCTTTCCACTACCCCTGTGCATGGCAGAACAGCAAGTGGTTGCTGGCCTAGGCAATAATGTCAGCATTTAGCTGCAGCTTGTGTGCAGCAGCGAGCTCACAGCGGCTCTGTGCCCAAATAACATTTTCACAACCTCTCTCTGTATTTGCCTGGAGACAGCTATCAAGAAGTATCTTTAAATCTCAAAATCAAAAACTACCTGCTGAGATGACCCATGTCTCCAGGGTACACTGGAAATGAAGACCCAAATGCCCTTGGAGGATGAAGTGTTTCCATTTCAGCCTCTTGCGAGCAAGCAGTGGAAGAGTCCCCCACCTTCCTGCAGTCAGGCACCAGTGACTCTATAGCTGCTCTTCACATGACAGGTGGACACACCTCACATGTACGCCTTACTTTACAGAAATAAACTCACCAGTGTTACCATACAGTTCTTTACATTTCCACTACTATCACCTTCCAGCTTTTTTCAGAGGCACTTTCCTGTGTACAACAGATCAGCACTCTACTATACAGGAATCCAAGTGCTGCAAATACCTTAACATATTTGGATAAAGAAGATGGGTAAGATCTGCCTCCAAAACCTACATGGAACTCTTAGATGCTAAGGCTCCTACAATTATTAACTATAACAAACGAAATTAAATGCAGATTGCAAATCACTAAAACAAGATGCTATTCATACACAACACAGCTTACCTGTAACACCGGTCCGTTAGCGGGGTTATAACCAGACGTGAAGAATTGCCCAGATATTCATACCCATATTTGGCTTCTGTTGTAATCATTCTCACTATCACATCCTCCCCTTCCCAGTAGTATCTCAGCTGAGAAATCCACTGGAAGTCATTCAGATCTGTGATTTTGTCTTCAACCAATTTTTCAACCACATCACGAGCTGCAGAGTCAGGGACAGATTGTTTTTAAAAATCACTTCTACTATCTTTGCTTACTTAAAACAGTGTAGAAGTAAAATAATATTTCCTTACATACACATAAGAGTAAATCAACATTTAGAGCAGCAGGACAAATTTCACGTTGGAAAGAAATCTCCAGCTTCTGCACAGGGAATCAGCTCCACCTGATCCAGGTCCCAGTGCCAGTCCTAAGCAGATGCAGAGCTGTGCAGGGCCGAGCAATCTCCATCACTGTGCAGTCACTTTGTAAAGGCTGCTTGAAGTCAGTGCCTGAGAAGCCTACTTGGGACTGTATTTTCTCATTTTCCTATTTTCCCTGATACTGCAGAAAAAACCACCAAAATCCAATCTCATGGCCAAATTCCACACTGATAAATAGACCACAAAAGAGCCAGGAAGTGACAGAACGCTGTTTACATCAGAATTTAGTCTAAAGAGCAAGATGCAAGATCTCAACAGTTACACAGCTGCATGTTTGAACTCTGTATGATGGTTAAACATTCAAGTCCAAGGCCTACTTTTCTTCCTTCTTCACTGATACATTGCAGCAACCCAAAAACCAAGATTACTGTTGTTACGTATTGAGGCAAAGAGAATTTCAGCAAAGACTGGAAGGATGCGTGAACAAAAACTTTACAAATCACTGCATCATGCAGAGACATAACAAGTGAAATCATTATTGTAATGCCTGCCCTAAGAAAGTATAAAAAATGTTTTAGAAAGAGAGAATAACCTTTTTTTTAGTATGACTGAGCAGAACCATTTTGCTCATTTCAAGCAGTGAAAATGCTGGAAGAGCGGCCTGCTGCTCCCAGCAAGAGTGCGAGCAGCTCCCCTCAGCCCTGCTGCCCTAAGAAAAACAGAGGGCCATTGGGAAAGTGCTGAGACCGCTCACAGAGGCTGCTCGAGGTTCTTGTGCCTCTATCAATAGCCGGACTCCATGCACCAGTCCAGCCGCTGCACCTGATTTTCGTCTCCTGGGAAGTAACCAATGAAAATGACCACCACTAACCCTGCAGGTCGTCTCCTGGCACGGCCAGTTCGGTGGAGGAAGAATTGGAGCTGCCACTTTCCACGGCTCACCAAAGCACAGCAGCGCTGCCCCGTATGGAACAAGATGTGCTTACCGTGCACATCGATGACAGTAAGAGCTCCCAGAGTCAGCCGGGCTCCGCTGGACAGTTTTCCTCTCACCAAGTCAACAATGTCTCCAATCTGCTGATTGCTCTCCTCCAAGAAATCCTGTCACAGAAGCAGAGCGCAGGCATGAAGGCAGTGGCACAGGGCTTCCTGAGCTTCCTGAGCTCCCGTGGGTGCAAGACAGAGCTCCTTTCAGAGCGCAGCGACGGAACGCCCAACAGCACTCAAACTTTTAAATACTCTTTCCTACTCCTACTCTCTAGAGTTCTATTGCACTATGAGCATTTTAGAAAGCCTTATGGCCTGATGTAAGCAGGAGTGTTTTTCCCCCAATAGAAATGCCAGATTTCTGTCACAGGAGATGTGCAGACTCACTGCCAGGTAGATCTGGATTATATTCCTTCCGGAAATTTGTAGTTAGCTGTAAATGAATAATACCAATCCAAATCTAAGGTTCTCCTAACTTTACTAGGAACATTTCAACTTATTTTCTCCTGAGTTTGCGTTCATGATGTAGGCAATGGGACTGAGTGCAACCTCAGCAAGCCTTCCAGATGAGCCAACCCAGAGAGAGCAACTCGTCCTACAGCTGTGCTGCCATCCAGACCCCAGCAGGCCAGAGAAACAGGCAGCCAGCAACCCTGCGACTGAGGATATGGAATAGGATCCTCAGGTAGTGTTAAACACCACAGACAAGTCAAACAGAAGATGTGCAGCAAGGATACAGAAACAAAGTACTAGCTTTAAAATGCAGTACTTGGTATAAAGTTTTCATGGTTAAAAAGAAGTCCAATCTACTGACAGAACAAATCCCCCAATTAATTCTCACACACTGTTAGGATCAGACAAACAATTTCAGCAGAAATTATTTTCATTACTTGATCATGCATTTCATCAGCCCCAACTGAGCGTTATTTGAACATCGTGTGGTGACAGCAGCACCACAAACACACCAGGAGAAATAACAAGACTGCACAGAAGAACAAATCTGCTTCACCTTTATGGTAAGAGAATCTAGCAGTAGGCAAACAACTGTGACACACTGCAAGACAAGATTGTTGCCTGCAGGTTCCCCTGCAGCTTTGCAGGTACAGATGGGAGGTAGGAATAAAAGAGAGTGCTTAACAAGTCTATGACTGTTTGTGTTGTACTTTTATTTATACCAGCATAATCTTATAGAACAGTAACATCACTTCCTGCAGCAAAGCCACTGAAGATACACAGAGTCAATGAGAACAAGGGAACAGAAAATAAAGCAGGATAATACTGCAGGAATAAGCTATAGCATGTTGCTGACTGATTGTCTTCTTGGTTAGACAGGGGTTTTCTTAATAAGCACTAAACTCTGATTAAGGCAACAGCAGAAGAAAATCTTACTTGTAAGGTTCCTTTCCTTATGGCCTCAGATACTGCTTCTGTCCAGTAAATGGATGAAACACAAATCACCACCTGCCCAGGCCACTGCAGTACCCAAGCTTTTCGAGGAACCTTGAACACAAAGATCCATTTCAAAGTCACATAAACACATTGGATCACAGCACTGTAATAAGTATTTTTCCCAGTTTCTTTTGTCTCACACTGAAAATGAATGAGAGCTGGCATGGAAAACTTTGTCACTTTTTCCTCAAGAATGTTAGAACTAAAACTTCACACACAGTACTGAACAAGGAGAGCTAAATTCCCCTTATCTTCAAACAGGCCGCCCTGCCTAAGAAAAATGGGAACAACCTGTTCACATACAGTTGCTTGTGAAACTTATTTTGCACTTGAATTCGGGACCAATTACCTTGACGTATGCTCCTATGCCATCTTGAAGAACTTGTCTCACACTGGCCAGCATCATTTCCTCAACTTGCAAAAGCCATTTTTCTACCATGCCCTTCAAGTAGGAAAAGCATCGAGTCAATAAGCATTCTCTGATTATGTTGTTCTTAAAGTGCATCAAATACATCAAATTCTAATAGACTTTTCTCTCATTTAGGAGGACAAAGTAGCTAGAAATTTTCCAGATTCCGACAGGCACTTCTGCAGCTAACACTGCCTTTAGGCAGGCAAATCAACTACTGCAGAGAATCCAGCTGAATCAACACACAGGGCTTCCCATAAAAGAAAACTGGAGATGCCAGCTGGCACAGTCAGATAAGCTTGGTCATTTTATCCCAGGATATTTTATTCCTGGAAGATTCAGGGAGTAAAAGGTGGTACGTGGACCTCACAACATTCCCCACCTCTCATCTCTGTTTGGTTACCATTCAGTAATTCACCTTCATATCTTCAGGTTGAGAACAGAAAAAGGAGGGAATGAGAATCCAAGAATCACTGAGGTTGGAAAAGACCCCTGAGATCATGCAGCCCAACTGCCAGACACTTCTCAGCACTTCCAAATTTGAAGACTACAACAAACAGTGGAATTACGATTAACTGATTTCACCTTCAGCAGTCTTGGAAGTGCCTCACATTCAGAGCACAGCATTCTAATTTAGAGTACGGATTGCCTTGTGAATTACCTCTGGTTTTAGCAACAGCTGAGATGAAGCAAGTTACCCCTCTGGCCCCCCGTTCCTGCCATTTCTATCCTGCTGCTTTCCTGCCTTTTATTGCCAGGCTTAATGCACGTGCAATGAGGTGACAGAACAGTGCTCAGACAGCAGGGTCCCTTCCAGCCCAACCATTCCATAGCGCAGGACAAAGACAGAGGGCAGTCTCTGGCTTGACCACCCAGCCGCCCCCCGGCCGAGGGCTGCACCTCCTCGGCGGCACTCCTCTGTGCCCTCATTCCTGTGTTTCAGCCATGCTTCTGTCGGCACGCCTATCCGTTCACGTATTTACACAGATGTACGCACAGCACGTTTGTGTCACACCTCTGAGCAGTGCGTGTCGGCGCAGAGCAGCGCCCGAGGAATCTGCCAAGCTGTCACACCTCACTCATGTCTGCAGGAATTCCCTTTTTGTTTTCCATCCCTAAACGCCTTTCATGATCTCATCCTAAATGTTTTAAATTTCATTCCCCAAAAACATAGCCTGTAAGCAAAGCATACATTTGATATCACAGTAAGAAAAAAAAAATTACTTTTGCATTTGTAGGATAGATTTTATCTATAAAGGGAACGACTTCCTTCTCCGAACTGATCATGCCTAGAATCTCCAAATTTTCAGTGAACTCCAGCTGAGCAATTCCCTCAAAACACTTCTTTAAGTGTGGCTGCACTCGGAGGGGATCCTTTGTTTCAGAGAGTATTTCCAGCAGTTCATCATTAGACAGGAAAAAGAATCTGCCAGAAAAATACAACTGATGAATATGAACATTCCAAGCACGGAAACTGTCATTAAACATATACTGCCTGCACAATAAACTGTTTTTACTGTTGCTTATAATGTCAACATAACAGAGGAGAAATCATTATTTCAGACCCTTTCTTTCAAGTTACTGTTAACATTACATAACTTATAACAGTTGCTTCAGTCAGAATTTCAGCACAACCTTCTTTTCATGCAGTGGAGGAAGAAGATGGTTTCTCAAACCCACATACAACTCTGGGAAGAGCAGATGTACCAGTGCAGCCAACGAAGACCTGCTAAAACACAGAATCCTGCTCCTCACAATCATTTATCAGCCCTATGAACTACACCTCTCTGCACAGCCAAAGAAGGTAAGGCAGAGACAGAACCCCAAAACAGCCAGGGCAAAGTAGCAGCTTGCCTCAAAAATGCCCCGTGAGTGGTGAAGTGCTTCTAATCACGGATGGAAGCAATGCCAGGGCAGACTTCTTCCCCACCTCTGCCTGTCCTTGGCACTGCAAACTTAGCTCAAACAGAGAAAAACTCATGAAAATCTGGAAAGAACAACACAGTTTCAACTTCTGTTTCATGGCACTGTCCCACATGAGCTTACGAGATGAGACTTAACAGCTCAGCAGAAACTGTTAGAAAGAGTTTACAGATTTTTAGGCCTGATTAATTAATTAATTTACCTTGGGAAAAACAATCTCTTCTTTTCCAAGTAAATATTCAATCCCTTCTGAATGTCTTCTAAGAGAGTGTTTGCTTCCTGCAGTCTGTCTAACATCCTGGGTTGGTCAGTTGCCACAAGTACCCGGGAGTCCTTCACCTGTATAGGAACAAATACAGTACGAATTGCCGAAAGGTTACTAAATGTTTGCACATGAAAATTTAAAATTGAAATGTCCCTGCAGCCCTCCATCACCCCCACAGCATCCAGCCTCTAGAGAAATCTTAAAGCCCTTTTACTACTACACCAGATTTCAGACCTTCTTGTGACTTAAACACAAACAGCTAGCCCTAAGAACCAGCAGGTCCATCTTCTCAGCAGCAATAGCGATGTCGCTGGATACACATAACAGTGCATGCTTTAAATGCATTAGCACTCACCACTTGTGCCATGATGTCCTTCCAGTATGCATCCACAATACCAAACTTTCTGCCCTCTTCTGGCATTTGAGCTATAATATCTTCTGAACTAAAAATTGGTTCCAAATACAACCACGTTGCCTGACATTTCAACCAGCTATCTATGATGTTTTGCATTAAAGTCAGCTTTGCTTCCCAAGCCTGCATTGAAAACATTTAATATGTAAGATTAATGAGCAGCCACTTGAACACGTAGATTGATTAGAAGAGTGACAGTAGAAGACCTCAGGTTACCAAAGTAATGCAGCACTGCATTCCTGTGTTTTTTTATTTGGAAAAATACTCTGGAAGAGTTTCCTCTGACAGACCTACTGGAAAGAACCCTACTGAAAAAAGCCTAAACGTCCCAAGAGTGATACTGCACCATTCATGCGTGCCTTAATCCCACACACAGTTTACTTGATGAAAGACTTCTCACTGAACAGCAGTTCAGAAGTGCATTCTGCACCTGTTTCTCTTTAAATGAATTGATTAGGTCATGAAGCAGTTCTCCAACTCAGACCCGAAGGAATATGGGACTACGGCTCACGCTTCCAGCTTTCTTCAAGGTGATTCTCCTCACAGGAGTGATTTGGCTGACGGGGATCTGCAGCTAGCAATCAAGTGAGAGCACACTGTGTGTGAATGAAGCACACACACCTGCAAAATAAATATGCAGGCCAAAGGGGCGAGAAGCTTTTCAAGTATTTGTACAAGGCTTCACAGTTCACAACTTTTGTACTGGCAGAGGTTTGTGGAGAAGCCTGCAGTGGCTTACAAGGCGTTCAACAGCAAAAACCCACAGACTTTTCTTTCTGAGCCTTTGTACTCCAGCTGGGAACTGATTTGGGATCAAGTCTGCAGCAAGCATCCAAAAGCTGTGCCAGGCCAGCTACAAGAGCAAAGCATCAGCATTATTTTTTAAAAACTATATGAATATTCCTTCTAAACAACAGCACACTTCTGCACTACCATTTCTACAGCGAATGGTGGGGAGAACTGCTGGGACCAGCAGCTACATTTGCTTTAGCTGTAAAGCGAGCTTTGCACACCTTTGTCTGGATACCATCAGTTCAAAGCTCTTGGAGAAAAATATGAAAGTGTGATCCCTTGAAACGGTTCGAACTATCAAACTATACAAAACACAAGAAAGCATTACAGAAACCACATCATGAGAGACACACCAGCTCAACCAAGCCAGCTTTTTCTTACCCGGCATTCGGCTTCCATTGGTTTGATGAAGGGAGAGCCACACATCGTCTGAGTCTTAACAATGTGATCATCCAGTAAAAGCTGGATGTCATCCACTGCTGACAGGATGCTGTTGTTCTGCAAATACATCACATTTTAAGGTAAGCCGCAGTTGCTCCTTTTCACTGCTTCTCAACCTCATGCTCACTCAACTTCCTGCCACCCCGTCCTCTGATGGCTGCAGGCAGGAAAGCAGCAAGGCACTGAGCAAGCCCAAAACACATCTGCAGGTACAGTCTCTCTACTGTGCATCACTATTTCAAAGGTCAAGGGATACACTAGTGTTGCAAGGGAATTTAGCCAGAGATGCTAGTGGTTATAACCACCTTTTCACAGAATCACAGAATGATTTGGGTTGGAAGTGGCCTTCAAGACCATCTCATCCCAACCCCCTGCTGTAGCAGGGACACCTCCCATAGCCCAGGTTGCTCACAGCCCCATCCAGCCTGGCCTCGAGGCTTCCAGGCAGGGGGCATCCACAGCCTCGCTGCGCAACCTGTGCCAGTGTCTCACCACCCTCACAGTAAAGAATTTCTTCCTGATATCTAGGCTAAAGCTACCCTCTTCCAGTTTAAAACCATTTCCACTTGTCCTGTTGCTGCATGTTCTTATAAGAAGTCCATCCCCAGCTTTACTGGAGGCCCTTCAGGTCCTCAAAGGGCTGTAAGGTCCCCCTGGAGCCTTCGCTTTTCCACAGTTCGTGATTTCCTCTGTCTTCTGGGCAAGTGAGACATTTCACCATTGTTCACCTTTCTTTACAACACTGCAGAAGCTCTCAGTCTCACCTATTTCTATGGACGAATATGTTGAGATCACAAATGTTCCCAGACACGAAGGTCTAAACAGAAGAATATGCAGTAATGGATACATTTGCCCAGGCCCTGGGTGTGATACTGCTTTCCACCGTGCCACCATGAAACAACAGTGGCTTCCTCTGATATTGAAAATGAAAATAATTATTTTCAACAATGCACATGTAGAGTTCACATTTACTCACAGTATCTCTGTATTTCACGAGACTGAACTGCATGCTGATCCACTCTGATTTCATTTTCTCTATTGATTTCTCTAAAGAATACTCCTTACTTGCAGCTGCTCCGATGGGTTCCAGCCTAAGTTGAAATGAAACAGAACTTTGAAATGTTTTTGCAGCCGAAGAGCTGCTAACTTTTACATGGATTTCTCACACAGATTCTCATCTCAGGGAATATTTATGTGCTTCCAAGCTCACCAGGTAGAGAAATTAGTATTAATTTAGATACAAATATAGACAGAAAATTCTGAATGCAGAAATTATGTGCTTTGGGAATATGACCATTTTTTGTTGCCTTGGTTCCACAAAGACACCTGACAGCTCCATCAGGCTTTGTTAAAATACAGCTGTGAAAACATGGAAGTTCTAAACATGCAAAAAGATTAAATTTGTTATCCAGCATATGAAACAGTGATTGTAAAAAGAAAAAAAAAAAAAAAAAGAGCAGAGTAAGATTCTTACTGATCAATGTATTTTGAGAGTCCCAGTTCCAGCATGTTTAGAAGGGTAGTGCTCTCATTGGGTCTGATTTCACATCCCGCAATTTCACTAATCTGAAAAAGAAGCAAGAAGTAAGACCTATTGCCAGGAGGTGCACCTGTAACAGATTTATCGAACAGCAAGAAATAAATGCTGAACAGCGCTCACGTAACCGACCCATTCCCTTTTCTGCCAAAAATTACTTCAGAAGAGCTCAGATCCGTACCACTGGAAATTCCAGAAGCTGAGCTACAAAGCACCAGAGCACAGCATGTTCCTATGGAGGCACACAGGATTCCCCAGCAGGAGCAGCAGCACAGCCCAGTTAGGGCACAGCCTGATGTACCTGCTCCCAGTGCCTCTCCTTCATCCCGCGATTGCAGGCAAGGGACAGGAGAGGAAGATGCTGCTTAAACTTGTCGAGTTTGTACTTTGTGCTTTCTGCTAAACGCCTCGGCCCGGCCAGGTCTGGAAAACTCTTGCTGAGCTTGTACATCGTTCTCCACATGTTGCCAATTTCTTCAGTAATTTCTTCAGCGTTCAATTTCTGGAGAAATCCTGAATGCAGCAACATAGAGAACAGAGTGAGCAATGCAGGGTGGATTGATCTTCCCTCTGGAAACCACGCAGGGTTTGGTTGTTTAATATCACTGCAAAGTCCATGCCTAGTTTTGTTTTGGTGCTGGATTCCAACGCTCCTCTCTTCAGAACTGCCATCTCACCAGGCAACCCTTCACCCCCTGCCTAACTACCTGAAAACATCGCATCCGTAGTGCCTCACCGTGCATCCACGCCTCAGACTTGGTATGAAAATCATACGCTGTCATCCAGAGCTGCTCAATGGGCTGCTTCTTTGTGAATATAATCTGCAGTAAAGGAAAGTAGCTCTTCTCCCGCTCAAGTAACTCCTCTTCTTTATTTATTGCCTTTAATTCAAATAATAATAATAATAACAATTAAAAATCTTATTTCTATTAAAAAAAAAAAAAGAAGAACTAGCTAATAGTTAATTTTCGTTATAATTTTTTACAGCCAAAGTCAGACACGTCCGCAGACTGACGCCCAGGGCCTTTAGGCAGATGCGCTCTTGTAAACTCCCTTAGTTAACTGTTGGTACCTTTTAGTACTGAAATAACTGTCTGATGGATAACACCAAGTGTGCAGTACTGCTGTGTCTCACAAGCACCCCGACACACTTAAGTCACACAGGAATTGTCTTCACTTGGAATTACCTGCTTTGAGCTTCTATCACAGAAACGTTTGGGAACTCCAACCAAACAAATCACTAATTGCTGAATCTATTGATAATAACATACTGCCTTTGTCCAAACTTGCCTGCAGTATAAATGAACATGCAAAGATTTAGAGAAAACCACTGCCTTCTTCACTTTACAGGTAGGGAAGGGGAGCACAACACTGCCTGAATTCAGATCGAATCCAAAGTCTGTTGTGCACCAGCAGACCTCTTCTAATACATGTAGTCATTCAACCTGAGCTGGAGGCAGAGAAACATTGAGATCAATCAAGATTTGCTCAGTGGCACTCACACTGTGTGGGTGCATCCCTCACTATGAACACGTAGTAACAGACTGCACCAGCACAGTAATTTATAACAAACTGCACCAGCACAACAATTTGCTCTCCTACAGCACAGCAGTGCTGCTCACTCACACAGCTGGTTGCCCTGGTGCCCCTCAAGTCAGCTTACAACAGTTGGTACACAGGGATCGGAGCAATTTATCTAAATCTCACATTAAGTATTAATATTGATATTAAATATTAATGCCCATTGGCACTTCTAGAAATGATACAAGGAGCTGGAAAACATTTGGTTTTAATTAGAGAATAAGCAGAGAGACTTATACACAATTCCAATAGCACAACTCAGGGAAAATGGCACCTGCCCCCCCTGCCACCTCTGTCTGAAGAACTGCTTCTCATGGACAGCAGCTGCTGCTGACCGCTTGCAAATACAGTTATCCCATTTAAAGAACTTTAATAAATATTTCTCCTCCTCAAAACACATTTTTCAACTCAGCAGTCATGCTGTGGGGGTAAGAAGACAACAGCCACGTGTTCCCAAATTTGGGAATCATTAAGCCAGCTTGACAGTGTGTACCCAGAGCCCTGAAAGGCGTTTGTTCACCCAGTAACACTGAAACCCACCTCATAGCTGACACAGAAATACTAACCTCCAGTTCAGCCACTGCTTCATCTAGGTTCTTATTTAGCTCCTTCAGTTTCTCAGCGTTGCTCCTCATCTCCTCCACGGTGATGACTTCTTGCTTCTTGTAGCTTTCTATTTCTCTATTATAGCCTTCCAGAGTTTCATCAAACTGCGAACACCTGAGGTAAAGACAGCTGAGGTGACGTGGTGCTCTGTTCTGCTCCTTTTTAGGCTTCAGCTGCTTTACGAATTACAACAAACACTGTCAAATGAAATGTGATCCCAGAACCACTATAAAGTACAGATCCGACCAAAACCCACACATCAGTTGCATCAATACTGCACACTTCAATTCCAAGTTCATTTTCAAACCTCCCAACCGACCCAGCTCACCTACATGTACTGCTCGTACTGCCGAAGGGAGATAAAGGAGCAATGCAAACAGAAAGGCACAATGTGAAAAAGCCATCTGTAACACTGAGCCAATTGGTACAAGGCAGAGTGACAGATGTAACAGGACTCGACCACTACAGCAATATCCTGCACTTCTCCTTTCAGACCTCTTACAATATGTTCTCATTCACCCTGACTGACATTTTCTCAGAAATTTCCATCATATTTTCAAGCAGGCTTCTCTCTCATTTTCTCAGCTGCCCTCCAAGTTGTATTTATTTGTAATTCTCTCTCTTTTACTGATAACGAGGTGTCCTTTTCCCTTAGAGATATCCAGTGAAACAGAACGTCTTCACAAGGTACCTTTCCAGCAAAAGCAGCTCTGCATGCTCCCTCCTGCTGCTCAGCTCATCTCCACAGTTTTCAAACATCACTTCGATCTGACTGGGCCAATGGAGAACTGTGCTATTCAGTTGTGTGTCATAACCTAAAAGGAGAAAATTATACGCATAGACGTCTTGAAGAATCTGCCTTTTAAGCTGTGACCTAATAGACTGGGAAGTAGAAGCAAAAGAAGACAAGATTGCATTCAGGAATAAGTGAGTTAGGAACAAATCTCCTACGCATTATTTCGAGCTGCTGGCTGAATTATCTTTGCTGTATAATGAACTTTTTGCTAAAACAAGTTAGACTGATAGCAAAACTCTAAAACCAAATGAAGAAGGCAAACTTCTAGACATGAACCAGACAGAGAAACCACTAAGAAGAACTTGCCAGAATACATATTCTGTTAAATGATATTCAAGTCCAACTACGTACAGTGGCAGATTATCCCAAACTAAACATGTAGATTACACCCCCACAAGGTGGATAAAACGATGTTTACATCATTCTCATTCCAGAACATGTAAATGCTGACTGATTCACAAGAGCTATAGCATCATAACTACGGCAGGTTGACATTTCCATCTTCACATTTCTGTTTGTTTAGCACCCTCCATTCATTCACAGTAGCACTGCAGGACTCAGGAAGCTTGCAGTGAGCCGTCCTTCATCTTCATTCTAGAAGCTGCACCATTCATGCACGCAGAGCCCAGGATCTACCTATGAATGTTTTTATACGGAAACAAACCAGAAAGGTCAGCGTAGTCCATGAGGAACTGCAGTCTGCGGGCGGCTTCACAGACGTCCCGCCTCAGTTTGGAAGCAGTGACTCGACTGGATTTCTTTAAGAAGGCATCCAATTCCACCAGCTCTGCTGTGTTCAGAGGCAGCTTGCTCATTCTGTTGGCAATTAAATTATATTCACCACAAATCCTACAAGAAGAAAAACAACAAACAGGCTTATGACTGCACCTGTAAGTGAAGAGAGATGCAAGATGCTGTTCGTGAAGCTCGTCCTTTAACCATCAGTTATTCAGATGAATACACACAACAGAGATACATTTATTAAGGATATTACATTTTACCCCGCAAAATCAGTTTTCCTGTGTTTACAGGAACTGGTACAGAATAAAGCGATCATTAAACTGGGTCCAACTTAACAACAGCAGCACATTAACAGTTTATTTCCCACAGGTTTAGAATTTACTTTTCAAGACCTGACTTGTGGCAGAAATAAATGTTTGAATGTAGTAAGCAAGAGCTCACATAATCACTCCACAAAAATAAAATCAGGTGCATGGCACGAAACAAAGATAAAGATTATTAAAAATCAATTAAAAAAAACCTCTTTTTACGTTGGAATGGAAAACAGGGACAAATCTTGCTGTTTTCCCCCTTTGTTAGAGCCATAAATGTCCTCGTCCCAGATTCCTGCTCAGTACTGAGATCAGTTCCATAAAGCAGCCCCTCCCAAACAAGCTCATGCTGAGATGCCCCCCAGTCAGTGCAGACAGAGGCCCCATGAAGAACAGCTGGTCTCCACCAGAAGATGCTTTCTGGGTAAGTGAGGTGAACCTTTCCTTTAAAGCAGAAACAAAACAGCTACTGTCTGTCTCTATTCACTGTGGAAGAATTCTTTCCCTGATGGTAATTTTTTTTTTTTTTTGAAGTTCAGAGATCCAGGGTTATCCCATAAAATAAAGTCAAATTATATCCTCATTTTAATTTTTAAAAAATGTACTATTGTTAAATTTGCCACAAGTATGTAATCAGAACCACTGCTTCCCTAGGGAAAAAAAAAGTCAGATAGAAGAGAAGCTGATCTACAGACCGTGTTCTGCACTCTGCTTCAGCTGGGTGCCAGCAGGGAAAGCATTCTGCTCCTTTTACACACTCACTTTGGGGCCCTTCCCTGCGCACGCCTGGTGGTGGTAGAAGAGGCAGCAGACGAACGCAATGTGTCAGACACAGATGCACAGCAGCAGCGCACACAGAGAGCAACAATCACACAAATTAACAACACGTACCTTTTATTTAGCTCCCTGTTTTCCATCACCTCAAATTCAATCAATGCATCCCTAAGATTCTGAGTCCGAACGCAGAGCTCCTCGTTCAGCTGTGCAGCATCCAGGCAGAACATGGCCAGAGGGACAGTGACACGCATGGAAGCAATCTCTCTTTTCAGTTCTGTGAAGCTGTCAATCTTCTACAAATGGAAAATAATAGATTCGATGTTTGTCCTTCAAGCTTGTAGACGAAAGATGCTAAACAACAGCTAACTAATTCCCAACTAGGAGACAGGGCTGAAATCTTCACACAGGAGAATGTCGCATTAAGGAACACCAGAAGATGCCTCGGGAAGCATTCAGGCAGAGGTTAACTCACAAATGCAGCAAAGAAAGTGGGCAGGACGAAGGACAAGACAGCCAACAGACCAGCGAGACCCAGATTCACCAGGTGCTCCGGACAGCCTTCGCCTGGCGTCCAGCAAAACCGAGAGAAGAAGGGCAGAGAGAAATATCCTTCAGCACAGCAGCCCTATGGAGTAAAGGAGATGGAATCCCAGGTGTTCCCAAGGGGAAAACAAACCATCTGAACTGAAACTCTTCGGAACAGCAATGTTCGATGGCTGCTCCAGAAGTAATGCCTCCTGTTTTATTGTGATGGCCATCGCTGACAAAGGCAGATGTTGGTGAGATGGCAGCAGAGGTTGAACCTTCCCACCAACGCTCCATTACTTTTTATTGCTGTGTGACAGACCTGACAGGACGGGGCACTCCAACAGAATAGTGTCTGATGTGGAAGTGCAGATGAAGCAAAGGGGTGTCACTGAATTCCTCCATGAACAAAAAATGGCACTCACTGATGTTCATCAACAATTATGAATGTTTATGGAGACCCAGCAGTGGGTGTTGGCACAGTGAGAGGTGGGTGCTGCATCTCAGCAGTGGTGACAGTGACACTGGGGCACCTCTGTGCAGATCTTCACAAGCACAGTACACAGCTCTTGTTCATCACTGGAGAAAATGCACAGCTAATGGTGGTGACTGCTGAAAAGCAGTGTTTTCTAGCTGAGAACTTGCTCTATAAAATAGCGTTACTGTGATCTTTGTATCTGTTGTAGTCTCCATGGGAATAAAGAGGAGGCACTACTTTTGGAGTGACCTACAGGTGTGCTGTGCCGTATGAACGCACAGCGGTTGTCAGTTACGTCTTACCTCTCTTAAAGCTTCTAAGGATGGACCTCCATTCAAGAAATCTGTAACATCTTGCTGTGCACTGTTGTTCAAAAGATGGCTGTATTTCCCGTACATGTTTAAGTACCTTAAACACAGAAGATGACAAAAACAAACACAAGCTTCAATGTGAAGATTTGTTATAGCAAGAAATAAATTGGCTCAAACTGTTTAATGTTTGAGTCAAATAGATCAGTGTTTTTGGGATGTGAGAATGTGATGGGCAGAAGAGTCAACAGACAAGACTTACCTCTGTGGACCAAGCACGTTGCTCTCAAAGATCTCTTCAAGTTTGTTTATATACTCTGCAAACAACGGCTCATCTGGTTTGACTGTACTGAGAGTGAGGTCATCTCTTTTTAGTTGTGGAAAGAGAATTCTCTCTACCTAAAGGGAATCATTGCAAGTGATGTGAGAGCATTTACAATATCTTCTATAATACAAAATGCAGTTCCTTGTTTGTGCCTCTCACTTGTACAGTGCCTACGACAGTTTCCTGCCTCATACATAACTTTTTATACCACGTGTTTCTTAATTCATGTAGCATTTTATACGGCGCTGCAATCTGTGCAGTACCTTTGGAAGTCCCTCCGCGCTTTGCAGGATCTCCCTGAAGCACAGACTGATGAAATCCCAACATCCTTCCAAAGGTGGCTCAAAGACGATCTTGGGTTCTTCCACACTGAGTTTGACTATCAGTATTTGAGGCAAAAAGAACTGCATTTCTTGGTAGGGTTCTGCAAAATCACTCCCATCCTTGGGGAAAAGAATGAAAATTGAACATGCCAAATAAATCAATTATAACTGTAATCATTTAAATGTTACCCATGTCCCCACTCTTAACTACAGAGCACTGATGGGATTTTCTTCACCAGCTTTTAATCAGAACACAGCTGCACACAAGATGTTTAGATGCCAACTCCTAAAGGAATCTGTAAGACACGGAATTAGGAAGCTGGAGCTAAGCCTAATTGCCTCAGTCTTTACTACGTAACAGAAGCACAATTGCACGCAGAACTGAAACCCAAAGCAAAGCAAAAATCATTATCAGAAATAAAACCAGCATCAAATACAAGATTCTGTAGGGTTTTTTTGCTTGCTTTTATCGCCTTGGTGGTTAATAAGAACTGCCCTACCCCCAAATTGCTTTCACAGTAATGAAATGCTAACCACATCTGGTAATGTGGAAGCTGTGAGAATTTCAAGCCACCCAACAAGCAGCACAGCAGCAGCTGGACACAAGGCGAGCCTGGCACGGCCCATTGTGTCTGACCTGAGCCTGCCGTGCAGCATTTCAGCTGCCATACTCATTATGGCTCCTGCTGCCTTATCACAGCAGATGTTCTGTGTGACCTGATATTTCATAAACTCACTTCCACTACGAGACAACTCTATGGCAGCCAAAAGAATCACGGGATCTCTTGCAGTCTGATGTTCATTTTCATAATTAAACGCATTGCTTGAAATAATACAGGGCACTCATCTGGTACAGGGACACCATATGCAAAGGATTACATACAACTGCACACTTCTGATGTAAAAGAGGGTTATTTGTGTGCTTTTATAAGAACAGTTTGGCCATGTAAGGTCAAGGCTAATAAAACTGAAAAATGCCATTAAAAAATAACACATCCTCTCATGATGGAGTCGAAAACTCTTTCAGTTAACTATAACCCGAGGCCTGCAAAATCATTGTCTGAGTCAGTAGTTCTTCACCCTTGAAAACAATCCACTGAGTAGGAATGGTGATCCGAAGGGCTCAGCCCTATTCCAGTAAGGCTAAAGCTACCTGGAGCATTTCAGCCTTCAAAGAGAAATACGTTTTGTGCCTGCATGAATTACCACCCCCACATACCCTGGAAACACAGGTACACCTCACGGCACACACCTCGTGCATCATAAAAAACCGGAGCAGGTCCTCCAAGGAGCTAACGACCGCCTGGCGGAGCTGCAACGACATGAGAGCTGCCACCGAGCTGAAGTAGCTCTCGATTTGCTGGGGTGAATCACTGTCACTTCCAGGAGCAAAATGAAGCCACTTCCTTTTCTCATCACGTAAAATGGATGCACAAGTTGGGATCCACCTAAAAGAAAACAAGGCAGACAAAGCTTTTAAAAGCTTCTCAGGCTTCCCTTGCTCCTTGTAATGAAATCTAAGCTGGAAATGACCCAAAGAATGAGCACGATCCAAAAGGTGAGCAAAGAATTGGTAGCGAGCTGTCAGACTAAACTGCATCTGCCACCACCTGGAGAAATATCATCTTTTAAGGTAAAGACACTTGTTAGCACGAGTCCCTAAGATCAGTTCAAATGAATATGAAATAGATGAAACACTGGTGACAAATTATCAGCATTAAATGGGAGCCTTGAGATCCTGATGACAGAACGAAGTCGCCCACCAGCTCCAGTCTGTAAATGATTGATTTCCATACTGGAAAGGCCACATTTCTGGTCACACCTCTGCGGACGGGGGGCAGATGTAGCCTCCCTTCCTTCCAGTTCCCAGCCTACCTAGTCAGTTTATTCCCATTTGCTCTGCTGTGAGCACCCTCATGGTTCCAATTGCTCTTTCAGCATCCAGATGCTTTTCTCTATCATTCATTTTCCCCTTTGGTTCAGGTGCCTGTCTCTGGGACCACTGCCATCTCAGCCACCCTTTGAAACAGATAGGGCTTAATGAGGATTCTCACTGAGCTGAAGCTGGAGACAGCTTTTAAAAGGAAACACATCTAACCATGAGTTCTTTTCTTTGTTTTTTTTTGTAAACAGCATGAGTTAACTGATATCAGCAGGTTCACACCAAAGCAAAACGACCCAGGTTAATGTTGGATTGGGCAAACATTCACATCTCTGGGGAAATACTTATAATCCAAAGGCTTCCAAGTTCATTCCAAATGTATTGAAATAAATAAGAAAGTCAATTTACCTTTACAATTATACACTGTAAAACGGGTGCAAAGCTGAAAAATAAACCCAGCCCTCAAAATACACTGTCCAACAACATTCCGCATTTCTAACACTCTGAAATATTAATTGGTTGGGCCACTCACTTTCTCACAGAGAACAGTGAATGGGCCCATGGTTTTGCGTGGCTCCACTTAACGACCAGAGAACAGACAGTCCGAAAACTTCCTGAGGCCATCAGTGCCACCTGCCTTACACCAAGGTTACTCCTCTGCTTCCACATTTCTTTCCTGCCTCAGAGATGTCTCAGCATGCAGGGACTTACAGCTGAGTGTACCTGCCAACAAAGGCAGTTTTCTACTGACAGCAGTGTGGCCCTGGATCAGAATGGGAATGGCTGCTTACTGCTGCAGTCAGTGAGAATCTTCCACTTCATTTTACCTGGTGAGGACCTGTAACACACACCTAACTAAGGATCTTCGTCTTGCAAATGAAATCCATAGGAGTGGAAACTGAAATGTAATCGTGTTCTCTTAACTAAACCAGAACCCTAACACTTCTATACACAAGTAAATTTACTGCTACTTCATGCCAGGGAATAAAACTGAAACGTGCAGTTCTTGCCACAGTCAGACCCAAGACACCCATCTCCCACTGTCACGACGGGTGGCACGGACCTGTTCAGGAGAACGTGGTGAGCATCCACGCAGTGCCTGCGAACGGCACCCACGAAGCCGGCAGGCAGCAGCGGCAGCTCCCCTCCGCGGAGCTCCGCAGGGCGGACAAACCGCAGGCAGCTGTACCTATGGAGAGCACACAGCAGGCGCTTCAAGGCCCTCGTTCAAACGAGCGAAAACCCACAATGATGTACAGTCAGGTCTTGAACTTACAAACACAAATAACGCCTCTTGGCTCATGCAAGTCACATCACTGCCAACTTGTCCAGCAAGTGCACTCTAGCAGTTTTTGCTTGGTCGTTTGCTCAACTGTCCTTTGCAGTTAGCAAATGTAAAGAGCTTCACAAATCTCATTTGGCATTTTGCAGATTTCAAATTACGTCAATTTTTGATAAAATGGTCAGAATATTTCTTGTATTTTTGCTGGATTTATTAGTGAATCCAGATGGTCAGACACCTAGAACGACACCTCCTGCTTCTGCCCCACATTAATAGTAAAAAGCACCTACCTGGGTACCCTCTAGGAGAAAAAAAACCAACTACATTTCATCGATGTTTAAATGGTAAAAGGTTACTAGCAAGCAGGGTTACTAACCACCATATTTAACTCCCTATGAAAACACGCCTCAGTTTCCCAAAGTCCCCAGAGCAACTTCCAACTGAAACAAAGTCAACTTTAGCAGAGGCGAAAGCTTTTCTTTTGTTAATAACAATGTGAATTCTACATTCCTATTTCACTGAGCATCGAGCCTTATCCCAAAGTGAACGTGGGATAACACCATTTAACAACGGGGATGACCTTTCCATAGCACTGAGTCCGCATTCCTCACTCACATTCAGAGTCTGCAGGAAACAACCATTCCGTGGCTGAGATTCCTGCAGGCTCTGAAAATAAAACGAACTTTAGAAAACAGAGAACAGATTCTGTCATTCTCCCTCCGCTTCCCCTGCTCGGAGCTCTGCAGCATCAGTCAGCAGATGCACTCTAATGAAGCCACACAATCTGAACATAGGTTGAAATTGCAATTTCTTACTCAGAAAGCCAAAGCTGATGTAAAGCGTGCATCAGTGGATTCACAACAAACAGATTGCTTTCATTCCAGCTTTTTGCTTCTGTATAAGAGCTGTGCCATGGGACGGGCGCCCGGATGACTCTCAGGGGAAAAGGGCGCGGGGTTCCTCCGATCTGCAGCCTCTCCCTCTCAGCTGGATCCATCAGGATGTAATCAACTAGAGTAAATCAGATATATATTGCGGTGAGATTGCATGCATGGTCAGAGCTGCGTGTGAAAACGCAGTCCCTCCGTAGTTCATAAAGCATGGAATTCTTCATTTTAAATTTGCCCTGCCATACCGTTCCTTGTAAGTTTTTTCAGTGAAATACAGCACAATAATCAAGTTACCAACATACATATAAAGTTATTTTGGAAAAATAAAACAGGCTCTGGTCCTGGCTCTAAAATCAGGAGGTGTAGAAACAGCTTTTCATCTTGCCTTCCCACGCCAGCTACTGGGTGCTTCAGTTCCTTCCTGGTCACAAAGTGAGGGTGGAAATATCTCCCTGCCAAGCAGGATTTTTAGAAAGCTTCTTAAGTATTTGTGAATGCAGAAATTATTGCATGAAGCCCTACTGCATCTAGGAGGAGCGTGGCACTCAAAGGGCTGAGGCGTGCTCCCTCCCAGAGGACTGAGCTCCGTGCTGCCGGCCCCAGGAGCGCCTGCAAGACCTGAGAGTCGCACACCGAGCTCTCCCACACACGGGAACCACAAACACTGAGACTGAGCCAACAAAAAAGCAAATTAAAGGTTACTTGGATACTGGAGAGCATAGAAAGCAGAGCGAAAGCCAGGCAGCCTCTCCTTTCCATGCTGTTGTGAAAAGGAGACTACAAATACTTGATGACCAGCAGATTTTTAAAAATTTGAAGTGGGAAAGCTGAATGCTGCCAAACGCGGCATCTGTGTTTGAAGAGGAAACGGATGGCTTTATATTCACTGTAACACAAGTGGAAATAAATGCCATGCCTTACAACATGGCTTCTGCAGACGTCAGAAAGCAACTGCAGCTGCACACAGTGCTGCACGCCAAGGGCTGCTGTCAGCTGAGGGAGCAGGCACTGCTCAGTTCCCAGGCACAAGTTCTGAGAAAACACATCTCATTCCTAAAACAGATCGCTGATTTCCTAAAAACTAAAACTGATTCTTACTTACTGCCATTTTATAGAAAATAAACCCTTGTTATAGGCATGACTCACACTACACAAGATAGATTGGGAAGCAACCCTTTATCACCAAGACATCCATCAGGGACTTGTTCTCTTTGTTCCACTCACACTGGTGAGCACTGTGTGACCACTGATCCACCCAAGTCTGCCTTCCCTTAGCTTGTGCCCCGTGAAGGAGGACAGGCACAGATTTCCCATTTTCTGCATTGGCATCACCTCCTTTTGCAGCTGCCCTGCACTGGGAATGAACAGCTCTGCCCCTCCCGCCCCTCTACATGCACTTCCCAAAAGCACACTGAATATCTCCGGAGTCATTGCTGCTATATTGTGTTTGTATCAAGGTCCCTAATAAGCTCCAACACTGCTGGCATGTGGTATGGAAAGCAAATGGATAAATGTGCACAACAAGAGTGCCTACAGTCTGATTTACGAAACCACCTCCTTGGCAGAGGTTGAACACACAGGTGTTTGTTCAATATGAAATTGTAGGAAGAATGCTGACATTCTGCCATCCACCTACTGCAGTTCTGCTGACCCTGACAGAACCCTCCACCAGTGCTAAGAACAGAAAGCAGATTTGCTTTCCAAGTGCAACAACTTACATACGCTAAATCACTATGAGATTACAGGTCTTACCAATGGCTTTCATGAGGCTGATACAATAGTCTTCCTTAATCTCTTCTTTTAAACTCACAAGCGAATTCTCCAGATAAGGGTTAGCAAGAATACGAGTTGGAATTTGCTTTAAAATTACATTCATCACTTCCTCATCCTGAGGGGCCAACACGTCCTCCTGCACTGCGCTGTGCACGTAGTGCCAATACCGCTGCAAGGCAACAGGTAAAACGTTACACCGGCGTGGGTGTCCGGCAGACAATGGATTACCACAGAATCACAGAATGGCCTGGGTTGCAAAGGAGCACAATGCTCATCCAGTCCCAACCCCCTGCTATGTGCAGTCACCAACCAGCAGCCCAGGCTGCCCAGAGCCACATCCAGCCTGGCCTTGAATGCCTGCAGGGATGGGGCATCCACAGCCTCCTTGGGCAACCTGTTCCAGTGCCTCACCACCCTCTGGCTGAAAAACTTCCTCCTAATATCCAACCTAAACCTCCTCTGTCTCAGTTTAAACCGTTTCCCCTCATCCTATCACCACCCACCCATGTTAACGGTCGTACCCCCCCTTTTTATACGCTCCCTTCAAATACTGGAAGGCTACAGGGAGCTCTCCCCTCACTGCTATGATTACTATGATTACTTTGAAATCATTTGGGCTTTTCTATTACCTGAAAACCTTTTCTGCAATCAAAAGGTAACTGAATATCATGAGCTGTAGCTGTGCCTATCTCCCAATTCTCTTTAAATGTCTGACATTTTGATCACACTTACATCTCTTTTGATGTAAGCATGTATTAATTGAGCGCAGCACACTGAACTACTGACCTCTGAAGTAGAAGCCACCAATGTGCAAGGTTATGAATTTGGGAAGACAGTTTTATTTGCAACATCATTATATAGAAAGCAAGCTGAGAAACAAGTACGAAGGGAAGCAAAATTTAACAGCAGTTTGCTAAATGTTGTTATTTGCATCTCCTAAGCCTCAGGCACTGTGTCCTCTTCTCAGCTCCATTTAAGCAAAGAGTTTACAGATGTAATGCTGACGATGCACTGCTGCTACTGCTTTCTGAATGGAAATGAACAGTAAATACCTCCATATCATTTCCTGAAGGTGACTTTTCTCGCCTATTCATCTCCTCCTCCTGTGAGTGCATGACAACAAACTGCTCTTCTGGAGTCAGTGGCTGATCTTCTGTGCAATGTGTAGCATCCAATTCTGGCCTACGAGCAGCTGCACGCAGGGAAACGACATCCAAGCTGTGTGACAGCGGGGTACTTCTGAAACAAAACACAGCTCTGGTGAACAAGGAAGCCTCAGTGGATACTGTGTTATCTGTGGACTGTGAATCAACGTGGACAGACTATGCCCCACTGCTCTAAGCACAAATACGGCCCATGATAAAGTACTTTGATTATTCATAAGAGAAACTCCGCAAAACTGTTGAAAATAGCAATTTACTTTAACAGAGAAAACCAGCTGCCACTTTAACATCACGTAAACTTCCCAGCTATGCAGTGCTGCTGAGATGGGCAACATCTTGCAAGCAATTCTACCAGAGGCAGATCTCCTCACAGTAAGAGCTATTATGCCCGAGCTCTCACCTATTGTCAGGTGGTTCTCTTTCCAAAATCTTAACAATCTCAGCCAAAGTTCAAATTGTCTCATTCGCAAATATAGGTGGGTGCCTCTCTTTATTTCCATGGAAATGAGAAGAGGTACAAAGAGCACAATAACACCATTTGGTAGAGCAAATTCACAGCCACAAAACACTGTTTTTCAATGCAGCCACCACCACCAGCTCTGCATCTTCACCACAAGAGCTTCATGTCACGCTCCTACAGACCTGCAGGAGCAGGGGTGAACCACAGCTGCTGCCACCACTGCTGAAATGTAGCACCGACCCCTCACTGTGCCAACAGCCACTGCTGAGCCTCCATAAACATTCACAGGCATTGATGAATGTCAGTGGGTGCCATTAAGACAATAAAATGTAACAGAGTATTGATGGGAAGGTTCAACCCCTGCTGCCATCCCACCAACATCTGCCTCTGACAGGGCAGAGCAGTGTCATGAAATAGGAGGCACTACTTTCGGAGCAGCCCTGTGTGCTGCACTGCAGCCCTCACTGCCAGGATGACACCATGCTCTCCATTGGGTTCTGCCTGCACTGCCCAGGATGAGCAGCACTCAGCCTGCTGCTGCAGACCTGACTTCCTGCACGTTACCAAGCTCTTAGTTGAACAGAATTTAAATCCGCACTTTGCCATTTTTATGGCCATTTTCATGGCACAGATCCCCACATTACCTTAACGCGGCCACAGCAATGCCAGACAGGACTATTTCTCCCCTTGTTTTTCAGAGGAACACAAACAACAACAACAACAAAAAGGTAAAAAGAAATACTCATTAGAGATGAATGCTCAATTTGACACAAATCCAGGAGCACTACAGAGCATTTAAAGGCTCACAGCACAGCACACATCTCTGTATCTCCACCACCTAAATTTGGGGTTCTCAAGTCAATAACTGTGAAAGGAGGGCACTGTCAGCACGCCTGTGACTTGAATGTACTCTGCCACTAAGAAGTGAATGGTGCTGGCTTAGAACACGGTAGAATGTCAGTACTGATGCACATACCTTTTTGTAGAGACTTAACATCTCACGCTCGGGAGCACATCACATCCTCCGAGTCAAAAGAAAATCAAAACAACCCAAATAAGAAGAATAGCTGTGATTCTGTGTGCCGTTACACCACTGCAGAACATTACCTATCAGAACCACATGGACTTCTTGGAGCAGTTTCGAGCCTCTTCCTGGAAGGTGCCACTTCTTTTAGAGCTTTAAGCAGCAGTTAAGAAAATGACATACGTACATCTTTTTCAAACACTGACGCAAATCAGAGCTAACACGTGGCACAGAACCTCGCTGAGCTGCGGGGCTCAGCCCTGCAACGTCAGTGCCGTCCCAACCCTCTGCACAGACCATCTTTTCTGCCCTGCTGCACTCTTTTGAATTTTAAAGCAGTTCAATAAGACATATTGTTCCACCAAATACACTGAATGTAAGAGAATGGGAGAAGTACAAATTCTTACAGGTGTACAGACAGACGGGACTTTAAACCATAAATCACAAATCACAAATTCTCTCCAGTACTGTAACCCTGCCCCACTCCTGTACCACAGAAGCACAGAGTAGAAGAACTAGGTGTATAATTAAGAAACTGTAAAGACGCCTAATGAAACAAAATAATCACTTCTCACACGATGCACAGGGAAATAAGTGGATATTGAATCTATTACACACCATCTACCCCAGGGAAAATAAACAGTTCTTACAACTTTGGAGAAGCAAAGCACCACGCAGGACAGCGCGTTACAAAGGTTGTGTAGGAAACAGGGCTTTATGGAGGTGTCACTGCTCAGACGGGGGGCATCTCACTGCATAATAATGAACGAAACCTGAGCTCTTAGTTCTTCAATTAACAGACTAAGTAGTTGAGTTAATTTGTTACTTGCAATGAGTGAGATAACGTCTGAGCAATGTTTGCACTGAATACTTTATGTATATCTCTGTATAGATACATATATAGGTAAACTTAAACAATGGAAGCAATTCTTAATATCCTTATTTGCATTACATCACAATATTTTTTGAATCAGCAGCATGAATGATTTCATACTGCAGGATTTGTATGTGTGCACAGGTTGCTAACACACAGCTGCAAGGTTCAGACGTGAGAAGTGAATGAAGCAAGGTTGCTGGGAGCAGATGCTCAGAGGATGAGTGATGCCCATTCCCCGTGAACATGAGCACAGCAGAAGTGCACGTCTGTACACACTGAGCCTGTTTCTGTGCTGTGCTGCTGGCACCCACTTTTACTTCTGACAAAAATCAGAGCTGAGTTGTATCACCTTCACTTTCTGCGCTGCACACCATTTCCTCCAAATAACTGCACGTGTCTGTTTGGAAGGACGGACCTCACAAACTGACCACAAACCGGACTTACCTTTACTGAATTTATGCGTGCTTTTGGAAACTCGTCTCTCCTGACCTGAAGGTAACACACTTGTAAGCACTTATCAGGGGTCACTTTGCCAGACAATGCGAGGACAGACAACAAACACGAGAAACAAGGCGAAGCCTATGAACAGCTTGAAAAACGGATACACGGTGCGACTGCCTCCTGCCCTGCTGGGCCCGGCGATGTCCTCGCCATCGAAGAGGACTTCAACACATGGAGACTTTTCAGCTTCAAGTCCCGTGCAGTAGGAGTGTAGTTATTAGCTATGGAGTCACTGGGGCTTCGGTGGTAACGCTGTTCTTTGAATGGAGCTGCCAAAGTCCATGATGCTTCTTGCATCAAACGAGGATAGCATCTGCTCTTAAGGACAAGCTGAAATGGGAGGGGTAAGAAAAGCCATAGTTACACACAGCACAGTGATTTTACTCCTTCTCAGTGCTAGAACAGGGTAACAGACCAATTAGCACTGCAGGAAATACACAAGTCTGACTCAGAGAAATCTGAAGACTAATTTATTTTAGATCCCATACACAGAAAGAAGTAATTTCACACAACTCTTTAGTGGGAGCAATCATGCCCTGCCCCCCAAAAAACAAACAAACAAAAGCATCAGGATCTAGCTAGCACCCTCTCCTCCCCCACATCTCCTCCTCCTTACATTTGCTTACACTGAGGAAATTTCCATTTCTCCAGCCTTTGTTAACTACCTGTCTACACTCAGTGCTTGCAATAGCGGAATAATAACACAAATCAACAAATTCTATTCTCATCTTTCTCCCCCACATCAATACAGCATTTGTAGTAGATTTCTTCCATCTGCTCACTCCACGTTCCCTCACAAGTTAATTGCTATCAGTGGATTGGCTCTTCATCATTGTTTAGGTTAGAATTTGAACGAGAGTCAGAGGCATAAGGGATGTGGGACTGAAATTATGTTTTTGTAGTGAAGATACACACTCAGAGGGTACATAAGACAGAACGGTGAATGCACACCTCTGTCAGTGAAGATCTGTATGACTGCAGCATGCAGCTCTTGCTCACTGCTGGTGAAAATGCACGGTATTGGTGGTGACTGTGCTGAAGAGCAGTGTCTTGCAGCTGAGAATTCGCTCTATCAGATGGTGTAATTGTTCTCCTATCTATTGTCTCTTCCATGGAAATAAAGGAAGCATTTTTTCCAGAGCAATCTACACAGTCCACATCATGGTTCCTAAACTCATTCTTCTAACCTCATTTTTAGCTTCTGTTTCCATATTACATTTGCTTTAATGCTTTCTTACTTAGTTGGAACACACAGCCATCCCTCTACAGCCCATTTTTATCTCTTCACAACACAGCATTTCCATAATCAGTTTCACGTTTCTCAAAAAACCTTCTAAATACACTGATGACATCTCTCCTTTGGTTCCTTTGTTTCTCTTGCCTTGTGTTTAAAAGCTGCAATTTAGCTTATTTTAGCATTTTGTGCCCTCTGAGAGGACCAGCATAAAACAGCTGGTTTCCACTTCACCTACAGATGCAGCTTGCAAATAGATCAATATTTTCCAGTCTATGATGAGGTTTAATGACAACAGCTAAGGCCGTTTGTCAATCTGGAATATCTGATAATGCAAGACTATCACTCCTGCCTCGCGCTTTGGTTCTCACTGAGGACACTGACCCTGCCAGCAGAGACAGAGGCAGTCACACCACTGCAACCACATTCCTTACATCAGCTTTTGTGAACTCACACGATCTGTCCAGCTCCATTTCTTCCACTGCACACATAAGACATGTGAATAGGTCCCTGAAGTACAATTTGGAGGGATGATTTGATACAAAAATTAAAACTAATTCACAGATGTGGAGATGTTCCAGGAAAGTCCCCAGCTATCTTTAGGAACTGAATTCAAGATGATTTCTGAATTCTCAGCTCCTCTCCCAGTGAGGTCTGCTTTCAAACTGTGTTCTTTCTTCCCCACTACACAGAACTGCTGGATGCAAAATTCTGCCATGGTGATCCTGAAGGCAACTGCTTGGACAAAGCATCCACCAGGAGAAAATCTGCCCTCTGGAGAGGAGAAAAAGTCACCTGGCGAAAGTGTATTGCTTATGGGACACAAATGTCAGTGGCCAAACCAGCTTCTGCGTCTTGTATAAACCTCGACACGTCCCTATATGTCTAATTGATTTCTGGGTGGCAATAAAAAAAGGTTATGCAACATTTCATTCAATTATTTTACCTTTTGTAAAAAAATTAGAATATATTTTGCAGTTAAAATTCTCAAGTTTCAACTGAAGTGCAAAATGACAAATTTTACAGCAGAAATTACTCCAATTTCTTCACAAACAATATCTCACTGTTAAGGGACACCATTGGACACAAATGAGGCAGATGAGGAACTGCAGGGCTGCTCGTGGCAGGAGATGCCCACCCTCTCTTCTCCTCCCACTAAATGTGGCACACAGGATTTATTTGTACCAGCCTATTCAGACCAACGCTGCACCTGCCAAGCTCTCAGCTGTTTCTGTTCCCTCATTTGGATTCAGGTTTTTTGTGCACTGCTATGAAGTACTGATGTAGCCAAATAACGTAAACAAATCACAATCTGTCTGGAAGGAAAACAGTTTTAATCCAAAAATTCTGCCACGAATAATAATGAACCATACATGTAAAGAACCGATTTTAACTGGCTTAATAACCAAATAATAGAAGGTGTAACAACGTCCTCTAAACAAGAGCAGCGCTAATAAAACACCCAACCATCCGCTCAGTACTTAAAATTAGCAATTTATTTACTTCTCCCTGCCCTTAACTCACGATGTGCCCACAGCCTGGCGACACACAGAGCCCCAAATCATTTTAGCACCCCCGACAGAAGAACACACCTCGTGCCACTCCGAAGGCGCAGCTGCAGCAGAAGCGGGGATGGGGGGCAGCTGTGGTGAGCGCCCCACGCGGCTCCTGTCGGACACGGAGTCCTTCTGCGGCTGCAGAGAAATGACAGAGACCTTCTGACAGTACTCAGGAATTACGCTGCTTTGAGAACGAGTTATTCAAAATGACACATTGCCTTCCAGGCACACACAATGTTCTCTAACAAGATTTCCTCAACGTTATTCAGCCCCACGTTGTTGCCAGGTATTTCTGAACAGCATTTTTCCTTTGTATAAGCAGACACCCCCAGTCCTTCTGATCTTCCCAAACTGTATTTGCTCAGGAGATCCACAAGAAACAAATTCCCAAATACACAGTGAGATTACCAGAAAAAGAAGGTGAAAGCATGTGGCATCAGAACACCAGTGCATTAAATTGCCATAAAACACCCAGTCATCACCCTGCACAATTATGTACAAAAGGATTACACATTATTTACACATAACTTCAAAGACATGATAGAACAAGGGGCAGTTTTCGTACAGGCCTGGGAATCCCGGCTGCCCAAACCTGGCATTCAAGCAGACAAAACTGTGCCCTCCTCCACATCATTTTGCGAAAGGACTGATCTGCCCAACCCCCTACTGCCCACAGTGTGCCCCCACGCAGACACCCAGAATCAAGATGTTACCACTGCCAGGTGCCTCTCCCTAAAGGCAGCATGGCTTTTTCTTGATTACTGGCAAAAGTATTGGGCCTTTGGGTGAGAATGAGCCGAGCAGTCTGCTGGGAGAGCTGTTCATTCATGAAGATGCAAGGGCTCATAAGAAAACCACTGTTCATCCTAACACAGCCCTTGGGTTACTTTTATTATATTACATATATTAGAGAGGTTACTGTCCAAAGAACACGGAACAAGTGCCTTCAAACGGAGTCCTTCTCAGTGACGTGCCATCAGCCACACGTAACAGCCAATCTGAAAACCACACGAGTGTCCGTAGCCCCTGCAGAAAGAACTCACCCTCTGTGCTGGCTTCATGCTGCTTCGTCTTTCATCTCTACTTTGGTTCCTGAGAATTTTTTGGTCCTCCTCCTGCTCAGATCAGCACATGCACTGAAAACAAACAAACAAAAACGAGAGGACCCTTTGGGAACAAAGGACGCCAAAGCAATCAGCCTCCTCGCCCAACAACGCGCTCCACACCCCTCTCCTCCCAGACCACGCGCTGCCTTTTCCTTCTTGTCCTCCCCAAGCACTTTTCACCTCAAGCTTTCTAACTCTCTCCAGCCATCTGTCAGGCCAGATTTTCACACCAACCCCCGCCCCCACCTCCCCCAAACCCAGGCTCCTCCCCGCCGCTCCATCTTTGCCACCAGTGCCTCCAGGCCCCTAACGGTGGTTAACAGCAGACGTTTCCACACATTAAATACCACGAGAAGCAAACACGTGTCAAAGCAAAGGGTAAAAGAGAAAGGTGTATGGCAGCAGGCCTCATGCCTCCACTGAGCGCGTGAGCCCCTCGTCGCCTGCCCTGTGCTCAGCAGACCCATTCCAGCTCAGGGATTTCTGGCACTCTGCTTTCCAGTGCTCACCTTCACCGCTGCAGCCCCAGCACAGCCGGTGCCGGGAGCCGGGCTGTCCTCCTCCTCCCTTCTCTGCAGAGCTGCACAGCCAGCCCTGCTGTGTTGTGCCAAGCTGTAGCTATGGAGACTCAGTTCTGGAATCAATGAGCAAATGCACGGGTCTGCCTCGCCTCTGAAAGCTACAAAAAGCCCCAGTGCATCCCAGGTACTCCAGCAATTGTATGAAAACTATCTAATTTTTAATCATTCAGAGCCAAACTCCCCAGAGATTCAAAGCCAACGAGACACTTGCATTCCCACACCAGTCTGTGTGGATTTGTCTTCCATCCACAACCGTCAGCACGTCCCAAGAAAAAGCATCCTTCCAGTTTCAGCAGACAGAGCTGTTGCAGCCCAGCATGAAATGCAGAGCGGTTTCCTTTCGCCAGCCCTTGGTGAGGCATCGCACACGTTCTGCCCGACCGAGCAACCCTTCCATCCTGACCACAACTCCTCACCAACACTTTCAGGTGCCATTCATCCCATTTCCTGTAAACCACGAGAACAGCAGGCGCCCTTCATACAGCGGCACTGCTTTCCTTGGATGTGATGTTTGCTCAAGGTGGGAGACAGTGCTTTGTGGCCACACATGGAAGCTCCCCCCATGAGCTGCTCCATGAGCACAAGCCAGCAGGGAGGGCACAGAACCAGCACTGCTAATGCTGGAGAAGGAGGCAGTGCAACTGCTCTGGGTCACAGCTGTACAAATTCCATGGTGCTGTTCTGCGAATTCAAGGTAATGCTGGCAAGAAGACAAGCTCAATTAAGCAACAGTTATGGTGATGGTTGTTCCTTTGTGCACAACTCCAGTGTCCCCATGAGCCATTAAAGCCCATGGCAGCATTATCACTGGATGACATGCTGCCATGTTACAATGTTACAGCTAGCTATGTTCACTTAACATATACATACATACAAATTCAGAATCACAGAATCCTTCGAGTTGGAAGGGACCTTTAAAGGCCATCCGATCCACCTGCCTGCAATGAACAGGGACACGCACAGCTCCATCAGGTGCTCAGAGCCCACCCAGCCTGGCCTTGGCTGACTCCAGCAATGAAGCACCCACCACATCTCTGGGCAGTCTGTGCCAGGGCCTCACCACCTTCACTGTAAAAGACTTCTTCCTGGTGTCCAACCTCTTTAGGCTTGAAGTTGCCTACTGTCGATGGAGGCCTGGTGTTGTACCAGCAGCGCACAGATGAGCTCACAGTAACATAAATCTCTGCTTTACTGCTTTGTATCTGCAGAGCTCAGTGAACTCAGCACCGCTCACACACTGCCTGCGGGCAGCCTGGCGTGCTAAAAGGAAACAAAGTGCTTCGAAAACCCTGTGTGAAAATTAAATGCGCAGTGCGCTTTGCTGCCATTACAAAATAACGCTGACACATTTCGTACTCGGCTTTCCAACGTTCCCACGGTGGCACCAAGCAAAATCAGTCACGGAAGCAGAAACGCCAAGGCACATTTTGCCGACCTCTGGCTGGCACAGCGCAGGGTGGCGCGGCTCCGAGCCCGGCAACAACACCGGCATCGGCACCGATACCGGCACGGATACCGGCACCGATACCGGCACGGATACCGGCACCGATACCGGCACCGATACCGGCACCGATACCGGCTGCAGGCCCGGCCGTGGCGGCTCAGGACAGCACGCGGTGCCGGGCAGCACTCCCCGCCGTGCCGGCTGCGTCCCAGCACGCTGAGCAGCCGCCCGCACCGCGGAACCGCCGCCCCCCGCGGGCTGGGCCCGGGCTCGGAGCCGCGTCTGGGCGGTCCCGGCGCTGCCCCTGCGGGAGGAGCCGCGCGGCTGCGGCCCGGGCGTTTTCCGTCCTTAATTTCAGCCGTAAAAAAATAAAAATAAGCAGGAGCCGACGGGACGGGACTCGCCGCGTGGCTCGCAGAGCCGCACGAAGCCCGGAAGCGCCCTCCGAGGCGGCGGGGACGGGAGGGGGGGCCGGGCAAAGCGGGAGGGCGCAGAAAACGACAGAAGCGCCAGACACGCGCGGAGCGCCCGGCCCGAGGGGCGGAGGCAGCAGCCGGAGGGCGGCGCCGCGCTCCAACGGCGAGCGCTACGCGAGCCGCGGCCCGGCGGGAGGTGAGCGGGGGGCGGCGGAACCGCGGCCGGGCGGTGAGGTCGGGCCGTGCGGTCCGGTCGTGGGGTCCGGTCCCAGGGCCGGGGCGCAGAGCCGCCCTTCCCGCTGCCCCCGTGCCGCCCCACGGCGGGGCCTGGCGGGCGGCGGCCCGAGCGAGGCGGCAGGTTGCTGGGGTCCCGCCGTGGGTTTTTGGGCCGTGGGTTTTTGGGCCGTGGGCTTTTGGCCGTGGGCTTTTGGCCGTGGGTTTTTGGGCCGTGGGTTTTTGGGCCGTGGGCTTTTGGCCGTGGGCTTTTGGCCGTGGGTTTTTGGGCCGTGGGTTTTTGGGCCGTGGGTTTTTGGCCGTGGTTGCGCTGCGCTGCGCGGAATGGGAGGAGGCGGCGCACCGGGCAGCCGAGTTCGGCGTTCGGTACGGTCCGTGTCAGGGGATGCGGATGTAAGGGAAGCGTAGATAAAATCGTACCTTAATTAATTAATATAAAATTAAAAAAAAAAAAAACGTTGACGCCGTGGTTACGTATTTAGAACTCAGAGAAGCAAAGCGTGACATTGGGTGTCCCTTGGCTGATGGCAGCCGCGGCACAGATGGCGTTTTGGGGCGGAGGGGCGGCTGTGAGCCGCTGCTGTCCGGCTGCGCTGCGCTCGGTCCGCGTTTGGAGGCGCGGGCGCGTTGTGTGCTGTGCAGGGAGAGCCGGCTTACAGAGAACCAGGAGTTGGAAGGGACCTTTAAAGGCCATCCGATCCACCTGCCTGCAATGAACAGGGACACGCACAGCTCCATCAGGTGCTCAGAGCCCATCCAACCTGGCCTTGGCTGTCTCCAGCAATGAAGCACCCACCACATCTCTGGGCAGTCTGTGCCAGGACCTCACCACCTTCACTGTAAAAGACTTCTTGGTGTCCAACCTAAACCTCCCTGTTTAAGTTCGAAGCCGTTTCCCCTTGCTCTGTCCCCACAGAGACCCTGCTGAAGAGTCTGTTCCCTCTCTCCTGTTGCTCCCATTTAGGCATGAAGGCTGCTTTCAGATCTGCTCAGAGCCTTCTCTTCTCCATCTGCACAGCCCCAGCTGCTCTCATGGGTCGGGGGCTGTCGGCACAATGCAGAAATGCCCTCACCAGCCCCGATGTGGTGTTAGGATGCAGGCATTCTTAATTTATGATGCCTGCCTTAACCACACACCACTGAACAGAAGCCCTTCAGCTGAGACACGTCACTGGTGTTACCTATGCAAAAGGTTTCCTGGGTACAAACATATTCAGTTCTCCCCCCAAAACCATTCCCATAGAGTCCCTCCTCCTTGCATGTGCTCATTGGTTTTGGGTGGGGGTCTCAAGACCCTCAGATACAAAGTAAGCAGCCTTCCTCTTCATGACCCCACATTGCCCTCTTCTTGTTTGTTTTTTTTTTTGGAGTTGCAATTTAGAGTGCTGTACTGGAGAGGACCCCCATGCTGACCTGGACAATAATGATGTGTGGGACTTGTTAAGCAGGGAAAGGATGTTCTGCTTGCTGTCAGACCCAGAGTGTTCTGCTGACTGTTAGCTGGTTTTGTGCAAGCAGGCATTGTTCAATTAGGGGTATCAGGGCAGTAAGGAAGAAGGTGGGGCACTTGGATACTTATTTCTGCCCTTGGGAGTTCCAGAAGAGCTTTTGGGGCCTGTGTGCTAGGTTTCCTTTGTAAACCTAACATTATAAGCTAGAAATGACGTTAACAAACAAAGTCTACAGTCTCTGTTTTGGCAAAAGCTTTTCCTTTGTTTTCAGAAAACAGCTGCACGACTCTGCCACTGCCTGGCCTTGGCTCAGGGGAGGTCGGTGGCTCTGAGGGCTGGCGGCGGCACTTGGGGCACAGCATGTCTAAAGAGCTGCAGGAGCTGCAGAAGCAATGGCACTTCATCGTGCAGTCCATCCACAGCAACTCAAACGTAGGTCTGCATGAGAATTGGGAGGACTGTCTGTGACTTCCGAAGCCAGGATCTTTACAGGTCTTGAGAAACGGTGCCCACATTTATCTCAGTGATGCTTTTTTTCCTTTACTCAGAAACTTGGGGCTCTCTTTCTTGAGCTCAGGAGTGCAGGGGAAGGGCAGCCCTCCCATATCTTCAGCAGTCAAGATGAAAGGACCGCTGTCCTGCATTTCTGTCTTACCAGTGTAGCCATTTCAGGCAGAAGAGTGGCGTTTTGGTGACATGCTTGTGCTGCTCTACAAATAAACTACATACGTATTTGCATAGGGAGAAATAAATGTCTCTCCTACACAAAAATTACAGTGTATAACTGCTTTAACAGGAGGAATTTGTTTTCCACCTGAACGACTGCAGACTTACAAAAGCTGTTCCCCTGTTTGTCACTGAAGAGCTGTGACCTTGGCAGTTGTGATGAGATGAAAGCTGAAGCACTGTCCTTCCCTCCACAGGTCGTTGCGTTTATGAACTCCCGCCTTGGCCTGTACTTGGATGACCACCCTTTTGTTGCCTTATCGCTCCTGATGTTCATTGCAGTGTCTACTATTCCTGTGGCATTTTTCCTCATCTTTGTTGTTACAACAGTCGTAATGGCCTGTGTTGGTGTGATAGTCATGGAAGGTATTGTATGCTTGTATCTACGTACTCCCTTTTCAGACACGAAACCTTTTCCTTACTCTTTTCTTCTTTTTGGAGTCCTCCCAGTTGAAGCGTTTGAAGATTTCTGCGTGTAGTCCTCAGAACAGTCATCTGATTAACTGCAGTCTGTATGAGAGGAAATCCTAATTGCCTTTCTAATCTGAACCCCTGATCGCAGCAAAACCAGTTATCTTGGCCATGCACAGCTTTCGTTTCTGGTCTTTTATGGAAGACATTGTTACTCTGCCCTCCAGTGCTGTCCTGCAAGCGGCAGGCTCTTGGCTGTTCTCCCATCAGCTGTTGATTCCATTTTCCCAAATGCTTTTACTTTGGGGTTGTGGTCGAACATCTGCTTTTCTAACTTAGTTATATATAAATGTGTTTAAATGATAATCTCTATTTTGTTTTATTAGGAGTTGTGATATCCATCGGGGGCATCGCCCTCCTCTGTGTGCTCTGTGGCCTGGGCGCGCTTTCACTGGGAGTTTCTGGAGTGCTGAGTGTTTGTTACATCGTTCTTTCAGCTCTGGTCAACTACTGGTGTGCCTCAAGGTAACAGCCCGTGCTTTGATCTGCATCCTGACTGCAAATTGCACCTGCACTGCTGCATTGCTTACTTCCTTTATTTTAGCAGTGAACCACTTCTGGTTCGTTTAATGGGTGGTTTTTGGGTGCTGGGGCATCTTTGGCTGCTTTGGTGCTTCAACATTAAACACATCATCATCAGTTTGGATTTTGGTGAGAGTTACCATCATAGAATCCTTTGAGTTGGAAGGGACCTTTAAAGGCCATCTGATCCACCTGCCTGCAATGAACAGGGACACGCACAGCTCCGTCAGGTGCTCAGAGCCCACCCAGCCTGGCCTTGGCTGACTCCAGCAATGAAGCACCCACCACATCTCTGGGCAGTCTGTGCCAGGGCCTCACCGCCTTCACTGTAAAAGACTTCTTCCTGATGTCCAGCCTAAACCTCCTCCCTTTGAGCTTGAAAAACGTGCATATGCTAACACTGTAACATCAAAATCTATCTTAGAATTAATACTGATTTAAACATCCTCAAAGCATGCTTCCAAGCGTGCCTAGAGGATGCAGCAGCGTTCTTTCTGCACAATACAGTAGCCAGCTATCTCAGCTTACCTGCATTTGTAGAGGAATGGACAGAAATGTAGCTTTGGAATAGGACACAAGTTGATGAAGGGAGGAGCGTGGGTGGCTTCGGTAGGAGCGAGTCGTTTTTCTGGCTGCTGCACGTGAGCTGGATTGCAGGGCACGTCTGCACGTGCTCCTGGAGCCCAGGGCTCGGAGGCCCGCTTGGGAAGCTTTGTTTTAGCCGTGCTCTGCTGGGCTCAGGGCGGCCCTGGCAGGTTGTGCTGGAGGGCCACCTGCTGCCTGCCAGCGATTAGCAGCGAGGGAGGCTGATGGTCACTCGTGAGCACGGGGAGGACCGCGGAGAGAAAGCGCAGCCGATCCCTCTGAGACTTTCTTAGCTTGGTCCTTCATCACAGCAGCCCTTCTGCACAGTTCTCAGGGACTCACAGATTTTCCTGTGAGAATATCATACTTCGGGAAGAGAAGACTGTGGTGCAAAGCCCAGCGTATCTGCACTCCTCAGGGCTTCGCAGTCCTGCAAGGCGTGCTGCCAGGCCCATCGCTTTGCCCACCAGGTCCAGGAAGGATTTCTCTCTCCTGTAGAATGCACTGATGTACTGGTAGCCCGCATGCAAATCACGGTTTGATGCTGAAGAGGACTGGCAGATCGCTCCTTTTGTGCTCTGTGCCTGCTCAGAGGGCTGTGGCAGACAGAGCAGCAGCGGATGTTCAGAAGTCTCAGGCTTACATCTCAAGCTGCTCAGCTGCTCTGGCAGAAAGTTAGACAGCAGCCTTAGGGGAGAGCAGGCATAAAGCTGTTCTTTTCTCCTGTGCAGGAGCCAGGCGAGGAAGCAGGATGTTAATGGAAGCTCTCCACAAAAGAGTCTGTCTGTCATGGACTTCTCTGACAACAAACGAAAGAACAAATAAGTGGTTCTGCCCATCTCCTTCATACACTCCGCTGTGCAGGTCTGTCCTTTGCAATGTGTTCGTTTACTTGTTGAGCATCCAACCTCAGTGCACTTCATTTGGGGGCTGAAAGAGCATCGTGTGTTGTCACTGTGGTGGAGCACCCACCGAGCAGCACACTGTGACACTGCATGAACAAGGGAATGTTCTGCAGAGTTTGGTAGAGGGATGCAGCAGTAACAGCAGAGTTGGTGGCAGTCGGGTGATAGAAAGGGTAGGCAGTGTTTGCCTTTGTTACTGGAGTTCTGGATGTACTATTTTTTGCAATTTGTATGCAGCAGTTTGGCTGTTTTATACGTAAGTGTTAGAGCCCAGAACATCAGAAATGCTTTTGAAGGGTGAAAAAGTAATTTCTAAGTGCTTACAGCCCATGTTAAGACACTGTGAGCATACCACACTAATGCTGCGCGTAGTGAGAAGAAAGCAGGTGTCATCACGCCTTAGTTGTGCTATAAGCTTTTACACACCTGTACAGCTGAAGGGATGTTTTCCTGCACTCACTGCCACCTCACAGCAGCTGTATGCAGTCCACCCTTCTGTTCTGTCCTGCTCCGGGTGCTTAAATGGCCTGTTTTGCTTCTCAGTTGTAACCTTTCACTTTGTTTATAACTTTTTCCATTTTTGAAAGTGCTGTCATATTTCTAAGCATTATCTAACTGTATGAGTTTAATAAAGTGCTGTTTGTTTAACCAGGTTGTCTCATTATTCTTATTTATTCTCAACTAAGGAGCTTCCCTCACAGCTTCCTTAAGGGTTTTCCTTTCACGCAGGAGCACACTTGTTCAATAAAATATTTATTGTGGATCTTTCAAAACTTTATCCCACACAGGATGTTCCATGAAGTTCCTGCTGGTAAGAGGAAGACAAAAACAAAACTGAGGTGTGCGTTCCCAAATTTCTCTGTAAGAAAAGATAGGGCTGTGGTACTGTTCACATAACGTAGGGGTGGAGAACTCTGTCTAGAAGATGGAACAAAGACACCTTTGAGTACACATGCAGAGTTCTTTGCTATCATTACTGGAAGGTAACATCTGCAGCAGCCAAACCCCAGCCCCCAGCAGTGGGGCTGCTCTGCAGCATCCCTTGGCCCAGGCTGCTGTGCCACCAGGGCTGGCTGTCCCAGTGCAGAACCCAGCACCACTTGTCACACTCCCTGCGTTGGTGGTTGCCTGGCTCTGCAAGGCCTCTCTGTCCTCCATGGAGCCAACAGCTCCTCTCCACTTGGCAGCAGGCTCACTGAAAGCGCCTCAGTGCTCCATCAAAGACGTGGATGAAAGTGTTCAACAGAACCAGCCCTAAAATGGAGCCCTGTAGACCCACAGTAGTGCCTTGCCCCCTGAGCTGTCCCCACGTACCGGAACCCCAGGGGCCTGACCCCTTGTGTTACATTCTGGGCTGTGTGCTGGGCAGCTCATCCAGAAGGATACAGGCTGGAAAGCTTTACTGAGATCCCAGATCCCAGCAGCTGGCTTCCCTTCATCAACAGGATAGGTGACCTTACCATGAAAGGAAGATTCATTTAAAGACTATCTCCCCACAGAACCCATGTAGGCTGCAGCCAATGACAGCACTGTCCTTCAGGTGTTCTTCAGAACCTGCCGAGGTAATTTTCTCCATCCTTTTTCCAAACACTGAGGTGAGTCCAACAGGCCTGCAGCTACTGAGGCTTTCCTCTGGCTGGCAGTCAGCTGGCACCTCTCCAGATCCCCAGTGACAGACAACTCAGAGATCTGGGCCTGCCTTTGGCCAGCTCTGAGCACCCTAGGATGGACCCCATGGACTTACACACATCCACATGGAGCAGCAAATCCCACACGAGCTCTGGGTTGGCTGGGAGTTTATTATTGCTGCAGTCATAATCCTCCCTCAGCAGCGATGCTACAGCTTGCCAGCAGCCAGTTTCCACACACTGCCAGATGCAGTTTGTAACTTTTAGGATTATGGGAGTCCGACGCTTATCTGCCTTAACTCAGCGCCCTTGTGATGGTGTGTTCCCCCCACCCACAGCTTCCCCTTTAGGCCCTTCTCAGCACCACTGACACAGCCATGCTAAACACTGAGTCAGCCTTCCTGCCCCAGGAACAGCAAGCAGCCCAGGAGCCTCTTGAGCTCCAATTCTCATAACAAGACCATACATGACCTCCCCCATTTCCTCCTAAATATTGAGTGCCTATAGGCACAGGTGGGTTATGTGGAGCAGTTAGTGGAGCGGGCCTCAGAAATCCATTACCGCCTGTGTCTGCCTTCTGTCGGAAGCCAGAATACCTACCAGGCACACCCTCAGCAGGAGCTAACTCAGTGCCTGTATGCGGGCTCCTCCTGTGAGCTCTCCTGCACCACAGCAGGCTGCACCCAAGCATCTCTGCAGCCCCCTGGCTGGGGCACCTCCCAGGCACTGCCAGGTCCTTGGGACCATCCACTGATGGAGGTCAGGGTAAAAGGAACCCTGCTCAAGCCAGCCTTAATTATCATCCATTGAGGAATGTAACACTGTGAGCACCTGCCCTGAACTCCTTTAGGAATTACAGTCAGCTCATCAGTAATGCTTATCGTGAAGTGGTGGCAGTGGGAGCTGAGCCCCATTCCTCCCCTTCTGCCCCCCAGCTGTGGCAGCATCAGAGGTGCCCGCTGACCCCATCCCACACAGTACTGCTCCACCCCTTACAAGAAGCTGAAACCAGCAATGGATAATTCTGTGGTGACATTAAAAAACAAGCTTAGCTTATAGAAAAGCTTCACTACTTCTTGCCCAACAAAGCTCTGCACACCTTTTCTATCCAGCTGCCCATACAAGCACTTCTGGGCTCTGCTCGCAGGGCAGGAGGACGTGCATCACAGCATTCCTTCAGATGCTGGAACATAGGATATTCTGGAGTGGCTTGTAGCACTGAGCAGTGCTTTTGCTCTGCTATCTGGTCTATCATTGGATTAAAAGCAAATACAAACCACTCAGTTTTAAGATGAATCTCATTAACCCAAAGCCATTGGGACCATCACCATTTGGTTTAGTGGGGAAAGGCAATTGCTAGAGCTGACATTCTCCACCTGTGACTTCCAGAGGCAGGAGTTTATTCTCAAATTAGAGCATTGGTATCAAAAGTGAAAGCAATGATACTGTACAAAAGCACTACTCTCAGCCTGACCTTGCTCACACAGCAGGCTCAGGAAGTGCTGTAGCACATTCAGTTAGTTCTGCCTCTGCCAGCTTCCAGAAGGGTGGGCAGCAGCTGCTGCATATAGGGCACGAGCAGCCACACAGAGACACAGCCCAGCGAAGGCAGCACCTTCAGATGAGGCACCAAACAGAGGCAGCACTTGCGCTCTCCCTTCTTTGCTTGCAGGAGAAAGAGCACTTTGACCTGATGGCCTGCCCGCAAGCCACACTTAACCTGGATTAAAACTGGATCTACCTCCAGTTTCATTTGCTTCTATTTGAGGAGCATTTTCTCAGAGAGAGGAAGAGCTTCCCACTCATTCTCTGAAGCCTTATTTGAGGGCAAGGTGGTATAATAATCCAAGCAGCACCCTAAGGGACAGCAGGTACCTCCTGCAGTCTTAGCACTGAGGTGTGCAATGCATTAGCAGAACTATTGAGGAGCTAACAGCATCCACTGCCACAAGCTTCCTTCTAAAAATGCTCTTTAAACAGGGAAGGAGGGAAGAGGGGGTGCAGTTTCTCTTCCAGATGAGAACACCACTGCATTTCCACTCACGTATTGCTTCTCCTGTCACATACGTGCCTTCTTCGTCTCGCTGGCATCCTTCTCCCCTCAGCCCACCTCTTTCAAAGGGACTCTTCGCAGCCCCACCACCCTGCGCCGCTGGGTTTCAGTTCCCGGCTCACACTGGCCGTGCATTTCCACACCTCGCCCTTCGGAAGGCGCTGCTCGGCCGAGCAGCACCGGTTCAGCATCGCACTGCTGAGCTCCGCAGCTCTGAAGCCGACGGAGCGACCGCGCTACAGAGCAGCACGGGGAGCCCTGAACGCCGCAGTGCTCGGAGCTGACCTCGAAGCAGCAGCTCAGCCCTTCTCCGAAGGAAGGGCAGGAGCAGCTGAAGAGGGGCTGCTTTCACACGGCTGTTTTCTAGCAGTCGTGGCTTTCCTGACGCAAGGAAACAGTCATAGCCTCCACTGAGTCTCAGGTGGCCCTGAAGCTTTGTGGGGCTTCTCTTCTGTTTTCAGCTTGGTTCCTCTGCTCGGAGACCTGGGCAGGACAGCCTCCATTCACGAAGGCACCTGTGTTTACCTCCAAGGAAGTACACGACCAACTCCAGAGCTACGTCTCTTACCTGAAAAGCCACATTTTTAATCCAAGTTTGTTAACAAGTGCATTAGTGTACCACATTTACCATCATGGCTCTTCTTTTCAGGCATTTAAGAAGAGCCTGAAGTAGCAGCATTGTGGCTGCCATACAGAGGACACCAGCAGCAGCCACAGTCACCGCAGCCCACGTTGCCCGGCTCAGCAGAGCATCCCCTGCAAAGGGAGCAGAAAAGCACCACGCTGAGGGGCTGCCCCCCCCCCACAGCCGGGCAGCGCACAGCAGCACCACTGCTCACCTCGTGCTGCCGCCCATCTGTGGGGCACCAGGAGCACAGGGCCCTGCAGGCTCACCGTGGAGCTGGCGCCCGGCATCCCGCTGCCTGCAACAACAACGTGTGGGAGAGAGCAGTGAGCAGCGCAGTGCTGTGTGCTGCACCGCCACAGCACAGAGCCCACGGGGCTTTACCTCGCTTGCTTCTGGGCAGCCTGGGGCACCTCACTGAGCACAGAGGGGAGTCTGGCTGGAAGCGGTTACAGAGGAGGACGCTGCAGTGGAAGTACACCTGGACACAGAACGCATGTGGCCGCTCACTTACAGGAAACAGGCAGTCCTGCTGAGCAGAGTAAGCATTAAGTAGTACTCACTAGGCTAGGGAGGGCTTTGTCACCAGACACGAAAGCAAAAGCCTTCACTTCCAGCCTTTGGCGATAGTTGGGATAGCTGACACCACGGCCCACAGGATGGAACGCAGTCCTGTAGCTGTCCTGGTCATATTCACACCTGCAGGGGGGGAAGCAGCAGCCTGCTGATGGTAGGGCAGAGGCCGAAGAGCCATAGAATGGCTGGGGTTGGATGGGACCTCTAAGACCATCTATTTCCAACACCCCCCCACTATGGGGAGGACACCTCCCTATAGTCCAGGCTGCTCCGCTTCCAGCTGCAGCTACAATTCAAAACAGAGTTGCCATCCTGCAAATTCCAGGACACCTCCACAGGTGACACCAGGCAGCAGCACCTGGCAGTGTCTCCCAACGCAGGGCCTGTTGCCCCATGCCTCTGATTGGGAATGCAGAGCAAAGGGGTGAGGGGAGAAGCAGCCAAACCCTGCAGCCAGCAGGGCAGCGTGCCCCAGCAGGGCACTCACCCATCAACAACAATATTCCACTGTGGAAGCGAGCTTGGATCTTCTGATGCTGTTGCCCAACAGTCATCCAGCTGGAGATGGAGATTGGGGTCATTGCGGTTCAGGACCTGCACTTCCATGAAGATGGGCTGCTGTAGGTACCTCACTATGGGGTACTGGTCGTCACGGTACGGCTGCCTGTACGAGTCCTCTGCAAGAGCCAAAGCCTGAGTAGGTAAGTAACTGCACAGCAGCAGTCCTGAAGAAACCCAAGCACTCTGAAGCCAGAGGCACTCAGCTCCAAAATTAATTCCTCCATCTCAAGTAGCACAGCAAGAGGAAGAGAAGCCCAACACCCAGACTTGCACACTCTCCCTCTCATCTCAAGCATGAATTACTGCCCAGTTATCTGAGCCTGAGGATGGCTTACCTGGGTAGCTTAGGAGAATTAAAGAGAGGGGGCCGTGGTTCATGGAAGCAGCCAGGGCAGGAGGGTTATCAACCCTTACAGAGACGGAGGCATCACCATTGCTGAAGGAGCACAGCACTGTTAACCTGGGCAGGGAACAAGAAGTAAGGCTCACATCTGTACAAGGGATCCCCACAGCCAAGTCTCAGCCAAAGGGACTTCCTGACACACCTGAACTCACTGTCCCTTGAGATCCTGTGCAGCACACGGTCAGACTGCAGCGCCCTCACCTCATTCTCATACATTATCTTCTCTCCTTCAAGCTGAGAAGTGACAGCAGCATCGGTGAGGGCACTCCCCCATGTGATGCCCTCCCTGCCAGCTGTGGGAGTACTCACCCAGTACCTGGTCCCACACCCGCTCAGTGGGACGTGAAACCAGGCCCTGTCATTCAAGGGGGACCTGGAGGTGGGTTTGCACATGGGATCTCTGAGCCTGAGTGTATCCAGGGCTAGTGGAGGTGTCGTACTGCCAGCAAGGACTTCAAAATCCATGTACCCATCCTGGGTGCATACAGCAGCTGGAACAGAGGTACAGGAGTCACACCCAAATAGCCACAGCTCAGTCTGCCAAACAGCTGCTGTGTTTTGGCCACAGAAACTTCCCGGGAAGGAGCAGGCCAAGAATGAGCAGGGTTGGGGTTTGCCAGCTGAGCAGCAGGTTGGACCGAGTCCATCCCAAGGCATAACTCACCTATCGAGCTGTGCTGGTCACAGGGGCACTCCGGGTGCATCACCATTGCCACAGTCTCCCCATGGAAATGAAAAGTCAGTTTCAAGGAGGACAAGTAGGACTGAAGTTCAGGGCAGCTCTCCCCACGTAGCTGGAAGACAAGTTACTCTCCTGGAGCATAACGCAAGAGTTACCCTTGACACATACAGCGGAGCAATTCAGTCTGCCCTGCAGCCAGAGTGTGAAGAGCAGAAGACCTGCATTGCTCCAGGCATCTCTGACAGCAGCCCACCTCGTAGCAGTGTAACCTCCAGCTGCTCCCACAAGGACAGTTCATGAAACCCGAGTTACTTTTGAGAGTGATGCTTATCTGCTACCCAGTGAGCTGACATTTATCTTGGCCACAGCCACCCTACATCAGCCACAGCACACATGGCTGACCCAGCACCCATCCAGAACTGCTGTGCTTTGTAACAAGCAGAGCCCAAAGCACTGTGACCACCCCCCCCCCCCCATAACCTCAACTCACTGCAGACTTCAGGACTCCCCTGCTGACAAGCAGCTTGACCCCTCCTGTTGTGTTGAGTGTAATGCCTTTGTCCTGGAGCTGGTCCATTGGGATGGTCTCATCCTCTACAGCCACAGCCATAAGGGTCCCTGGGAAGGCTGGGATGGCAACAGTCATGTGTGTTGTGTTACAAAGCACCGGACCTGTAACAGCATCCTTGTTGAAGCAGAACATCGGTTTCCTCGGGGCAGGAGCAGGCAGCTCCCTCCACACGTTACCTGGAGCACAAAGCATTCTCGACTCCACGGTCAGTCTGCGTTGAGGAGGGCCATACGTGAGCTTCAGTGCCGCGGTGTGGAGCACCTCGTGGTTGTGCTGCAGGGCAGGATGCAGAGCAAGGCACTCAGTGCAGAAGGCAGCACAGGCGCAGCTCTGCAGAGCACACGATGCCCACCTGAGGCCGCTGGTCTTCAGGAAGGGAGCGGAGCTTTGCACACTCGCTCTTTAGGAAAACACCCACTCACTGCTCTGCTCACAGGACAGGCAGAGCCCCAGCAGAACTGTGCTGCTGGAGGTGCGCCCTGAGCAGGGCCGGACAACTCAAGGCCGGTCTGCAAACCAACAGCCTGCTCACACCATTAAGCACAGCTCCAGATGAACTCGGCCCTAGCCACAGCCCACAGACACCTCCATCAGGAGGAAGGCATCCAGCCCATGGAAAACCTGCATCATCCCCTCAGCATGAGCTCCACGCTCCTACCTTGTAGGAGACAACTCCAGTGGCAGTGAAGGCTGCCTGGAATACCAGGTGGTGTCCGTCAGCCAGAAAGCTGTAGCCGTGCTGCATGGCTTCCCCGAGGCTCAGCTGGTGCACCCTGATTCCATCATCAATCATCAGCGTCCCGGTCAGTGCAGCCACCTGACCCTGCAGAGCAGGAGGGGTCCCCTAGAAGGGTGCTGCTGTGGACACAACCCCACAGTAGCAGCAAGGCACTTTGGCCCACCACAGCACAGGCTGTGCATTCAATCCATCTGCACCGAGGTCCCACATTAGGCTTCCCAACAAGAGGTAGCTACTGCAGCCTGACAGCAACAGGCTGCCTCTGGGTCCAAAACCGGCACCTTCTGTCAGCAGGAAGACACCTACCAGCTGCTCGTCACTGTCGCCCTGTCCTGGGAAAGTAACCTGAGGAAAGAGAGCACGAGAGTTACCACAGATGGAGCTGTAACCACTGTCTGCTTCTAAGAGAAGTCTCTGCTGCACGTCCCCAAAGCCGGAGTTGCACCAGCAGCCTCCCCTCCCCCCCCAGCAGCGCCGCGCCAGGCACGGTGCTGGCAGCGGTGTTTGCAGAGCGGCTCTCAGAGAGCAGAGCGCCGCGCCAAGGAGGACCTGCAGCCAACAGAGCTCCCACAGCCACCGCCCCGCGGGTCCCCGGCCTGCCCCAAGGCCCCGGCGGGACCGCAGCGCTGCCCTCGCTTACCGCCATGGAATCCTTCGTGCAGTCCGTCGCACCAACGAAGAGAGGAGCGATGCTTTCATCCCCGCGGGCGGCGCTGCACCGAGCCCTGTAGGTGCCGTTCCTCTCCTCTCCCGCGGTGTCGTTCAGCAGCAGGAGCAGCCTCAGCTGGTACCGCCCGTGCTGCGGGGAGACGGGCTTTAATCAGGAGGGACATCAAATCAGGGAGGAACAGCGGCGGTCAGCACAGCACAGAAGCCCTTCACTGTTGGCTCCTTCATCAGCAGCACAAGTGGCTGTGCTGGTACATCAACTGGTATTTTAGGAGCTCCGGGGTAGAGATGGGCTCTCTAGGTCAGCAGACCAGGCAGAGGGGCACAAAGCAGTGACGGAATCAGGAGCAGAGCCTCAGAGAGCACCTGGCAGCAGTGCTGGCTGCTCCTGGAGCAAGTACAGGAGTACTGCCAGTCCTCAGAGCAACTGCTCCCAGTAAGGCCTCTGGGCCTCTCCGCACTCTGCTTTAACAGCTCTCCGTAACTCAAATTATGTGCTCATGCATGCATGCATGTATCTGCCAGGTGCTGGCACCCTTCCAGCTCCCACAAGGGATCATTTAAAGTGGCTCTCCACTCCATCACAGGAGAGTACAGTATTCCTAGCAGCATCTGAAGGTGTTTAACGTGCAGCTGGAAGAGGAAGCACTCAGGGAACAGTGCCCCAGCAGAAGGGACCCTTCACAGTAGAAGTCAGTAGAAATTAGAGGTAGAAACCCTACTAAGCCCAGCCTTGAGCAGCAGAAAAACCCCAAACACTCCATGGCATTATGCTCCCAGAACAGAAGTGTGCTTTACCTCCAGGCTAGTGCAGTTCACCAGCAGGGCACTGAGCAGCAGTTTCTCATAATCCACAGTGTGCTCACAGGACATCATCTCCTGCCCACTCTCATCTATGGAGAAGGGAATAGCCAGCCCTTACAGGCAGCAGCTGACTTCAAGCCATGGAGGGAACAACTGAGCCAGGCCAGCAGCAATACCTACCCACTACATGCACATGCCATGTGTAATTGCCAAGCTCTCTGGGAAGTTCCAGCTCCAGCCTGTCCTGCAGGCAGGTCATGCTCTCTGCAGAGAGAAGGCTCGGTCAGATCCCAGCCCCAGCATCCCTTCCACACCAGCAGCAGAGGAGGCAGCTCTAAGCAAACACAGAGCCCCTCAAACCAGCAGCAACACAGGGAGATCCCAGTCATTCATTCTTACCTGAGAGATCCCATTCCCCTAAGGTGACAGGGGCCAAGAACAGCAAAAACCCAAACAAAAGGAGCAGCAGCAGCCTGCAAGCAAAGCAGAACCTCATCAAAGAGCAGCAAGGAAAGGGCCCAGGGCCCAGCTCCTCCTGGCCCCCACCTCACCTCATCCTCAAAGCACCAGAGTACTGCTGCCCCACAAGCAGCCCCATCTCTCCCAGCCACCACAAGCCTGCTGGGTGCTGCCCAGGTGGGTTTATATGGGCACACACCAGGTGCAGCCTTTCTGGTGGGCACCACCTCACCTGCCCCTCGTTTCAGGGCTGTCCTGGGAAGGAGGAGGGCTTCTGAGGGATGGTTGGGTGGTGCAGTCTTTGCTGTGGGATTGTTGGATTTGATTTTAAGGCATTTTTTCTTGCGTTTCTTGAGTTTATTCCCTTTCTTCCTTTGCCAGATGGCGCAGACTTTTTGACAGCTGTTTTTTAAAAATGAGATTTCTGTGCTGCTTTGATTTCCTGGTGATTTAAAACAAATGTACTGGGGGATCTGGATGCACCTGAGGGTGTCCAGTTCTCCTTCTGGGCAAACCTGCAACGCTGAGGGCAGATCTCGTGCTTAGCAGAGAACCCTTGGGGCATTTAAGTTAGAAGAGAATGTCCCTATCAATCTGGGACCAAAAGAGCTCCGGGGCTCTGCCTGGCTCTGTTCTTCAGAGCTGTGAGGCCCAGGGTGGAGGAACCGCAGAGCTGCATTCTGTCCCAGCTGCCTCAGTGCTCTGCAAATCAGGCAGGCTTGGAAAAAGAAACAACGGAGACTCATATTATTGAAAGCAACTGAATTCTGGAGATGTGAGAAAGCAAGAAGGCGGATCGTAGGGGTGGAAAGAAATGTTACGGGTGGCCATTAAGGATTGGGATATTTGTGCAGGGAATAACGGCTGTTGTGTCGATTACTGTGTGTGAACGCCAGACGTTGGCTCATCTCGCCGGTTTTGCTGCCCGCAGCGCGCTCTGCTTGCTGTGGGCTGAGGGCAGGGCTGGAGCTGCGGCACGGAGCTGCACACAGCGGGACCGCACAGCAGCTGTGCTGCCGGGCACCGCCCGCCGCTTCGCTTTTGTGTGCGGATTCCTGCATGGCCGCTCCTCCGATGAGCAGCTCTGCTCCAGCCGCCCGCTGGTACCCACAGCGATGCTGAACGGCCGCTTCGCGTCCTGGAACATAAAACCGGCTCCTCGGCTCTCTCTTGTTTTTCCGCTCCACAATCCTGCAAGCTCCCCTCTTCGGTTTCTCTGTTTGTTTGTTTGTTTTTCTTTCGTTTCTTTGATTTTCGGACTTCAGGAAAACAAAAGGCATCGCCCGGTGCCATCCAGCACAGCACAGCGGGCGCCGCGCCCGGCTGCGCAGAGCGCACGCATCTGAGCTCGGCCCCGCAGCGCCCGGCAGCGGGTCGGACGCCCGCAGCATTTCGTCCCCGCGGGAGCCCGGCCGGCTGCGAGGAGGGAAGGAGTGAGGCTTTGTGGTTGTTTCAATGCGCTGCCATCCGCGCTGCCGTCACCCCGCGTGCCCAATCTCCGCGCTCTCTGAGCCCGATGGTTCCAGCCCCCCCTGCTGCAGGGATGCCTTTGCTGCCCTCAGTCCTGACCGTGCCGCGTTTGTTGCTCTCCAATTTGCAGCGAGCAAATGTCGGCCCGGAGAACGCATCGTGCAGAGCAGGCGCAGCAGCACCGCTGCTTTTCTCCCAGGTGAGGAGGCAGATGGGGCCCTGAGCTGTCTGAGCAACCAGCGCGCTGCTGCTGAGGCTGACGGGTGTGAGTGGTGGTGCTGCTCTTGGGATTGTCCTGGGAGGAAACAGTGATAACCAGAGACGCAGCAAAATCCAAAGACAAGATGGGAGCTGCTGGCTCGGTAACCCTTAGCTCACAGCAGCATGCACCATTAGTGCAGCGTTTCTCCTCAACCTCGTAGCCCATTTCCCTCACAAGAGGAATAGTTATAAACTCTTTTCAAACCCCAATAGAAAAGCTTCATTCGAAGTGCCCAGGACTTGAAAAAGCTCTGCTTTGAGCATTGCTCTCAAAAGAAATGTCTGCATTCAGGCTGGGAAACTTCACTTGCTGCTGAATCATGTATCACATTTTAAGTTGAGGTCTTCAGATGGGACAGGAATTAGCAAATAGGAGTTTGGGAATAGATGGAGATTTTGTTTGGTCTTTCCTCCTTTTTTCCTTGTTTTTGGGTGCCCATTTTGGTGACATTAAGGATGAAAAAGCTTGTGAGGTCCCAGAGCTTCTCTGCAGCTGAAGGGGGTTTTTCTTTGCCCCCAATTAAAACTTGGAACAGCAGCGTCCCACTTAGCACCGTATGAAAACTTCTTTCTGAAGGAAACCTTTTGAGATGTTAGAGAATAACCATCACTCTGAGATCAACATTTTGCATGCTGAACTAATTAACAGAATGGTCATGAAGGTGTGGGAACGAGCGTATTTCTGCAGCAGGAACCCATTCCCAGAAGAAACCCCAAAGGCGGCTGTTGTGCCCGCCTCGCTCCATGGGCTGCAGTCAGGACGTCTGGGGAGGCAGCCCAGCATCCCCACTGGGGTCGGTGTGATCCCATGGGTGTGGGGCAGTTGAGGCAGCACAGGATGCAGCTCAGCAGGGCGTCACACTGAGCTGACAGCAGCAGGAGAGCAGGGAGCTCATGGTGCTCAGTGAGCTCGTGTTGTCTCTCAGCATTCTTAGATTTCTTCTCAGCTGCTGACCTGCTGAGTGTGTTTCAGTAATTATTGTGGACATAAGAAAACAGGATTGGGAATCATAGAATCATGGAGTTGCATAACAGTTTGGGTTGGAAGGGACCTTTAAGACCATCTCATCCCAACCCCCTGCTGTAGCAGGGACACCTCCCATAGCCCAGGTTGCTCCCAGCCCCATCCAGCCTGGCCTCGAGTGCTTCCAGGCAGGGGGCATCCACAGCCTCCCAGGGCAACCTGTGCCAGTGTCTCACCACACTCACAGTAAAGGATTTCTTCCTGATATCTAGGCTAAAGCTACCCTCTTCCAGTTTAAAACCATTTCCCCTTGTCCTGTCACTACATGCCCTTATAAAAAGTCTCTCCCCAACTTTTCTGTGGGCCCCTTCAGGTCCTGGAAGGGCTATAAGTTCTCTCTGGAGCCCTCTGTTTTCCAGGATAAAGAGCCCCAGCTCTCAGCCTGTCCTCATAGTGGAGGTGCTCCATCCTCTGATCATCTTCATGGCCTGCAAGATCAGCCAGTCCAATTGTCCCCTTACCAGCAATATTGCCCACTGCCCACATTCCTCACTGCCACATCATCTCTGTGGATCTTGGAGCCCTCCAGGGATGGTGACTTCCCTCACCCCCCAGACTGGCTGTTCCAATACATCACTGCTCTTTTGGAGATGTTTTTCCTAGCACCCAACCCTGTGCTCTAGTTCCACAAGCTTTCCCTCACAGGAGTAACCCATTGCTCCATTGTCATCAGTGGAAATAATGTCTAAACTGATAGGCTAAACTTGACAGGCTGAAGGAGCTGGGTTTGTTCAGCCTGGAGAAAAGAAGGCTGCGGGGTGAGTTCATTGCAGCCTTCCAGGACCTAAAGGGAGCCTACAAACAGGAGGGGAGACAGCTCTTTGAAAGGGTAGATAACTGCAGGACAAGGGGAAATGGTTTGAAGTTGACGCAGGGAAGATTGAGGTTGGATGGCAGGGGGAAGTTCTTTACAGAGAGAGTGGTGAGGTGCTGGAACAGCTGCCCAGAGAGGCTGTGGATGCCCCGTCCATCCCTGGAGGTGTTCAAGGCCAGGCTGGATGGGGCCCTGGGCAACCTGGGCTGGTATTAAATGTGGAGGTTGGTGGCCCTGGATGTGGCAGGGGGTTGGAGATCCATGATCCTTGATGTCCCTTCCAACCCTGGCCATTCTGTGATTCTGTGGTAAACTGAGAACTGTGCCTGTGAGGACGAGGCCCGGCAAAACGTCCCACGGGGCACCAGCAGTGCGTGCAGCCCACGGGGTCGGGAGCAGCGCGGGGTCAGGAGCAGCACGCTGCTGCTGCTGGAGCTCCTGTGCTGCCTGGAGGAAATCAGCCGCGTCGCTCCATCTGCACCCGAAAACGTTCCGCACCAGCAGCTGAGACACCAAAAAGATGAAGGACCCCCTGCATTTCGGCAGCACACACCAAGAAGGAAGCGGTGCCGCGGGGTAGCGGTGGGGCCGCTGCTCGGGAAGGAAAGCAGGAAACCGCCCGCAGCGCGCGAGGCAGGACTTCGCCCCTCTCGGCCGCCCTCCCCCTGGGGCGATGCCGCAGCTCCGGCCGTGGGCGGGCGGTCCGGCAGGCGGGCTGCTGACAGCTGAAGATGTCGAGCAGGTATCACCGGGCGGCGGCCGACGGCAACCTGGAGCTGCTGAAAGAAGCCACTCGGAAAGACCTCAACGCTTCCGATGAGGACGGGATGACGCCGACGCTGCTGGCCGCGTACCACGGGCGCCTGGAGGCTCTGGAGATCATTTGCCGCAGAGGGTGAGTGGAGCAGCCTCCCTCTCTCGGGGCTGCGGCTCCGACCCCAATTAGTGCTCATTTCCACCGCCGCAGCGACGCCCCGAGAGCTGCCGGAGCTCGGCCGTCCCTTCGGGGCACCCAGCTCTGCAAACAGCCGTGCGTGGCTTGGCCGAGCGGCCCCTTGCTCCCCAGTGGAAATCCTTTTGTTGCGGTGGGAGGGCACCATCCTGCAGCATCACTGAGTGGGGTTGTGTCCCCATGGTTGCAGCGCTCCCTCCAGGGCTGATGTTTTATGCTGTGATTCTCTCGCAAGGTTTAGGAGGGGGCAAACAGGGTAAAGAAAATGTTCATTCTGGAGTGAGATGGAGGTTAAGTTGTCCCCTGGATTGTGTTTTCAATCTGAATGGTGTAAAGGAGATTGGGGGGAACGTTTGATTAACTACTTGGATGCATTTAGTTCTCCTTGCCTAGAAACAGGTGTGAAAACATCAGGCCCAGATGGGATTGCCACTGATCCGCTGTACGGCTGAGCTCAGGTGTGGCTGCAGCTGCACAATAAAAAGGGCCTTTGGACTCTATTGCTGTGGCTGCGCCTCCAGGGAAAGCAAAAATTAACTTGTGCGATGAAGGAGGCTGCAAGGAGGTACTGAGAGACCATAGAGCACCTGGGAGGGAATGACCACCCAGGGAACAAATAACTAAGCAGCCTCAAGATGTGAGTTCAGAATACCCCTTCTGCCATGGTAACAGCTAAACTTCCACGTGCACTCGAAGCCGCAGCAGAGGGCAAAAGCCCAGAAGGGCCACATGTGTTACTCCATGCACTCCTGCTCCCTTGGCACGGGGCAGCTCTGGGTCTGCCCGTCCCAGCACTCCGTTCTGCTCCATCCTGATGCACTCAGCAGGCGCTGCCAGCAGCTCAGCGGGTGTTCCCTGGGGGGAAGCTGAGTTCTGGGAGATGCTCGGCCCACCCACCATCACATGAACGAGGCTGCGAGGCCAGCGGGGTGCGGGGGGAGGAGAGACCCCAGGCAGGGCTGTGTGGCCCTGCGAGGCTGAGGGTGACACAGCTCTGCTGCTGGCGTGGGGTTGAGCAGTTTGCCGTGCTCCGCTGCAGCCGCCGGCTCCAGGAAATGGACACGGAAGCAGAAATGCATACATGTGGTTCCCATATGTCTGAGTGGAAAACCACTGCACCCAGCCGCACCCCAACGTGTGCTGCAGTGCCTGCCGTCACAGCCCGCCCAGCCCCCACACAGCCCTCTGATCCCTTGGGGTACTCAGAGCACAGGTCAGTGCCAGGAGGAGCCCTGTGCTGGGACGGAGCGGACTTCCGAGCTGTGGAAATGCCCAGCAGAGCCTGGCGGCTGTGCCTGAGCTGGGGCTGCTTCCAGGCTGCGCTGCTGGCCTGCAGGCTGGGCCATGGGCACTACGGGTCTGACCTGAACCGGAGCCCTGCCTGTCCTGCCAAATAGGAATGACGCTGAGAAACTCAATGGGTGATCATAGTGAGGTTCAGCAAACAAAGTGTGCGGTGCTGTACTTGGGCACCGGCACTCCCAGGTGTGTGCAGACTGGGAGAACTCCATAAAAGCAGCCCTGCAGAGAAGGATGTGGGGTCCCAGTAGATGAAAAATTGAACACAAGCTAGCAGTGTGTGCTGTAGGAAAGCCAACAGCATCCCAGGCTGCATCAGCAGAGGGGGGCAGCGGGCAGGGAGGGGATTGTCCCCCTCTGCTCTGCCCTCGGAGCCCCCAGCTGCAGTGCTGCGTCCAGGCCTGGGGCCCAGCACGGGAAGGGTGGGAGCTGTTGGAGCGGGGCAGGGGAGGCAATGAACAGGAGAAGAATCAACTTTTTAGGCAGCTAGATAGTGACAAGACAAGAGGGAATAGTTTAAAACTAAACTTGCAATCCCAAGCACAGATACAGGTTGGGCAGAGAATGGCTTGAGAGCAGCCCTGGGGAAGATTTGGAGTGTTGGTGGATGAAAGGTTCAACATGAGCCAGCAACGTGTGGTTGCAGCCCAGAAGGCTGCATCACGAGAAGTGTGACCAGCAGGGAGAGGGAGGTGGTTCTGTCCCTCTGCTCTGCTCTCATGAGATCCCACCTGAAGCTCTGCGTCCAGTTCTGGAGCCCCCAACACAAGGAGGACGTGGAGCTGTTGGAGGCCATGAAGACGAGCAGAGGATGGAGCACCTCCACTACGAGGACAGGCTGAGAGCTGGGGCTGTGCAGCCTGGAAAAGAAAAAGTTCTGGGGAGACATTATAGTCCTTCTGGGACCTGAAGGGGCCCACAGAAAAGCTGGGGAGAGACTTTTTATAAGGGCATGTAGCGACAGGATGAGGGGAAATGGTTTTAAGCTGGAAGAGGGTAGCTTTAGCCTAGATATCAGGAAGAAATTCTTTACTGTGAGGGTGGTGAGACACTGGCACAGGTTGCCCAGCGAGGCTGTGGATGCCCCCTGCCTGGAAGCACTCGAGGCCAGGCTGGATGGGGCTGGGAGCAACCTGGGCTATGGGAGGTGTCCCTGCTACAGCAGGGGGTTGGGATGAGATGGTCTTGAAGGCCACTTCCAACCCAAACCGTTTTGATTCTAAATGAGGGGAGATTTAGTTTGGATGTCAGGAGAAGTTTTTCAGTGAGAGTGGTGCAGTGCTGGCACCGCTGCCCAGAGAGGCTGAGGATGCCCCGTCCCTGGAGGTGCCAGGCTGGATGGGCGCTGTGTGACCTGATCTAGTCCTGGCCTTGTGGTTGGCAGCGCTGCCTGCAGCTCAGGGGTGGAATCTGATGATCCTGATGAACCCAAGCCACTCTGTGATTCTGAGATTCCATGAGCAGAGCCGGGCCCATCCCAGCCTGCAGGCAGCGTCTGTGTGCAGTCAGTACAAAAGGGAAGCAGTCATTTTCACTGGCTTCAAATTTTGTTGAAAATAATATGGTTTTTATTTTGTGTCTTTTGTTTTCCAATTTCCCAATGAACTTCTACATTCCAAACCTCACGAGCAAAGGAACCATATGGAGAAAACAAAAGAACCGAATAAAACCGAAATCTGTCTGAGCCCAACCCAACACCAGTGGATCCAAGGAGCTGCGCTTTGCTCCTCATTTACCCACCGCTGCTCCGCCGCCACTGCGCGGGCACATGAAGTGCACTTTGCTGCGGCTGGTGAAGGATCCTCCTTGTCCTGTCCTGATTTGTGACATGCCAGGAGGCAGAAAAAACCTTCGCAATACTCTGCCTGGAAGGTCAGGGAGCAGCCCTGCCCTCTGTTCCATGAGTGCGGCAGAAGCCGGCTGTGCCACATTCCTTGCTGGCCCCGTGCTGCTGATTGCGGCCACCTGGCAGTGCCCAGCTGGGGTGGGCAGGAAGCGGGCAGGGCTGTGCCAACAGCCCCTCAGCCCCTGCTGTGGGAAGGACACCCTGCTGCTCCACAGGGGCCGCAGGCGCAGCCGATCTCGTGGGTGGGCGCTGCTCAGGTGCTCACCTGGAGCTCGGGGTGCAGCACGGCTCCCCAGGACGGAGCGAGGCCGACCTGCTGCCATTGGGCCGTGCTCCTACAGCACGGTCGAGGTAACCTCGGGTGCTGGTTCTGCTTCGCTGCTTCACTGTGGTGCCATCCTCCTTGTGCCACTCACTCTGTACCGTTTTCCCCCTCAGAGGCGATCCGGACAAATGTGACATCTGGGGGAACACTCCGCTCCACCACGCCGCGTGCAATGGCCACATCCACTGCGTCTCCTTTCTGGTCGGCTTCGGTGCCAACATATTCGCTCTGGACAACGAGCTCCGCACGGCGCTGGACGTGGCTGCCAGCAGAGATCGCCACGAGTGTGTCAGGCTGCTGGACCAGGCCGCCACGGAGCAGAACGTGGCCAACCCCAGGAAGGTCTCCAAACAGAAGGCCCAGGCCCAGAGGAACGTGGAGAAACAGATCAAGGAGTGCGAGAGGCGGCAGGAGAAGCACCAGCACGAAATGAACAGGAGCTACATGAAGGAGAAGGTTGGCTCGGTGACCTCCTCCAGAGGGACTCACTCCAGGGTGAAGCTGCCGACTCTCTTCACATCGAATACAGCAGCTCCCTTCTCCAAAAACCTGAAGGATACCTTCAAACTGAAGGCAAAAAGGATGGCCGGCAGCACGAGAAGCCAGGAGCCACAAAGCAACGGCCAGGCAGACGGCGGGGACAGGGGAAGCGTGATGCACTTGTTCGACGAGAGGGAGGAGGACGACTTACCCGACGATAATGGCCAGCTCTCCATTTTCACACGGCCAGGTCTCGGCAAGATCGTGTTTGGAAGGAATTTGGCTGCAGATATAGACCCCGGAACTGTGTCCTCCCAGAAAGAAGGTATCAGCTTTAAAATGTCCAGCGAGCTCTTCCAGAATGAAGGTGCTGAGAGCAGCACGGAGGGCAGTGCTGGAAGCGGTGCGGATGTCCCCTGGCAGGAGGAGGAGCTGCTCTGGGACGAGGAGGAAGCAGAGAGCATGCCCCTGGAGGTGTTTCTGGCCTCACAGATGCTGGACGAGTTTCTACCCATCTTCATGAGGGAAAAAATGGATTTAGATGCCCTGATGCTGTGTTCTGACGAAGACCTACAGAGCATTCAGGTGGAGCTGGGGCCGAGAAAGAAAGTCCTGAGTGCTGTGAGTAAAAGGAAACGGGCATTCCAGGATCCCGGAAAGACTGTGGATACCTGCTTGTAAAACAGCATCCCCGCTGCTGAGATCTGCTGATCTGCACGCTGAGATCTTTTCCTGCTTCAAAACAGCATGCAACTCTTCTCAGACCACTGCTAATGCAAAGGGCAAAGGGTTCATGGCAGTGCAAGGAGCTCACGGAATGCAAAGAGCTGGTGGTAATGCAGAGAGGTGCAGTCAGACCAGGGCTCCTCACTGGGTTGGTGGCTGTGGTGCACAGGGTGCCCTGTGGATTTCGGCACTGCATTCTGGATTCTGCCAGAACAAGATCGCGACAGTAAGAGCCAAGAGCTGAAATTCAGGGCTCGTTCTCCCTGCTTACATGGGTGGGGGTCTCTGGGTGTGATGAACGCACTGCCCGGCTTAACGAACCGCCCCGATCTTCTGCAAAACACCACCGAGTGCTCCCAGAGCTCCAGGCTTCCAGCTTTATCTCTGTCCCTGTGTTAGACTGCTGCAAACTGCTCTTCTCAGTGCTGCTGCTCTGCTAGAATAAAATCTGCTCCTCGGCTCCAGCTGGGGCTCACTGCCTCTGCTCGTGTCTGAATCCAGGTAAATAGGAGTATCTCACACCAGCTCCGTGCTGCCGCTCACATCTCTCTGCTGCTGTTGCTGAGGAGAGCCTGAAGGCCCCACTGAGATCCAAGGGGGTGAGCGGCCCCTCCTCTTGCCTCGCTGTGTGCCAGCACACACAGTGTGCGAAGTGGCACCGGGAGGAAATCCCTCTGAGGACACGAGGCCGAGGGTTTCTTTTCCACACGTTTATTGGTTCTGTGTCCCCGCAGGGCACGGCTGGCACGCGGACCGAGGAGCAGAGCCGTGCAGCCGGTGCTGCTGCCGCTCACTGCCACCTCAGCCCAGCACTGCAGATGCACACACATCCAGCTCACAGGAGCAGGCGGGCAGGCGATGAGCAGGGCTGGTTTCCCACTGGTTCCATAGCCATAGACTGGTCCCACAGCTGGAGAGGCACGGTGCCTTTCCTTCAGAGTGCATGGCATTTGTGGAAACAAATTGCAGTTAATCATCTATTTGTCATGCTCCATTCTTTCCACATTTTTGTTTTCTCTGATTTGCTCACCATTGCTTTCCTTGGCTGGACTTTGTGCTGCATTTCTTCCCTTTCCTGGCACTTGGTATGCTGTATTTCCCCGTGCCAAGCAGTGCCGTCTGACCTGCACTGTGCAGCATCAGCTGCCAGCTGTGAGCACAGGGATAGGCTGAGATCGGTGTTGGTTTGGTTCTGGCTGAGTCTCACCAATATTTAACGAAGCAAGAAGCAAACGATGAACCATATATGTGTGAAACTACATAAGTGGATTTGAAGGGCCAAATCCAGTCCTTGTCAGCCACATCGCTGGTGGAGAGGCGCAGGGCACGGTGCCTGAGGAAACCAACAACCCCATCCCCCACCATGGCACCCAGTGAAATCCCACTGCCATTTCTTCTGCAATTCCATTTGGGTATCCCTCAGAGCTGACCCTCCCTGTCCACCCAGCCCAGTGCTCATTGGCACCGGTGCTCTTCAACCAACGCCGCGGAGGATGGCATCGAGCGCACCTCAGCAGTTTGCTGATGGCACAACAGCAGGGAGGGACGGCACCCAGAGGGACCTGGGCGGGCTGGAGAAGCGGCACATGAGAACCTGCTGAGGTTGAGCAAGGCCCAGTGCGGGGTGTTGTACTTGGGTCGGGGCAATGCCAGCTGTGTGCAGGCTGGGAGAAGAGCTCACAGAGAGCAGCCCTGCGGAGAGGGACGTGGGCGTTCTGGTGGACCAAGAGCTGGACGTGAGGCAGCAGTGTGCGCTCGCAGCCCCGAAGGCCGACTGCATCCCGCGCTGCGTCAGCAGAGGGGGGCAGCAGGCAGGGAGGGGATTGTCCCCCTCTGCTCTGCCCTCGGAGCCCCCAGCTGCAGTGCTGCGTCCAGGCCTGGGGCCCAGCACGGGAAGGGTGGGAGCTGTTGGAGCGGGGCAGGGGAGGCAATGAAGATGCTCGGAGGTTGGAGCACCTCTGCTATGGAGACGTGCTGAGGAGCCGGGGCTGTGCAGCATGGACAGGAGAAGGCTGCAGGGAGACCTCATTGCCTTCCAGGACTTAAAGGGAGCTGATGAACAGGAGGCAGACCGACCTTTTACACCAGCAGACAGGGAGAGGACAAGGAGAAAAGAGTCTAAGCTAAAAGAGGCGGGTGTGGGTGAGCTGTGGGGGAAACTCTTCCCTCAGAGGGCGGTGAGGCGCTGGCACCGCTGCCCGGAGCCGTGGGCGCCCATCCCTGGGGCTCAGAGCCACGGCCGGGGCAGCCGGAGCTGGGGGCAGCCGGAAGGTGGCAGGGTGGGGCTGGGAGATCTTCAAGGCCCCTTCCAACAGAAGTCATTCTATGATTCCGTGATCTCCACTAACTCCGTGCAGATGGCAGATAGCACATGAAGCCCCCAGGAGCCCCTCATCCTGCTGGAGATGCAGCTGGAGGAACCCCCCAGAGGCACACAGGACAGTGCCTTGCAGGCAGCTCAGAGCGGCCCAGGACATCCACCTGCACTTTGCCATTTCCTAATGGGGGGAAAGGAAGAGAGAGCCTTTTCTGGCAGGTTGTCCTGGAAATGGAGCTCTGGGATAAAACAGCAATGTGGAACAACTGGAGAAAAACAGTAAGATTCACATTCTATTCCTTTTCCCCTACTTGTGTTTTTCTGTTTCTCCATAGCTATTTTTTTTTTTTTTTTTATAATTTGGAACTATTTAATTAGGCAATTGCAGATGCAACTCCTCAGTAACATCTGCACAGTGCATTTGAGCAGGAGACACGATGTGCTTTATGTACAGTCCTACAATTCCACCCAAATGCAAACTGCAGAGCCGTGAGGTCTCACAGGAGCAGAACTGAGAGCACCACGATGTCATTTCCTTACAGAGCGCTGGCTGCGCAGGGATGGACGCCCGAGGAGAGAAAGCACGGCGCAGCACTGAGATCCCAGCAAGCAGCTCCGCGTTCCCCCTTCCCACTCAGTGGCCCCATCTACCAGAACGGCATTCGCTGCAGCACCAGAGTGCTTTCCTCCTGATCTAAAAGAGCAAAGGGCAAAGCCCGCCCGGCTGACCAGAACGGAGTAACGGACAACAAAACACAAGTCGAACAGGAGCTATTTATTTTAACATAGATGAGAGTTGCAACAACTCTTGACTCTTAATTGGTAAGAGGAGGAAGCAGAGCAGCGCGCCCTGTTCTTGGCTCTCCGAAGACCTGGAGAAGACACCCAAGTGCTCCCACTGTGCCGAGCAGCCCGGCTCCCCCGGGGCAGCGGGAAGCCCAGTGGTTTCAGGTCCGGCTCACAGCGGCTCCCACCGCTGACAGACGCCGTGAGCGCCGCTCCGCGCCGCCTGCTGCTCTGAGATGCCGTCCGTAGCAGAGAACCGGCGGGATGAACTGTGCGCCGTCGCGGGCAGCGCGCTGCACCCAGCCCGCAGCGCCGCCCGCACGGAGCCGCGGCTCCCACGGATGCCCCGCGGTGCCCACGGCCGTCACAGCCCGGACACACTTCTCAGCACTTCGCAAATGACACAAAGAAAAAAGCACTCTAAAAACACAGGGGTGACGCTGCCACCATCACCACACAGAGCTGGGGGGAGAAATCTGTCCTCATTTCCGCTGACAGCAGCAAAAGCAGCCGAGTCCCACCTTTACCCACACAAACACATCCCCCCTCCCCCTCAGCCCACCGCGCTGAACCGCGCGATGCACACCGCTGCTCCCCGCCTTCCCGCTGCCCTGAACTCACGGTTCTGAACGCCACGTGCAGCGCTGACACCGTCCTCACTCACCCCTTCCACACGTACCTATTTGCCAACGAGGTGCCCATGTGCAAAGCTCACAGCCTCCTCCCCCTCCGCCCTGAGTCTTCCGACCCCCACCCGCTCCTCCCCGAGCGCAGGCAGGCAAACCGGCCCACGGGAAGTGCAGACCGACCCAGGGGAAATGAAGCTTGCAGACACTGCAGTGTGACACAGGGGCTGCACGCACACCAAGGCTGCTCCCAGCCACTGCCCAGCCCGCTGTGCAGCCATCACGTAACCACACAGAATGGGAACCCCTCCTTCTGCAGAGCATTCCCAGCTCTGCTGCAAGGGAGGACCACAGACATTCCTGCCCCAGCACGGACCCGCTGGGATAAGAACTTTTACCAACACACAGCACAGCCAGGTGGAACCCATTTTCCTGAGCACTCCAAGTCCTACCAGCCAAAATCAGCCAGTGCTGTTCCAGCCACCAAGATGCTTTGAGAACAGCTTGCATACACCATAGGTGACTAAGGAAATCTCCCAACTAACAAAAGGAAACACTAAATCAAAGCACATTTTCAGCACTGACATTTTGGGTGAGTCCCTCCAACACGAAAAAGGCAAAAGCACAGGCAGGAAAGCAGCAAAAGAGGGATTCAGTACAGTTTCAGCCTGCCTGAGCCAGGTTTCCTATGACAAAGCCTACCTTTTTCCCTAGCAGGGAAGGCACGGCTTTGTATGCAGGTCCTGCTGGGGAATGTGCTCCTAAATGAAAACCAGTGAGGTGTGGGGCAGGAAATGGGGCACTGCTGGGGGCTGATCCCAGCGGAACGGAGCGGCTCTGCTCCCCGTAGGGCTGAGGAGCTGCTCACAGCCAGCACTGCACTGAGACCATCACAGCTCCACATGTGGAACTCCAGTCTCCAAACTGCCTGCTACCCCAGTGGGAACGAGCCTGCTAAAGCATGAGATCGTGCCCTGGACTGCCACACCATAAATAACGAGGGAGGACATAGCAAAGCGTGCGAGAACACCCTGTTAGTGTAAGTGCTGTCATCCACCCACACACTGTATGAGACATTTGCTAGCAGTGCTGCAGGTACCTAACAGCTACAGAAAACAGCAGCAAGTCCCATGAAGTGTTAGTTTTCGTTCTTGAAAGCTGCATTCAGGTGGGATTGCTGCCCATCTTGTTAACCAGAAATGCAAGGGAACCAAGTGCAAGTGATCTGCTGATACTTCATGGCCTTGCTGGCACTGCAGAGCTCTCTTCATTTTCCAGCTGACCATGCATCATACACAAACTTTGCAGCTACAGTATCTTCAACTGCCATCCCTGAAACAGAATGGGATTTGGCTCAGAAGGGAACAGGTGGACAGCAGCCAGTGGCAGCCCCATCTGCATTCTGAGCTACTGCCACCACTCCCTCTTGTCCATCCTATAGGAAGCCGACGTAAGTCTGAACCCAACAGCAATGCTCCTCTAGTGAGACCCTCCAGCTGCAGCACACGGCACACAGCTGCCCTTCCCCCAGGGCTGCAGATCACTCCGCGCTCCCCCATCACCCGCAGCAGCCGGAGGTCAGACAGCAGCATGCTCAGCCACAGCTGCCTCCATATGCTCTGCTCTCACACTGGATAATGGATAGCACACTTTTCCCACTGCTATTTTGCTTTCTTATCACCTTTCACTAGGCAGCCCTGCTGGACAAATTGCAAGGGAGAGCACAGCTCCCACAGCCACTCAGCAGCAGCTCAGCAGCCTTCCCATGTGCAGCCCTACCAAGAGACAGGGGCCCCTGGCTGGGCTGTGCGCAGCTGGAGCTGCCCTTACCCAGGGACTTGAAGACCGTGGTTTTCTCAGGCAGCGCCGGTTTTGTACCCTTCAGCACCTCCCCCAGCTCAGCAAAAATCTCTGCCTGCAAAACAGACGTGTTTACACCAATGTAATATCCACGTGCACATTAAAACATGCGCTTCCTAAGTGATCATCAATGCAACTCTTTCCTTTTTGCTCTGAAACTTTCCTATGGGGAAAGAAATCAGTGCCCACTGCTGGAGGACACAGAGAGGGTGGAAACTGCAGAGCAGACAGAAGGACAGACCACCACCACGGGCAGCTGTCAGACCACGCTCATGAACCAGGCTGTTCCTAGCGGGCATCTTGTCATCCACCCCGCAGAACCAATGGCGCTCCACCCCCACACCCCCGTGTGTCAGACATCAGAAGGGGAACCGCTCCCGTTCCGCACAACGGCTCAGGCAGAGCAGCGCTGAGTGCAGCTGTGCCTCCCGGCGCCCTGCAGAACAATAATGGCTCATTGCTCCTCATCCTGAGCTCTGAGTCGCATCACTCCCACTGAGATCTTACAGGAGCAAGGGGACAGATTTAATTCAAAGATTTGAAATATTCATATTAATTAACAAAGAGTGCAAGAAATGCACACCTTCCAGAACAGCACTTGGTTACTGTCCACCAAGGGCAGCGATGAAGGCCGTGTAACCACAGGCACAGAAGGTACACGGCTACATCACAGGCATCTCAAATCAGTTCCCCATCTGACAGCCACACACCGTGCAGCCCCAGCACAGCACCCAGCCCGCAGTGCTCCCGTCCCAAGCACCGCTCATCTCCAACACTGCTCCGCAGCACCAGGGCACCCAGACTCACCCCGGACAGAATGACATCGCCTGACTCCGTCAGCGCTGCCTCTCTGGAATCCACAACCAGAACAGAGCTCTTCATCAGCGCATCGTCCAGCTCCCTCCAGTCCGGCCTGCTTGCTCCGACCGCTGAGACAACACAACCCATCAGCTGAGAGAAACACTGGGAGCAAATTCAAACGCGCATTGTCCACAGACTCACAAAGTGGCCATGGACGGAGGTGGGAACGTGGCATAGCACAGAGGCACAGCACCCCGTCACCAAAGCACTCCCGTTCTTCATAAGCAGAACCAGACCAGCTTGAGTCAGAACAGCTTGTTTTCCTGGGCTTTTGTTTTCTTAAGCAGAGCTAACAATCTCCTCCAAAATATGCTCCTAACAAATGTCTTTGCACAGAGAGCTGAGGCACACGTGGATCACCTCCTCTGCCCACCGCCTCTCACAGCCCCCTCCTCTCATCACCTCAGCACCAAAGCACCCCACGTTTGTCACCCTTTCACGTGACCCAGATGTGTCTATGCCGCGTGCCTACAAAGGAGAAGCCTCGAATCACCGCGCAGGTATCCCAAGCAGAGCTCACTGCCGGGACCCGCGTGCAGCAGAGCTCAGTGTTACCAACAGCTGTAAGCACGACAAGGCACACAGGTTACAGGTACTGATCCACAACAAGAAACAAATCCACGGGCTTAACCTCCGAGTACAGAAGGATTGCTACGAGCTTCTGGGCTTATTAAACAGTTATCGCAGTTAAGCGCTTCTGAAGAGAGCTGTCTGTGGAGTAACAAGCGGTGCGGGGTGGAGGGGTTCGAGAGGAGGAAAGAGGGTAAGAGGAGTCTGTGTCTGCGTCGCCCCGATGACCGAGGGCCGCGATTGCCTTCGGTGCAGTGGGGCAAAGCCGGGAGGCTCCGGGCTGCCGCAGCCCCGTGGGAACGGCCCGACGCCGCGCTCCGACAATCCGCCCTTTGTCTCAGCACCGCCGGCGGCTCGCCCGGCCGCAATTCGCGGCGTCGGTCCGCCCGCAGCCCGAACAGCGCCGGGAGCGCCGCCACGGAGCCGCCGAACCGCCGCGGGGGGTCCGACCCAAAGGCTCCGGGCACCCGGTACCGCCCGACGTCGGCCGTCGGCTCCAGGGAAAACCGACCCGAACGGCGCGGGGAAGGACGGACGGCCGCGCCAGGAGCCGCTCCGCACGCCGTGCCGTCGGTGCAGCGGCCGGCAGGAAGGCAGGGCGAGCGCCGCGGAACCGACACCGCACGCGATCGCACCCCACAGCGAAGCCGCCGCAGGCGAGCAGCGCGCCGCGTACCGTTGATGTGGGCTCCCGGCTTCACCCAGTCTCCGAACAGAATGGGCGTCGTCGCCATGGTGACCGTTACGATCACATCGGCCCCCAGCACCGCCTCCCGGGCCGTGCCGCAGACCCGCACCGCGCCGCCCACGGAGCTCGCCAGCCTCACCGCGCGCTGCTCGCTGCGATTCCACAGCCGGACCTGCGGGGAAACGCACGGATCAGCCCGGGGCCCTGCCTGCCGAAGGGCCAACCGCTCCGCTCCCTGTAGGCGAGATTGGGGTTGGGTTCTTTTTACCGTCGTGTGACACGGAGGCAGTTTCTCTTTGGGCAGCCGGGAAGTCAGCCCTCGTACAGCCGCACTCACCAGCACCGAGGAGCGAGCCCCGGGTGCCCCTTACCTCCGTAAATGGGAACAGCTCCGTGAAGATCTCGTAGTGGCTGCGTGCTTGGACACCAGCTCCCAAGATGCACAGCACTTCTGCAGATCTCGGCATTAGCAGCTAGACAGCACCAGAGCAAGCAGACGGTTAGAAAACAGATCAGCTGGTGCGACAAACGGATCGCAAGTACCGCAAAAGCAAGCAGTCCTCGTAGACCCATAAAGGAAAAGAACCACGGCTTCGTGCAAAGCTGCTCTCTCTCTCTCACACACACACCCCACCCGCTGGTGCCAGCAGATTTGAGGTACAGCAGTACGGACCAACGCAGCTCCCACGGCACACGGCAGTATTAGCAAAACACATCGCATCCACGTGACAAACGAAGCACAGAACCATGATGCCGGGGTTCTGCACCGGCTGAGAACTGGGCAGCCCCTGACAGAGCTCCTTCTGCAGCTGTAAAGCCACAGATCACAGCGCAAGCAGGGCTGGGTGCTGCAAGAGGCAATCCTGGCTGGCCCCACGCTCCCCCAAGAGGGGCGATTCCCCACCCCAGCCTGGATCTCCACTGCAATGGCTCCAGCTCCTTCCCATCCCCCACAGCACACCAACACCTGTGTGCTTTCAGCATCCTCCCACCCCTTTTCTGATGGGCTGAGAAAGCAAAGGGAGTAATAACACGGTGGTAGAACAGGAGCTGCTGAGACGCAGGCTGCTCCTTCCTAACTGGTAGCAGCTGAGCTCCCTGCCCCAGCAGGGCACCAACTCCACCTCTCCCCTTCTCAGCTGCCGATGAGAATTAAGGACCTCAGTAACTTGGCAGCTTTCGCTCCCATCACATCTGATTGACAGCAGTCCACGGATTTAAGTGCTAGGCAGCAACAGAAGCATAGTCACTGTAAGGACACAATTTTGGGGGGGATCTTTTTTCCTACTTTGCCTGAACTTGTCCCATGTGCACGGCAGCAGGTCCATTTAGTTTAACCTATGAGGAAAAACACTGCTTCCCAGATACTGTATTGCTGTGCATTTGTACCCTGTAACCTCTATAAAAGACCTAGCCACAGCAGGGATGATGGAACTGCTGATGTAGGAAACATTGGACAGTAAGAACAGGAATGCCTGAGGAATACATCGCCAGGTTCAGCTCTGTGGTCGCTTTGGGTTTTCTGGTTCAGTTCCCGCCTGTGATTCAGCAGCACTTGGCAGGAGAGCAGCGCGGGCTGCAGCACGGCCCCACGCTACCTTTGTCTCTTGTTTGTGCTTTCACTACAGCCACTCACTTCTGCATGAAAAGCTTTTGAGCTGTGCAGACACTCACTGCTTATTCTGCTGGAAGAAAATTGAGGGGAAAAAAAATCTCATTACTGTGTTTTTCAGTAGCAAAAACTCTTTGTAACATTCCTTTCAAAGGCTCTGAAGCACTAATCTCAAAGGTTCCTTGCATAAAAGCATTGGGTCTTTGAAAGCTGAGTGTCAAAGAGGGGACGTGATGACAGCTATGAGCTAAACTCAGACACTGCTGAGAGCTTCCCAGAGCAGTGGATAGCAGTGAGAGTCTCATCATGAAGCCCCTCCAGCAGCTAAAGCTCTTCTGAGCCAGCAGAGGCTGTGGGAAGCAGTCAGAGTGACCCGTGCACCATGGTGGGATGGACGGCAGATGAGCATCACATTCTGCCAGCTCTTCTGCCCTGGGAGCAGGAGAAGCTGCTGAGGATGGGTTCTTCAGCTCAGCTTTCTGCCAGTTCCATTTTGGTGCCACAGACAGTGCCAGGCAGGCATAGAGTGCTGCTAGCAAAGCACTGAGGTCAGCCCCACCTGGGCACAGAAATCAGGAGCGCTCTTCAGCTCCAGATCTCCTTCCTCTCACTCGGCTGAGCTGGAGCTACAGCACTGCAAGCTGCTCTGCCCGCACACAGCAGCACAGCCCGGGTGTGTTTTAGGAGAGTTTGAAAGCAACCACATCTGACAGAGCATAAAGCAACACACAGAGGTCTGCATCACCGCCCTCAATCAGCACGGCTGTCACACGGCCGCCGTCCTCGGGAGCGCCCACGGGAAACAAACCCTTTCCCCACAAACCCGGCGGCACCGCACGGACCACCGCGAGGCTCCGCTCTGACCGGGGCAGCCCGACACCGACCTTCGTAGCTATGGCAGAAACCGCCGCCGTGCGCTTCGCCGTGATGACGGAGCCATCCAGGACCTTCCAAAACAAACAAACAGCAGCAAACTGAGACACACAGCACGCACTGAGCGCCCGACGCCCGCAGCGAGCCGTGAACGAGGCACGGCACGGCACGCACGGCCCCGCGCCGCAGGGAGCGCAAAGCGGGGCAGCGGATAACGCGTCGCCCACCGCTTATCAGCCGCCGTCGCGACAGAATAACGAAAGCCGTCGCGGCTCCCCGAATCCCCGCCGCCCCCCGAGCGGCCCCGCCCGCACCCCGCGGGACGCACCGCTCGCAGGGAGCCGCAGCGGGGGTCGAAGAGCAGAACGGTGGCTCGGTGGGACGGCGCGGCGGAGTCCCCGCGGCGTTCGTAGAACGTCACCAGCTTGGTGGTCAGCGCGTCGTCCGCGGCGCTGTACGCGGGCATCACCCCCAGGAACCTGGCGGAGAGAGCGGCGGAGAGGGCGGCTCGGCGGCGGCGCGGACGGGCGCACCCGCAGTCCCCGACGGCCCCACCGGGCGCTCACGGCCCCGCGCCCGCCCCGGCCCCTCCTCACCCCCCGTGCGGCCGTACGGGCACCACGGCTCGCAGCGGCTGCTCCACCCCGCCCGCCGCGCCCGCCGAGAAGTTGCGCAGCGCGGCCTCCAGCCCCGGCAGCAGCAGGCTGGCACGGGGCAGCAGCCGCTCCACCTCCGCGGAGCCGATGAAGACGGGCGGCGCCGAGCTCATGGCGAACGCGCGAACCGACCCAGCTCCGCACGCAGCGCCGTGCGGCCGTCCCGCAATAAATACCGCCCGGCTGCCCCGCCCACGGCCCCGCCCTTCCCGGAGTAGTAGAGTCCCGGCGCCGCAGTGCTAGAGCGCCGCGCGGCGCGGGGCACGCCGGGAAGGCGGAGTCCTCCCCGTGGATCGGCCATCTTGTCCTCCTCGCACGGTACCGCAAGGCACTATGAGGCGCTTCCCGCTGCCCGTCCGGTGCTTCGCGGTGAGTGGTGCTCGGGGCGGTGGAGGGGAGTGGGGCGGAGCAAAGCGGGGCAGGCAGGCCGGGACCGGAGAGCTCGTCTGGCGGCTGCCGGCGGACGAACCGGGCTGTAGGGCCGGGCCGGGCGGCGGCGCTGAAGGTCGGGCGCGGCGCGGCTGTGGCCGAGCCCCGGTACGGCCTGCTGGGCCTCGGCTGCGCTGCCGCGGCGGGAGCGGCTGCCGGAGCGCCGTGTTTGTGCCGGGCGCCGAACGGCCGCAGAGGAGCAGCGCTGCGACACTGGCTGTGCCCGCGGCGCCGGTGGGGCCGTGTGTGCAGCGCTGAGCCGTGCGCTGCGGCCGGGCAGGCAGGGAGACGGCGGAAGGTGGCGAGAGGATAGAGCGCCTCCGCCGTGAGGCCGGGCTGAGAGCTGCGGCTGTGCGGCACGGGGAGCAGAAAGGGCCGAGGGGCTTACAGCCCTTCCAGGACATGAAGGACCTATAGCAAAGACGGGGAGGGGCTTTTTATAAGACGTACAGTGGCAGGACGAGGGGAAATGGCTTTAAACTGGAAGAGGGTAGCTTTAGCCTAGATATCAGGAAGAAATTCTTTACTGTGAGGGCGGAGAGACACTGGCACAGGTTGCCCAGCGAGGCTGTGGATGCCCCCTGCCTGGAAGCACTCGAGGCCAGGCTGGATGGGGCTGGGAGCAACCTGGGCTATGGGAGGTGTCCCTGCTACAGCAGGGGGTTGGGATGAGATGGTCTTAAAGGCCCCTTCCAACCCAAACCATTCTGTGGTTGCTGCTACTGCCTGCTGCCCAATGGAGGACTCTGGCAGTGTTCCCCCCTCGGCTGGAAAGCACTGCAGATAAGCAGATGTCCTGCCTTGAGGCTGAGCTGCTGTACCAGATATATGTATCATGTATTTTTGATGATCCTTGAGGTCCCTTCCCTCCTAAGCCGTTCTGTGATTCTGCCCCAGAACAGACAGGGATTGCAGGGGCTCATTCAGTTAATTCCTGCATGGAGTTCCTACAGACCACATGGTGCCAGGGGAGGTTGATACTACACGAAGGAAAGCAGGGCACTGTCCCAAGGTGCTGCTTTTTGGACTTCTAGAGGCCTTATTTAAGTCACTGCTTTGAAGTTTCAGCTGTAATGGATAAACAATTGGAGGAATTAAAAGGGAATGCATATTTTTGCTCTGTGATCTTAAGTTGTTTAATGTATTTCAACTTTAAAATAAGCTGCTTTGTTACTGTGTAGGAATTAATTAATGCAGCTGTCACAGAGTTAACTAGATCTATCTATGCCCATGACAGGGGGGCTGTTGGCTCCTGGGCCCCCCAGCCCCAGAAAATGGGAAGGGAAAGGGAAAATGGATAGGGAGGTGGGAGCTGGCCTCAAGGAAGGAAAAAAATCAGCAGCAACGATCTATGGAGGAAAACCTATTTTACTAACTATGATATCAGAATGCAAGATAACACAATATAATACAATGTAATTGAAACTGAGACTAATAAATCAAATAAAATAGGAGAGAGAGAGAGAGAAAGAAAGAGTTCCTGAGACCGAGTCAAACCTGAAAAGCTTGGAAGTGCTCAGAAAGCACCTCCAGCAGCACTGTAGGGCAGTAAGAGACTGCCCCACCTGGAAAGGCCAGAGCCCATGGCTTCGGTGATGTATGGGGATAGGCACCTGGAATGGAGCTTTAACACTTTAACTCCCCGTGCACCACATGATGTTATGATGCGGAATACTGAAAACCGAAAAACACAAAACCAACAGCAGCAAACTCCTTTCCTTCTGCTCTCTCCTCCAGAAGAGGCTGTACTCACTTAAAGTAGCACCTAAAGTTGCAGTGTCAGCGACTGCAGAGCGGGTGAAGCTGTCTCCGGATGCTGAGGATCTGGAGGTCAGTATCAGCATGGATATTTCTTTTCTCTTTCTTTTTTTTTTTTTTTTTTTTAAGTCAAGCAAAGCAGAACTGTGGCATTACGCCCAGTGGCTCAGAAACTGAGCCACTCAGAAAATGTTGCTTTTAATGCAGATCACAAAATTACCAAATGGATTAATTATTGCATCTCTGGAGAACTTTTCTCCGGCCTCGAGGATTGGTGTGTTCATTAAGGCGGGTAGCAGATACGAAACCACTGCTAACCTGGGAACTGCCCATCTGCTTCGACTCGCCTCCCCTCTGGTAGGTGGTTATTCTGTTTCTGCTTTGGTGGTGCCTAGAGTGGTAGAAGATTTAGGACAGCAAAGGGCAGCGGTGTGTAAGAGGTTGTGCCATGCTGCAGACAGCACATTGCTTGCTGGTTGGAGATGTCAGTGCAGGAGAAATGCTGTTGCTTTGTGGTAGTGCTGTTTGTGTAGAGCTGTGCTCTCTCGTGCTGTCTCACTGCATACCTAATGTGTCTGTGTCACACCAGGATGGGGCTCGTGCTGCAGTGAAAGACTTGGATGTCACACATGAACTCAGAGATGTATGAGAGTTGTTTCTGAATGGCTTTTCTCATCAATGCCACCAGGCTTAGTGTGAGCTCTGGGGGCAGGGATATGCCAGCAGATTCAAGAACAAATTGTACACGTTCACTGCCAGCAGTCCTTACACAGCTCCAAAGAAGGGCAGGCAGAAGGTTTGCACTGAAACCCCCAGCACAGCTGCTGTAGGTTCTGCAGGAATAGTGCTGGATGGATTCTGGGTGCTGTACTGTAGCAGTCTCTTCTGGTGCTGCTGCCAGGAGGACGGTGCTGGGCACAGTGCTGTGGCTGCTCCCAGCTTGTAGTATGACAGGACGTGCAGGCTTTCCTTGTCCTGGCAGTGCAAAGTTAATCAAGTTAAAGAATCCTCTGAAACGTTCAGCCAAACCTGGGTCATTTCCATAGAATGGGGCTGGGGGAGCAATGGGGTAATTGAGCTGGGAAATCAGAGAGAAGTATAGAATGGGAGTAAGGATGTGGTAAGTGGGCTCAGCTTCTCTGTATGGGGCAGTGGTTTCTGTAGGAATGGGTAAGCATGGACTGCTTCAGCTTTGCTGGAGCACTGACCCGTATCAGGCAAAGCTGTAATCTTAAGTCTCTTTTTTTTTTTTTTAATTATTATTCCTTTTTTTAATAGACTACAAAAGGAGCGTCCTCTTTCAGGATTACTCGTGGCATTGAAGCTGTTGGGGGCAGCCTAAGGTTTGTAACCTGGCCCGCTGGGAGTAAAGCAGTGTGGCAAAGGGAACTGTGAAAGCATTACGGTGTGTGGCTGTGTGCATGCCTGGAAGGGAGGGTTTGTATGGGAAGCTTCTATGTTCTGTCTGCCTTTCTTGTCTTGAAGGTGAGACTTACTGAGCTCTGTGGATATTGTTTTTGTCTTACTTGGGAAATAGATAACAGCCCTACTGCAATTCTGAGAACAGTTTGGGTGGTAGATAAGTTTCCCAGTTTGGGAGTTCTAAGCCTAGAGAACCCTCCTGGGAGGAATGAGGGGCACCTGCCAGCTGTGCAGTGAGGTTGTGTTATACAGTGTGGTAGGTTACTCTGTATACTGCTCTTTTTGCCAAGGAAAAGAATGTGTTGAGGTGAGTGGAAAAGGCAGACAGTTTTCTGCCCACAAAGAGCAATTTCTAAATTACTTTGTTTGATATTTATACCCATTTTTCAGGTTTTACTCTTCAGTCTTGTTGTTTTACCATGAGTTATCACCATGTCCTGGATTCCTATGGCCCTGAGGCAATCGGTATCTCCTGAGTACTTCCCATACCTCTGCTAGGTGTGTGTTTGTGCTGCAGGGCTGTGTGTCTTAAAATGCTGCTATTCTCCCTCCTTTAAACTGGTACGCCCGTCAGTATCTTGCTGAAAGCTTCCATCAGTGGGGAACACGTGTGGAAGTCGACATGTTTCTGTGCTCTCAGCTGAAGCCCACTTGTGTGCGTTCTGTTGCAGTGTGTACTCAACGAGGGAGAAGATGACGTACTGCGTGGAATGCCTGCGTGACCACGTGTAGGTGTCCCAGTGCGCTGCGGGCAGAAGTCAGGTGGCTCTGTTACCATGGGGTATCGTTCTCCTGGGCGGGGCAGCAGCACCTCTCGTGTCGTGGTAATAAATAAAAACCATCACGTTACTGTTCAGCTCCTGTGTTCGTGTTACTGAGCACCGAACGCTGCGGTGAAGGGGAATCATGGCACCTGCATCAGTGCTGGCTGCTGCCCTGGTCTGGGTGGTGTGCTCCGGTGTCGTTAGGTTGTTTGTGGGTGGGTTGGAGCTGCTTTCAACTGCCAAAGAAATACCTGCTGGTTCTGCTGCACTGAATGCCTTTCTCACTTTTTCTCTCCAGTGACACCGTAATGGAGTACCTCCTTAACGTCACCATGGCTCCAGAGTTCAGGCCATGGGAAGTCACTGATCTTCAGCCCCAGCTGAAAGTTGACAAAGCGGTCGCGTTTCAGAGCCCTCAAGTTGGTAGGTGTATTTCTGATTCACTGTGTTCATGCCATGGATGCGTCTTAAAAATGAAGGACTTGGAAAAACTCTTGCCCTGTCCCCCGACCACTTTATTTTTCAGCCTGCCCTGCTGATAGATACGGTCTTTCTGTTGTTACCTAACTTCTTCATAAGCCCACAAGTTTTTGCAGCCCATATGTGACATATGACTACTGCTTTTTACTGAAGCCACCCACCCTCCCCCCAGAAATGAACACAAACTGGGCTGTGTTATACCATGAGGCCAGAAAGTGTTGAGCATCTGCAAGTTCTCGAGAGCTTTTATAAGGTACAGCTCAACAGGAGTGCACAGACCAGATTTGTTGCTGGATGAAACTTTATTTGTGTGGGGCTGTTGCAGCTCCATGTCTGCAGGTCTTGTGAATGAGCACTACAAGGTGCACCGCAGCGGTGCGTCACCAGCCTAACACTGGCATTTATTGCTAATCCTGATGTTAATTGGAGCATCAGTACTGATAACTTTGTTCTCTTAGGAGTGCTGGAAAACTTGCATGCTGCAGCTTACAAGACTGCTCTGGCAAACCCTTTATACTGCCCAGACTACAGAATTGGAAAAATTACATCCGAGCAGGTAGGATTCTCATGTGATAAATCTCTCCCAGTTTCCTTACCAAGGATAGAGAACGGCAGACAGAGAAAAAGAATGGAGCAGATGTGCAGTCAGTGCTGATCATCTTTATCTCGTCTCCTCAGGGCTTTTGGTCATGAGCACAGAGCTCAGGCTTGCATTTAGAAGGACTGTGGTTGTATGGCTGTTGGTGAGACGTTGGCATACAGAAGCAGTCCATAGCTGTGCAGTGCGTGCAAAGCGCTTCTCCTGGGCAGGGAAGCGTGGCGGGTGGTGGCTTTAAGAAATGTGAGCTCTGAACAGCAGGTGTCACAAACATTTCTGCCTCTCTTGTTCTTTGTACAAAATATCTATAACTCTGCTTTCCTGTTGCAGCTTCACCATTTTGTACAGAACAATTTCACGAGCGCGCGAATGGCCCTTGTGGGAATAGGTACGTATGGTCCGTTTGGGCACTGTGGGTCAGAAAAGGAACTGCTGCAGAAATTGTGTTGTGGTGCATTTAAGGAACTTTTGTAACTGATGGTTTTTCAATAATGTGACATTACTTGGAATAAACTATTGCATTACAGGTGTGAAGCACTCTGACTTGAAGCAAGTCGCAGAGCAGTTTCTAAATATCCGAAGTGGAGCCGGCATTTCCAGCGCAAAGGCTGCCTACCGGGGGGGTGAGTGTAGCTCTGCTCCCAGGAGCTCATCGTAGTGTTGCTATAACACTATTAGTCAGAGTTGCAATGAAAACTGTATGGTTGTGCTGTGTGCTCTGTGTGGGAAATGACCACTCAGAGGTGTCTCTCTAAATAAGCAGAGGATTTTCTTTCTCCCACTGTTTTGGGAAAAAGAAAGCCCGTATGTTCAACAAAGTTTGACCTGCGCAGTCATGTCTATCTTAACACGGAATCTAAACTGGTGTCTATTTTAGCACAGTGTGTTTGGGGAGGTTCTCTGAAGAGCTGTGGAAAGCAGAGAGTTGACTGGAGCTGCTGGTAGGCTGCTTAGGGAAGGGCTGTTGGACTGCGTGAAGCCTTTTCTGAAACGCAAAGCACTGTGTTGCTCTTTCAGAGCAGTGTCTGTATAATACTGCAGTCTGCTCTTTGATTGGGGTGTCAGATCACTTTATAGTCAGATGGAAAAATAGGAAATTTTTACCATTTGAATGGAATAATTCCTTTTTAATTTGAATGGAATAATATCCTTCAGCTTCTACAATAAGGATAAACACTTTTATGATAAACAGGACAAATATTTCACATTTCATATCAATCAGCTCCAGTGCAGGCACATTCTGCAGTGGAGCTGAGGATAGCAGCATGAGAGTCAGGTCTGGAAATTCAGGAGACCTCAGGCTGAGAAGAGAGTGGCCTGGAGCAGCCAGGGGCCCAAAGGGCTTTGAAAGGGCGGCTGACACAGTGTGTGGGGGGGGCTGGGAGCAGAGGCACAACACCTCCCATGTACACATGGACAGTTTCTGGGCTGTGCTGCATCTGTTTGCGGGCTGCATGGCCTCTGTAGAGAGGAGCAGTGCCTGTTGAGGGGATGCTGGGTAGAGACTGAAGGGTCTGATAAAGCCAGAGGATGGCTACTGCTCCTGCTTATTCAGGTTGGGCCAGGGAAGGCTTCAACAGTGAGACTGCAAAATACTGAGGGAGACTTTGAGTGCCTTGTTAGGGGCTCGGGGCTGCAGGGGTCTGTGACTTGGGAAGAGCACTGGGGATCTGTCCAGTCCTGCAGAGATGGGATTAGGAAGGCTGAGACAGATGGAACTGAACTTGGTGAGGGGCATCTCTTCCCACATACAGAAGGGGCTCTGTAGGTGCTTTGGTCAGCAGAGACAGACAAGGGAGAGCACACCCCCTCTGGTAAATGAAAAGGGGGAGCTCACTCTAACAGACACGGAAAAGGCTGAGGTACTTCTTTGTCTCAGCCTTCACTGGCAGCAGGATTCCCGTGTTTCTCACACCCCTGAGCTTCTTGCTGACAAATGGGGGGACAAAATCCCACTGTACGGCAGAACAAGTCTGAGTCTGCCTCATGAAGCTGAATGTGTACAAGTCCATGGGACCGGATGACATCCATTGTGGGGTCCTAAGGGAGCTGGCTGAAGTGGCTGCTGAGCTGCTTCCATCATATTTGAAAAGTTGTGGATGTCAGGTGAAGAGGGAACCATCACTTATTTACAAGAAAGGGAGGAAGGAAGACCTGGGGAACCTGAGCATCACCTCTGTGCCTGGGAAGACCGTGGAGCAGATCCCCCTGGGAGAGATGCTAAGGCACATAAGGGTTGAGCGGGGCATGTGAGACAGCCAGCATGGCTTCACCGAGAGAGGATCGTGCCCGACCCATCTGCTGGCCTTCTGTGGTGGAGCGATGGCAGCAGCGGCCAAAGGAAGGGCGCCTGGCGTCGTCTGCCTGGATTCACGCGGGGCCTTCGAGGTGGTCCCGCACCACATCCTTGTGTGTGTGTTGGACAGAGATGATCTGAAGGGCGCTGCTCAGCGGATGAGGAACTGGTCGGCGCTCACAGCCAGAGCGCTGTGCTCAGCAGCTCTGTGAGCGGGTGGAGGCTGACAAGCAGCGTCCCCCAGGGGGCCCTCTTGGCACCGGTGCTCTTCAACCAACGCCGCGGAGGATGGCATCGAGCGCACCTCAGCAGTTTGCTGATGGCACAACAGCAGGGAGGGACGGCACCCAGAGGGACCTGGGCGGGCTGGAGAAGCGGCACACGAGAACCTGCTGAGGTTGAGCAAGGCCCAGTGCGGGGTGTTGTACTTGGGTCGGGGCAATGCCAGCTGTGTGCAGGCTGGGAGAAGAGCTCACGGAGAGCAGCCCTGCGGAGAGGGACGTGGGCGTTCTGGTGGACCAAGAGCTGGACGTGAGGCAGCAGTGTGCGCTCGCAGCCCCGAAGGCCGACTGCATCCCGCGCTGCGTCAGCAGAGGGGGGCAGCGGGCAGGGAGGGGATTGTCCCCCTCTGCTCTGCCCTCGGAGCCCCCAGCTGCAGTGCTGCGTCCAGGCCTGGGGCCCAGCACGGGAAGGGTGGGAGCTGTTGGAGCGGGGCAGGGGAGGCAATGAAGATGCTCGGAGGTTGGAGCACCTCTGCTATGGAGACGGGCTGAGGAGCCGGGGCTGTGCAGCATGGACAGGAGAAGGCTGCAGGGAGACCTCATTGCGGCCTTCCAGGACTTAAAGGGAGCTGATGAACAGGAGGCAGACCGACCTTTTACACCAGCAGACAGGGAGAGGACAAGGGGGATTGGCTTTAAGGAGCGGAGATGTAGAAATCCACACCTTGATTTCCCTCTGAAGAGCCTCCTGGCTACAAATGTTTTCATTTCTCTGAATGTGTAATAGTTTTTAACTGAACAATGAATTACCTTTTTTTTCCTGTTACTGTATTCTTAGGAGAAATCCGAGAACAGAGTGGCCACAGCCTTGTCCATGCTGCTGTTGTAACAGAAGGAGCTGCTGCTGGAAGTGCAGAAGCAAATGCTTTCAGTGTCCTGCAGCATGTTTTGGGTGCTGGACCACTTATCAAGAGGGGAAGCAATGTTACCAGCAAGCTGTACCAGGGCATTGCCAAAGTAACCACGCAGCCGTTTGATGTAAGTTCCAGGGGTTTCTGCACTCTGAGGTTTTGAGTAACAGCCATGCTGGCCTTTGGGAGCTGCCATTTCCATCTAGAATCATAATTAGTTACGTGGGTTGTTCTGAAAGTAGTGTGTTCTTTTTATTTCAATGGAAATGACAGTAGATACAAAGAGCACAGTAACATCATGTGATAGAGCAAATTCTCAGCTACAAAACACAGTTCTTCAACAGTCACCACCACTAGCTGTGCATTTTCACCGGCAGTGAACAAGAGCTGCATGCTGCACTCATACAGATCTGCACCAGTGGAGGTGAGCTGCTGTTGCTGCCCCACTGCAGAACGCAGCACCCGCACCCCTCACTGTGCCAGCAGCCACTGCTGGGTCTCCATCAGCTTCACAACTGTTCATCAGTCTGGGTGCCATTTTTTCTGCACAGAGGAATTCAGTGACAGCCCTTTGCTACATACACACTTCCACATCAGACATCACTCTGTCAGTGCCCCACTGCAGCCGTCTGTGACAAGCAGCAAAATGCAGTGTTAAATTGGTGGGAAAGTTCAGCCTCTGCCGCCACCGCACCAACGTCTGCCTCTGGGGTGGGCCAACATAATAAAACAGGAGGCACTACTTTCAGTGCAGCCCTTGTAGTTCTTTCCTCAGTGTCATCCTTGCACAGATGTGGCCTGGCATCCTCCAGCCTTTGGACCCTGATAGTAACTGTTTTTCTCTGCTTGATGCTGCGTTGTTGTGATACTTGAAACAGTAGATAATGGTGTTTCTTTTGCAGGCTTCTGCATTTAACGTGAATTACTCAGATTCTGGGCTCTTTGGGTTTTATACCATATCTCAGGCTGCACACGCTGGGGAGGTGAGTGGCTGGCTGGAATGTGGGTGTTGGCAGCCTGTGTCAGAGCAGCACAGTGCAGCGACAGAGCACCAGAAGCAGCTCGCTGGGCTCCTTGTGCCAGCTGGGGTGGGTCAGTGAGGAGTGGCAGTGCCTCATGCAGGTGTGGGCTGTGAGACGCCGTGCTCTGCTGGCTGTGCTGCTCTGTGTCTGTAGGGCTGTGTAGGTCAGCGTGAGATGTGTGGGGTGGAGTGAAATGTTCTCATGGAGGGTGGAGGTGCCGTACAAATTAACAATTTAATTTGTTGTGGTTCAAATCCACACTGCTTTCTTTAGTCTATTTTGGCATTGATTGCGGTAGTTTTAGTTTTGTTGTAAAGCTGCTCAGCTCACAGCATAATAGAACGTGTTGCCATTTAATGTTGGAAGAAGCCCCAAGCGATCTCGTCTTCCTCAGGTCATCAGGGCTGCTATGAACCAGCTGAAGGCAGCTGCTCAGGGCGGTGTCACGGAGGAGGATGTCACAAAGGCAAAGTGAGTGTGGGCTGTGCTGAGAGGATGCATGTGCCCTGCCATGTGCTCTGTGTGCTGCGGTGCGGATGGGGCCCCTCACTCTTTCTGTGGGGAACTGCTCGCTGTCCTGCAGTGAAATGGAAGCACCACCAATGGGCTGCTTTGGTTTCCATTATTTTTCAATGATGACACTTAACCTCTGCCAGCAGTATTTCCTGTAAGGATCTTGTTAAGTAAATGTTAATTCTTGCAGGTAACTGTTTCAGAAACCAGCCAGCAGCAGCAGACACTGCTGTTTCAATCGTACTGTGTAGCACTACAACATAGTATGTTGGAATCCTGGGCTGCAGTGTGTCAATAGTTCACTCTGCAGTCACACTGCAACAATTGCTAAACAATTGCTACAACAGTTGTATTGAGCAACTGTGCTCTGAACCCTCAGAGAACAGCAGTGCTGAGGATCTGCAAATGTGAAGGGCTGGATTAGCAGTACTGCATCCAGCTGCTCCAAGATTGTGTTCCTTTAGGGGTGTTCGGTGTGGGGAAACCTCCAGAGGGCCAGCAGTGCCAGCCCAGCTTGGGGCGCCTGGCTCAGGCTGTGCTGTGTTGTGCTCAGTAGTGCTGCAGGCACTGAGCTGCCATATCTGGGCTGTGCAGAACAGCACTGCTGGGCAGATTGACTCAAGGGGAAGAAGGGAAATGCAGTCAGAGCCTGTTGGTTCTTAACAAAAGGTTGAGACTTAACTGTTCAGCAGGAAAGCTCCCCACTTCCCATCTGTGCTTCTGTCAGTTACGCGAGAATGGCTCTTATCTGTGTCTGGTCTTCATGAGATTCTGTGATCAATTTCACATCTAATTTGTTAACTTGATGATTTTGTCTCATTGTGGAGCAGTTGTATTTGTTATTTCAAGCAGAAGAAAGACACTTCTCAGCTGGGTGGTGGGTGGTCCCAGCGCACAGTGCCTCGTGCTGCCCTCGTGCTGTGACAATTTGCAGTGCCCCTCTGCTCACTGAAAAAAGGGAAGGACTGCAAAACGGGGGTCTTGAGAGCTTCAGGTGCTGGAAGGCTTCGCTGTGCTCGAGGTGGTGCTGTGGCGGGTGTGCTCACCTCTCCCTGTTGTGGGGCAGGAATCAGCTGAAGGCTGCCTATCTGATGTCAGTGGAGACAGCGCAAGGGCTGCTGAACGAGATCGGCTCCGAGGCGCTGCTGTCCGGCACGCACACTGCGCCTGCCGTGGTGGCTCAGAAGATCGACTCTGTAACCTCTGCTGATGTTGTGAATGTGAGTGTGTCCCCCTCCCACGTTCCTTAATGGCTGTGCGAGTTCCTAACGGAGGCACTGCTCATTTGGGTTTCCTTAAACCACGAGAGAGGTGGTTCATAAATACCAGCTGGCTGACTTTTAACATCTTTATTAACAGAAGACAATTAGACAATATATTTACTGACTTGCATAAAATGAGTGTAGATGAGGGTACAAAGTCCCCACGCAGCACTGGCAAACACTCAGTGCCAGTCTCAGTCTGGGCACGTGCTGACACAGCTTGTTGGACTGTCGAGGGCAAAGTGCTTGGTGTGCAGACCAGGACTGCTGCACTTCCTGCAGTAAGTTTGGCACAACCACATTTGCTGTTCTGAGCTCCTGCCTTCATGATACTTGAAGCAAACTCCGTCCAAAAGTCCATCAGGGACAGAAATTCTAAGACAGCAAATGTTTTTCCCAGTCTCCGCTTGCCCATTGCTGCTGTGATGTGAAGCTGTGGCAGAGCCGCAGGATCCCGTGGTGCTGTCACTGTCACTCTCATTCAGTGGTGACCACTTCCAAGGAGCCATGCTTCTCCCATGTCATTGTGCCGTTCTGTTGGAGCAGCAGAAGCTCAGGCAGCACAAGGGAACTCGTTGGCGTGGCGTCCTGCTGTAGTTGTGTTGGGTTCTTTGCTTTCTGATTGCTGTAGTGAATGTTTCCTTACATCGATTTTCTGATGTATTTTCAGGTTGCAAAGAAGTTTGTCAGCGGGAAGAAATCGATGGCAGCCAGTGGAGATCTGGGCAATACTCCCTTCCTCGATGAGCTGTAAAAACAAAGCTGGGATGCGGATTCAGGATGGGCCTGACTTGGTCACCTGTGCTTAGAGAAATTACTAACTTGTTATTTATGAATTCAGTTATTGGAGAAAATGAATCTGGAGTAATTGTGGGCTTGCACTGATCAAATAAAGTGCTGAGTTCATATGTTCTGTGTTGCTTTCCTTTCCCTGAAGCAGTACCTGTAATTCTGGTGTGGCTCTGTATCTCAAAATCAAGCTGCAGGGAGGAAATAAGGTGAGTGAGTTGCTGTAAAAATTGCCTGTTCAAAACAGTTCTTGTGATGCAAGTCATCCTCATCAGCTGGTGTGCTGGGACAAGGCCCTGAGACACAGCTCTCTTTGCACAAATGAAGAAAGGTAACTTCACAAAGAACTACATGATAGCATCTTAGAGCTTGTGCTGGGAAGTTGTGTTCTCACACTTGAGCATAAATCGCCCTCACTGCCAGTCCTGCTGTCATCCTCAGTGCCTTCATTTGTGCTGGAAGGACACAGTGTGGAGCTGCTCAGATGTGCAGCGGTTCCTGTAGCTGCTGAATTTAATTAATGTGCCTAATTGTGGAGTCCAAAGTTTTTTCGACAAGTCAGAATTAGATCACAGAATCACAGAATGGTGTGGGTTGGAAGTGGCCTTCAAGACCATCTCATCCCAACCCCCTGCTGTAGCAGGGACACCTCCCATAGCCCAGGTTGCTCCCAGCCCCATCCAGCCTGGCCTCGAGTGCTTCCAGGCAGGGGGCATCCACAGCCTCGCTGGGCAACCTGTGCCAGTGTCTCACCGCCCTCACAGTAAAGAATTTCTTCCTGATATCTAGGCTAAAGCTACCCTCTTCCAGCTTAAAACCATTTCCCCTCATCCTGTCGCTACATGCCCTTATAAAAAGTCTCTCCCCAGCTTTTCTGTGGGCCCCTTCAGGTCCCAGAAGGACTATAATGTCTCCCCAGAACTTTTTCTTTTCCAGGCTGCACAGCCCCAGCTCTCAGCCTGTCCTCGTAGTGGAGGTGCTCCATCCTCTGCTCGTCTTCATGGCCTCCAACAGCTCCACGTCCTCCTTGTGTTGGGGGCTCCAGAACTGGACGCAGAGCTTCAGGTGGGATCTCATGAGAGCAGAGCAGAGGGACAGAACCACCTCCCTCTCCCTGCTGGTCACACTTCTCGTGATGCAGCCCAGGATCTGTTTGGCCTTCTGGGCTGCAACCACACGTTGCTGGCTCATGTTGAACCTTTCATCCACCAACACTCCAAATCTTCCCCAGGGCTGCTCTCAAGCCATTCTCTGCCCAACCTGTATCTGTGCTTGAGGTTGCCCCAAATCAGATGCAGGACCTTGCACCTACTCTTGAACTTCATGACATTGATACGGGCACACCTCTCAAGTCTGTCCAGATCCCTGTGGATGATGTCCTTTCCCTCAGCTGCACTCAGTTTGGTACCACCTGTAAAACTGTTGAGGGTGCACTCAATCCCGCTGCCCACGCTGCCTACAAAGATGGTGAATCACCCCAGTCCCAGCACTGGTCTTTGAGGGACGCCGCTCAGCACCAGTCTCCACGTGGACATTGAGCAATCGACAGCCATCCAGCCAATGCCATAACCAGCCAGGGCTCCCTCCATCACATCCATTTGTCTCCAATTTGGTGACCATGCAGAACAATGCCAAATGATTTGCAGAGGTCCGAGCAGACGATGTCAGTTGCTCTTCCTTTATGCACTGATGCTGTAACTCTGTCATTAAAAGACCAACAGATTTGTCAGGCATGGGTTGCTCTTGGCAAACCGCATCGGTTACAACCAATCACCTCCCCTTTATTTTCCACGTGCCTCGGTGGGGCTGTCTGCCAGGAGGATCTGCTCCACGATCTTGCTAGGCACAGAGCTGACACCGACTGCAGTTCCCTGGATCGTTCTTTTTCCCTTTCTCAAAGATGGAGATTTTGTTCCCCTTTTCCAATCGCTGGTAACTCCTCCAGGCTGCTGTGACTTTTCAAATATGATGGACAGCAGCTTGGCAGCTTCATTGCCAGTTCTCCCAGAACTCATTGGGTCCCACGCACTTGTTCTTTAGATGGTCTTGAACCTTGTATGGGCACTGCTGAATCACGGCCTGAACCTCTGATTGACCACCTGAGGCGAGCCATGGCTCAGCCCTGGGAGCACAGAAGAAGGCAATTCAGCTGTGCTGCTGGAAGGGATGGAGCCTGGCTGCACCTCTCCTAGAGCCATTGAAGGGCTGACTGCCGGGGGGAAGGATCTCTTCTGGACATCGCTCCTCTTGGCATCTTCTCAATGCTTCTCAGTGAGCCCAGGATGAGGGTAAGCTTTCCATCCATTCTTCTTTGCTGTGATCACCTATTTAGCTTAACTTTCCTGTATATTTCTTAATTATAACACCTGTATATTTATTGATTATACAAACCTAATCTTCACTTACAGCAGCTCTACCTTCTCCCAGTTCTTACCGCTGCTTTCTGCAGCTTGGGCAGTGTGGCACAGAGCCCTTGCCAGTGAAGGCTGAGGCGAAGAAGTCATGGAGCACCTCAGCCACATCCCTCGTGACCAGGGCTCGTTTCCTCCCAGAGAGGGGCCTGCGTCTCCCTGGCCTTCCTTATCGCTGATCCACCTTTATCACAAGAATTTCTTGTTCCCCTTGATTTATCTTGTTTGGGTTTTGGCTTTCCTAGCCCGATCCTTGGCTGCTTTAACAGCTCCTTTGTAGTCCCCCCAGGTCATCTGCTCCTGCTTCTACCCCCATAGACCTTGTATTTGAATGTAAGTCCAGGAGCTCCTTGTTGATCCACGGAAGCCTCCTGGTATCCTTGCCTGCATTCCTCTTCCTGGGGAAGCTCTGCTTCTGGCCTTGGAGGAGATGGGCCTTGAATACCAACCGGCTTCCTTGGGCCCCCCTTCCCTCCCGTGCTTTCTCCCACATCTCCCTGCCAAGCGGTCCCCTGATGAGTTCCGCTTCTGCTCTCCTGAAGCTCAGAGCAGCCCCTCGCTGTGCTCACTCTTTGACACCCCGAGGATTTTGTACTCTGCCGTTCGCGGTCACTGCAGCCCCGGGCTCCCCGTCAGCCCGCAGCCGCCGCTCGGTGAGGACGGAATCCAGCACGGCGCCGTTCTCGTGGGTTCCTGTATTGCCGGGAAGAGGAAGGTATCAGCAGTGCGTTCCGCGACCCCCGCTGGCTGCCGGCACGCTGCTGCGCCGTTCCTCCGGCGGACGGGGTGCCTGAAGTCCCGCACGAGGGCCGCGTTTCGTGAACGTGAAGCTGTTCCCGTGTGTCTATAGAGGGCTCGGCGCTCCTGCCGGCGGGGCAGCTCGCAGCAGACCGCGCTCCGGCCTTTCTTCCCTTTAGCCCTGACCCATTCGCTCTCTGCCAGCTCCCCGTCCATCCCCGGTGGAGCCCCACGGACCGCAGCCGGCCGCCGGTAAGGAGCTGTCGTGCCCCCCGACGCGTTCCTCCCCTCCCGTTCCGCACCGCGGGCCGCAGCCGCCCCACCGCGTCCCGCCGACGCCGCAGCGCTGTGGCTTCGCACGGTGGCGGCTCCTCCCGCGTCCCCGCGGTCGCCGTACGGCGTCGGGCGGAGTTACCGACGGCCCTCTCCCCCTACGGGGGGCGCTCCCGGGTCGCGGTCCGTCCGTGCCCGCCGTCAGCCCCGCAGCGGGACGGGGTGAGAATCCCCCGCCCCGGCGACTCCGGCCGCGCCGGAAGCTGCCGAAGGAGCCCCGTCATCCCCGGCAGAACGGAATCCCCGCGGCCCAACGGCGCCGCTCCCGAACCGCCGGGTTTCGTCTCGGCCTCTCCTCTCCGCAGCGCTCCTGCTGGCACCGCCGGCGCTGCGATCCCTTCGCTGCCGCTCGCGGCTCCTCGCGGTCGGTCGATGCGCGGTGCTGCGTGCCGTGTCGGGCCGAGGTGCGGCGGCGCAGCCGTTGTTCCTCAGTGCCGGGGCGGTTCGCCCGAACGCGGGGCGGACGTCGCGACATCGCGGCGCCGCTCCGTGAGGCTCCCGGACCCCCCAGCTCCCCCACCGCGTCCGCTCCGCACCGCGCGCTCCCCGCACCCGTAATCCACTTTTTCCTACGGGCTCCATCGCGGCCGCTGCACCCACGGCCGTTTTGTGCGTTTCGGTTGGTGCGGGAGCGTCCGCCTCCCCGCGCTCCTCCCATCCTCCCCCCCTCCGCTTCACCGCGGCCACGTTTAGGAAGAAACCCGGATCAGAAAATCCCAGCTCAGGAAATCGGAGATCGCCGCGCTCCGCTCCACAGCCGGTGAGTCTCACCTCTGTGCCTGGGAAGATGATGGAGTGTGGGAATGGAATGTTGTTTCTGCGTTCGATATTAAAAAGAGCAATTGGTTTGAGGAAGTAGAACATCACGCATTTGTATTCCTTAACTTAGCCTTAGAAATAGTTTGAAGAAGTAAAATACTGTATCTGTTAGCAGAATGTTTTGGAAAAATAATTACTGAATTATGTGATTACTTCATTCTTGCAAAACTGTAATAGTTGTTAAATGTTCTAAACAATGCGAGTATAGCGTGCTAAGGATTAGAAAACATATTGTAGAGCTGTTCTGTTAGGATAAGAAACTCTCAGCAAAAGACAGACAGATTTAGCAAACATCAAAGAAGTCAGGGCCTCTACACAAGGCTGAACTGTCTCACTCCGTGAGCAGGTTGGGGTGTGAAGGCAGGCACCAGGATCCTCCCCTGCCTCTCTCCTGAGCTGATCTTTGTAGAAAGGAGGACAAGCAGATATCTGCAAAATAACGATCAGGTGTGGAATAAGTTAATTAACTACAGATTTACGCTTATGCAGCAAAAATTTGTTTGTCCAGTGTTCGCGTGTTTAGTGAAGCGTTGAGAAGATTGTGAACCTGAAGTACTCAGCCGATGAGGAACCAGGGGAGTAAGAGATCAGCGTCGGGGAATAGGGAATAAAAGGTGTAATGCTGTTTTCTGGGTGCTCTCCCGCCATTGCAATTGCGAATAAAATCTGCTTTATCAGAGATACCGTCCTAGAAAATTATTTGGATATTTCCTACAAACAGATCCTCCTGGATGACATGCTTGATCACATGAGGAAAGGGCGTGTGATCCGTGACAGCCAGCACGGCTTCACCAGAGGAAGGTCATGCTTGACCAATCTGGTGGCCTTTTATGATGGAGTGACGGCATCGGTGGACAAGGGAAAGGCGACCGATGTCATTTACCTGGACTTGAGCAAAGCCTTTGACATGGTCCCCCACCACATCCTTCTCTCCAAAATGGAGGGATGTGGATTTGATGGGTGGACCACTCGATGGATAAGAAACTGGTTGAAAGGCCGCAGACAGAGGGTGATCATCAATGGCTCCATGTCCAGGTGGAGGCCGGTAACGAGCGGCGTCCCCCAGGGGTCTGTCTTGGGACCGGTGCTCTTTAACATCTTTATCAATGACATTGATGACGGAATTGAGTGCACCCTCAGCAAGTTTGCTGACGACACCAAGCTGAGTGGTGTGGTTGACACGGTTGAAGGATGGGATGCCATTCAGAGGGACCTCGAGAGGCTGGAAAGGTGGGCCCGGGTGAACCTGATGAGGTTCAACATGGCAAAGTGCAGAGTTTTGCACTTGGGCTGGAGGAATCCCAGGCATCCCTACAGACTGGAAGGAGCGGGCCTTGAGAGCAGCCCTGTGGAGAAGGACCTGGGGGTCTTGATGAATGAAAAACTGAACATGAGCCAGCAGTGTGCCCTTGCGGCTCGGAAGGCAAATGGGATCCTGGGCTCCATCAAGAGAGGTGGCCAGCAGGGACAGAGAGGTGATTGTTCCCCATTATGCCCTTTTCCCTTTATTTTCCCCCACTTCCTCCCCTTTCCCATTCTCCCCCTTTCAGCCCCACTCCGTTTTCCCACTTTCCCATTCCCCACTTCTTTTTGCCTCATTTTCCCGTTTCCCGGCATTCTGCCCCTCCCCCCCCCCCCCCCTTTCCATCGTTTTCTCCTTCCTCTCCCTTCCCCTTTACCCGATTTCCCCTCAGTTCCGACCTCAACCCCCCCCCCCCCCCTCCCCGCTCAGGGATGGTGCGATCCGTTCTGGATGTGGGTGTCTGTGGGGGGAGGTCGGAGGCAGCGCCCGGCGGGGGGTGGGGGTGGACTGTGGGTTCCTGCCAGGGCTCCGCTCCCCTCGCGATGCCGCCGCGGTCCCTTTAAGCGGCGCTCAGCCCCGCGGCCCCCACTTCTCCTCCCTCCCTCCCGAGAAATTGGAGAAGCTGCCGCAGCGCCGGGGGGCCGCCCCACATCCGTAGGAAGCGAAACTGCCCCTCAGCCCGAGCAGCAGCGGTGCAGGGCAGTTCGTGCCCCCGCGGCGCTGCAGACGGGCGCTGAGGACGCGGGAGGAGCCGCGGGGGTTTCAGCACCTCACTCGTGGGCGCTCCCCCCGCAGCCGCCGCGCCCCCCGAAGCGGCGGTCCCCAGGAGACCCGTATCCAACTCGGGACCCCCGGCGGCCCCTGTCCCCCAAACCGCCGGGGCTGCGCGCTCACTGGCGGGGCTGCGGGTTTGGGGTCCCGCCGTGCGCGGCGGTCTCGGGGGTCCCAGAGCCCCCCAGCGCTGCTCCGCCCCGTTCGCTTCGCTCCGCTCCCGTCGGGTCGGCCGCCGCTCCGCTTCCGCCCCTTCGTTACCCAGCATCATTCCTTCGGGGCCATTTCTGCCACTTTTGGACAACTTCTGCCCGCGGGGACATTGGGGACGCGCGGGGAACTGAGGACGTGGGGCAGCGCTGTGGGGCAGCTATGGGGCAGAACTATGGGGCAGTGGAGCAGGACAGCTATGGGGCAGATGCGGGGCAGCACCATGGGGCAGCACCATGGGGCAGAGTTATGGGGCAGACCCATTTGGCTTTTGCCCTTTTTTGGCTCTCTCGGCCCTTCCCCGCCCCCTCTCCCCACTTCCGCCCCCCACGGCCGCGCGTGGGCTGTGGGTGTGGGGCAGCCCCCCCTGCTCCCCGCCATGGGGCCGTGGGTGCTGCTGCTGCTCGGCGCAGGTCTGGGGCCGAACGCGGTGCTTTTGGGGCCGGGGGGGTGGGAGCGGGGGGTGTGGAGGGAGAGACCCCTGCGGGGAGGGGGAGTCTGAAGGGCTGAGGAGGCAGATGGGGGAGAACCCCAAAATGCCCCCGATGCCCAACCCGCGTTTTCCCTCTGACGGCGGCACCCCATACCCACAGACACCCCTGGGCCCCGCCGCCCCCACAGCCCTTCAACCCCACAGAGATATTGGGGTGCTGGGGGACACGTGGGGATGGGGCGCATGGGGACGGGGGGGGAGCGTGGGGATGTGGGGACATGGAAAGGTCCTGGGGGACAGTGGGGAGATGGGGCAGCTGTGGGGCAGCTGTGGAGCAGTGCTATGGGGCAGTGCTGTGGGGCAGCTGTGGGGCAGTGCTGCAGTGCCACAGCCGGGCGTTCACCCGTTTCTTCCCAGTTCTGTTCCCCATTCTGCCCATTTCTGCTTCCGTTCCTCACCCATTCCGCTCCCATTTGACACTTTGCTGCCCATTATTGCTGCCCATTTCTGTCCATTATTGCTGCCCATTTCTGCCCATTATTGCCCATTTCTTGCTGCCTGTTCCCTGATGTTCCACTCCTCCCATTCTCTGCCACTCTGTTTTGGACCATTTCTCTCAATATTATTCCATTTCTTTTCCCACCTTCTGCCCAATCCAATTCCCTCCCATTCTGACAATTCCTGCTCCTTTTTGTCCATTTCTTTTCCTTCTTGCCATTTTTCTCTTTTTTGCCTATTTCTGCCTCCTTCCTCCTCTGTCCATTCTGTCCATCTCTCCCTATTTCTGCACATTTTCCCTTTTTCCCCATTTCCACCCATTCCCTTCAGGTCTTTTCTGCCCGTTCCCCCCATTGCAGTTCCCCCTCCCGTCCATTTCTTTCCATTTCCCCCTTTTCTCCCCATTTCCTTCCATTCCTTTCCCTCTTTACCCATTTCTGCCCCTTTTCCCCTTAGCCCCAACCTGGGACCCCCCAACCCATTGGGGCAGCGGGGCTCTGTGCCCAAGGGGGTCCGGGGATCCCAGAGTCCCCCAGTGCTGCTCTGCCCGCTCTCTCCATCCTGCTCCAGTCCCATCGCTTTGGGCCCGTTTCCCTTTGGGTCCATCCCCATTCCTGCCTATTTCTGACAACTGCTCTCCATTTGGTGCCATTTCTGTTACTTCTGGTCATCTTTGCCCATGGGGACACAGGGGACATGGGGGGAACTGGGGGCGTGGGGACATGAGGTGTAAAACTGGGGATGCTGGGCAGCACCATGGGGCAGCACCATGGGGCAGAGCTATGGGGCGGTTGTGGGGCAGAGTTATGGGGCAGACCCATTTGGCTTTTGCCCTTTTTTGGCTCTCTCGGCCCTTCCCCGCCCCCTCTCCCCACTTCCGCCCCCCACGGCCGCGCGTGGGCTGTGGGTGTGGGGCAGCCCCCCCTGCTCCCTGCCATGGGGCCATGGGTGCTGCTGCTGCTCGGCGCAGGTCTGGGGCCGAACGCGGTGCTTTTGGGGCCGGGGGGGTGGGAGTGGGGGGTGTGGAGGAAGAGACCCCTGCGGGGAGGGGGAGTCTGAAGGGCTGAGGAGGCAGATGGGGGAGAACCCCAAAATGCCCCCGATGCCCAACCCGCGTTTTCCCTCTGACGGCGGCACCCCATACCCACAGACACCCCTGGGCCCCACCGCCCCCACAGCCCTCCAACCCCACAGAGATATTGGGGTGCTGGGGGACACGTGGGGATGGGGCGCATGGGGATGGGGAGGGAGCGTGGGGATGTGGGGAGAAATGGGGGACGGTGTAACAGTGGAAGGATGTAGGGACGTGGGGGGACATTGGAGGTCAGTGGAGATATGGGGGCACAAGGAGCAATATGGGAATGTGGGGGGTAGGGTGACATGCCGGTGATATTGGGATGTGGGGTGATGAGGGGGCATATATTGGGATGGGGAAAACTGGGGGCATGGGGGGCACACTGGGGACACATGGGGGCATTGGGGACATGTGGACATACTGAGGATTTGAGGATGTGGGGACACATAGGGACACGGAGGGGTGGAGGACATGGGGACATATGGGGACAGAGGGACAATGGGGGACATGGGGGTGCCTGTGTGGCTCTGTTGGATCTGTGGGGCTCTATGGGATTCTGTGACCCCTGTGAGTTCTATGGGGCTCTGTGGGATTCTTGGAGACTTAATGGGGCTCTATGGGGTCTGTGCAGGTCTGTGGGGCTCTGTGGGGTCTATAGAGCTCTATGGGGCAATATGGACTCTGCGGAGGCTATGGGCTATATGGGTCCCCATGGGTTTCCCCTGCCCCACAGCTCTGCCCCACAGCTGCAGTTCTGCCCTCGACGTGGACTCTGCTGTGGCCTTTGAGGGTCCTGGTTCCTTCGGCGTCAGCGTGGCACAGAGCGACGATGGGTATGGAGCTGCCTCACAGCTTGTGGGGCCTCCCCATGGATTCCATGGGACACCCCACAGAACACATGGGGTGCCCCATAAAATATTTGGGGTGGCTCATGGAATGTATTGGGTAGCTCATGGGGCAAATAGAAGCCCTCTGTGGTATCTATAGGGCACCCCACAGAAATCCAGGGGCACCCCATGGAACTTAGAGGGTAACTTACAGAAGCTGTGCGGCGCTCTGCATAATCTGTGGGGTGCTCTGGAGAATCTGTGTGGTGCTCCGCTGAATTTTGAGGTGCCCCACAGAGTCTGTGCAGTGCCCCATGGAAGCTATAGGGTGGCCAGTGTGATCTATGGGGCAGCCTACATAATCTATGGGGTACCTATGTGAATCCACGGGGTGCCCACATAACTATGGGCTCCCTACTGGCTCTATGACTGCCCCACAGAATCGATGGGGCACCCTGTGGGCATCTATGGTTACCCTACTGAATCCATCTGGCCCCCCAAGTAATCTGTGCGGTGCCCCATGGAATCTGTGGGACACACCACTGAATCTGTAGGGTGGTCTGTTTAATCTGTGCGGTGCCCCACTGAATTTAGTCGTGCCCCTTGGAACCTATGGAGCACCCCATATGGCCTAGGGGGCTCCCTGCTGACTCCGTGACTGCCCCACATAGTCTGTGGGGACCCAGTGTAATCTATGTGGTGCCCCATAGAATTGAAGGGGTATCTGTGAGTCACCCTATGGGATCTATGGAGCACCCCACTGAGTCCCACGTCCCCCCATCACAGGGTGCTGGTTGGGGCTCCCCTGGACTTGGGGGGCCGAGGCCGTGTCTATCGATGCCGCGTGGGGGAGAAGAGTTGCAGGGATGCAGGCGTTGGCGGTGAGAGATGTGGGACAGCCCCACACATGTGGGGCACATGGGGTGGTGTGTGGCTGCCTCACATGTGTGTCCCATGGGGTGGACTGGGGAAGGGAGGAGGGATGTGAGGCAACCACAATGTGTGGAACTGAATGGGGAGTTTGTGGGGTAGCCTCACATGTGTGGGGCAGCCCCAAATGTGTGAGACCTGTGGGAGCTGTGGGGCAGTACTGTATGTGGACCTTAATGGGATGTTATGGGGCAGCCTTAATGTATGGGTCCAAGTGGGAAGTTGTGGGGTGGCCTCAACGTATGAGTCCTATGGGCAGTTATCAGGCAGATCAGTTATCAGGAGGGGGTCCCAGTGGGAGGTTATGGGGCATGGGGTGTTGTGGTGCCGCCCCACATGTGAGTCCTTTGGCAAGTTTTGGGGCTGCTCCACAAGTGTGGGTGCTATGGTTTCTCTGCCCCACAGACCCCCCGGATATGGGTCCCATGGCACTGGGAATGTCCATGGCTGCCAACGGATCCAAGCTCCTGGTAGGTGCTGTGGAGTGCTGTGGGGCTCTCATGGGTCTATGGTGTCTGTCAGGCTCTATAGGCTTTATATCTCTGTGGGGTGCTATGGGGTCTAGGGGTCTGCTGGACTCTATGGGTTCCATGGGGCTCTGTGGGTCTCTATGGGGTGCTATGGGGCTCTGTGGGTCTCTGTGGAGTACTGTGGGTCACTGTGGAGTCTATGGGGGTCTATAGAGCCCAATGGGTTCTATGGGGCTTTGTGTGTCACTGTGGGTCTGTGTGGGATGCTGCTGGTCTCTATGGGATGCTATGGGTCACTATGGTTCTCTGTGGGGCGCTGTGAATCACTCTGAGGCTCTATGGGATGTTATGGGGGCTCTATGCAGCACTATGGGGCTCTCTGGAGTGCTGTGGGGCTCTGTGGAGTACTGTGGGTCATTGTGGATCTCTACGGGGTGCTATGGGGTGCAGGCCTGTGGCCCGATGGCGCAGCGGATGTGTGGGGAGAACGCGGAGGTTCCGGGGTTCTGCTTCCTCCTCTTCTCGAGACGCTCCCTACCGACCACCCCACGAGGTATGGGGCATGTGGGGGGCAGCAGTGGGGCAGAGGGGCTCTGTGGGGTGGAGAAGACCCAGCGCCATTGTCCATGGGTTCTGTGGGGACAGGATGGGGCACAGAATGTCATTGTCACTGGGATCTGTGAGGCGGACGTGGGGCGGAGAAGACACAGTGCCATTGTTGGTGGGATCTGTGGGGCAGATATAGGATCTATGGGGCAGATATAGGATCTATGGGGCAGATGCGAGGCAGAAAAGATCCAACGCTGTTGTCAGTGGGATCTGGGGGGCAAAGAAGACCCAATGTTGGGTTCAGTGGGATCTATGGGTGGGGATGGGTTGGATGAGACTCACTGAACCGCCTGCTCCATCCCACCGCCTGCCCCACAGCTTGCCCCACATCGGCCTCCGACATCGTGTTCCTGATGGACGGCTCTGGCAGCGTGGCAGGGTTTGACTTCCAGCGGATGAAGATATTCGTCATCGAAATCATCAGACGCTTCCGTGGGACCAACACCCGCGTGCGTGACACACGGTGCTATGGGGCTGCCCCACAGTGGGGCCTTGGCCGATGGCCTGCCTCTGTGGCTGCCCCACACAATCTATGGGGCGCTCCATAGAATCCGCGGGTTACCCAAGTGAATCTCTGGGCACCCCATGGAACGTATCGTATCAGTGCCCCACGCAATCTGTGGGGCTCCCAGACTCAACTGTCAGCTGCCTGACATCACTCATGGGGCGTCCCACGGAATTTGGAGCTGCCCCATGGAATTTATGGGGCACCTCGTGTAATGTGTGGGGCCGTGTGGGGTTCTGTGGGGCTTTCTGGAGTGCTGTGGGGCACTATGAGGCTGTGCGGGTTTCCGTGGGATGCTATGAGACTGCGGGGTTCTGCAGAGCTCTGCGGGGCGTTATTGGATGCTAAGGGGTGCTGCGGGGCTCCGTGTGGTCTGTGGGGTTCTGTGGGGCTACACGGGCTCTATGTTGGGCTGCAGGGTGCTACGGGTTCTGCGGGGTGCTGCGGGGTTCTATGGGGGCTACGGGACTCTACGGGGCTCCGTGGGCGGTGCGGGGCCGTGCGGTGCGACGTGTGCCGCGGCCGCGCCCCGCAGTTCGCAGTGGTGCAGTTCTCCACCGGCGTGCAGCTGCACGTGGGCTTCTCCGACTTCGACCGCCTGTCGGCGCGGGATCTGGAGCGGCAGGTGGAGGAGGTGGAGCAGAGCAACGGCATCACGCAGACCGCCACCGCCATCCGCACCGTGCTGTACGTCCCGCCCCGCCCGCCCCCCCCGCCCCGCGCCGCCCCGGCGCTGACGCTGCTGTGCGCAGGACGCGGGTGTTCGCGGGGAGCCGCGCGGGGGCCAACAAGGTGCTGATCGTGGTGACGGACGGGCAGAAGTACGGCGACGCGCTGCAATACGGCGATGTCATCCCGGAGGCTGAGCGCGCCGGGGTCGTCCGCTACGCCATCGGGGTGAGCCGGGGCCGCGGAGCTCCCCCGGCCCCGCACGTCGCCCCGCGTCCCTCCCGCACCCCAAATTCCTCCGCGTTCCTCCAAATCCTCCCCCAGATCCTTCCTCAAAATGCCCCAAATTCCTCCGCGTTCTCCTCAAAGTCCTTCCCCAAAACACCAAATTCCTGCAAATTCTCCCCAAAATCTTCCCCCCAAAATCAAAATCTTAAATTCATTCCAAAGCCCCAAAATTCCCCTCCCAAAATCCACCCCTCAAAACCCTCAAACCACAAAATCTATCTCCCAAACCCCAAGCCCAATCCCCCAAAACTCCTAAATCCCAAATTCGCCCCCAAACCCTAATTTCCCCACACCTCCCCCATAAAAAAAAAAAACAAAAATCCCAAATCCACCCAATCCCCATCTCCACAACTCCTTCCCCTAATGAATCCCCAAAACCAGACCTGTCCCCCAAACCCCAAATTTCCCACAAATTCTCCCCAGTTCCTACCCGAAGCCTGCCCACAAAGCTCCCACCCTCTCACCCCCTCACCCACACTGCCATGAGCTGCCCCCCATAACTCCACACCCACCCAAAGGCCCCAGTTCTGCTCATTCCCCCCAAACCATCCCCAAACACCAAACACCAAATTCATCACCCAAACCCCACATTCCCCCCAATTCTTCACCAAGCCCTTCCCAAAAATTCACAAGCCCCAAATTCATCCCCCAAAGCCTAAATTCCTCCCCATTGCCCCCAAATCATAGCCCAAATCCCTCCCTCCAGAAAAGCCCAACTCCAATCCCCAAACCCCAAATTTCCCCAAATCCTCCCCAAGAATTGTGGGGCTCTATGGGGGTCTGTGAGTCTCTAAGGGCTCTGTGGGGTGTTACGAGGCTCTATGGGCTCTGTTGGGCACTATGGGATGCTATGGGGTTCTGTGGGATCTAGGGGGCTCTATGGGGTGCCAATAGCCATGGGGGCACCTGAGGGACATCAGGGGGACAGCAAGAGCGTTGGGGACGTGGGGCTTCACACTGAGACATTGGGGACACTGGGAAGCGAGAGGCTGGGGACACGGAAGTGCCGCCAGGAATGTAGGACAGCGAGAAGAGTGGGGACAGAGTGCTGGGACACCAAGAGTGTGGAGTGCACCGCGGTGACACCAGGAGTGCTGGGGACGGCAAGGGACGGCGATGGAGAGCTCTGGGTGCATCAGGGGTTGGGGACATTAAGTGACACCAGGAGTGGTGGGGGACAGGTGAGATTGAGGCTGTGGGGACATGGAGGTGACGCAGAATGTGGGGGGCACCACGAGTGTCATGGCCACCTCACCTTGGGGTGACACCAAGAGCGCGGGGGACAGCGGGGATGATGTCGAGTTCTGGGGATGCCAAGAGGGTTGGCACCCCTCGAACACTGGGGGCACAGGGAGCTTTGAGACACCTAGAACGTGGGGGGCGGCAGGGCAGTGGGATGCCCAGAACTCGGGGACACCGGGTGACACCGAGATGGCAGGGGCACCGCGAGCGATGGGGACGTCCCCGCAGGTGGGCAGCGCCTTCAAGGATGCCAAGGCGGCCGCGGAGCTGCAGACCATCGCCTCGGCCCCCCCCGAGGCACACGTCTTCCGCGTGGACAACTTCGAGGCACTGCAGGGAATCCAGGAGCAGCTGCAGGAGAAGATCTTCGCCATCGAAGGTACGGCCCCATAGGGCGGCCCCACGGAGGTGCCTGGGGCCCACCTCACCCCATGCTGCCCCCAGGGACCCGCCCAGCCTTCGGGAGCTCCTTCCAACTGGAGATGGCCCAGGAGGGCTTCAGCACTCTGCTCACCCCTGTGAGTGTCCCCACTGCCGCCCCACAGCTCCGCGCCCATCCATGCAGACCAAAACCCATCAGAACCCCATAGGCCCCATAGCATCCCATAGAGATCCATAGAGCCCATAGTCCCCCATAGATACCACAGAGCTCTATAGACCCCTCAGATCCCCATAGGCCCTATAGCACCCCATAGAGATCCATAGAGCCCCATAGACCCTCAGAGACCCACCAGAAGCCTCCAAGCCCACCAGAATTCCCCAGGACCTCCTCAACCCACTCCAAACACCCTTTAAATCCATCTGAGACCCCCAGGGCCCCATCCCATCCAGCTCAGCCCCCCGCCCCCCTCCCCGACCTCCCTGCTGCAGGAGGGGGCGGTGCTGGGAGCAGTGGGCGCCTATGACTGGGCCGGAGGGGTCTTCATCTATGGGGCTGATGGGAAGGTCGCCTTCGTCAACGCATCCGAAGCGGACGGGGGTGTGAGCGACGCATACTTGGGTGAGGGCCTGGGGGTCCTGGGCTCCTCAGGGGGGTCTTTGGGTTGGTGGTTATTCCCATAGGGGTCTTGGCATCCTCATGGGAGTCTCTTGGTTGAGGGTGTCCCCATGGGGATGCTGGAGTCCTCACGATGGTCAAGGGGGTGGTGGGCTACCCACGGGGGTCTTGGGGTTGGTGGGTGTCCCCACTTGGGTCATGGAGATAGTGGGGTTCTCAAGGGGGTGATGGGGATGGTGGTGATCCCATGGGGTTAATGGAGTTTTGTGGGGGTCCTGGGGTCTTCACAGCAGTCTTGGGGCCCTTGTGATGGTCCAAGAGATGATGGGATCCCCATGGAGACAGAGTTGTCCCTGTGTGGGTCTTGGGGGTGGTGGTGATCCCACGGGGGTCCCTGAGCTGTGGGTGTCCCCATGCCCCCACGAGGAGCTGTGGGGCCATGGGTCCAACACCCCCCGGCCATGGGTCCAACCCACCACCCACAGGTTACGCCACTGAGTCTCTGTCCCTGGGGGGGCTCCGGGCACTGGTGCTGGGGGCCCCCCGGTATCGCCACGTGGGCCGCCTGCTCCTCTTCGTGCTCCACCGTGGGGGGAAGTGGGAGCTGCGCTCTGACGCCATGGGGCGGCAGGTGATGGTGGGGGGATGGTGGGGGGATGTGTGGGGCACGGCATGGGGTGGGAGGAGCCCCGCGGCTGACACCGTCACCCACAGGTGGGCTCCTACTTTGGGGCAGCGCTCTGCGCTCTGGAGGGGTCAGGGGATGGCGTGGCACTTCTGGTGGGGGTCCCCATGTTCTATGGGGACGGCACTGGTGGACGTGTGGAGGTTTGCACGGTGCTGCCGCAGGTACGGACCCCCAGCACGGCCCCGTGGTGCTCAGCGCGTCCCCATCCCAATAAGTCAACTGCAAACCAACCCCAGTCCAACCCCTATCCCAACTCCATCCCCATTCCATCCCTATCCCCATCCCAACCTCCATCCCATTCCATCCCACCCCTATCCTGACCCCCACTCCCATCCCCATCGCCATCCCATCTCATCCCTATCCCCACCCCCATCCCCATTCCCATCCCAACCTGACCCCGTCCTCTGCCCACGCCCCCCACGTGTTGCTCGCTGTAGGGCCCTGTGCTGCGGTGCCATCAGATGCTGCGGGGTCAGGCCGGACACCCGCTGGGGCGCTTTGGGGCCAGTGTTGCTCGCCTTGGGGACATCGATGGGGACGGACTGCACGATGTGGCCGTGGGTGCTCCCATGGAGGATGATGAGCGCGGTGCCATCTACATCTTCCGTGGGGAGAAGGGCGGTGTCAGTGACCACTACAGCCAGGTGGGACCACCCCACTGAGACCCACTGAACCCCATAGCATTCCGTAGATCCCAAAGATCTATGGAACCCTTCAGAACCCTACAGAGCCCCATAGACCCCACAGACCCCACAGTGCCCAGCTGCCGCATGGAGGGTTGGGTGCTGTGCTCCATCCTGGTTCTGAGGAGGCCCACCCATGTGTGGTTCCATCTCCCACAGCGCATTGCAGGCTCCATATTCCACAGTGCCCCACAGCACTTTGGGCAGGCGCTGAGTGGGGGGCGCGACATGACGGGGGACAGACTGCCGGATGTGGCCGTGGGCGCACAGGGACAGGTCCTGCTGCTCAGGTGGGAGTGACGCGCCGGAGCCCCATCACCAATCCCAAATCAAATACCCCAACCCCAACTCAAATAACCCAACCCCATACCATTCTCATCTCCAACCCCAATCCCAACCAAACACCAGCCCTAACCCAACTTCATCCCCAAACCCATCCCCATCCCCGTCCCATCCCATCCCATCCCATCCCATCCCATCCCATCCCATCCCATCCCATCCCATCCCATCCCATCCCATCCCCATCCCCATCCCCAATCCCAATCGCATTCCCCCCAACCCCCACCCCCATCCCCATCTCCATAACCATTCCCAACCTCAACCCATCCCTATTCCCATCTCCATCTTCATCCCCATCCCCGTGCCCGCCCCCATCCCCACTCCCGTACCCATTCCCACCTCACCCCACCCCACGTTCCCCCCTCCCCCACGCCGCTACCCCACAGGTCCCCGCCGCTGCTGAAGGTTGAGGTGACGGTGACCTTCAGTCCCCCGGAAATCCCAACGTCTGCCCTCGACTGCCACCGGGCAGAGGAGGAGGAGCCGAGCGCCGCTGGAGCTGCGGCGGTGGCCACGGCCGAAGTCTGCTTCGTCGGCACCAAGAAGAGCCGTGACAGCTTAGGTGAGGGCGCAGGGTGCGGGGCCGCCGCCCATCGGCCACCCACGGAACCTCCCCAGCCCCTCCGGGCGCCCTCAGAACCCTTCGAGTCCCACGGCTCCCCCCGGCCCGTCCCAGACGGCGTCGCGACGCACCGAGCCCCGCGGCACCGCCAACCCCCTCCCGCCGCCCCCCAACCCGCCGCGGCTCGCCGCGCCCGCAGCGCCGTCAGCGCCCGCAGCGCCGCGTCCTGCCGCCCGCAGGCTCCCTGGGCGCCGCCCTCCGCTACCGCCTGGACTTGGACCCCGGCCGCGCCGCGCGCGCCGTCTTCTCGCCGGGCGCCGCCGGGAGCAACGGGACCGAGCACGTGGGCGAGGGGCGGCGGTGCCGGACGTTCCCCATCGCTCTGGCGGTGCGTGCGGAGCGGGCGCGGGCCCTGGGAGCGCGGGGCCGCCCCGCGCGGGGCCGCCGCCGCCACGGGCGCTGTGTGTGGTCCCCAGGGCTGCCCGGCGGACACGCTGAGCCCCGTGGGGCTGCGGGTCGCCTTCGAAGCGCGCGGGGACGCGCTGCAGCACGCGCAGGGGCTGCGTGTGGCGCTCAGCCGCGACACACAGTGGGCCGTCACCGCCGCGGTACCGGCATGGCGGGACGGGGGGATGGGGTGGGCGAGGGGGTCGGGAATTGTTGGGAAAACGTTGGGAGGGACGCGTGGAGAAGGTGGGATGGGATGGATGGGATGGGATGGGATGGGATGGGATGGGATGGGATGGGATGGGATGGGATGGGATGGGATGGGATGGGCGTGGGTATGGGATGGGATAGGATGGGATGGGATGGGCGTGGGGATGGGATGGGATGGGATGGGATGGGATGGGATGATGGAGTGGGATGGGATGAATGGGATGAATGGGATGGGATGGGATGGGATGGAGTGGGATGGGATGGAGTGGAATGGGATTGGATGGGGTCGGGTGGGATGGAATGGGATGGAATGGAGTGGGATGGGATGGGATGGGATGGGATGGGATGGATGGGATGGGATGGGATGGGATGGGATGGGAGTGGGGATGGGATGGGATGGGATGGGATGATGGAGTGGGATGGGATGAATGGGATGGGATGGGATGGGATGGGATGGGATGGGATGGGATGGGATGGGATGGGATGGGATGGAGTGGGATGGGATGGAGTGGAATGGGACTGGATGGGGTCGGGTGGGATGGAATGGGATGGAATGGAGTGGAATGGGATGGAATGGAGTGGAATGGAGTGGAATGGGATGGGATGGGATGGGATGGGATGGGATGGGATGGGATGGGATGGGATGGAATGGAATGGGATGATGGAGTGGGATGGGATGAATGGGATGAATGGGATGGGATGGGATGGGATGGGATGGGATGGGATGGGATGGGATGGGATGGGATGGAGTGGGATGGGATGGGATGGAGTGGAATGGGATTGGATGGGGTCAGGTGGGATGGAATGGGACGGAATGGAGTGGAATGGAGTGGGATGGGATGGGATGGGATGGGATGGGATGGGATGGGATGGGATGGAGTGGGACAGGATGGGATGGGATGGGATGGGATGGGATAGATGGGATGGAGTGGAATGGGATGGGATGGGAGTGGGGATGGAATGGGATGGGATGGGATGGGATGGATGGAGTGGGATGGGATGAATGGGATGGGATGGAGTGGAATGGGATTGGATGGGGTCGGGTGGGATGGAATGGGATGGAGTGGGATGGGATGGGATGGGATGGGATGGAATGGAATGGAATGGGATGATGGAGTGGGATGGGATGAATGGGATGAATGGGATGGGATGGGATGGGATGGAGTGGGATGGGATGGAGTGGAATGGGATTGGATGGGGTCAGGTGGGATGGAATGGGATGGAATGGAGTGGAATGGAGTGGAATGGGATGGGATGGGATGGAGTGGGACAGGATGGGATGGGATGGGATGGGATGGGATGGGATGGGATGGGATAGATGGGATGGAGTGGAATGGGATGGGATGGGAGTGGGGATGGAATGGGATGGGATGGGATGGGATGGGATGGGATGGGATGGGATGGGATGGGATGGGATGGGATGGATGGAGTGGGATGGGATGAATGGGATGGGATGGAGTGGAATGGGATTGGATGGGGTCGGGTGGGATGGAATGGGATGGAGTGGGATGGGATGGGATGGGATGGGATGGGATGGGATGGGATGGGATGGGATGGAGTGGGATGGGATGGGATGGAGTGGGATGGGATGGGATGGAGTGGAATGGGATTGGATGGGGTCGGGTGGGATGGAATGGGATGGAATGGAGTGGAATGGGATGGGATGGGATGGATTGGGACGGGATGGGATGGGATGGGGGGTGGGGGTGGGGATGGGATGGGATGGGATGGGATGGGATGGGATGGGATGGGATGGGATGGAATGGGATGGAAGTGTGGCGTGGGATGGAAGTGTGGGGTGGGTGGAGGTGGGGTTGGGTGGGGATGGGTGTGATGGGAAGGAGGGACAGGATGGAGATGGTTGTGGTGGGAATTTGGGGTGCACGGATGGAGGGATGGGATTGGAAGGATGGGATGGGTGTGTGGGGTGGGTGGAGAACGTGGGGTGTGAATTGGTATGGGGAGAGGGATGGGAGGGATGGATGGGGATGGAGGTGATGGGGTTGGATGGAATGGAGATGGTTGGGATGAGTGGAGAAGGGATGGATATTTGGGACGGACATTGGGATGGATGGAGACATAGGATGGATGTAAAGGTTGGGTTGGAAACATGGGATGCGTGGAGAGACAGGATGGAAGTATGGGGGATGGAGGGATGGGATGGAGGGCTGGGGGATGGAGCAGAACAGATGCAGTTGGGGCGTGCACTGGGAGGTTGGGATGGAGGCCCGTGCGCCGGCCCCCAGCTGCCCTTCGAGAAGAACTGTGGTGAGGACAACCAGTGTGTGCCCGACCTCCGCGTGGCCCTCAGCTTCTCAGGGTACGTTCCCCCCATGGCCTCACCTCACGAGAGGCACCCCATGTCCCTGCCCCACACCCACTGCTGCCGCCCTGTAGGCTGGAGGAGCTGGTGGTGGGCATCACTGAGGACGTCACCATCACCGTCACCGTGCACAACGTCGGGGAGGATGCCTATGGGGCCCACGTGGAGCTGCGGCACCCCAAGGCACTCTCCTACCGCAAGGCCACCGCGCTGCAGGTGCCCACGGGGAGCGGGGGAACTGCCGCCCCACAGGGGCTGCCCCACATTCCCCCAGACCCTCCAGATGCTCTCTAGACCCCCAAAATCCCATCCCGGATGTTCTCAAGACCCCACAGATGTCATTATGGCACCCAAAACTTTATCCAGATGCCCTCGAGATCCTCACATCCTCTACAGATGTCCCCAAGACCTCAAATCTCCTCAAGTTCCTATAGAATCCTGCATATCCCCACACCCCAAACCCATTTCAGATGTCCTCAAGAGTACAGACCTCATCTAGCTGACCCCAATCCCATCCAGAGGCCCTCAAAACCCCTGATTTCTCCAGATGCCCTCAAGACCACAGAGAATCCCATGTGTCCCCAGAACACCAAACCCCAATCAGATGACCCCAAACCTCCCTTCCCCCACCCCCAGACCCCACCCCAGGTCCCTCCACACCCCCCACCCACCCACCCACCCCATAGCTGACCCTGTGCTCCACAGCCCCACCGCAGGTCCCTGGCACAGCACTGCAGCTCAGTGTCTCCAGGAGGTGGGCACATCCTCTGCAACATCAGCCACCCCGTGCTGTGGGCTGGCCAGCAGGTGGGCTGCTATGGAGCACTGTGAGGCTCTGTGGGGTGCTGTGGGGCTCTGTGGGGTGCTATGGGCTCTGTGAGGCTCTATGGGGGTCTGTGAGCCTCTAAGGGCTCTGTGGGGTGTTATGAGGCTCTATGGGCTCTGTTGGGCACTATGAGATGCTATGGGGTTCTGTGGGATCTAGGGGGCTCAATGAGATGCTATGGGGTGCTGTGGAGAGCTATGGGTGCTATGGGCTCTATGGCAATTGATGAGGCTCTAAGAGTTCCATGGGGTGCTATGGGGTTCTATGGGGAGCTATGAGAATCCACGGATTCCATGGGGGCACTACGTGCTTTATGGGGCTCTATAGGGCTTTATGGAACTCTGTGGGGTGCTGTGGGCCCTGTGGAGCTCCATGGGACTCCGTGGGGCCCCATGGGGTGCTATGGGGCTGAGCCCCACACCCTGTGCCCCCCCAGCTCGTGTTCGCTGTCACCATGGATGTGCCCCACGAGGCTGAGCTGGGGGACAGAGCAGAGGTGGTGGCGTTGGCCAGCAGGTGGGTGACACCGCAGCGTCACACTGTGACACCGCACGGCCATGGGTGGCACTGCAGTGCTGTGTGGGGCTGTGACATCGTGACATGGTGTGATGTGGTGTGACACTGGGCAACAGTGTGACACGGTGACACCACGTGATGCCGTGTGACATGGTGTGACACTGTGTGAGAATTTGATAGAGGGTGATATGGTGTGATACACCAACACTGTGCTATGTGACACTGTGACATGGGGTGACAGATTGACAGTGGGCAATTTCCTTTGATGTTGTGTGACACTGTGTGACATGGGGTGACACCGTGACACTGACATGAGATGACATGGTTAGTGACACAGTGATGTGCCGTGGTGTGACATGGTGTGAGTGACATGGGTGGCAGTGTGTGACACAGTGGACACAGCGTGACCCTACGTGGGTCACCCTCAGTGACACTGAGTCTGTGTGATGCCGTGTGACACTGCGTGACACTGTGACGCCATGTGACATTGTGTGACACTGTGTGACACCGCGTGACATCGTGTGACATCGTGTGATGCGATGGGATGCTGTGTGACTGACAGCGGGTGGCGCGGGGTGAGATGGTGACACTCTGAGGCTGCCATGGTGACGCAGCCCACGAGTCCCGCTGTCCCCGCAGCGTCCCCCCACCCGTGAGCTCCCCTCAGGCACGTGCTGAGCTCCCGGTGCTGTACAGCATCGTGCTGCTGCTCACCAGGTGGGTCCCCGACGCGCCCCACATCCCCACGGCGCCGCCGCCCCACATCCGCGTCTCCTCGCCCCACGCGGCCGCCCGCCTCCCCTCGTCCCCGTGGGCGTCCCCGTCACCCCGCGTCTCCGCGGCCGTCCCCGCGACCCAACGTGCCGCACCCTACGGACGAGGGCCGCCCCCGTGGGTTCCCCGCTCCCCGCATCTCCGCGGCCGCCCCACGTCCCCACACGTTCCCCCGGCGTCCCCGCGCCCCGCCGTCCCCGCGGCTGTCCCCGCATCCCCGCGGTGCCCGGCCGCACCCGTGACGCGCCGTGTCCCCGCTGTCCCCGCAGCTCTCCGTCGTCCACGCGCTCGGTGCCCGCAGGACAGACGGCGCTGCAGCACCGCTACCGGCTGGAGGCGCAGGGCGCGCGCCGCCCCAACGGCAGCGCCGCCATCCGGGTGCCCAGGGCGCTGCGCGGCGCGGACCTCTGGGAGGAGCTGCGGGTGGAGGGGCCGCAGGTGCGGCGGGGCCGCGGGTGGGGCGGGGCCGGGGCGGGCCGGGGCCGGCGAAAATGGGACGCGAAAGCGAAGGTTGGCCCGAAGGACCCCGGGGACGCGGCGGAGCCCCGCTGACCTCATAGAGCCCCAGAGCCCCGCAGGCCCCATAAAGCCCACCGTCCTGTAGAAGCCTGCAGAGTACCTTGGGCCCCATACGGCCCGTGAGGCCCTACGTAGCCCGTAGAGCCCCGCAGAGCTGCATAGACCCCATAGAGCTCCTTTGACCTCATTCCCCCACGGACCCCACCGTCCCATAGCGTCCCTTTGTCCCCATTTACCCCCGCCTCCCCCAGCACTACAGCTCTGCCCCCCACTCCCCAGGGGTCTCAGACCCCAATCCTCCTGGAGTCAGCAGGTTTGGGATTGCCCTGGGGGTCTGGCTCCTGCTGTGGGGCTGGGTTCTGCTATAGGGCCAGGTCCCGCTGTTGGTCTGGGTCCTCCTATGGGTCTGGGGGCTCGCTGTGGGTCTGGAGATGCACAGGGATCTGTTATGGGGCTGGGAGTTCTTTATGGGTCTGGGTCCCACTGTGGGGCCAGATTCCACCGTGGGTCTGCATTCCTCTGTGGGTCTGGGGATGTCCTATGGGGATGGGGTTCTTCTATGGGGCTGGAGACGCTTATGGGGCTGGGGGCTCGTTGTGGGTTTGGGGATCTTCTATGGGGTTGAGTCCCCATAGGGGCCAGGTTCCGCTACAGGTTTGGAGTCTGCTATGGGTCTGGGGTTCTCCTATGGGGCTGGGGCCCTGCTATGGATTGTTGGGGGGTGGTGACACTTACAGGGATGGGGTTTTTCTATAGGGTTGGGGTTTTACTATAGGGTCTGGTTTCCCCTATAGTTATGGGTCTTGCTATAGGGCTGGATTTCTCTATCTGTCTGGGGTTCCGGTATGGGTTTTGGGGGTACCCTTTGGGGTTGGGGGTCAGCTATGCGTCTAGAGGTTTTCTATGGGGCTGGGCCCCACTGAGGGGATGGGGGCCTGCTATGGGGACATTTATAGGGTTCACTATGGGGCTGGGGCTTCCTTATGGGTCTGACTCCTTCTGTGGGTCTGGGAGCTCCCTTTGGGGCTGGAAGCTGCTGCTGCTGTAGGGCTGACTGTATGGGGGGGTCTGCTATGGTGCTGGGTATTTGCTCCGGGTGTGGGGTTCCCCTATGGGGCTGGGGGTTTCCTGCAGGTGTGGGGCTGGGGTTCTCCTGGGGTCGGGCTCTCCTATAGAAATGGGTTTCTCTGTAGAGATGAAACCAGCTATGGGGGCTGTGTCCCACAGACCACTGACCCCATCGTGCTCCCCATTCCCCCACAGCCATGTGCCTCTGCCTCAAATTCCTCGGGTGTTCAGGACCCCAACCCTCTCCTGCGGCAGAACCCGGTGGTGGTGAGCGCGCACAGCCCCAACCCCTCTGTTGGCCACGCCCCTTTATTGCGCCGGCCCCGCAGCCCCGCCTGCTCCCCTTAACTCCGCCCCTTCCTCAGCTCCGCCCCATTGCCGCATGGCGCCGCCATTCCCCGTAACCCCGCCCTTTTCCCGGCCGCACTCCTCAGCCCTCACCGCCCCGTTTCTGTGCAGCCGCGCCCTTTCTGTCTGCCCGCCCCTCCCCCGTAGCCACGCCCCTTCCCGAGAGCCCCGCCCTATTCGCCCCGCGGCCCCGCCCCGTTCCTTGGCCCCGCCCCCTTGCCGCCACACCCGCTCCCTTTTCCTTTGCCGCCTTTGTGACCCCGCCCCCTTCCCCCGGCCCCGCCCCCGGCCGCTCTGCACCAATAGGATTGCAGCGTGGCCGCCTGCTGGGAGTGGCACTGCCCGTGGGGCGGCGCGCTGCCCCCCGGGGGCGTGGAGTTCAGCGTTGTGGGGCAGCTGCGGCGAGACTGGGTGCAGCAGGTGGGTCCGGGGCTGTATGGTGTGGGTGGGATATGGGGTATTTGGCGTGGGGTTATGCGGTATGTAATATGAGGCTGTGGGGAGATGTGGGGTGGGGTATTGGGGCTGTATGGTGGTGTGGGAAGGGCCACTGGGATCTATGGACTCCCGTTGGGCTACATAAACTATGGGGTTTATGTGGCCCCGGGGGGCAGCTGTGGGGATGGGCAACGTGATGGAGGCGTGTGGGATTGGAGGTGCTGTGGTGCAGCCATGGGGCAGCTGTAGGGCATGAGAATGCAATGGGGCTGGGGAAGTGGGGCTGCCATAGGTCTGGGAATGCTGTGGTGGCTGTGGGCTGAAGAACTTTATGAGGTGAGGTATATATGGGGGGATGCGGGACTGCTTCTGGGCTGGGATGTGCTATGGGGCTGTTATGGGGAAATGTGGCAGCAGCTGTGGGGCTGGCGAGTGCTGTGGGGCTGCAAAAGGACCACTGTGGGGCTGGAGAACACTATCGTGTGGGATGTGCTGCGGGGCCAAGGCTGCTATGGGGCAGGTGTGCTATGGGGCTGCGGGAGAAGTGGGGTGTTGTGGGGTCTGTGGGGAGGTGTGGTGGGAAATGAGGGGGCTGGGCCTGGTCATGGGGGGGAGTGGGCGGGGCCATGAGGAGGTGTGGGCGGGGCCACGGCTGTGGGCGGGGCCGTGGCGCAGTGACCTCCCTCCTTCCCCCCCTCCCCTCCTCTCCCCGCAGCTGCCCCTCCCCCACGTGGAACTGCAGAGCTCCGTTCAGCTGCAGCCCGAGGGGGGGCGCTACCGGAATGTGGGCCGGGACCGCCTGGAGGTGGGCGGGGCTTTGGGAGGGGGGCCCCGATGAGCCTCGTGCAGCGCGTGGAGCCACGCAGAGCCCTATAAAGTCCGTAGAGCCCCACGCACCGTGCTGAGCACGTGAAAGCTCGTGGAACCCGTTGCCCCGCAGAGCCCTATAGACCCCATAGCACCCATAAAACCTACGGAGCCCACAGAGCCCCGTAGACCCCACAGAGCCCATTGGGCGGGCGCACGGAGCCCTATAGAGCCCGTAGCTCCTCACGGACCCCGTAGCAACCCGTAGATCCCCCGAAGCCTCACACGGCCCTGTAGAGCCCGCAGACCCAATGAAGCCCCGTGGCTCCCACCGAGCCCCGCGAGAGCCCCTCGGCGCCCCCTGTCCCGCCCCCCGGCTGACCCCGCCCCGTCCCGCAGGTCCGCACGGAGCTCCGCCCTGCAGCCCCCCCGGTGCCGCTGGGCGCCACGCTGGGCGCGGTGTTGGCGGGGCTGCTGCTGGCGGCCGCGGCGGGAGCGGTGCTGCGGAAGGTGAGGGCGGGGCTGCGCGGGGAGCGGCCTGTGCGGGGTAACGGGGAGGAGGGCGAGGGCGAGGGGCGGGGCTCCCGGGGGCCCCGCCCACAACGCCCGGTGCTGACTCCGCCCCTTCCGCTCCAGGTCGGCTTCTTCCGGCGGCATTACAAAGAGATGCGGGAGGAGGGAGCCGAGGGGGGAGGGGCCGAGGGGGGCGGGGCCGAGGGGGGCGGGGGAGGAGCTCAGAAAGAATGAGGGGGGAGGATAGGGGGTGGTTGTGGGGCTGGAGAACGCTGTGGGGTTGCTATGGAGAGATGTGTGGCTGCTACCTATGGGAATGGTTGTGGGGTTGGTGAATGCCATGGGGCTGCTATGGGGAGATATGGGGCAGCAATGGGGCTGGGTGTGCTGTGGGGAGGATTGGAGCAGATGTGGGGCTGGGGAGCATCGCTGTGTGGGGCTGGGGAGCATCGCTGTGTGGGGCTGGGGCTGCTATGGGGCTTGGGATTGCTTTGGGGCTGAGAGCGTTGTAGAGCCACTGTGGGGAGATATGGGATGGTTGGGGGTCTTGGTGCGGAGTCAGAGCCTGCTGTAGGGCCACCCCATTGCTCTGTCAGCAATAAATGTCACTGCCCCACAGTGCTATGAGGTCAAGGAATTCTGTGGGGCTGGGGGCGGGAAGGGAGGGCAACAGGGGGAGTCCGTATGGGTCAGGGCTCCCTGTGGGTCTGGATGTCCCGTTGTGAGTTCGGCTGTAGGGCCTATGGTCACACCTCGCTATGGGTCACATCCTGCTATAGGTTGCGTTACATGTCTTGCTATAGGGCAGCCCACTCCGTGGGCCTCCTTGTGGGTCACAGCTCCCCTGTGGGTCTGAGTCCCTCTATGGGTCTCACAATGGGTTGGATCCTGCTATGGGTCCCTCTGTGGATCAGAGCCCTTCTAGGGGTCCCACTATGGGTCCCTCTATGGGTCTGGATGTCTCTATAGGTCCCCCCCAGAGGTCTCACTATTGGTCAGGGCTGTGCGATGGATGCTGCTATGGCTCAGACTGTGCTATGGGTTGGATCCCATAGGATCCACATGTGGGACTACTCTGTAGCTTTCCTGTAGGACCCATACATATTCAGCTGCCCCACAACTTCCCTTTGGAACGTATGTGGAGCTCTCCACACTTTCCCATAGGACCCGCACATGTGGGTTGCGTCACGTCCTCCCTTGGGCATCACCTGTGGGGCTGTACCATCTCTGCCCCACAGCTTCCCATTGAGTCTCATACATAGGGGGTTGTCCCACATCTACCCCGCAACTTCCACTGGAACCCACACGTGGGGCAGCCCCGCAACCCCCCATCCATCCCTATGGGACCCTCTCCCCCCACGGGATCATTTCTGTGGTGGGGTCTGTGGGAGCGGTCCCCCTATGGGGTCCTCCCCTGTTCTGGGGTCTTCGGGGGGGGGTCCTCCCGTTTGGGGTTTCTTGGGGGGTCCCTACGGATATTGGGGTCCGGCAGGGGCTGGCGGTCCTCCCCTATTTCGTTTTAATTTGGGGGATGTCCCCGTACATACTGGGGTGCGGGGGGGGGGGTCCGCCTTGGGTTCCTGGGGGGGGAATCTCTCATTGCGGTATTTTTGGGGGAGGCGTCCGTGAGGGTCCGGGGACCCGCCAGTCCGCCCGCCGGCACAGCCCCCCGGTGCGGCCTCACGCTCCGTTGGGGGCGGGGGGGGGGTCACCGAGGGCCCGCTGGGGCGGAGCTGCGGGGCGGAGCTGCGGGCGCACGGCTGCGGTGATAACGGCGGCGGCGCGCAGAGCGGCGCATCTCCGCGCGCGTCCGCACGCAGCGGCGGAGCGCGGCGTCGCCGCGGCGGTTCACGCAGAGCGGGACGGACGGACGCACCGGGAGCGACGCTCGCGGGCCGGGCGAGGAGCGCAGCGCACGTGCGCGGTGCCGAGACGGGGCCGCGGGGGGAGACCGCCCCGCTGCCGGGCTCCTGGAGCGGCCCGCGCCGCGCCGCTCTCCCTCGTGGGCGCCGTTCCGCCGCCCGGCGCCGGAACTCCGGACCGGGCGGAGCCGCACCGCGCGGAACCTCGCGGTCCCACCGCGTACGGGGCGCGTCAGTGGAGGTGCCGGCAGGCGGAGGCCGGCGCAGCGCGGCCGCGTTCCGCCCGGGGCCGTCGCGGTGTTGCCGGGCGCTGCCCCGGACCCCGCGGCGCGGCAGGGCGGCACCGCGCTTCCGGAGCCCCCCGCGGCCGTGAGGGAAAGGGGGAGAACGAAGGGAAATGAGGAAAGCGATGGGAAGAAATGGAAAGCGGGGTAAAATGGTGGAGAAGCGGAGGCAGCGGGCGGGGAACCCAACGGCTGTGCTCGGCAGAGCTGTGCGATCACTGCACCATCCCGGAGCTGCGGGGAGTGCAGCAAAGGAAGAATGCAGAACGCTAGCACGGGTCCGAGTGGAGGGACGCTAAGATTATCAGAGGGCTGGAGCACCTCTCCTACGAAGAAATCACAGAATGGCCAGGATTGGATGGGACCTCAAGGATCACGAATCTCCAGTCCCCCTGCTGCAGCGTGCAGGGCCACCAACCTCCCATTTAATTCCAGCCCGGGCTGCCCAGGGCTCCATCCAACCTGGCCTTGAACACCTCCAGGGATGGACGGGGCATCCACAGCCTCTCTGGGCAGCTGTTCCAGCACCTCACCACTCATAGCAAAGAGCTTCCCCCTGACATCCAACCTCAGTGTTCCCTCCCTCAACTTCAAACCATTTCCCTTGTGCTGCTGGTATCCACTTTTTCAAAAAGTTGATTCCCCTCCTGTTTGTAAGCTCCCTTTAGGACCTTTAGGTCCTGGAAGGCTGCAGTGAGGTCACCCCACAGCCTTCTTTTCTCCAAGCTGAACAAGCCCAGCTCTGTCAGTATGTCTCTGTAGGGCAGGTTCTCCAGCCTTCTGATCATCTTTGTGGCTCCTCTGGACCCTCTCCAACAGCACTCAATAGCAGGGGATTGAAACTGGATGATCATTATGGTCCTTTTCAGCCCAGGCCATTCTATGATCCTATGGTTTACCTTCTGCTTGAATCCACAAAGGCTTGTGGCAAGCACACTTGCTGAAGACCCAACAGACATGGTGGTACAAAACTGCTGGCAGGCCTGGAGGGAAGTTTTAGGCTCATCATCACGTAGGACAACATACCGGTAAAAATGCCTGTGTGTGTCAAAGCTCTGCCTGAGTTATCAGCCCAGAGGCCTGAACAGCAGTGAGAGCGCGTGTGTGCAGCCAGCCAAAGTTCTGCTCACCACGTTGTGCTCTGTGGTAAGGCCTCCCTCTTAGCGCATTAAGGGAAGGCAGTGGATGGAATCTTGCTGGATTTCAGTGATGCCTTGGATGCTGTCGCTCGCGGTGTCCTTCTGGACAGGCTGTCCAGCTGTGAGCTAGATAAGTCGTGGCTGGGTGGCAGAGCTCAGAGAGTCGCAGTGCATGCACTGCGTCCGCCCGGTGCGGTGTTCTCGGCCGGTTCTGATGAACTCTTTAATCAGTGACTTGGATGCAGGCGGGAGCATGTCCTCTGCAAGTTTCCTAATGGTACCTAACTGCTGTAGGCTCCCTGGAAGGCTGAGAGGCCTTGCAGAAGGATCTAGATCATGGCTGTCCAACCTCTTGGCTGGCCTGGGCCACACTGAGCAAACAGGAATTGCCTTGGAACACATATAAAATATATAATAAATTTAACGCATTTAAGTAAGCAACCCTTTTTTAATGTATTTTTTTTAGTAAAGCATAAAAAAGCAGAGAGCAACAGGGCCATAAGGGAACAGGGAATTCAAGAAAGCAAGTTAGAACCTAACTGAAAGACTGATTGTGCTGCAATGTCGATGCCAGCAGAAGATGAAGAAAATTCATAATTGATTAGATTTGTCTGCTTTGGGCTTGAATTATTCATTGCAGAAATGTATCCAGTGTTTTTTTTTTTTTTTTTTTTGCACCCTTATAACCCACTGTGGTTACTTTTTTGGGACTAATCCTTTTGGTATTACCTGCCCAGCCAAACTGAGCACACAAATCTGCTGCAGCTCCTACGGGAACTCGGGAAAGCCCTCCCTTGCTCCATGTCCTGCTTTCAGCTGGGACAAAGTTGATTTCCTTCACAGGGTCTGGTGTGATGCTGTGCTTTGGCTTTAGGAGAAGGAGACTGTTGATAACACTCTCATGTTTTAGTTTTTGCTGAGCAGTGCTGCGGAGAGCCAAGGAGATTTCAGCTTCTCAGCTCCTTGCCCTGTCCTGTCAGCAAGGGGCTGGGGGGCACAAGGAGCTGGGAGGGGCAGAGCCGGGACAGCTATCCTCAAGTGACCAAAGAGGTCTTCCATCGCATATGAGGTCACACGAGAAACTGTAAAATGGAGAGGTGTTGGCCAGGGGCCGGCCACAGCTCAGGGTCTGGCTGCATGTCGGTCGGCGCGTGGCGAGCAGCTGCTTGTGCATCGCTTGTTTGTGTAGGCACACGTGGTTATTGCCATTACTGTTATCTTCCCATCTCAGTAAATAGTTTTTTCTCAGTCCACAAGCTCTACCTCTGCTACAGTTCCCTCCCCCATCCCACTGAGAAGGAGACAGAGAGCGAAGGGCTGTGTGGTGTTCAGCTGCTGCTGGGCTCAGCCACAGCGAGTGACTGTCACTGCATGGTGAGCCTGTGCAGGAAGGAATCGCAGGTCACTGCGGTGTCACAGCTGCATAAGCAAAGTTGCAGACAAGGAAAAAAGGAAAGCGACATGTGGTCAGTTCCAATGAGACTCTGCGGATGGGTGGGATGTAATCTGTCCTCTTCTGCCTTGGACTTTACCAGCAGAGTCTCCCAGGCCCTGCTGCCTTGAGGCAGAGCCATAGAGAACAATCAGCATTGGGTGGTGTATGGTCACTGCTGAATCACGGCCTGAACCTCTGATTGACCACCTGCGGCGAGCCATGGCTCAGCCCTGGGAGCACAGATGAAAGCAATTCAGCTGTGCTGCTGGAAGGGATGGAGCCTGGCTGCACCTCTCCTAGTGCCATTGAAGGGCTGACTGCCGGGGGGGGAAGGATCTCTTCTGGAGATGGCTCCTTTTGGAGTTTTCCAGTGAGCCCAGGAAAAAGGTAAGCTTGTATCTATTCTTTTTGCTGTAGTAGCCTGCTTAGCTAAACTCTCTTGTATATTTCTTAATTATAACACCTGTGTATTCATTGATTATACAGGTGGAGATAAAGCCCTGAGTTCCTCAGTGCTGGATGGTCCCTGAAACTGGAAGTCCCACACCCAAGAGTGCTAAGAGAGCCAGGTGAAGTCATAGGGATGCACATTTGGGTGTGGGTCTGGCTGGGATGGAGTTGTCTGTTGCAACTCAGACGATGCTAGGTTTTAGATTTGTGACCAAAACAATGTTGATAGCACACCAATGCTGTGGCTGTTGCTGAGCCATGCTTGCAGAATGTCAGAACTTCTCTGTTTCTCACTCACCCATCCTGGTGAATAGATAAGGGATGTGCTTGAAGCTGAGAGGGAACATAACCAGGCAGATGACCAGAACTGACTGAAGAGTTGTTGCAGGCCAGGGAGCATCATGCCAAGCAGGAAAACAGGGAGCAGGGCTTGGGACCCAGCCATTTTTCACTCGTGGACTGGGTAGGCTTCTGTCTTCTTGTGGTAGATGGTGAGTAATTGCCTTTGCATCACTAGTTGTTTTGTTTTCCCCTTCTCTTGTATTTCACTTTGGGTGTCTGACAGCCCTGCGACTGGATTTGCACTGCTGCTGACCTGGATTGCAGCAAGGGTTTCAACAGCACTGCCTGCAGAAGTCTTGTGCCCAAGTTCAAGCATTGCCCTATGAATGGGTGGGTAAGTAGGACTGTAAAAATCAGGGTTGGATGGTTGGGCTCAGAGAGATGTGGGCAATGGGTGATTCTCTGTCAGGAACCTCTAACAAGTATGGTACTGCAGAGGTCTGTCCTGTGACCTGCCCCTTTTCACACAATTTTAGTGATTAAAGGATTTGTCTGAGGGCTTTTCACAGACAAGATATTCATTCTGATGATGATACCAAACTGAGGGGAGCAGATTCTACAGTGCAAGCAGAGCTGCCATCCTCACCAACATACGTCTGTGGGGTGAGATAGAAGCTGCTCCATGATATCTAAAGAGGATACATATGAAGTCCTGTGCAGTGACTAGTGCCCTGCATGAGCTAAGGCCTGCCTTGGTCACTGGCAGCTTTTCAGAAAATGCAACGAATAATGCCAGTGTGAGCCCTCATAAAGCAAAACATGAGCCATTATTGAGCCACAATGAGCAACAAAAGCCAACTACACCTTGGGCTGCAGGAGCAGGGGCACAGGCAGCGGTAGCAATTGTTCCCTTCTGCTCAGCAGTTCTTAGATGGCATCCATCATCTTTCCCAAGGATGGGCTTCCTGCAGCCTGTGTGAGACTTTGACTAAGGGATGCCAGTTCATGGGAGGGCCGCCAAGGCCGTCAGTGCTGGAGCACTTTCCCCGTGTGGAGATGCCAGTAAGTATGGACTTGCTCAGCCTGGAAGAGGGAATACTTTTGGATGGAATAAGTGACAGCCTTGCACTGGTTTTGAAGAAGACAGAGTCCAACTCAGCACCATGATGCTGGGGGGCATTCCAAGGGGCAGTGGGCAGAAAGATGTTCAGGACTGCTACAACGAGGAATCTTTGTGATGTGTTGCTCTTGTTTCATAGTCGCCTTTGTATTTTCCTTGGATGGCTGCAGTGGTACTTGCTACGTTGGTCAACGGTGTCATTAATAGAATACAAACTGTCACGATTCCTGCTGTTCTTCCTGTTCCTGACTTGTTACAGGCATCGCAGCTCACCATGAGCCATCCGCACACGAGCACCTGGACAGCAGGCAGAAGGGAGCTCCAGACCACATGGAACGACACACATGGGAGTTTGTCCAGCAGACACATCACGAGGGTTTCCAAGAAGGGCTGAGGTCTGCGCTGGGAGCAGAACAGCCCCATTCAGCTGGCCAGGCTGCGCCCTGGGCAACAGAGCAGCTTCCACGTGAGCCACGGAATCTCCTTGTTCTGGAAAAGGGGCAGAACCTGTAGAGATTCCAGACATGAGATGAGAAGATGGGGCTAGGAACATAATGCAGTATCCCTCTGCGGAGAAGTTGAGGGAGCTGTAACTCTGGTATCTGTCAAAGGGGAGGCACAAAAAGAACCCCTAAAAACCCAAATATCTATCTACCTATAAGTACTACATCCATAAGACGTGGAAAGGAGCCTCGTCAAAGACCCTGGCAGTGCTGAGAGATAAGAGCAAATGCCAACAGTGAGCCAGTGTGTAAGGTGAGACTCCATAGCGACTGCCTCGGGGCAGGCTGTCGCCTGCTCTCCGGCGTTGTCCTGCCCCAGCTGCAGAATCCTTCCCGGCTCCGGCCTTCCTGTGAGCACAGGGAAGGCACAGGAGGCGGCTGCTGCAGGTGCCGCAGGCTGCAACCCTGCGTCTGCTCAGCTGTGGGGAGCCGACCCCAAAGTGCGCTCTCTCAGGCAGTCTCTCAGCACTCCAGCTGCACTCACTGCCCTCACTGTCCAGCTGGACAGCACTGCTGTCGCCTGCTCTCCGGAAGGCATCAACAATTACCCTGTGCAGTTTCTCGGTACCGTTGCATTTGCTGCAGCCTCACGGTACAGCTTCATTGTACCGCCAGCCTCTGCTGCCATGTTGGTTCTCCTGGATGTGCTCAGTGCTGGAAGGCCCTTCCTTCCAAGTGCTGGAGGCCTCCTTCCCTGCCTCCCTGTGTGCCCTCATTCAGGGCATAGCTCTGAAGAGGAGCTCAAGGACGCCTCTTCACGTACCAAGCCTCCCCAGCATTCCCTGCTCTGCTGGGAGCTTGGGTGACCGTCCAGTTAGACAAGCAAGCTGAGGCTGGGCCCAAGGAGGCCCTCCCTGGCGTGCGGCTCTCTGACTGCTTCCCTTGCACCAAGTGCTGGCCCCAGCCCTATGCTAGAACCCAATGGCAATGGTCACAGCAGCAGCTTTGGAATAGGATGTTTTTATTGGTGTCAGAGTTGGAATTTTCAATGAACCTGAGCCCTCAGCACCGGTAACAGGGGCACTGGATGGCTCAGGAGAATCCTAAGGCCTGTTGGTATCAACGAAATTCCGAGATGTTGTCCGTGGGAGAGCTGTTGGAACATGTGGGCTGAAGGGAGGGGTCTGTTCTGATTCTGCTGCACAGGAGGGCAAATTCTGCTTCAAAAGCCCAGGAGAATGGGGTGGAGGAGTAATTTCTTAGGTCGAGTGCATCCTCCTTTCCAGCCTCCCCCAGCTCCGCTCCGCCTTTGCCTCCGCTCTGATCGCTCTCCCAGTCAGTGTCAGGATGTCCTGCAGCTGCCCGTTCTCTCTTGCGTGCCCTGTGGGAATGAGTTTCAGAAAGCACTGCTCACCGATAGGAAGTGAGGGGATGCTTGAAAGGCCTTGCAACATAAATCCTGGCAGTGTACTGCCAGCAGCTGATTTGGCCATCAGGATCCTGTCACCACAAACACTTTGTAGCCAAATGCAGCGATGCAGTGTCTCGGGGAAAAGTCAACTCACCGATATTTTTTCCACATCCACAGCATAGGAATACAGGCCAGCGTCAGCACGGACAGCAGCATGGCTGGGACCAAAGCAATCACTGGGATGTGGTATTTTTGCAGCTCCTTGCCAACAGCAGCCTTCGTGATTTTCCCAGCATCCACCCCTGGAAGAACCCAGACAGTGCCGCAGGTTACTGTCATCTGCAATGCAGATGATCTCCCAGTGCGCTCCATGGAACCGAGAGATTTCCTTTTTCATCAGCGGGTACCTCTGTCTCTGGTGTATAAGCACCAGAGGACAAGAAGGGTTGCTTCCACTTCCCGTTGGGTAGGGAGAGGCTGCACCGGCACTGCCCATCCATTCCTCTGGGCTGAGGGCCGGGGCTCTGCCCTGGGGGCTGGGCTTTGTCCGTGGGGAGCGCTGCAGAGCAGAAACCCTCACACTTTCCCCAGGACGCATGTCCTGAGCTCTCCCCCAGGACATCCCCCAGGCTGAAGGTTGGCCTCCAGCCAGCACAAGGCACAGCTGGACCCAGCCCAGTGGAGAAACACTCCTGCAGGCTCCTTCCACGCAGGGCTCATCGCCCTCGGGCTCCTTTGTAGCATGTGCTCTGCAGTAACACGCTCAGGTTTGGCTGCTGGCCTGGTGTGCAAGGGCAGGCAGGAAGAGCCTGGTGGCACACAGTGATTCCGGTTGGTGACACCGGATGACCACGGGACTGAAATTACCTGGCAAACCAGCTGCTTCTTCTGCCTGAGGTTTTTGGTCAGAGACTGGCTGCGTGTCACTGCTGCCCTTCTGCAGCAGCTCCTTCTGCACAGTCTCCTGGTCAGTCCCTTTAGTCCCACCACGCTCAGCCTTCCCTATTTTCATCACGGGTTTCCTTAGGACACGGGATGACCACCAGGTGTAATGCCCTCTTCTAGATGTATCCTTTCCTCTTTTTGGACCTGAACAGAACGCATGAAGTTACATCTCCTGTGCCGAGGACACGGCAAGGCCCTCCCTGGGGGCACTTCTGCAGCCCAGGACCCATGAAAAGTTTCCCTACGCAACGGCATCACTGTGGAGCACAGTGCAGCATACCAGGGGATGGTGCAAGGGAAGGGCAGACACGCGCAGGACTCCGCTCTCACACCTGCTGAGAGACCTGGCTGACATTTGGCCTGTGGGCTGGCAGCTCTCAAAGGAACTAAAAAGCCATGGCATACCCGTGTGATCTGCCAGAGTTTCGGTCCTGGGACTCGGAGGGGAAGCTGGATGACCTTCACTTCCAGTCACACCTGCAAGCAAGCACAGGACAGAGCGACTCTACTTAGACGTTCTGCCCGTCAGAATGACAGAGCATGCAGCTAAAACAGGAGATGCCTTCATGACGCTGTTCTCTCCCTTCCACACAGGAGCAGCCTGGAAACAGATCCTGGGTGCCCACGTGGGGAACCACAATTGTACAAATCTAACACTGTGTGGAGCTACCCAGAGGAACTGGGTCCCCCTGGAGCTCACGCCAGCTCTAAACTCAACTGCACCATGGCTGCCAGCTCTGCAGAAGGCACTGGGAGCAGCTCAGGGCTGAAGTGGCCGGCAAAGACAGCTTTGCAAGGCATGGCACTTCACGTACATCACTCAGCCTGACCCATAACCTCCCTTCCCTTATGCAAAGCCGCTATGAAGTCACAATTCATTTGGAAAGAAAACTAAAACCAGAATGCTCCTCCCTTTCGGCGACCTATCCATGAGAAGGAACAGAAGGATCCCTCAATGCCAGTGCCCCATCTGTGTGGGCCAGTGAATCCCCCCGGGCCTCGGTTCACAGGAGGGATCCCACTCTAGGCTTCTGTTATGCCTTGTGCCTCATGGGACAAGTCCCTGGGAACTGGGTGCAGTGGGAGTTGTACAACATGCAGCCACAGCCACAGAGTTCTGTGAGTGACCTTTAACTGCGTGACCAGTTGCTTGCGTGTCCTCTGTTTCTTTCCGAGAGATGGGCAGCGCGAGACTGCTGCCTTCCTCATCTGCACAGGCTCTCCATCTGCCTCTTCCGAAAGAAGGCAGGAGCATGGCATTGTAAGTAACTGCTCCTCATCAGGAAGATGGTATCTTCAGGAGGCACTACTTCTGAAGATACAGCAAGAAAATTTTGAAACAAAGTCTGGGCTTTTTGCGGTGCACCTCGTCACCAGTCTGAAAGTGTCATTCATTGAAAAAAAAAAAATGCTACACGCTTTCCAGTTCTGTTGCATGGACAGCAAAACCTGGCCTGCTGGGAGACTGGCACGTTGCAGGTGAGCTTGTTGTTCACAGTGCACGCTGTGCGCTTTTGACAAGCTGCAAGATGATGCTAAATGCCTTCTTTCAGAGGGAATGGGAAAAAACTGCAGCCGGTTCAGACGCAGGAGCAGCACCACAGCAAGGCTCTGATCCATCCCTTCCTGCTGTGCATGCTACAGTTTGCCCACGAATATACATAGAACCTCAGCTTCCCAAGTCTTTTGGTGAACAGATGGAAATATACGCACCAGGGACTGCCTTCTCCAAATCCTCCTTCATTTCCTTCAGGACAGGGGAATATTTTCCTGTCTTCAGTTCCTCATTCCATCTCTCAGGACCTTCACGGAAAGTTTCAAGATAAATTTCAGGCAAACCGATTTCTGATGTGAGTGCTCTTTCTGGTGAAGTCAATGAAGGCAGACTACCCACCTCTGGGATACCAGCGGGATGCCAGTCGAGGATCTGGCAGTGCCCTCTGTGGAGGCACGTCTGCAACCAAAGAACCACGAGAACTTTCCATCATACACTGCAATCTACATATTACAACTGCATAACGGCATCACTGAGGGGCAGGTGGTATCGGGGAATCACGCAATGGCAGGGCACGCAAAGGCACGTCTGGATTCTCATGCCTTCAGACGTGCCTGGCTGACATTAGAGCTTTGAGCTGGCAGCTCTCAAAGGAAGTAAAAAGCCATGACATACCCATGCGATCCGCCAGACCGTCTGCCCTGGAACCCAGCTGGGAAGCTGGATCCCATTCTCCACCACCGTTCACATCTGTAAAGACACACAGGACACAGCAGTTGTTGTCAAACCTGTCCACATACTTCTTCAGATGGGAGTGACAGGGGACTACTTTACAACCCTCTTCTCTCTCTTCAAGGCAGGAGCACCTTGAAAACAATTGCTGGGTGCCTGCAGTGGCGCCGTGCTATTAAAAGATAACCATGTGTGGAACTGCACAGGGAAAGGGATGGGGATGGAAAGGGGAAGACCTATTTCCTTCCAGTGACTGAACTGTGGGATTGCCCTGAGTCTCTTGGAACAGATTGAGCCGAGGCTTCGACAAGACACTGCCTACGGACACAGCTGTCATCAAGGGCAGATGAGAAACGTTCCCATTGCACGTGGCCACCTCTCTCTTCCTTAGTAACCTACAGTGACTACAAGGGGCACTACAAGGTAGTGACACGCGAGCCAGATGCAGGACAAAAGGTCCCAAGTTGCAGAGGGGCCAGGTGACCTGCTGGCTGGCATTCAGCAGCTTTCAAAATGCTTTCTCCAGGCCATGGGCAAGAGCCCTCAGAGGCCTCACGGAACAATATTCAGCCCCCCTTGAGGCTTTCTTACGGGGAGACCTCTGAGTCAGAGAGACAAAGGCAGCACCGGGAGCACGCAGCACCCAAGAATCAGTGGACACCATGCATTTCACCCAGCATTTTCATGCTGACCGGTGAAGAGCTGAAAACTTGCTGAGCTATCTCCACCAAGTATGAACAGATATCAAGGAAATGAAGACAGGGGACTTACCTCTGGACTCCACCCCAGGCTCAGGGACCAGATTCCACTCTGCCATTAGATCTTGAGGGCCTGCAGGGACAAGTGAGATCAGACACAAGTGAGCAGAGCAGAGCTTCCTCTGCATGTCGGGCCCTTCTTTTTCCTCAGTGAGCTGCAGGGTGGGGTGGCGGGTCAGGAAACAACATGGCCCAGATAAGAAGGTCTGGCTTCTCTCAGCTGAAGAGAGGCAGGGGTAACCTTCCCACTGAAATGTGGCAGCTCTCCCAGTAAGAAAATACTCATGACTGATCTGTGCAAGACCTCCAAGCTACAAGCAGGTTAGGAAGACCTTGAGAGGACCTGAAATAAAATTGTATGCTAGTGGGGTGCAGATTTTTCTGCCTTCACGAAAACAGGCACTCAGAACCTACCTCTGGGTTGATCCCAAGGCACAAAACCTGGATTCAGGCCACCAGCAGAATCGGTCGATTCACTACCAACGTCAGCATCTAGAATCAAGAAGAAGTGATTAGAGAAGTTCCCATTGCTGGGGATGTTGTAGTCTTCTCCCTTAGAAACTGGAGCTGGGTCAGGTAGTGGGGCGGGAGAAAGACTCAGGTCACGATTTCACAGAATCACAGAATCACAGAATCGTAGGGGTTGGAAGGGACCTCCAGAGATCATCGAGTCCAACCCCCCTGCCAAAGCAGGATCCCTACACCAGGTCGCACAAGTAGGCGTCCAGGCGGGTCTTGAATATCTCCAGAGAAGGAGACTCCACAACCTCCCTGGGCAGCCTGTTCCAGTGCTTCGTCACCCTCACCGTAAAGAAGTTCTTGCGCACATTGGTGCGGAACTTCCTATGCTCCAGCTTCTGGCCATTTCCCCTTGTCCTGTCTCCGCACACTGCTGAAAAGAGTCTGGCCTCGCCACTTTGCCCCCCACACCTTAGATATTTATAGACCTGGATCAGGTCCCCTCTCAGTCTTCTCAAGGCTAAACAGACCCAGATCACTTAGCCTTTCTTTGTAGGGGAGATGCTCCAGGCCCTTCACCATCTTTGTGGCTCTCCACTGGACTCTTTCCAAGAGATCCCTGTCTTTTTTGTACTGAGGAGCCCAGAACTGGACACAGTACTCCAGATGAGGCCTTACCAGGGCAGAGTAGAGGGGGAGGATCACCTCCCTCGACCTGCTGGCCATGCTCTTTTTAATGCACCCCAGAATGCCATTGGCCATTTTGGCCACAAGTGCACACTGCTGGCTCATGGCCAACCTGTCGTCCACCAGGACACCCAGGTCCCTCTCCGCAGAGCTCCTCTCCAGCAGCTCATCCCCCAACCTGTACCGGTGCATGCAATTATTCCTCCCTAGGTGCAAGACTCTACACTTGCTTATGTTAAACCTCATCTGGTTTCTTACTGCCCAGCTCTCCAGCCTGTCCAGGTCTCGCTGAATGGCAGCACAGCCTTCGGGTGTGTCAGCCAATCCTCCCAACTTCGTATCATCAGCAAACTTGCTGAGGGTGGCCACTATCCCCTCATCAAGGTCGATGAAGATGTTGAACAAGACTGGACCCAGCACCGACCCCTGGGGAACACCGCTGGTTACAGGTCTCCAACCAGACTCTGCACTGCCAACGACAACCCTCTGTGCTCTGCCAGTCAGCCAGTTCTCAACCCACCTCACTGTCCACTCATCTATCCACACTTCCTCAGCTTCGTTATAAGGATGTCGTGGGAGACAGTGTCAAATGCCTTGCTGAAATCAAGGTAGACTACATCCACTGCTCTCCCTCCATCCACCCAGCCAGTGACAACATCACAGAAGGCTACCAGGTTGGTCAAGCACGACCTCCCCCTGGTGAACCCGTGCTGACTACTCCTAATAACCTCCTTTTCTTCCAGTTGTCTGGATTTCACGGTTGCAGAGCGGCCGGGAGGACCTCTTGGCTGCCACCTGGCAGCTTGCCTAATGCGCTCTCCATGCCACGTGCAACAACCCTTACGGACCGCATGGAAGAAGCAGCAGCCCCTCGGGACTTGCTTACTGGGATGCCTCTGGTGTACACAAAGGAAGGTCATGCCGAAGCACCGGAGGAAAACACACCTGTGTCTTCCTCTGGGCTGTGGCTCGGGGCTCTGTGTTGGGAACTGGGATTCGTCTATGGGGAGCACCACGAGGCTGGAGCAGAAATGCTCAGGCTTTTCCCAGCACACATCTTCAGAGCCCTCCCCCAGGACATCACCCAGGATGAAGGCTGTGCTCCAGCCAGCAAGCGGCAGAGCCGTGGCCCGGCACGGCTGGAGCCAGCCCTGGGGAACAACGCTGCCACGGGCTCTTGCTTGGCTCCTGCGGTGCTGCCCGTCACCCTTTGCCTAACGTCCACCATGGAAGGTAGCCCCAGGGAGGGGTGGTGTAGGGCCGTGGCGACGGCCCAACTTCAGTTTTGGCCCCGTCTCTGCCCACTCACCTGCTGCCTGTGCTCGAAGCGGAGCAGCACAAACCTCGCAGGAACGCAGGGCCATCAGTAGGAGGAGCACGACAAGGCGGGCAGGGGCCGTGGCCCCCCACACTCGTGCCATGCTGCCACCACCACCGCTGCAGCCACAGCAAGTGATGCAGGTGGGGCAGGCACGGAGCTATGCCTGTGTCATGGGACAGCATCACAGCTGGGCCTTGTGACATCACAGCTCTGCGCATTGTGACCTCACGGCCCCGTGAAGCCGGGTGGAACCTCGGGTGGAGGCTCCCCACCCCTCTCCTGATGCGCTGCACCAGGGCTGCTGGGGCCGGTGCTTACATCATAGAAACACGGAATCATGGAACGGCTGGGGTAGGAAGGGACGTCAAAGAGCTTTTACCTCCAACCCCGCTGCCGTGGGCAGGGATACCACCCGCTGAGTCAGCCTGCCCAGAGCTCCCTCTAGCCTGGCCTTGAATGCTTCCAGGGACGGGGCTTTGACATTTTCTGCCCGAAATCCCGCTTTTCACTCCTCAATATGACATTTTATCCCAGAAAAAGCTCCTGACAATTCTAAATCTGACATTTTCTAGCAGAAATACCAATTTTGTCCAATACATATGGCATTTTCTCCCAGAAATACTTCTTTACAGGGACAAGTAGGACATTTGCCCAGCTGAAGTGCACATAAACCGGTGTGTGCAACCTGGCAACAAACAGGAGGAACTGGAGCCTCTGTGCAGCAGGAAAACCGTGACGTGAGCACTGTCACTGGAACGTGGTGGGATCGCTCCCATGACTGGAGTGCTGCAATGGAGGGTCAAAAGCTCCTCAGGAGGAATAGACAAGGGAGGAGCGGGGGGGTGCAGAAGCTCCGTGTTAGGGAGTGTTTTGGTGTTGTTGAGCTCAGTACTGGGAGTGATACAGTCAAGTCCTTATGGGTATGGATCGAGGGAAGGCCAAGACTGAAACCTTGGTGGGAGTCTGTAATACACAGATATCCCAGCAGGATAAACAGACAAAGAATTCTATAAGCAGCTGGCAGAAGTCACACAGTTGCTAGCCCTTGTTCTGAAAGGGGACTTCAACTTGCCAGCTAGAAATGGAATATAACAGCGAGGAAAAAGTCTAGGAGGCTCCTGGAATATGCAGGAGATAGCTTCCTGTCATATCTGGTAAGGTGCCTTGCTAAACCTGCTGGTTGTAAACAGAGGTGGGAGTTATGGTTGCTGAAAGCCATCTTAGGCATAGCAACCACTAAATGACAGAATTCTCTATTCTTGTTGAAGTTAGGAAGAGGGACAGCTACCTTCAACTTCAGGAGGGCAGACTGTGGACTTTTAAGGATACTGCTTGGGACAGTCTTTTGGAAGTCAGTCCTGAAAGGATCCAGGAAAGATGGGCATTCCTCAAGAAGGATCTCTTAAAGGTGCAGGAGCAGACCATTTCTGTGTGCTGCAGGATGAGCCATTAGGAAATAAGACTGGTCTGGCAGAAGAGGGAGCTTTCCCCGAGACTCCAGGAAGAAAAAAAAAGGTTCACCACCTTTGGAAGGAGGGGCAGACAGCTCAGGAAGAGCAGAAGGATATTGCTAAGATATGCAGAAAGCAAATTAGATCTTAATCAGGCCACAATAGCAAATGTTAACAAAAGATGCATTAATGTAAGTCCATGGGACCAGGTGGGATTCACCCAAGGGTACTGAGGGAGCTGGCGGAAGCGATTGCCAAGCCAGTTTCCATCGTCTATCAGCAGTCCTGGTTAACCTGGGAGACTCCAGATGAGTAGAGACGTGTGACTGTCACACTTATCTACAAGAAGGGTTGAATGGAGGGTCTTGGAAACTGCAAACATGTCAGCCTGACCTCAGTACTGAGGAAGGTCATGGAGCAGATCATCTTGAGTGAGATCACAAAGCATGCGTGGGACAAACGGGGGATCAGGTCTAGCCAGCATGGGTTCACAAAAAGCAGGTCTTTCTCGGCCTTTCTTCACCTCATTGCCTTTTCTGGCCGGCAACTCACCTACTGGATGAGGAAAAGGTTGTGGATGTAATCTACTTAGACTTTAGCAAAGTTTTTGACTCTGTCTCCCACAGTATTCTCCTGAAGAAGATGGCAGCCCATGACTTGGACAGCTGGACCCTTTACCGAGTTAAAAACTGGCTGGATGACCAGACCCAGAGAGTGATGGTGAATGGAGTTAAGTCCACTTGGCTATTGGTCACCAGTGATGTTCGTCATATTGGGACTGGCCCTATTTCTTATGATTAATGATGACCTGGACAAGGGTATTGAGTGCTCCCTCAGTAAGTTTGCAGATGACACCAAGATGAGAGAGGAAGCGTCAAACTTCCTGGTGGTAGGAAGGCCCTACAGAGGGATCTAGATAGGCAGGATCACTGGGCTAAGGCCAATTGTATGAGCTTCAACAAGTCGAAGTGCTCAGTCCTTCATGTTAGTCACAATAATCCTATGCATTGCTACAGGCTTGGGGCAGAGTAGCTAGAAAGCTGAGCGGCAGAAAAAGATCTGGGGGTATGTATGGGCACTGCTGAATCACGGCCTGAACCTCTGATTGACCACCTGAGGCGAGCCATGGCTCAGCCCTGGGAGCACAGAAGAAGGCAATTCAGCTTTGCTGCTGGAAGGGGTGGAGCCTGGCTGCACCTCTCCTAGTGCCATTGAAGGGCTGACTGCCGGGGGGAAGGATTTCTTTCTGGAGATGGCTCCTTTGGAGTTTTCCAGGGAGCCCAGGACAAGGGTAAGCCCTCTATCTATTATTTTTGGTGTAACAACCTGCTTAGTCAAACTCTTAGTCTCTTGTATATGTCTTAATTATAACACCAGTATATTCACTGATTATACAGGTGACCAAGAAGGCCAATGGCACGCTGGCTTGTATTAAAATAGTGCAGCCAGCAGGACATGGGAGGTGATCATCCCTCTGTATTTGGCACTGATGGAGCTGCACCTTGAGTTCAGTTTTGGAACCCTCACTACGAGAAGGACCTGGAGAGGCCCTGGAGATTGTTCAAAGAAGGGTAATGAAGCTGGTGAGGGGTCTGGAGCACAAGTCTTATGAGGAGTGGTTGAGGGAGATGGGATTGTTTAGTCTCAAGAAGTGGCTCAGAAGAGACCTTGTTGCTCTCTACAACCCTAACAGGAGGTTGTAGTGAGGTAGATATTGCCCTCTTCTCCTGGGTGACTAATGATAGAACGGCCTCAGGTTGTGCAAGGGGAGCTTCAGGTTGGATATTATGAAAAATCTATTCTCAAAAAGAGTGGCAAAGTATTGGAACAGGTCAAGGGAGGTGGTACTGTCCAAGAAATATGTGATGTTGCACTGAGGGACATGGTTTGGCATCATGGTGGTGATGAAGTGGTGGTTGGACTTGATGATCTTCAAAGTCTTTTCCAACAAGTTTGAGACCACCTGATGTGACTGAATGTGTACAAGGCCATGGGGCCTGACGACACACATCCCAGTGTCCTGAAGGAACTGAATGATGTGGTTGCCAATCTACTCTCATTTGAAATGTCATGACTGCCAGGTGAAATTCTTTGCAACAGGAAAAAAAGGAGACATCACTCCTATTTATAAGAAGGGTAGAAAAGATGATCCATTAAACTACAAACTGATGAGTCTCACATCAGTGCCTGGGAAGATCATCTAACAGATCCTCCTGGAAGCTCTCTTAAGGCACGTGCGAGATAACGAAGTGATATGAGATAGCCAGCATGGCTTCAGCAAGAACAAATTGTGCTTCACCAGTCTGGTGGCCTTCTATGATAGACTGAAAGAATCAGAGGACAAAAGAAGAGCAACTGATGTCGTCTACCTTGACTTGTGCAAGGTCTTTGATATGGACTCACACCACATTTGTATTTCTGAACTGGGGAAGATATGGACTTGAAATGTAAACTGTTTGGTGCATAAGGAATTGGTGGAATGGTTGCAGCCAGAGTGTTGTGGTCAGTGGCTCTAATAATATTCAAGAAGGCCTAGTGAGGCTCCATCTGAAGTATGGCACCCAGGTCTGGGGCTCCTAGTACAGAAGGGACATAGAACTATTGAAATGGGTCCTGAGGAGTGCCACAAAGATTATCAGAGGGTTTGAAAATCTCTCTTATGAAGAAAGGATGAGAGAGCTGGGCTTGTTTAGTAAGGAGAAGGCTCAAGGGAGTCACCGTTGCAGCCTTCCAGTACCTCCCAGTTTTGTGTCATCAGGATACTTGCTGAGCTCTGCCTACACCAGATCATTAACAGAGATCAACAGGACTGGACCCAGTATTTGTCCCTGTGATACACTGCCATTGACTGACATACAAATAGATTTTGTGCCATTGGTCACCACGCTCTGGACCTGGCTCTTCAGCCTGTTTTCATTCTCCTTTGTTGCCTGCTCATCCGTTCCTTACTTCAAGAACCAGACTCAGGAGAAATCCAGTGGGATTTAAAGACAATCGCTGTCAGGTCTTGAAGTTAAAGGTGAGGAGTGCTGTGGGTCCCAGATCCAGATCTGAGAACTCCTGAAACCCATGAGAGGGCCCAAGCTTGTGCTATGTGACAGGCAGAGTCTTGCTGTAGCAGGGTGTGAGATGGCCCATCCAGAGATTCTGCAAGCATTGAGCAGGAGTTTATGTATAGTTTTGTCCATGCTGCACAGGATGAGTTGTTCCACACAGCTAAAAGAGTGCAGAACTGAGGTGTGGTGCTGACATTTGTTATTGCCCAGCTGAGCCTGAAGTAAGGCTCCATGCCCAACTCACCTTAGTTTCACTGACCTTTTGGCCATTGTCGCTTGTTGCTTTTCTTGACATGACCATCAGTTGTGTATCATAGCTTTCTCAAGGTGTGGACTTGTCCAAGAGCAGAGTATAGTACCTCCCCTTCAGAAGGAGCTCCAAACCCAGTACTCTCCTGCACAGTCCAAGGAAGCTGCTTCCCATCTCCATCCATGTTCCCTTCCCTCAGCAAGTTTGCTGATGACACCAAGCTGAGTGGTGTGGTGTGGAAGGAAAGGATGCCAGTCGAAGGGACCTCAGCAGGCTAGAAAGGTGGGCCTGGGTGAACCTAAAGAGTTTCAACACAGCAAAGTGCAGAGTTTTGCACTTGGGCTGGAGGAATCCCAGGCATCCATACAGACTGGAAGGAGCGGTCCTTGAGAGCAGCCCTGGGGAGAAGGACCTGAGGGTTCTGATGGATGAAAAGCTTAGCATGAGCCAGCAGAGTGCCCTTGCAGCTTGGAAAGCAAATAGGATCCTGGGCTCCATCAGCAGAGGGGTGGCCAGCAGGGGCAGGGAGGTGATTGTTGAGGAAGGGAAGATTCAGGTTGGCTGTCAGGGGGAAGCTCTTTACTATGAGAGTGGTGAGGTGCTGGAACAGCTGCCCAGAGAGGCTGTGGATGCCCCGTCCATCCCTGGAGGTGTTCAAGGCCAGGCTGAATGGGGCCCTGGGCAGCCTGGGCTGATATTAAATGTGGAGGTTGGTGGCCCTGCATGGGAGGCAGGGAGGTTGGAGATTCGTGATCCTTGAAGTCCCTTCCAACCCTGGCCATTCTGTTATTCTTTGTATCTCTGATTTCTCCCTGCTGTGCAGGGCAGGGTGACTCTTTTTCTCTCACCATATTGCCTAACCTCTTGCTAGTTTTCTTCTCACTTTGCAAGAACCAGAATGAAAAAAAGCAAATCTCTCCTTTCCTTCCTCCTCTCCTCTATCACCTCCATGCTATCAGTGGCACCTCCCTCAAAGGCTCCTCTCACAACTTGTGAGACCAGCAGGCTTTCCCACTGTGCAAAGAGTGCCGCTGTGTTTGTAAGGCCATGCATGCAGCTGCAGGGATTCCTTGCTTTTGGCTTTGTAATGATGGTAATTGGCCTTGGGAGGACAGGTCATAGTATATGAAACCAGTTTTAGATCAATTTCTACTATGTCTTGTAGATATTCCCAGACACCTGACAAAGTCTGCACCTCACAATGTCGTGGTGTCACAAAGAAAAAAAATTCCTCTTCAGAGGTGTTGTGGGTAAGTAGGAGGTTGTCATGGTTTTGTGATTTTTGGTTTTTGGTATTCCACATCATAACATCATGTGGGGCACTGGGAGTTTAACTGTTAATGCTCAAGCTCTGGGTACCTGCCTGGAAGAGAAGAAGAACTACGTTCCCCAGGGGACTTTGCGGTCACAGACAGTCTCGAGATAGCATCAGGTGACCTTGCCAGGAGTGCTCTTCTTCGCCTGCTCTTTGTTGTCGGCTCTCCTCCTGTCTCCCTGCTGCTCAACTGGACTGCACATCTCACCTCAGCTGTGGTGATGCCTACCCACCTTTCGGACATTCTCTCTCTCATTATATTTGATTTATTAGCTTCAATTTTAATTATATTGTATTATAGTGTGTTATCTTGCATTCCAATACTATATTTAGTAAATTAGTTTGTTTCTCCTCAGATCGCTGCCGCTGTTTTAAATTATTTTGGGGTCCCCTGTTCCCTTTTTCCGGAGGTGTGGATTTTGTGAAATCCCTCCGCCCCGCTGGTCACGGAGCCGGGCCGAACCAGCCTGTAAACCGTTGACAGAGGTTTCCAGAAAACATATTTGAGCATTAGAAGGAAAATCTAGTCCTGCCATAGTGGTTTTCATGCAGAGGCACTGGGTGGGCCCTGGGCACTGTCCAGATGTCTGTCTCCCTGTAGAAAGGGGAAATTGACACAAATAGTTGTATTATGAGCACTCTGATGCCTGAAGGACGTCTCACGCTCTTGCATTCCCCCATTTGTCAGAAGTCAGTGGAGGAGCAGACGCCATTCATGACTTCCCTGGAGTGAGTGCCAACACAGATAATCTCTTGTGCCTGGCTGAGCTGTGCCTCAGAGCTGGCAGAGGCCACTGAAAGCAGACTGGCGGAGGACCCACCGAAGAAGACTGAGCAATGCTGGTGTGTGTTACTGCTGGAGGTTTTTAACCTGCAGACTGACTCTGCTCAGGCCCTATTTTCAGTTTCAAGCATGTAACAAAGCAAACATCCACCCTTGCTATTCCGTGCTTAGAGATATGACAGTGACCTACCTCCCTAGCAAGGGTGCAATCCCTCTGCAGAGGAAAAGGGTAGTCAGGCAGTGTGAGGCAATTTGTGCTGCACACAGGAAGAATCATGTGCTGCAGCCCCTACAGCAATCCCACAACATCCCTGCCTTGAGAGAGGCCCTGAGGTGGGGAGCTGATTGTGGCACACACTTTTTACTCTCTTGGGATTGAATGAAAAGCAGGGTGGAGGTGAGGATGACAGTATTTTATGAATTAGGTGAAAAGTCTATGCTGCGTAAAAGTTTTGGATTGATCTGCCAATGAGAGTTACTTATCTATGAAGTTTAATTTCAAACTTCTTTTACAATGTCAAACTTTACTTCAAATTCAGTTACACATGGATTGATTGGTAGTTCCAAGATCTTTTAGACCTTATCCTTATTTCACAGAGTTTGTACAGGTAACTGCCTCCTTGAGAAGTCCTATCACCACAGCAGTCCTCTCGCTTCTTGTGTTGTCACTCCCTCCCCCGGCTTCATGGTGTGCTGTCTTGCACAGAAGTAGGTGGCTCTATCTGTGGCACTAAGGGTGTGCAGCTGCAGGGAAACCTTGTTTTTGGCTTTATCTGCAGAGATGCTGACACGATCTTGGAAGGATGGGGCACAGCCTGTGTTATTCCCAAAAGGATAGGTCCAGCCTAGAAATTGCAACTCCCCTCCTGGAGACAGACGGACACAGTTCCAGGCATAGTAAGGGCTGTCCAGACGTGCTCCTTTTACAGCGCAGGTGAGGAGGAGTGACCAGAAACCATCCCTTCCTTGGGACCTGATGTCACCATTTCTATTTGGGGAAGGATGCCTTAAAAGACATGGAGAAGTTATGGTTTGATTTTATTTATTTATTTATTTTTGTGATAAATTCATGAAATAGTCCCGAAGTTGCAGGGTGCAAAAAAAGAGGTCTTTATGTCCAGGACTTCTCCCTGGGAGCAGTGGTTTGTTCAGACATTCCAGAACCTTTTTCTTTGCACCATCCAAAGAACTGTCATTGCTGAGGAGACCAGCTTCAGAGCAGGTAAGACTGCGCTGGGTAAGGGATCTAAAGCAAAAAAGCCGACGAAAAAGCTCTTTTTAGGACTGTTTTGAAGGCAGCAAAAAGCACGTGGCCGGCGCCGGGGGCTGGCAGCTTGTGGGCAGGCTGCTGAGGCAGTAGGGGCGGAGCTGGCTCTTATCTCTTGCGCCTGACCTTGACTGCTCATTGGGGAATTAAAAGCAGCTCTCACTCCAGGTGAGAACGGGGTGTTACCCTGCTCTGACACAGGGGCGGTGGGCAGAGTGTGAACACAGCCCACACTGCTCATACGTTACCGCAGTAGCAGGTGTGGGAGGTGTGACTTGTGGCAGGACACATCAGTGCTTTGTCCTTGTCTTTGTTCAGGAGATCAGCTCTCCTACTGACAGAGCTCGAGACCGCAGGTTCAAACATGGTCTCTACCAGGCGGCGGGCTTCCCCCAAGAGGACTGTGGCGACCCAGGCAGAGGGCCTGCCAAGAAACGTAGCGGTTCAGGTCTCTGGCTATAGGGAGTGCCTGAACCTGCCGCTGCCAGGGGAGAATGGGAAGGATGCCACTTGTGCAAGGTGCGAGCAGGTGGATGAGCTGCTCAGCCTGGTGGTGGAGCTTAGGGAAGAGGTAGGGAGATTAAGAACCATCAGAGAGTGCGAGCGGGAGACTGACTGGCGGTGTGACTCTCTGCGAGAAAGACGCAGAGATTGCACCCCCAAACGGTAGTGGACCCTCTCCCTTGCCGCAGTCAAACCGAGAGAGCTGACTTGAGGGCAGAGGAGGAATGGCAGCAGGTCCCAGCTCGGCGATGCGGGCAACCCCCATCCCGACCTACCTCGGTTCCCCAGGTGCCTCTATGTAATAGGTTTGAAGCCCTGAAACTGGAGGGTGCAGTGGCTGAGATGAGGTGGGAGAACTGCCTCCAAGCGTTCCCAAGGAGAGGCGTCCAGCTCCACGCTTAAAGACTGCCTCCTCCAGAAAAGAAAGGAGGGTAATGGTCATAGGAGACTCCCTTCTAGGAGGTACTGAAGGCCCAATATGTCGGCCTGCCCCCACCCGCAGGGAGGTGTGTTAACTCCCGGGGGCCACTTTTCCATTTTTCCATTTCCCCAAACTATCTTTGTAAGCAGTTATTGCCCTTTAAATAGGTGAGTGGGAAAGGCCTGATAGTGTGGAGAGTGGTTTTTTCCCCTGGGAGTGAGATGTGATCAAATCCTTCCTCCCCCCCAAAGACAAAAAGCTGTTACCATACCCCAGGGCCACAAGCACCAATGCATGGTGAAAAGAGAAGGCTTTGTAAGGGGCAAGAAGATGGGACACAGATGTTAGAACAGCCACTATAGGTGTGTGGGGTGTGAGCAGGTAGACAATTTGCTCTGCCTTGTGGCAAAGCTACAGAATGAAATACATAGATTATAAAGTGCAATGGGGAGCAAACAGAAGGAGCAGGGAAATCACAATTCACCCATGCACAGACAGGTTATTTCAAAGGAAAAAAACACAAAGCACAAAACAGCCTGCATCCCATCAGAATGAGGAAAAATCTTGTCAGACTGGAGGCAAGAACACAAAGGAAAGGAGTGGCTGGAGGCAAATCTGTGCTCAAAGCTGCAAACAAAAACCCTCCTTGCTTGGTTTACCCTCCCAGGTGCCTCTGTACATCAGGTATGAGGCCCTCGATGGGGAAAGCTCAACTGTGGGTGATAAAAGCCCACTCAATCTATATAAACTAACAAAACCAAACTAGGAAAAGACTTAATTACTTCATTCATTACTGAAACATATCCAGCTCCACCTGGGGGAGGATGTGGTGACATCACCGTGGGGTCAGCAGAGCGGGAAGATGAAGTCGGTGAGGCTTTCTACAAGCAGCTGGATGTAGCGTCACAATCCTGATCTCTCATGGGGGACTTTAATCATCCAGATATCTGTTAGGCGAGCAACATGGCCAGGCACTCGTGGTCCAGACGGTTCCTGCAATGTGCTGAAGGTAATTTTCTGATGCAGGTGATGGAGAAGCTGACAGGGTGATGGGTGCTTCTGGACTTTGTTCCTTCCAACACGGATGGACTTGTTAGGGATGTGAAGGTTGGGGGCAGCTTGGGATGCAGTGACCATAATATGGTGAAATTCAAGATTTTGAGAGGAAGAAGTAAGGTAAAAAGTAGGGTTGCTGCCCTGGACTTTCAGAGAGCCATCTTCAACCTTTTCCGGGACCTACTTGGAGGTATCTCGTGGGCTAGAGTGCTAGAAGGGGGCCATGAGAGCTGGGCAACATTTAAACAGCACTTCTCCCAAGCTCAAGATCGATGCATCCTGAAGAGTAGGAAATGGGGGTAGGGAGGCAGGAGACCTGCATGGGTGAACAAGGAGTTCATGAATAAGATCAAAGGGAAGATGAAGGTCTATGAAATGTGGAAAAGGGCCTGTTCTCTTGGGAGGAGTCTAGGAGTGTTGTCAGGGCCTCAGTGATGCCTGGAAGGCTAAAGCACACCTGGAGTTAAATCTGGCAAAGGAGACAAAGGATAATAAGAAGGATTTTTTAAGTATGTTAACAGTAAAAGGAAGAGTAGGTATAATGCAGGTCCCCTGCTGAACAAGGGGAGAGTTCTGGTAACAGGGGATGCTGAGAAGGCAGAGATGATAAATGCCTTCTTTGCTTTGGTCTTCACTGCCAAGTCTGCCCCTTGGGACTCCTGGACCCTGGAGGGAAGAGAGAAAGAGCTTCCCTCTGGGTGAGGAGGGGATGGTCCAGGAGCGTGTGGGTGGGATCAATGTGCACAAGTCCATGGGCCCTGGTGGGATGCATCCACAGATGCTGAGGGAATTCGCAGAGGTGATTGCCAAACTGCTTTCTATCGTCTTTGACAGGTCTTGGAGAAGAGGAGAGGTGCCAGAAGACTGGAGGATAGGCAGACACTCCAGTCTTCAGAAAGGGAAAGAATGAGGATCCGGGAAACAACAGGGCAGTCTGTCACCTCTGTCTCTGGAAATGTTTTGGAACAGCTTGTTCTGGATGCCATCTCCAAGCAATTGGAAGAGAAGAAAGTTATCAGGGGTAGTCAGGTATGGATTCACCAAGGGGAAATAATGATCGACCAACCTTGTAGCCTTTTACGATGGATCACCGGCTGTACAGATGGGGGAAGCAGTGGATGTCATCTACCTTGACTTCGGCAAGTCTTTTTATGCCATCTCCCACAACATCCTGATAACAAAACTGAGAAAGTGGGGATAAATGAGTGGACAGCGAGGTGGGTTGAGAACTGGCTGGCTGGCAGAGCTCAGAGTGTTGTGATCAGCAACACAGAGTCTGGCTGGAGACTAGCGGCGTTCCCCAGGGGTTGCTGCTGAGTCTGGTCTTGTTCAATATCTTCATCGACAACCTTGATGGGGATAGGTGTCCACTCTCACTAAGTACGAAGCTGGGAGGATTGCCTGACACACCTGAAAGCTGTGCTGCCATTCAGCAAGACCTGGACAGGCTGGAGAGCTGGGCAGCAATAAAGCAGACGAGGTTTAACAAAAGCAAGGACCTGCTGGAGAGGAGCTCTGTGGAGATGGACCTGAGGGTTCTGCTGGATGACAGGTTGTCCATGAGCCAGCAGTGTGCCCTGCTGGCCAAAAAGGCCAATGGGATCCTGGTGTGCATTAAAAGGAGTGTGGACAGCAGGTTGAGGGAGGTGATCCTCCCCTCTGCTGTGGCCTGGTCAGGCCTCACCTGAAGTATTGTATCCAGTTCTGGGAGCCTGAAACAAAACAGGAATCTCCTGAAGAGAGTCCAGAAGATGGACTGGAGCATCTCCCCTATGAGGAAAGGCTGAATGACCTGGGTCTGTTCAGCCTTAAGAAAAAAAGAGTGAGAAGGGATCTTATTAATGTAATGTTTATAAATATGTAATGTTTATAAATATCTTAAGTGTAGGAGACAAAGGGACTTGGCCAACCTCTTTTCAGCAGTGTGTGGGGACAGGACAAGGGGAAATGGCCACACACTGGAGCACAGAAAGTTCCTCATCAATATGAGAAGGAACTTCTTCACAGTGATAGTGATGGAACACTGGGACAGGCTGCCCAAGGAGAAGTCTCCCTCTCTTGGAGGTATTCAAGGCATGTTTGGATGCCTACCTGTGCACCTGCTCTAGGGAGCAGGGGGTTGGACTCGATGATCTCTGTAGGTCCCTTCCAACCCCTACAATTCTGTGATTTCCCCCAACATCAAGGCTACATCACTGAAGAAGAGGCAGGTGGTGGTTGCAGATAATTCCTCCCTGCAGGGAACTGAATGCCCAATATGCTGAGCAGACCCTCAGTGGGATTGGACAAGGAGCAGGGGAGCAGGAAATCTTGGGTGTGCACTGCCAAACACAGTTGGTGCATCTCTGTGCAGTTTTGCCTTTCTGGGTGGAACCCAGAGCTTCCCGATTTGTTTCTGCTCCTCTTGCATTTGTACTGCAGCGTGAGCATAAGGCTCTGCTGCCTTATTCTTCTTCCGGAAGAGCTCTGCAGCCACGGACATCTGATACAGGCACCTCTCACTGCTTCCTAAAGAAATGCAGTTGATGTGACCCTGGTCTGTTTGCACTCCCCACAAGGGATGCGCCGTGTTGAATACACCGGCTGCTTCCAGCCACATCTGGAGGCAGGATACTGATTTTCAATCAATTTTGAGTGAGTTTATGTGGGAGAGACTGAGAGGCAAGGACTCTGACATGTTCCAACAGGACATGGTGCAGACCAGCTGCCCTCTGCCCCGTCCTGCTTGCACCTGTGGCACCAGGAGCAATTGACTTGAAGCAGCATAGTTTTTAAAGAATTTTATTGATGATCAGCATCTGTGTCTTAAACATGTCATTGTACTGACCAGAGCAGATTTAGAGGAAACTTTAGTTGTGTTCTGAATATTTCAGCTACCAGGTAAATGGCTGCAGGGATTGAGGATGTGATGGAAAGCATTTATCTCCACAACGTGTACTTACATCTAGTCCAGAGAGCGTGAGAGTTGGGCCGATGTGGCAAAGCACTGACCGCTGGGGATGATGCATGTTTAAACTCACAGAAGTTGCTGTCGGAGGAATGGTGCTGTGCTGTGCTGTGCTGCTGCCTTTGCTGCCCCCTGAAGAAATACCGTGACCGACACAGCGCCTTCATTTCGCACAGATTCCTGCCGTGTTGCACCCAAAGCACCGCTCTGCTTTGTCAGAAGCAGCGGCAGTTGGGGTTGGTGAGCCTGCAGTGCCACCTTCTGACCACGGCTCTGCTTTGGGGTTGTTCTTGTGAAACTTTGTCTCAGATGATTGTTGTGACTATCTGATCGCCACTACAACAGATAGCAACAGATAACGTTGAACAGATGCACTTTTTTTTTTTTTTTTAATGGACAGTCTTGGATAAAATGTAGTAAAGCATAACAAGATGTTCTGATCCCCAAAGTCACAGTGAGAGAATGATATGAGAAAACGGGGCTCTAGAGGCCATCTATCATCTGTATTTCTCAATCTTAAGATTATCTTATTTCATAGAGAAACCTTCCTCTCACTGCCCTGCCAGTGACGCCAGGATGTTTAGTTGGTCCCAGGGAATGCTTCCCTCAGCAGGCCACAACTCTGACTGTGGCACCTGACTGGAAAGCGACTGCTCCACTGGGTGCACGCGTCTGCTGTCTGCTGCAGGAGCTGTAAAAGCTCAGCCTGAGGATTTACAAAGATGCGCATCCTAGGAGAGAGCCTAGGGCGAGGCGGTCACCCCCACGCCTTGAGACTGCCTCCGACAGGAAAGAAAGAAGGGTGGTCGTGGTGGGTGACTCCTTTCTCAGAGGAACGGAGGGCCCCGTATGCAGACCTGACCCGGTCCGTCGGGAAGTGTGCTGCCTTCCTGGGGCTCGGGTCAGGGACATAACCGGGAAACTCCCTAAGCTGGTCGGGTCATCAGACTGCTTCCATTGCTCGTAGTTCAGGTGGGCAGTGATGAAGTCTCTCAGACAAATCTACAAACTATTAAAAAAGATTTCAGGCACTTAGGGTGTTTAGTTCAAGGAGCGGAAGCTCAAGTGATCTTCTGCTCTGTACCTTCAGGGGGGCAGTAAGGGACACCGAGCGGGACTGAAAAGCACGAGCAATGAATAATTGGCTTGAAGGCTGGTGTCGAGCCAGAAACTTTGGATTCTTTGATCATGGGGCGGTTTACTCGGCCCCTGGCCTGTTGTCTGTCCGTGGAACCCTCCTATCTCTAAGAGGGCAACGAATACTAGCGCAGGAGCTAGTGGGGCTTATGGAAAGAGCTTTAAACTAGCTATGAAGGGGGAAGGGGACAAAACAGGTCTCACAAGAGATGAGCCTAGGAGAACGATGATTAAGATGGGGGGGAGGCAGCCTACTCGACTGAAGTGTATCTGCACCAATGCACACAGCACGAGCAACAAGCAGGAAGAGTTGGAAGCGATTGTGAGTCAGGCGAATTATGACCTTGTTGCTGTTAATGAAACGTGGTGGGACCACTCCATGACTGGAGTGCTGTGATAGATGGTTACAAGCTCTTTAGAAGGGATAGACGAGGAAAGAAGGGTGGTGGTGCGGCCCTTTATATCGAAGACTTTTTGATGTTGAAGAGCTTGGGGTTCATAATGACAGAGTTGAGTGTCTATGGGTGAGGATCAGGGGGAAGGCCTGTAGGGGCGACATCTTGGTGGGGATCTGCTACAGACCGCCTAACCAGGATGAAGAGCTGGATGAAGCTTTCTATGAGCGGCTCGCGGAAGTCACGCGATCGCCAGCACTTGTTCTCATGGGAGACTTCAACTTCCCTGACATATGTTGGAAGTACAATATAGCACAGAGGAAGCAGTCCAGGAGGTTTCCAGACTGCGTGGAAGATAGCTTCCTTATGCAACTGGTAGGAGAGCCTACAAGGGGTGGTGCCCCGCTGGACCTGACCTTCGCTAACAGAGAAGGACTGGTGGGAGAAGTGAAGGCTGGGGACTGTCTTGGGCAGAGAGACCATGGGACTGTACAATTCTCTATGCTTGGAGGTGTCGAAAGAGTGACCAGCAAAACTACTTTCTTGAACTTCCATAGGGCGGACTTCGATCTTTCAGGGCGCTTGTAGCACGGGTCCCTTGGGCGTCGCTTCTGAAGGGCAAAGGGGTCCAGGAAGCCTGGATGCTCCTCAAGACTTATCTTAAAGGTGCAAGAACAGGCTGTCCTGAGTGCTGTAAGGCGAGCCGCAGGGTAGACGGCCGGTGTGGATGAGCCGGGAACTGCTGCTGAGACTCAGGGAGAAAAAGAGAGTCTACGTCCTCTGGAAGAAGGAACAGGCTAGTTGGGGAGATTACAAGGAAGTAGCCAAGGTATGCAGGGAGGAAGTTAGGAAGGCAAAAGCCCAACTTGAACTCAGACTGGCCACTGCAGTAAAAGACAATAAAAAATCCTTTTATATATCAATGGCAAAAGAAGAACCAAGGATAATTCTCATCCTTTACTTGATGCAGCAGGGAATGTGGCCACTGAGGACAAGGAGAAGGCTGAGGTCCTCAATGCCTTTTTTACATCTGTCTTTAATAGCCAGACCAGTTATCCTCTGGGCATTTTATGCCCTGATCTGGAAGTCTGGGACGCTACTCAGAAAACATCCCCAGCGATTCAGGTGGAGACAGTCAGAGAACTCCTCCTCCGTCTGGACTGTCACAAGTCCATGGGACCGGATGGCTGCACCCTCGGGTGCTGAGGGAGCTGGCGGGGTGATTGCTGAGCCGCTCTCGGCCATCTGTCAGTGCTCCTGGTTAACTGGAGAGGTCCCAGAGGATTGGAGGCTTGCTGATGTGACTCCCATCTTCAAGAGGGGCCATAAATGGGATCCGGGGAACTATAGGCCTGTCAGCCTGACCTCAGTACCAGGGAAAGTAATGGAGCAAATCATCTTGGGGGAGATTGCACGGCATGTGCGTGGTGTCCAGGGGATCAGCCCAGCCAGCACGGGTTCATGAAAGGCAGGTCGTGCTTGACCAATCTCATCTCCTTCTAGGACTGGGTGACCAGACTGGTAGATGAGGGAAAGGCTGTTGATGTAGTCTACCTGGACTTCAGAAAAGCCTTTGACACGGTCTCTCACAGGCTTCTTCTGGGGAAACTGGCTGCCCATGGCTGGACAGGTACACACTCCTTTGGGTAAGAAACTGGCTAGAGGGCCGTGCCAACGGGTGGTGGTTAATGGAGCGAAGTCCAGCTGGCGACCTGTTTCAAGTGGTGTCCCCAGGGGTCGGTGCTGGGGCCCATCTTGTTTAATATCTTTATTGATGACCTAGACGAGGGCATTGAGTGTACCCTCAGTAAGTCTGCAGATGACACCAAGTTGGGAGGTGGTGTGGATCTGCCTGAGGGTAGGGAGGCCCTTCAGAGGGACTTAGAGAAGCTGGATCGCTGGGCTGAAGTAAATGGGATGAGGTTCAACAAGGCCAAGTGCCGGGTCCTGCACTTTGGCCACAACCCCATGCAGTGGTACGGGTTGGGGGCGAGTGGCTGGATGATTGTGAAGAGGAAAGGGACCTGGGGGTGTTGGTTGATGCTCGGCTGAACATGAGCCGACAGTGTGCCCAGGTGGCCAAGAGGGCCAGCGCCATCCTGGCCTGCATTAGAAATAGTGTGGCCAGCAGGAGCAGGGAGGTGATCATCCCCTGTACTCAGCTCTGGTGAGGCCGCACCTCGAGTGCTGTGTCCAGTTTTGGGCCCCTCACTACAAAAAAGACATTGAGGCCCTGGAGCGTGTCCAGAGAAGGGCAACGAAACTGGTGAGGGGTCTGGAGCACAAGTCCTATGAGGAGCGGCTGAGGGAGCTGGGATTGTTTAGTCTGGAGAAGAGGAGGCTCAGGGGAGACCTCATTGCACTCTGTAACTTCCTGAAGGGAGGCTGTGATGAGGAGGGGTTTGGCCTCTTCTCCCAGGCAACGAACAGGACCCGGGGAAATGGCACTTGTGTTGTACCAGAGGAGGTTTAGGTTAGACTTAAGGAAGAACTTTTTCTCTCAGAGAGTGGTCAGGCGCTGGAATGGCTGCCCAGGGAGGTGGTGGAGTCGCCATCTCTGGCAGTGTTCAAGAGGCGTCCGGACAAGGAGCTGCGAGATCTGGTTTAGGGCTTGTGGGAGCAGTGGTAAGATGAAGATGGTTGGACTAGATGATCTTATAGGTTGTTTCCAACCTTGTGATTCTGTGATTCTATGATCTTTGTATCTGGGCTTTGAAATATTCCTGAAAGGAAGGGCTTTCTCTTTATCAGTGGTTTTGTAGTATTTAATCATTCTATTTGCCTGGACACCATTCTGTACATTCTGTCCCGTTTCTGAAATCTTGCTTCTCTTTGGGGAAACCCTGTTACAGTCTGTGTAGTTTCAGCTGTGACAAAGATAGTCCTTGTCACAGTATCCATTGTGATGCCCAATTTGGCTTCAGGAGAAAGCAGTGTTGGTAACGTGCTGATGTTGCAGTTGTTGCCTGAGCAGTGCCACACAGAGCCAAGGACATCTCAGCTTCTCAACTTCTCGCCCTGTCCTGCCAGTGAGGGGACACAGGTTGCTGGAGCGATGCCCCCTGATGATCAATAAAGCCCTCAGCAGAGCCACGCTCGGTGTCAGCATCCTTGTCCCCATGCTCAGCTGGGGCTGCTTGTGTCTATCCCTGCCTGGCAGAGCCCACCCCTAAGTGCTGGGAGGGGTTCCCAGCTCCATGCCCTGCACCCCATGCCCTGCACCCATGGACCTCTCCATCCCCTCTGTACCATCTCCTCCAGACCTAAAGGACGGAGCACCCACGCTGCCAGGCAGCCCCAATGCACTCCCCCTGCTCTCTCTCAACTCCTAAACCCTTTTTTCCACCTTCTCCATGGCCATGGTGTCCCTAGATCACTCTCTTTTACCCCCCTCCCTCCCTCCTTATTACAGACAATTGCCCCTCACTGGGGTCTGCTTCAGCCCTCTTCCTTCAGTCCCTGTTCCCCTCAACCATCACCCAAAGTTCAGTCCCCAAATCCCCTCCCTTAGGCACATCAAACCTCCCCTCTGATGACTGATGACACCCTCTGTTGGTTAATGAAGCCCTCTGATGGTCAGTGAAGATCTCTGATGATCGGTGGAGCCCTCTGACAGCCAATGAAGCCTTCTGGTGACCGCTGACACCCACTGAAGAGAGTTAAAAAGCATCACAAAGCAGCAACCTGGAAACTTGTAACTATGAGCAGCAACCAGGATGCTAGAGATTATTTACTACCATCCAAAATAGTAGCAGAGCTCTCCTGCAGACACTCCAAAGCCATACAAAAGGGGAACAGACCCAGGGCTTGGCTGCACATGCCCCAAAGCCATGCTACTGCTAGCTGGATTCCTTGTAGTTCATTATATTTATCCCAATGCCTGTGAATGAAGGCTCAGAATGGGGTCCAGATGTTGATCGAGCAAGGCTGTGCCTTTGTTCATTAAAAGACAGGAGGGCGTGAGAAAGTGCAGAGCAAAGAAAGGACTCTTGGAATGGAGGGACTGGCTCAGAGCTCCTGTCACTGCCCAGTGTGTGTGACTGGCTGCCTTGTTTTAAGTTGTCCTTCACAAGGCTCAGCTTCTCAGCGATGCCAGCATGCTGATCCATGGTTTGCCACCGACATTGCTAATGCCTTCTTTCCCATTCCTTTGGCCGCAGAACGCAGGCCACAGCTTGCTTTCACCTGGAGGAGCTTCGTGTGCACCTGGAACTGTTTGCCCAGGGATGGGAACACAGCCCAACCATTTGCCATGGGTTGATCCAAGCTGCACTGGAAGAGGGCGGTGCTCCCGAACACTTACACTGCATTGATGACACTGTGGTGTGGGCAACACAGCAAAGGAAGTTTTTGAGAAAGGAGAGCAAATAATTCAGATCCTTCTACGTGCTGGTTTTGCTGTTAAGTGAAGCAAAGTGAAGGGAACTGCCCAGGAGATTCAGTTCCTAGGAGTAAAATGGCAAGATGAGTGTTGTCACATCCCTATGGATGTGGTCAACAAAATCACTGCTGTGTCTCTGCCCACTAGTGAGAAAGAGACACAGTCTTTTCTGGACTTAGAGGACTTTTGAGAATGCATGCTCCAAACTACAGCCTCATTGTAAGCCCCCTCCATCAGACGATGAAGAAGAATGATGATTTTACGTGGGGCCCTGAGCAGCAGCAGGCTTTGAGCAGATCAAATAGGAGATGGCCTGTGCCATGGGGCTCGTACGGATGGAACAGGGTGTAAAGAACATCCTCTGCACTGTGCTGGAGAGAAAGGCCCCACCTGGAGTCTGTGGCAAAGAGTCTCAGGAGAGACCCGAGGCTGACCCTGGGATTCTGAGGGGACTTCCTGCTGCCCTCGTAGGCGTTGGTGCTGTGATCTCATTGAGTGCCTTCCCTGGACTCAGGGGTGCTTCCCCTGGATCTGGAGTCACTCCTCTGGACCTTTGTCCTGCTCTTCTCTTATAGGGACTGCTTCCTCTACTTCACCTCCTCCTCTTTCTTCTGTTCTGAGTGGAGATTCCTTTCATGTTCCATCCTCTTACAGGGGCAGCTGACATTGATTCTGATGCCTCCTGTGTTGGTCAGGTCGGTCAGTTCCAATGCTCTCAGCCTCCAGCTCGGTTTGGAGTCTTTCTCATTCGATTATGAGGATATTTAGTTCAGATTCGAGCATGGCTTGATGAGACTGAGTTCTGTTCAGTTCAGAGACTGAATTATGCATGCTGGAAGGCATCTGACTCAGTTCAGAGTACATCCTGTTCAGACTGCAGGACGTCCCAGTCACACTGCATGGTGTCCCTGTCACATTGCAGGGTGTCTGGTTCAGACCAGAGGGTTCTCTCTGAACCTGGAGGCTGTCCTGTTGTAACTGAAGGTTGTCAATTTGGATTGCAGGGAGTCTCTCTGTTTGGAGGGCATCTCTCTCAGCCTGGAGGTCTTTTCTCTCAACCAGGAGACTCTGTCGCTCACCTGGAGATTCTCCCTCCCAGCTCAGAGTCTCTCCTGGAAAGTCTCCTTCTCGGCTGTAGACTCTCTCCCATTTCGTGCTGTCTCCCTCAGACTCCCTTTCAGCTCTCAGACTCTTTCAGGACAGACTTTCTTAATGTCACAAATTCTCCCTCTCAGGGACAGTACTGAATAATGCCCGATGAGCATTAGCCCCAAATCATTTGTGCCTCCTCAGACCTGCCTGGGCCACCACATCCCTGCCTCAAACATCAGTTCAGGCTCTCAGGGTGTTTCAGGTGCTGAGGAGTGAGGTTCCATGGCACCGGAGATGTCCATCTCTATAGAGTCTCTCCCCAGCCTCTGCACACTCTCTGCCACTCAGTGTTCCTTGGTTCAGGGCAAGGCTTCCTCACAACATTGTAAATGCAGATGCTGAGTGAAATAAGTAAAATAGTGAGCAGTACATCCAGGGAGATTTACAACGTGGTCAGATGATCATTCAGAAATGCGTAAAGAATCCAAAGGAGGGACTGGGAGCCTGCTAAAACCCTGAGTTCTGTGATAGCACAGCCCAGAGCAGCGTGAGCGTGGTGCAGACAGCAGGCTGTGCCTCCATCAGCTTCAGTCCATTGGAGCTGCCTACAGCTCCACAGAGCAAGGTGGCAAACTCAAGGCCCAGCACGTTTTGAGCATTCAAAAAGAAAAGCCGATGGCATGCAGTCCCTTGGAAGGCAGCTTTAGAAAAGAAAGTGTTTTTTTCTCTTTGCAGAAGCAAGACAGCAGAGCTCAAAGTTTGCAAACATCCCAAATATCGGCGGTGTGCCTGGGCTTTCAGGGTCAGGTTTCCAGTGAGCTCCTGTGGAAGAGAAACTTCCCCAGCAAAGCTCTCCGAGAGCACGGAGATCCGTTCTGAGAGCCACAGAGCAGCCCTGCCCGCAGCCTCACCAGTGATGTCGGTGTTACGGGCTGCTCGGCCTGGCTCTGTGGCAGCGGGCAGAGGGATCTCACAAATCCGAGCCTCCGGAAAAGGGAAACAGGACCAAAATCATTAAAAACAGCAGCAGCAAGCTGAGGAGAAACAAACTGATTTACTAATTATGGTATCGGAATGCAAGGTAACACACTGTAATACAAGATAATTAGAATTGAAGCTAATAAATCAAACATAATGAGAGTGAATGTAGGGTGGAAGGGCCTCAGCGTACCGCTGAGCTGAGCTGCGCAGTGTGGCTGAGCAGCAGGAGCAGAGCAGGTGAAGAAGGAAACATCGGGCAGCATTGCCAGCGCCTCCAGCTCCTCTCCGACCACAGTGCCCTGCCGGGTGCTGCTGCTGCTCCTCGCCAGACAGGAGCCAGAAACGCAGCATCCACACCCAGCTCCAGTGCACTGTGTGCAGTTATGATCGGAACACCGGTAACCAAAATCATAAATCTGTGACAGTTCATAACGTATGGGATAGCAATGAGACGAGATGAAAAACTATGGGGCAGCGACAACTCGAGACAAGAATCTATGGGGCAGAGACAAGACAAAATGAGACAGGAATCTATGGGGCAGTGACAAGTCGAGACAAGAATCTATGGGGCAGAGATGAGTTGAGAGTCTGTGGGACAGAGATGAGACGAGAATCTATGAGGCAGCAATGAGATGAGATGAGATTCTGTGAGGCAACGGGGAGAAGAGAATATATATGGAGCAGCAAAGACATGAGACAAGACTCCATGAGACAGCATTGAGACGAGAATCTATGGGGCAGCAACAATACGAGAGAAGACAAACATCCATGGGGCAGCAACGAGACGAGAATCTGTGGGGTAGTAACGAGTCGAGACAACAATCAGTGGTGCAGCAGCAAGTCAAGACAGAAATGTATGGAGCAAGGATGAGGTGACACAATAATCTATGGGGCAGAGACAAGACCAGGTGAGATGAGAATCAATGGGGCACTGACAAAACGAGATAAGAATCCATGGGGCCCACAGCCCAGCCCCACTTCTCTGCCCCACACCCCAGCCCCCCATCCATGCCCTGCCTCCCTGCCCCCGATCCCAGCCCCACATCTTTGTGCCCCACATTCCAGCCCAACAACTTTTTGCCCCACATCCCTGCCCAAATCCTAGCCCCACATCTCTACCCCACATTTTTGTGCCCCACATCCCAGCCCCAGATCCCCACCACACATCTTTTTGCTCCACATCTCTTCCCCACATCCCTGCCCCCCATTCAAGCCCCACATATTTTCACCCCACGTCTTTATGCACAACTACTTTCCCCCATATCTTTGTGCCCACATCCCCGCCCCAAATCCCTGTCCCACATCCCAACCTGACATACCAGCCCCAACCCCACATCCCGCATTTTGTGCCCCACTTCTCTGCCCCACATCTTGACCCCACGTTCTAGCCCCACATCTCTGCCCAGCATTTTTGTACCCCATATCCCTGCCACACATCCCAGACCCACATCCCTGCCCTATATCTTTTTGCCCCACATCCCAAAACCACATCCCAGCCTTACACCCCTGTCCCATACGTGCTCAACATCCCAGACCCAAATTCCAGCACCACATCTCTGCCCCACATCCCATTCCCTAAGTTTTCTACGTCCCTGCCCCACACTTGTCCCACATCCCTGCCCCAAATCTTTTTCCCACGCATCTTTTTTGCCCCATATCCCAGCCCAACATCCCAGCCCCACAAGCCTGTCCAAATTCCAGCCCCACATTGCGCAGTGCAGACAGCAGGCTGTGCCTCCATAAGCTTCAGTCCATTGGAGCTGCCTACAGCTCCACAGAGCAAGGTGGCAAACTCAAGGCCCAGCACGTTTTGAGCATTCAAAAAGAAAAGCCAATGGCATGCAGTCCCTTGGAAGGCAGCTTTAGAAAAGAAAGCATTTTGCATTCCACAAAAAAGGCAACTTAGCTGCACTCTGTAAAAATGCTTCAATCCAGGAACTGCTATCAGCTGCACAGCTTTGATATGACAAAGAAAAGTTATTCACCAAAGCAACTTGTCTGCATTCTCTAAACATTAGATGATTATAAAAAAAAAGCTACTTGCTTGCCTTGATGGATTTTCCATTTATTATTTGTAACAATTTAAGAGGCAACGTGCCTAACATTTTCAAGAAGAGATTTGACACAATTGAAAAATTAAGGCTGTGGAAGGGAGAATACATGCATTCTTTAAACGCTTTCAGATTTTTTTCCCACGCAGGCCATTTGGTAGGCAGTATTAAGAACTATACACAAGTCTTTTTACTAAACTACACTGCCTTTATCTTCCAAATAATTACTGCAGCCTAGTTTTCCATCCAGCCTCAGCATTTATCAATTGTGACAATGAGATCACCAAAACACATGGTAGTGTATGCATGTGGAGGAATTAACCTGAAAACACCTATCATTGTCTTAAAATTTTGTAGTTTCTAAATTATAAGGTAGACTAAAAAACGTATTTGTTTTCATGCAATCAATGTTTGAAGGGCTGCTGTTTCAAATAATTTAACCAGGACTATAGAAACAAATCACAAGTCTTTCAAGCCCCAGTATTATCTACTTGTGGCAGTTCTGTAAGTCCTTCAGATTTGTTCACGGGTCTCATTAAAGTTAACTGAATGCAACAGTAGCACTCACTCATGTTCTTTTGGCACCAGCTCCAACATATTTAGCAGTATCGCAGCAATCATCACTTACCTGTCGTGGAAACAAGAAATTACTCTTTGAAAGGGTAGATAACAGCAGGACAAGGGGAAATGGTTTTAAGCTAAAGGAGGGAAGATTTAAGTTGGATGTCAGGGGGAAGTTCTTTACAGAGAGAGTGGTGAGGTGCTGGAACAGGCTGCTCAGAGAGGCTGTGGATGCCCCGTCGCTAGAGGTGTTCAAGGCCAGATTGGATGGGGCCCTGGGCAGCCTGGTCTAGCACTGAATGTGGAGGTTGGTGGCCCTGCATTGGCAGGGGGTTGGAGATTCATGATCCTTGAGGTCCCTTCCAACCCTGGCCATTCTGTGATTCTGTGAAAACCAACTGTGCAGTTGAATAGGAAGGTAGGGTGTAGACAGTAGAATTAAATGAGAAATTGCAGAATGAAATTGTGAGAATATTTTCTTGTAGAGTTTTTGTTTGAAAGTTGTTTTTTTTTTTTGTATAGTTGGTTTTTCTTTAGGACTGGCAAGAAAAACAATTGTCTGCATCAGAGATTAAGGAAAGAAATCTAAATCTTTTGTGATGAACTTTCATGGCAAGTATTGTATTTGCTATAGTAGAAAACTGCATGCTGGGACTTGGATGAAATAATCTTGCTACAATATGTGTGAATAATTAGTGGGTTCTTTTGGTTCAGCTGCCAGAGAAAATAATTGTTTTGAATGGAGTTGAATTTAGGATTTTTTCTTACTCAAAACAAAAGCACAAACCATTTTAATTTTGCCTGATGCATAAGGTTTCAATTCAAGCAAATGTAACCAAAGAGAAATTAAAGGCTTGATTAGCAAGCCCACTCATGGTGGTGGTGTCAGCCCCTTTTTTCTGCTTCTAGCTCTGAGTCTGTGTCATTTAGTGGGATGAAACAGACTGAGGTTCAGATAAACCTTCTCAAGCAGAGAATTAAATCAGTCTCTTGGGTGATTTTCTTCACTATCAGACAGACACATTTGTCTGATAGTTTAGTGCTCAGCCTTTCTCCTGGCTTGAGCTTGCTGTTTGAAACATACCTACACAATGAAAAGTAAAGAAATGAGAATGACTCTTCATCCCAAGGGCTGGGGTTGCACAAACAAGCTCCATTCCCTGTTTATTTGTCATTTGAGGTTGAGGTTGTTGCACCTCAGAAGTGCTCCTTTTTATTTTCAGCCCTAGCATTTATCTTGGAAGTAAGAAGCTTATGTTGTTCCCAGGCAGAGCAGAGAGTTGAGCCTGTAGATCTGGATCCCACTCCTTTGCTTGGAGTTCCTATGGTTGCCCTCAGATGTTTGGAGTACAAGGGAGCTGTGTTTGCACTGAATCCTGTTTTCTTTTTTTTGTGGATTTTTCTCATGGTGTGACTTGGGGCATTCAGATGGCCTCAGATGTTTCTTGCTTTATCCTCCTGACAACTCTAAGATAATATTATTCTTTTCAGTGCTTCTTTTCAAAATGAGAAATTAAGATGTGGAGAACAAGTAATTTCCCTAGGGCCATGTAAGACTACCTGTGAGGCTATTATGAAGTTATTTGAATGTTTGCTGCAGCTGATAGTGCTACCTTGAAGTAAATACCAGGAGATCAGGCTGTGCTGGGTCTCACAGCCCATTTGCTCTCCAGAACTGGTTGAGCTCCTAGCAGAAATATGCCTCCCGAGACCTTTTCCCCAAACAGGAGGTAGAGAGCCTTGTGTCTGAGCCACATGTGAATCATTAGGTTTTCATTCAAACATTGGAGTCTGGAAAAAATGTGAATGGGCCATGGAAACCCGTGGGTCCAGGATTTATCCCTGTGGTACTGACTCTTAAACTCTAGGCACCTGCACTGATCACCACACAATGAAAGCAAACGAGAGGTAGTGTGTTATTGTTGATGCTAGCTCGTGTACTTGCATTAACCCTAATCATAGGCTCACTTAACAGTATAAGTCAGTCACGCTTCTGATTTCCTAAGGAAGCATAAAATATGCTAGAGCTGGGGCGTTTTCTTTGTTTTTGCATGTAATATCTGTCTTCTTCTGTAACGCAATATGGGTATGCTTCTTATTTCAGACTTGTGAATAAAAGCTTTCTTGTAATTTTTGTGGGTTTTTGTTTTGTTTTGTTTTGTTTTTTTTGAAAATGCATCTGCCACTAACCAAATGTGATCCTTTAAAGCTCTGCTTACCATTTGGAAACTCAAAAACAGAAAGCTGCCTGAGAAGACAAATTGATGCATAAACCTGGTGTTCACACTGATTCTTTCCAACCCTAAGCATAATTTACAAGTTTGTTCCTGTTGTAGTGTCTTTCTAATTAGAAATATCCAAAGGATTCAGATAACGTAATTGTAATTATTTACCTATGTAGTGGTGGCATTTGCAACAGTAAGTTTTTTCGGAATCTCACCAAGTATCACAAAATGGGAAAATTATCATTAACTACTACTACTATAGTACTACTATCATTCTAAATATTTAGGGAGCAAGGAAGGAAGTTAATAAGTTAAAGATGTTGGCCCATGTTCAGTCTCTTTGTAATCACTCATTCAAGTCCATTCTTGTGGTATCTCTGCCACCTAGATTTTTTAGAATTAAGTTGGAGTTTCATCACTGTAGCGTTGACAGCAGGATGGATTTCTCTAATGGTAAAATATCAGATGACAAGATGAGTTTCTGTAGTCAAAATTTCAGTGGTGATGCATGCCAGCAACGTTTTGTTGCAACGTTCTTAAAAGAAGAAATCTTTTACAGCGTGCAAGTTCTTTAAGATATGGTGATGCATTGGGGTTTAACCCAGCAGATCACTGAGCGTCACGTGGCTGTTCATTCACTGCCCCCATCTCAGTGAGATGGAGAGGAGAAATGAGGGAAAAAATGAGATAGAGAAAAAGAAAAGCATAATAATTATGGCATGTATATCTACATATACACACAGATATTTGTAATCTAGATTTATAACAACGGATGCGCAAGCAATTGCTCATCTCCTCTTGAGGTCTTGAAACAGTAAACGTTCGGTGCAGAAAGTCTATACCAAATTAACTTGAAAAACTGATGCTTTCCAGCTTCAGGTGAGACAATTATTCATTGATCTTTTGTACATTTCAAGTGTGCAAAAACTCACCTCTGGAAGACTGATATTTGTAGATAAAATTGATATGGCTTACTGGGCTCTGTTAGTGGCTCTTAGATGTAGTGAATTTGATGTTGTTAATGATCTTCTGCATATGGAAGTTCTACTTCTGCTGAATTTACCTGTCATTAACAGCTTGCTGCATTGTGAAATCATTAAATAGCAGCCTTTAACATATTTAACTCTGGTTTCTGAAAAGCTGAACTTCCTAATTGGGACTCATACATGTATGAACCCTTGGTGTCTGGTGCTGACTTGAGAATAAAACTTCAGTTATTACTTACAGGGCCTGCCTTACAGCATAAGATCACATGGCAGTGCCTTCTGCTTTCAGTATTTTACCAGTGCTGTGGTACAACTGGGTCTGGTTAATACCTGTTCAGATACAAGACAGAGTAAGGAAAATGTGTTTATTATTTCAGATCAGCCCTTTTTTACAAGGCATCGATTGGTTACTTGGTGGTGAATGTTGGGTTCTATTGCAGATGTGATGCTATCCATGCAGTAATGGATGGAAATACATTAAAGGAGCAGCATAACAATTTATTTCACAGGGCAAAGGTCAAGAGAGTGCTGATTCCATATTACAAATCTAACAAAACTGAAGTGGCAGAAGCATTCTTTGAAGGCTTAAGCAGATGAGGGATGTTCAGTTTTCTGTTACAAAACCTAAATCAGAGAGCATTGAAATCTGTTGAATTTTGGAATAGTTGAGAGTAAGAATGTGAATTCTGTTTGTAACAGAAAAAAACTTGTTCTCATTCCATCCCTCTACTACTCGCATCTGCTCCACATGTCGAAGTAGGAAAAGAGTCATTTGTTGCTCCGTTAATTGCAAAACTGTATTTGTCAGACACCAATTCTGAATCAGCTCTCATACCTGTTACCGTGCTTTCAATAACAAGACTGCAGTTGGGGTTGGTTTGTGGGGAGGCTAGCTGAATTGAAAGGGAGTGGATTGGGATAGTATAGCTGCTGGACAGAAACACCTATTTTAAAAGATGATCATCCTATGAAGTATGCCAGTTTTCCCACCTTGTGTATGTGACCTGAGGAGCCATGTTAAGATAAGCTTAAGATAATGGCAGGACAAGGGGAAATGGCTTTAAGTTGAGGGAGGGAGGATTTAGGTTGAGTATCAGGGGAAGTTCTTTACAGAGTGAATGGTGAGGTGCTGGAACAGGCTGCCCAGAGAGGCTGTGGACACCCCTCTTCCTGGAGGTGTTCAAGGCCAGTTGGATGAGGTCCTGGGCAGCCTGGTCTAATATTTAATAGGGAGGTTGGTGGCCCTGCATATGGTGGAGGGGTTGGAGCTTCATGATCTTTGAGGGTCCCTTCCAACCCAAGCCATTCTATGATTTTCTGATTCTAAGCTCAAATGCTAGTGTCTTGGGAATCAAAGAGAGTTTCTCTTTGCCATCCCTATTTACAGTTGCTTAACTAGGATCTGTAGTATCAGAAAGAAACCTGGGATATAATTGGAGTAAATGCAATTAAATTCTTCTGTAAAATAGTCAATTTAAAACCCTTTATGTCTTGAGCGATCGTGGAAAGAGTGACATAAAATGATTATTTAACGGATGTATTTGGGATCTCTGCTTGATTACTATAAAAAGATTCCTTCATAAGGCATTGTATGGAGTTGGCTGATATTTGCTGAAATACTCCTGTTGAAACTTTCTGGTGTGGAATATTGCTTCCAGTATTTCATCATACCTTTAAAAACTTACGAAGTTTCAATCTACAAGTTTTGGACTCCTTCATAGTGCTTTTCTGTAGCCATTTGAAGTATTACTTCTGCCTTTCAGTCTTGCACTGAGACTTCATTTGGTGGTCTCATTCTCTACTGATCTAATTTTCTCATTTGTTTCCTTTAATATTATAGTGCTTACCATTGATTGTGTCTGTTAGTACCTCTGAAATTCTATAGAAAGATGGCTATTGCTTTCCTTTTAGCAAGTTGCTGCAGCTACTTCAAGCCGACAAATAAAAGTTTGCTTTCTCCGAAAACCTCAGTAGCCACTGCTTTGCTTTTTTGATACAGATCAAACTAGAAAGTTTATCATTATTGTCTTGAGGATTGTGTACTTGAAAGAGAAGGGCTTGTGGACTTAAAAGCTTCTTTTTGCCACAAGTGTTGTGTTTAATAGAAGATGTTATGGTGGATTGCATGTCTTGCTTTACTGAATTCACTAAGTAGGGAACCGGTTCTCTGGGTGTCTTTGTTCCACTTTGGGATAATGTTGCCTGAAGATCATAACTGTGAAATACACCTCAAGTTCTTCACTGAACTCCAGTTTTATACAGACTTCAGGAGAGAGAACGTAATTGCTAATAGAACAAGTTAAACGTGCTTAAAAAGCTCTCTGTGTGTTTTTTGTTGCTGTTGTTTGTTTGTTTGTGGAAAATACTCTTCCTTTATTTAATTCTGGAATTTTCCCAAGAAATTATTGGAAGTTGTCATATAAGAAGAGTAATAAAGAGCATATTCTAGGAACTTGTTTCACAGATTGTACCAGTTACCCCCAAGAATATGCTGCTCCACTAGCATATGTTTTATAACGTTCATAGAGTAATTTTCAAGATGGTAATGTGGAGTTTACACTTCTGTGAACCTGTTAGCTATATTTTCCAGCTCTTAACTCTCTTGCCAAAGCAGCATTTGTTTCATGCAGATTTTTGCATCAGGCTTCCAACTTCTTCCTCAGGCTAGATGTTGGCCTAGTGCAAGTGGAGCTGAGAACATACAATGATGAGAGAACGGAGTGGTGTTCCCACTGATGTTTAACGACTCGTAGTTGCAGCATTGTGATCAGACTGTATTGTGTTAGTGTGCATGTGAGTCTAGGATTTACAGCCTTCTGCAGCTCTGCATGTAGTCTCTTCAGTTTTTTGTGATGGCTATTGTCTCCGAACATATGGAGATCTACAGATGATAACTGTCCTCTTGCATATGAAGTTAGAGACTCCCTCTACTGTGTAGAACAAATTAAACATCTGCTAGTTAACATGAGAGGTTTTTTTATGTTAAAAAATTCTTTTTATATTTATAAAAAATAGAAACATAATGCACTCCTAAACAAATTCTCAGAAGATAACCATTAAGAAAGATAATGAAAATGCTTGACTGAGATTGCATATGTGTTAATGCTAATATCAGACAATGAAAAAAAAAAATCAAACCTTATGTCCACATCCTGCTCATAATATTTAACATATACAGCTGAGATGATTTATGGAAGACTGTCTCAAACTTGTCTATTAGACATTTTACTGGAAATTTTTTAATGTAGTAAAGGACCAGTGATTACTTGAGAATGACTATTCTTCAGTAAGTCTTGTCTCACAGGAGACTTGTTAACAGGCTTGGAGCTTGTTATTATCTTCAAGAGAACATAGCAAGGAATTAAATAACAAAGCTACAAAGCCCATCGTTTTGAACATCGTTTTGAACAGATTGATGCTTTTGTTTTGTTCATAACTCACGGACTTTGCATGTTCATAAAAGCTGTTACATACTTTGGAAAGTTCAGGCATACCTTCAATCCTCCTCTGTATTCGATTCCTACTGACTTCATAGTAACTGCTGTTCCCAGCAGAGCTCAATGACAGCCGGCGCAGGATCGGGGCTGAATTTGAGGTAGCAGTCACTGGCTGAAAGGAATTCCTGTAATATGCTGCACTCCCCGAAGTACGATATTCAGTGGAATTTTGACGGGCTGGGCTTGACAGATTTACTGAATTAAGTGCAGAATCCATAGAGTCCTCAGAAAAGCAATGCTCTTTGGAAGTGCTGTTTTCTTCTATACGTAACGTTTCTGCTACAGAAAACAAAAGCATCAATCTGTTCTCTTGAAGATAATAACAAGCTTGTAAAAAAGGGCTGATCTGAAATAATAAACACATTTTCCTTACTCTGTCTTGTATCTGAACAGGTATTAACCAGACCCAGTTGTACCACAGCACTGGTAAAATACTGAAAGCAGAAGGCACTGCCATGTGATCTTATGCTGTAAGGCAGGCCCTGTAAGTAATAGACTCTGATTTAAGAACTGTTCAGAAAATCCTGGACTCCCAGTGATATAAAGTATACTCCACCAGGACTATCTTAATAAAGTAGTTCACAAACATACATTCTTGACTATGCTTAAGGAGTTACAAAAGTGATAGAATCTCACTGCAGGTTACTTCAGTTCTTTCTCCCTACCCTAGGTTCACAAACAAGTGAAGAAACAAAAAAATTAGAAACATCTTCACATACCAGTTATCATTTCTGCAAGCCGAGATTACAGCTTTGAGAGTGCGGGAGATATTTCCATCCTCCTGATGGCTGAGCCAAGAGGGAAAAAGGGGAGGGGAACAAAAAACGTCCATCTATGAGGCGAAAGCTCCCGAACGAGAAGCCCCGGGCACAATCCCGCGGCACCAACCCCGGCCCGCAGCGGGGGCCCGGCCACCGCCCTCAGCGGCCCCACCCGCAGCCCCGCGCCCGTTGCTCGGCAGCTGCGAGCCAACCGAGCCTGCCGGGAAGGCGGAGGGGCAGCACCACGGATAGCTCCTATTGGTCGAAGGAGGTGAGGGCGGAGCTCGAGGACGGCCGTCTTCTTCGCTATTGGCGGAGAGAGCCGTCAGTGCGGGGCGGGGGGCGGGGCCTCGCGGCTAGCGGGGTCGCGTTGAACTCCGCGTTAGGGCGGGGGAACGGAGCGAGGGGGCGGCGGCGGTCGAGGGTAAGCGAGCCGCCGGCTGCGAGAGCGGCGCGAGGTAGGGAGCGGCGCGGGGGCCGTCCTCACCTGTCACCGGGCGCTCAGCCCTCCCTCCTCGCGGCCCCCGGGCTCCGGCCGCGGGCGCGGTCCCTCGCGGTAGCGGCCGGGCTGGGGCTGTGCTTTCGTCTAAGGGGACCCTCGTCCGAGGGAGGGCGGCAGGCAGGCAGGCAGGCTGTGCGCGCGGTGCCACCGGCTGTGCGCCGCTGCGCGGACGGATGCCGGCTGCCCTCAGGTAGGTGGGAGGGGGGCGGAGAGGGCAGACCCCGGGAAGGCCGCCTCTGGGCGCGAGGGCTCCCCGCCGCCGTCGCTGCGGCAGGCGGCACCTCGGAGTGGCGCTACGCGAGGGGGGGAGCGGCTGGGGGCTGCGGCTGGGGGCTGCGGCTGGGGGCTGCGGCTGGGGGCTGCGGCTGGGGGCCGCCTCCGTGCGCGGGGCGGGGGGAGTTGCGAGGGCAGAGCCGCGCGATTTCTTATTTGTATAGCCGCGCTTCTTTTCACAGCAACGTGAATAGCTGTAAAACACATAATTCTACCTAAATTAAGTTGTTTAAATTGGAGATAAACAGATGTCTTAGACCTGCTTCTCTTTTTTTGCTGGAAGAAGTGAAGTCAATCACATTCTCTTACAAACAGGGCCTGGGTGACCCTGTAGACAGCAGGGTGACCACAAACCAGCAATGTGGCCTTGTGGTCGAGAAGGCCAATGGTATCCTGGGATGCATTAAAAAGAATGTGGCCAGCAGGTTGAGTGAGGTGAGTGAGCAAAGTATTATTTACTAACCAGCTAACTGCAGGAGAAGACTCTTAACAGAATAGAAATTTATGTTCTTAACATGCTCCTTTTTGAAGAAAATGGTAGAAAAGACAGAAGTGAGGAATAGAGGATACTTAAACCAACCTGGATCCACTAGAAAACTTCAAAGTAGGGACAGTTACAAAAGCTCAGCTATTCCATTGAGGGAGTAAGCACAAAAAGAAAGACTGAAGCCTTTAGCTAGCAGTTTGTCAGAAAACAGTCTTAAATATGCGCAAGGGTGGAAAGAGACTTCCTATTTCCTTAAATGCAAGCAGATTGAAACAGTTTCTTTTGATTTCTGTATCTATGATTTTCATAAGCAGTTACAAGAACGGTGTTCTCAGATTGGATATTATGAGTAAATGCTTGTGTTGCATTTAAGGAAATAATAAACAGCAACTATTTCTCATCCAAGAAAAAGACAAACACGTAAACTGAATGAGCAGCTTATATACATATATCCCCTAGATATCTGTAGCACTCCCATGGTGTTAGCTTATTAACATTACAGGGATTATTAACATTACATTCTATTTTTTTCTCTCCAAAGCATTCATAGTTGCTTTCATGTTTAAACTTGTGTCTTTCTGTAAGGGTTGATCAGGAAATCACTTTAATTTCTGTATTTTTAAGAATCTAGGCGTTCCTAAAATAGTTGGTGGATTACATGAGCAATGTGGGTAGGAAATAAATGTATTATTACCCTGAATTTGAGATAGATCTGTTCAAGGCTTTCTTCTGTACAGTACTGCAGCCTTCACAAAGCCCTGCTCACAGTATGTATAGTTTGATTACTGCTTTTTTTCTTTATGTATTTTGCATAGTACATAACAGTAATGAAGAATAAGATATAAGATAAACATGTACAGTAGAAATAAAGTGCAATGATTCTTCTTGGACAGATGTGCAACTTCTGAGATGTCTGTAGGACAAATTCCAGCTTTTGAAAAGCATAGCACAGCTAACAGTTCTGTAGAGTGTCTATAAACTCCTCTTTCTGGTTTATTTGGATGTGAATTTTCTGTTTGCTTGTTTTGTTTGTTAGTTGATTACATTCTGTTGCCTGTGACATTAAAGCAAAATCTACATATGTAGATTTGGTAGTGTTAGAGGTTTACCACTAAACTGTGGCATGCTAGTTTAATCTGATGATTCACTTCTGAGAATATAAAAACAGAAGTGAACTTTGCTTTCAGATGAATTATTTAAATTTCTTCCGCTCTTCAAAAACAGAATCAGTTTCACTTATGAAATCAACATGGATGTTTATGTTTCTTACAAAAAAACTTTTATTCTTCTAGTTTTGAACCTGATTTAGCATGAAAAATACTAAGCTGAAACTACTATTTTTGTTAACCACGTTTATGTTAATGGCACTTAAGCAATCCAGCCAGGATCAAAGCTCCATTGTAGGAACTGTGCAGATGCATAGCAGTAGACATATCCTGCCCTAAAGAAAAAGCAAAAATAAATAACGTAATGAAATGGAACACAAAGTAATTGGTAAAGTTATAAGAAGCATCATAGGGGGAAAAAAAAAATAGATGGACAAAGAATAAAAAAGAGGTTTGAGACAAAAATAAAAATGTTCTTACTGTCAGATTTCAGAAGTTGTACAAGGAAAAGGAGTAAAAAATTAAATTTATACAACGAGGATGTCCAGAAAATCTAAGAAGTTAATCTTGATTTTACATTGAACAAAAATAGAATGAATAAAAATCCTTAGGTCTCACAAATACGTATGTTATGATCATAAATGCACCATTAAGAGTCTTTCAACATCTTCTTAAGCAATTTATTCATTTTATCTTTAGAGGGTAACAATGTGGAGCAAAAAAGTTTTGCAGTCCTCTGTGATAGAACAAGTGGCAGCAAACCTTTGAGGAGAAAGAGTAAGATGGATGGCCTTAAACAGTTTTTGCTTTTATTAATGGAGCCTGATTTGTTTTCACAGAAATGAGGCAAATAATAAACATACACAGAAAGGAGAGTAGGAGATAGAAGGACAACAAGAAAAAAAAAATGGAGTGTCAAATTTTCTCCCAAATGGACTTGCAAGAGTTGACAGTGACTTACTAGAGCATTAATTTCTTCTTTACAGCTTTATTCAGGTCTAAGACAGAAAAAAAGAACATGCACACGAGTCTTCCAATCCATATTTTCTATGTTATTTAAAGTAATAAGGTTATGTATGGTATTTTATGTTGGTTTCATTTACATTTGCAGGTACTAAAATCTAACAAGTTTCTCAAAACCTGTAACAGAAAAATGCTGAGAAGAATCAAATTTATTGCTCTCTCTCTTCACATACATTGGGCTTATGATCCTCCCACTTCAGTGGCTGCTCTTCCATGTATTACTGAGTGCAATCATGTACAAATATAAGATAAACATTTTCTTTAAAGTATTTATAGTATGTTGCGCTCAAATAAATATTTGAGAAAATAAAGAAATAACCTGACAGCTATTAATCAGAGTTTTATTGCCTTTAATATATGATCCATCCTGATATAGCAATTATTGTTGTTTTAGTAAATGCATTACCTCACTTTTACAGGTTTATTTTCAGCCAGTATATCTATCCTTTTGCTCAACACAACAGAGAACTTTCCAATAGCCAAAAAACATTCTGCCTTTAAATTAAATTAATCTTCTTGGAAATATTACTCTTCCAACTCTCCTGTTCTGTATGTCAGCTACTGCTCAAAGCTGTCTACTGTTCCTCCTGTTAACCATACAGTTATTAAAACTTGGTATATGAATACCTTTTCATCATATTTATCCACAATAAATGAATGAGACTTCTCCCCATAGAATCTTTCTATGAAACTTTCCATCCCTCTGTCTTTCTGCTAAATCTCAAATAATCTGAACTGCAGTTCATTTAGATATTAGACCTCAGGTTCAGATAACATCCTTGAGGTAATAAAATGTTATTGTCTGACAGATCTAAAGTGATATTTTTCCTGTAGAAAATTCCATGGGGCACTTACACTGAAACTGAGAAGTGTTTTTCCTTCTCTTGCTGAGTGAGGGTTTAAATAGGAAATGCATATACACAGAGCAAAATTTGGAAGGTAACATTTCCCATCAGGTCTTTTCAGTATTACAGAGCAAGAAAAAGATTTTTAAGACTTGCATGTGCTGATTAAGGTGATTGAATTTTTTCTACTATTATTTTCCTTTTAGTTTAGCAATAAAGAAATACATTAAAAAAATGCAGTAGGGGAAAGATCTGCCCATGGATTTGTTGTATTTGTGCATATCTAAATAGCAGTACAGGCATCTTGTCATCCCAAGGACACCATGGAGTATTCATATAATATAAAGAGAGATGATGGGGATTTTCTAATAACTAAATTGGAAATCAGAAATGTTACTTTTTTTTTTTTTTTTTTTCCCCAATTTACCAGTTTGCAAGCAATGCCTCCTTTTCCATAAAGACAGCTCTTCAAGAAAGCCCATTTCTAACACTCACAGACCTGTGCAGAACACCGTTTTTCATAGATGACAGACAGTAACTTTACAATAACATCAGCCATTTCTTTCAACACTGTCACAAATACCATTCAACAACAAATAGCATTCAACTAGGCCTCAACTGCCTAATTTCATTGAAGCCTGTATACCTTTCATTCAGTGTTAACATTACTTGAAAAAAAGTGTTTGGACGTTACATTATATTATCCTCAGTTCATCGTGTTGTAGCAGATCTAATCTTTAATGAAAACGAGACATGTAGGAATCCTATTTGAACTTTTCTTTTATCTTCACTCTTATTTCAAAAAGAAAGTTGTTGATTAAACACACCTAGTGACAAACCAACATGTGATTATCATCTATAATAAATGATACTCCTGCTTGCTAGTATAATTGTATTTGCTTTTCTTGTTGCCTTTGCTTGCTTCATCCACACCAGTAGATGTGTTGAGAAAACTGACTGGGAGAAAAGAGGTCATTCCCTGGTCCTGGTTACAAAGACAGCACAGACACAGCCCATGGTGACTGAAAAACAAGGAATAAAGAGGTTCAAGACTGTACTGCAAAAGTGTATTGCAACTGCAGGTTGCTTAAAGAAGTAGAAGCAAAGGGAATGTCCACAGGTTTGAAAAAGTGGCCTGCAACTACACAATATTCATTGTTTCAGAAAGGAGATTTAACGATGCAAAATCTTTGGCAAGAAAACAGTTGTTTTTAGGGATCAAATAGAGAGAGAAATAGTGCTGGGGACCTAGACTCCATTTAGGACATAATACTTGTCTTGTCTCTACACGTGAAAATATTTTAAATTACTAGCTGAGAGATCAGGGGTCCTGAACCATGGTATGTTCATTATTGTTGATTGCATGTACTGTGTCATATCACTTAAAAAATTAAAAACATTAATGGCACTGAAATTTCAAACTGGGTGCACGTACCACTGTGCATAACAACTGACAAGCTATTATCTACGTTGATTAAAACTCTTAGTGCTAGTGTTTTAGCTTCTCCAAAAGCAAGGAATAAACAATTTGAATGTAGGCTTTATCAGTATTTGTACTTGTAATAAAACCAGGAATATTCATAGAATCATAGAATCATAGAATTTTTTTTTGAGTTGGAAGGGACTCTTACAGACCATTGAGTCCAGTTCCCCAGTAATGAACAGGGACACCCACAGAGGTCAGAGACCTCAGAGGCCTGTCCAGCCTGACCATGAATATCTCCCCACTGCCATAATGTTGTCTTGCCCCAGACCTATACAAGACTACAAAGTGAGTCACCAGCTCTGGATTCCTACTTAGGAGGGGTTTGCCATCAAGATAGACAGCAAGTCTCCATGTAACCCTCTCCTCTAGGCATCAGCCCTGGGAAACATGCTGCCAAATATTCTTCAGAAAAGCATCTTAGAGAGGTTTCTGTGAGCAGATGGGGGACATTTGATGAAGCAAACGGATGCTGGGTAAGCAGTAATTCTCACTCAACCACCAGCCTGGGGGCTCCGTTCTTTCTTCATTTCCATTCTTTCTGATGGAAATGTCCTTGAAACTTAACTTTTTCCTACTTTTCCAGTACTTGTTTGATACTTTCTTTTTCTAGTAAGCAAAAATTCTAAGCCCTTGTCCTCCAGTAACTGTCTTTCATTTTCTGATACATTCAAAGATAACCTTTGGAGGCATGCCTTTTTCTGGGAAGCCAAGTTCTAACAGCAGAAAAAAATTTCAAAGGCTGTATGGAGAGCATCAACTACAATGGCAATAATATCACTGACCTTGCTAGAAGGAAGAAATTGGAACCTTCTAATGTGGTAAGAACATAACTTTATCATCATCTAAACTTCTGCTTCTCCTTCTAAGGAAAGTTTGTGAGTGTGTGTGACAGATGTTCTGAAATCATATAATATATAAAACAAAGTTTGTCACATGCCTAAAGATTTCATTATACATACTTTTATGATTTTTTGTTTGTTTGTTTGTTTGTTTGTTTTTAATATCTGGGAACCTGTTTCTGCTGGGATTTAAGTTTCAGCTTTACAGAATTAGCCTTCAGCATCAGATGAATGTTTTTTAAAAGAAAACCAGTAGATCAGTATATACATTTTTGCTTTCATCTTAGTAACCCAAAACTAGAATTTTTTTTTGAGTTGGAAGGGACTCTTACAGACCATTGAGTCCAGTTCCCCAGTAATGAACAGGGACACCCACAGAGGTCAGAGACCTCAGAGGCCTGTCCAGCCTGACCATGAATATCTCCCCACTGCCATAATGTTGTCTTGCCCCAGACCTATACAAGACTACAAAGTGAGTCACCAGCTCTGGATTCCTACTTAGGAGGGGTTTGCCATCAAGATAGACAGCAAGTCTCCATGTAACCCTCTCCTCTAGGCATCAGCCCTGGGAAACATGCTGCCAAATATTCTTCAGAAAAGCATCTTAGAGAGGTTTCTGTGAGCAGATGGGGGACATTTGATGAAGCAAACGGATGCTGGGTAAGCAGTAATTCTCACTCAACAACCAGCCTGGGGGCTCCGTTCTTTCTTCATTTCCATTCTTTCTGATGGAAATGTCCTTGAAACTTAACTTTTTCCTACTTTTCCAGTACTTGTTTGATACTTTCTTTTTCTAGTAAGCAAAAATTCTAAGCCCTTGTCCTCCAGTAACTGTCTTTCATTTTCTGATACATTCAAAGATAACCTTTGGAGGCATGCCTTTTTCTGGGAAGCCAAGTTCTAACAGCAGAAAAAAATTTCAAAGGCTGTATGGAGAGCATCAACTACAATGGCAATAATATCACTGACCTTGCTAGAAGGAAGAAATTGGAACCTTCTAATGTGGTAAGAACATAACTTTATCATCATCTAAACTTCTGCTTCTCCTTCTAAGGAAAGTTTGTGAGTGTGTGTGACAGATGTTCTGAAATCATATAATATATAAAACAAAGTTTGTCACATGCCTAAAGATTTCATTATACATACTTTTATGATTTTTTGTTTGTTTGTTTGTTTGTTTGTTTTTAATATCTGGGAACCTGTTTCTGCTGGGATTTAAGTTTCAGCTTTACAGAATTAGCCTTCAGCATCAGATGAATGTTTTTTAAAAGAAAACCAGTAGATCAGTATATACATTTTTGCTTTCATCTTATAGTAACCCAAAACTAGGATGGACAATATTTATTGTTAAATCAATTGCAGTGTGTCAAGGATCTAAATCCTGTTATCTTCCATCCCCACAGAGCAAGTTGCGTGGGTGTGCAAAATCATTAGAAAGGGAAGGCTCAGAGCCATTTTATGGGAGCTCCGTAAAGCATCAAGATACTAAACTTTGAAACTGTTATTTAGCTTATTAACATTACAGGGATTATTAACATTACATTCTATTTTTTTCTCTCCAAAGCATTCATAGTTGCTTTCATGTTTAAACTTGTGTCTTTCTGTAAGGGTTGATCAGGAAATCACTTTAATTTCTGTATTTTTAAGAATCTAGGCGTTCCTAAAATAGTTGGTGGATTACATGAGCAATGTGGGTAGGAAATAAATGTATTATTACCCTGAATTTGAGATAGATCTGTTCAAGGCTTTCTTCTGTACAGTACTGCAGCCTTCACAAAGCCCTGCTCACAGTATGTATAGTTTGATTACTGCTTTTTTTCTTTATGTATTTTGCATAGTACATAACAGTAATGAAGAATAAGATATAAGATAAACATGTACAGTAGAAATAAAGTGCAATGATTCTTCTTGGACAGATGTGCAACTTCTGAGATGTCTGTAGGACAAATTCCAGCTTTTGAAAAGCATAGCACAGCTAACAGTTCTGTAGAGTGTCTATAAACTCCTCTTTCTGGTTTATTTGGATGTGAATTTTCTGTTTGCTTGTTTTGTTTGTTAGTTGATTACATTCTGTTGACTGTGACATTAAAGCAAAATCTACATATGTAGATTTGGTAGTGTTAGAGGTTTACCACTAAACTGTGGCATGCTAGTTTAATCTGATGATTCACTTCTGAGAATATAAAAACAGAAGTGAACTTTGCTTTCAGATGAATTATTTAAATTTCTTCCGCTCTTCAAAAACAGAATCAGTTTCACTTATGAAATCAACATGGATGTTTATGTTTCTTACAAAAAAACTTTTATTCTTCTAGTTTTGAACCTGATTTAGCATGAAAAATACTAAGCTGAAACTACTATTTTTGTTAACCACGTTTATGTTAATGGCACTTAAGCAATCCAACCAGGATCAAAGCTCCATTGTAGGAACTGTGCAGATGCATAGCAGTAGACATATCCTGCCCTAAAGAAAAAGCAAAAATAAATAACGTAATGAAATGGAACACAAAGTAATTGGTAAAGTTATAAGAAGCATCATAGGGGGAAAAAAAAAATAGATGGACAAAGAATAAAAAAGAGGTTTGAGACAAAAATAAAAATGTTCTTACTGTCAGATTTCAGAAGTTGTACAAGGAAAAGGAGTAAAAAATTAAATTTATACAACGAGGATGTCCAGAAAATCTAAGAAGTTAATCTTGATTTTACATTGAACAAAAATAGAATGAATAAAAATCCTTAGGTCTCACAAATACGTATGTTATGATCATAAATGCACCATTAAGAGTCTTTCAACATCTTCTTAAGCAATTTATTCATTTTATCTTTAGAGGGTAACAATGTGGAGCAAAAAAGTTTTGCAGTCCTCTGTGATAGAACAAGTGGCAGCAAACCTTTGAGGAGAAAGAGTAAGATGGATGGCCTTAAACAGTTTTTGCTTTTATTAATGGAGCCTGATTTGTTTTCACAGAAATGAGGCAAATAATAAACATACACAGAAAGGAGAGTAGGAGATAGAAGGACAACAAGAAAAAAAAAATGGAGTGTCAAATTTTCTCCCAAATGGACTTGCAAGAGTTGACAGTGACTTACTAGAGCATTAATTTCTTCTTTACAGCTTTATTCAGGTCTAAGACAGAAAAAAAGAACATGCACACGAGTCTTCCAATCCATATTTTCTATGTTATTTAAAGTAATAAGGTTATGTATGGTATTTTATGTTGGTTTCATTTACATTTGCAGGTACTAAAATCTAACAAGTTTCTCAAAACCTGTAACAGAAAAATGCTGAGAAGAATCAAATTTATTGCTCTCTCTCTTCACATACATTGGGCTTATGATCCTCCCACTTCAGTGGCTGCTCTTCCATGTATTACTGAGTGCAATCATGTACAAATATAAGATAAACATTTTCTTTAAAGTATTTATAGTATGTTGCGCTCAAATAAATATTTGAGAAAATAAAGAAATAACCTGACAGCTATTAATCAGAGTTTTATTGCCTTTAATATATGATCCATCCTGATATAGCAATTATTGTTGTTTTAGTAAATGCATTACCTCACTTTTACAGGTTTATTTTCAGCCAGTATATCTATCCTTTTGCTCAACACAACAGAGAACTTTCCAATAGCCAAAAAACATTCTGCCTTTAAATTAAATTAATCTTCTTGGAAATATTACTCTTCCAACTCTCCTGTTCTGTATGTCAGCTACTGCTCAAAGCTGTCTACTGTTCCTCCTGTTAACCATACAGTTATTAAAACTTGGTATATGAATACCTTTTCATCATATTTATCCACAATAAATGAATGAGACTTCTCCCCATAGAATCTTTCTATGAAACTTTCCATCCCTCTGTCTTTCTGCTAAATCTCAAATAATCTGAACTGCAGTTCATTTAGATATTAGACCTCAGGTTCAGATAACATCCTTGAGGTAATAAAATGTTATTGTCTGACAGATCTAAAGTGATATTTTTCCTGTAGAAAATTCCATGGGGCACTTACACTGAAACTGAGAAGTGTTTTTCCTTCTCTTGCTGAGTGAGGGTTTAAATAGGAAATGCATATACACAGAGCAAAATTTGGAAGGTAACATTTCCCATCAGGTCTTTTCAGTATTACAGAGCAAGAAAAAGATTTTTAAGACTTGCATGTGCTGATTAAGGTGATTGAATTTTTTCTACTATTATTTTCCTTTTAGTTTAGCAATAAAGAAATACATTAAAAAAATGCAGTAGGGGAAAGATCTGCCCATGGATTTGTTGTATTTGTGCATATCTAAATAGCAGTACAGGCATCTTGTCATCCCAAGGACACCATGGAGTATTCATATAATATAAAGAGAGATGATGGGGATTTTCTAATAACTAAATTGGAAATCAGAAATGTTACTTTTTTTTTTTTTTTTTTTTTCCCCAATTTACCAGTTTGCAAGCAATGCCTCCTTTTCCATAAAGACAGCTCTTCAAGAAAGCCCATTTCTAACACTCACAGACCTGTGCAGAACACCGTTTTTCATAGATGACAGACAGTAACTTTACAATAACATCAGCCATTTCTTTCAACACTGTCACAAATACCATTCAACAACAAATAGCATTCAACTAGGCCTCAACTGCCTAATTTCATTGAAGCCTGTATACCTTTCATTCAGTGTTAACATTACTTGAAAAAAAGTGTTTGGACGTTACATTATATTATCCTCAGTTCATCGTGTTGTAGCAGATCTAATCTTTAATGAAAACGAGACATGTAGGAATCCTATTTGAACTTTTCTTTTATCTTCACTCTTATTTCAAAAAGAAAGTTGTTGATTAAACACACCTAGTGACAAACCAACATGTGATTATCATCTATAATAAATGATACTCCTGCTTGCTAGTATAATTGTATTTGCTTTTCTTGTTGCCTTTGCTTGCTTCATCCACACCAGTAGATGTGTTGAGAAAACTGACTGGGAGAAAAGAGGTCATTCCCTGGTCCTGGTTACAAAGACAGCACAGACACAGCCCATGGTGACTGAAAAACAAGGAATAAAGAGGTTCAAGACTGTACTGCAAAAGTGTATTGCAACTGCAGGTTGCTTAAAGAAGTAGAAGCAAAGGGAATGTCCACAGGTTTGAAAAAGTGGCCTGCAACTACACAATATTCATTGTTTCAGAAAGGAGATTTAACGATGCAAAATCTTTGGCAAGAAAACAGTTGTTTTTAGGGATCAAATAGAGAGAGAAATAGTGCTGGGGACCTAGACTCCATTTAGGACATAATACTTGTCTTGTCTCTACACGTGAAAATATTTTAAATTACTAGCTGAGAGATCAGGGGTCCTGAACCATGGTATGTTCATTATTGTTGATTGCATGTACTGTGTCATATCACTTAAAAAATTAAAAACATTAATGGCACTGAAATTTCAAACTGGGTGCACGTACCACTGTGCATAACAACTGACAAGCTATTATCTACGTTGATTAAAACTCTTAGTGCTAGTGTTTTAGCTTCTCCAAAAGCAAGGAATAAACAATTTGAATGTAGGCTTTATCAGTATTTGTACTTGTAATAAAACCAGGAATATTCATAGAATCATAGAATCATAGAATTTTTTTTTGAGTTGGAAGGGACTCTTACAGACCATTGAGTCCAGTTCCCCAGTAATGAACAGGGACACCCACAGAGGTCAGAGACCTCAGAGGCCTGTCCAGCCTGACCATGAATATCTCCCCACTGCCATAATGTTGTCTTGCCCCAGACCTATACAAGACTACAAAGTGAGTCACCAGCTCTGGATTCCTACTTAGGAGGGGTTTGCCATCAAGATAGACAGCAAGTCTCCATGTAACCCTCTCCTCTAGGCATCAGCCCTGGGAAACATGCTGCCAAATATTCTTCAGAAAAGCATCTTAGAGAGGTTTCTGTGAGCAGATGGGGGACATTTGATGAAGCAAACGGATGCTGGGTAAGCAGTAATTCTCACTCAACAACCAGCCTGGGGGCTCCGTTCTTTCTTCATTTCCATTCTTTCTGATGGAAATGTCCTTGAAACTTAACTTTTTCCTACTTTTCCAGTACTTGTTTGATACTTTCTTTTTCTAGTAAGCAAAAATTCTAAGCCCTTGTCCTCCAGTAACTGTCTTTCATTTTCTGATACATTCAAAGATAACCTTTGGAGGCATGCCTTTTTCTGGGAAGCCAAGTTCTAACAGCAGAAAAAAATTTCAAAGGCTGTATGGAGAGCATCAACTACAATGGCAATAATATCACTGACCTTGCTAGAAGGAAGAAATTGGAACCTTCTAATGTGGTAAGAACATAACTTTATCATCATCTAAACTTCTGCTTCTCCTTCTAAGGAAAGTTTGTGAGTGTGTGTGACAGATGTTCTGAAATCATATAATATATAAAACAAAGTTTGTCACATGCCTAAAGATTTCATTATACATACTTTTATGATTTTTTGTTTGTTTGTTTGTTTGTTTTTAATATCTGGGAACCTGTTTCTGCTGGGATTTAAGTTTCAGCTTTACAGAATTAGCCTTCAGCATCAGATGAATGTTTTTTAAAAGAAAACCAGTAGATCAGTATATACATTTTTGCTTTCATCTTATAGTAACCCAAAACTAGAATTTTTTTTTGAGTTGGAAGGGACTCTTACAGACCATTGAGTCCAGTTCCCCAGTAATGAACAGGGACACCCACAGAGGTCAGAGACCTCAGAGGCCTGTCCAGCCTGACCATGAATATCTCCCCACTGCCATAATGTTGTCTTGCCCCAGACCTATACAAGACTACAAAGTGAGTCACCAGCTCTGGATTCCTACTTAGGAGGGGTTTGCCATCAAGATAGACAGCAAGTCTCCATGTAACCCTCTCCTCTAGGCATCAGCCCTGGGAAACATGCTGCCAAATATTCTTCAGAAAAGCATCTTAGAGAGGTTTCTGTGAGCAGATGGGGGACATTTGATGAAGCAAACGGATGCTGGGTAAGCAGTAATTCTCACTCAACAACCAGCCTGGGGGCTCCGTTCTTTCTTCATTTCCATTCTTTCTGATGGAAATGTCCTTGAAACTTAACTTTTTCCTACTTTTCCAGTACTTGTTTGATACTTTCTTTTTCTAGTAAGCAAAAATTCTAAGCCCTTGTCCTCCAGTAACTGTCTTTCATTTTCTGATACATTCAAAGATAACCTTTGGAGGCATGCCTTTTTCTGGGAAGCCAAGTTCTAACAGCAGAAAAAAATTTCAAAGGCTGTATGGAGAGCATCAACTACAATGGCAATAATATCACTGATCTTGCTAGAAGGAAGAAATTGGAACCTTCTAATGTGGTAAGAACATAACTTTATCATCATCTAAACTTCTGCTTCTCCTTCTAAGGAAAGTTTGTGAGTGTGTGTGACAGATGTTCTGAAATCATATAATATATAAAACAAAGTTTGTCACATGCCTAAAGATTTCATTATACATACTTTTATGATTTTTTTTTTGTTTGTTTGTTTGTTTGTTTTTAATATCTGGGAACCTGTTTCTGCTGGGATTTAAGTTTCAGCTTTACAGAATTAGCCTTCAGCATCAGATGAATGTTTTTTAAAAGAAAACCAGTAGATCAGTATATACATTTTTGCTTTCATCTTATAGTAACCCAAAACTAGAATTTTTTTTTGAGTTGGAAGGGACTCTTACAGACCATTGAGTCCAGTTCCCCAGTAATGAACAGGGACACCCACAGAGGTCAGAGACCTCAGAGGCCTGTCCAGCCTGACCATGAATATCTCCCCACTGCCATAATGTTGTCTTGCCCCAGACCTATACAAGACTACAAAGTGAGTCACCAGCTCTGGATTCCTACTTAGGAGGGGTTTGCCATCAAGATAGACAGCAAGTCTCCATGTAACCCTCTCCTCTAGGCATCAGCCCTGGGAAACATGCTGCCAAATATTCTTCAGAAAAGCATCTTAGAGAGGTTTCTGTGAGCAGATGGGGGACATTTGATGAAGCAAACGGATGCTGGGTAAGCAGTAATTCTCACTCAACAACCAGCCTGGGGGCTCCGTTCTTTCTTCATTTCCATTCTTTCTGATGGAAATGTCCTTGAAACTTAACTTTTTCCTACTTTTCCAGTACTTGTTTGATACTTTCTTTTTCTAGTAAGCAAAAATTCTAAGCCCTTGTCCTCCAGTAACTGTCTTTCATTTTCTGATACATTCAAAGATAACCTTTGGAGGCATGCCTTTTTCTGGGAAGCCAAGTTCTAACAGCAGAAAAAAATTTCAAAGGCTGTATGGAGAGCATCAACTACAATGGCAATAATATCACTGACCTTGCTAGAAGGAAGAAATTGGAACCTTCTAATGTGGTAAGAACATAACTTTATCATCATCTAAACTTCTGCTTCTCCTTCTAAGGAAAGTTTGTGAGTGTGTGTGACAGATGTTCTGAAATCATATAATATATAAAACAAAGTTTGTCACATGCCTAAAGATTTCATTATACATACTTTTATGATTTTTTGTTTGTTTGTTTGTTTGTTTGTTTTTAATATCTGGGAACCTGTTTCTGCTGGGATTTAAGTTTCAGCTTTACAGAATTAGCCTTCAGCATCAGATGAATGTTTTTTAAAAGAAAACCAGTAGATCAGTATATACATTTTTGCTTTCATCTTATAGTAACCCAAAACTAGGATGGACAATATTTATTGTTAAATCAATTGCAGTGTGTCAAGGATCTAAATCCTGTTATCTTCCATCCCCACAGAGCAAGTTGCGTGGGTGTGCAAAATCATTAGAAAGGGAAGGCTCAGAGCCATTTTATGGGAGCTCCGTAAAGCATCAAGATACTAAACTTTGAAACTGTTATTTAGCTTATTAACATTACAGGGATTATTAACATTACATTCTATTTTTTTCTCTCCAAAGCATTCATAGTTGCTTTCATGTTTAAACTTGTGTCTTTCTGTAAGGGTTGATCAGGAAATCACTTTAATTTCTGTATTTTTAAGAATCTAGGCGTTCCTAAAATAGTTGGTGGATTACATGAGCAATGTGGGTAGGAAATAAATGTATTATTACCCTGAATTTGAGATAGATCTGTTCAAGGCTTTCTTCTGTACAGTACTGCAGCCTTCACAAAGCCCTGCTCACAGTATGTATAGTTTGATTACTGCTTTTTTTCTTTATGTATTTTGCATAGTACATAACAGTAATGAAGAATAAGATATAAGATAAACATGTACAGTAGAAATAAAGTGCAATGATTCTTCTTGGACAGATGTGCAACTTCTGAGATGTCTGTAGGACAAATTCCAGCTTTTGAAAAGCATAGCACAGCTAACAGTTCTGTAGAGTGTCTATAAACTCCTCTTTCTGGTTTATTTGGATGTGAATTTTCTGTTTGCTTGTTTTGTTTGTTAGTTGATTACATTCTGTTGACTGTGACATTAAAGCAAAATCTACATATGTAGATTTGGTAGTGTTAGAGGTTTACCACTAAACTGTGGCATGCTAGTTTAATCTGATGATTCACTTCTGAGAATATAAAAACAGAAGTGAACTTTGCTTTCAGATGAATTATTTAAATTTCTTCCGCTCTTCAAAAACAGAATCAGTTTCACTTATGAAATCAACATGGATGTTTATGTTTCTTACAAAAAAACTTTTATTCTTCTAGTTTTGAACCTGATTTAGCATGAAAAATACTAAGCTGAAACTACTATTTTTGTTAACCACGTTTATGTTAATGGCACTTAAGCAATCCAACCAGGATCAAAGCTCCATTGTAGGAACTGTGCAGATGCATAGCAGTAGACATATCCTGCCCTAAAGAAAAAGCAAAAATAAATAACGTAATGAAATGGAACACAAAGTAATTGGTAAAGTTATAAGAAGCATCATAGGGGGAAAAAAAAAATAGATGGACAAAGAATAAAAAAGAGGTTTGAGACAAAAATAAAAATGTTCTTACTGTCAGATTTCAGAAGTTGTACAAGGAAAAGGAGTAAAAAATTAAATTTATACAACGAGGATGTCCAGAAAATCTAAGAAGTTAATCTTGATTTTACATTGAACAAAAATAGAATGAATAAAAATCCTTAGGTCTCACAAATACGTATGTTATGATCATAAATGCACCATTAAGAGTCTTTCAACATCTTCTTAAGCAATTTATTCATTTTATCTTTAGAGGGTAACAATGTGGAGCAAAAAAGTTTTGCAGTCCTCTGTGATAGAACAAGTGGCAGCAAACCTTTGAGGAGAAAGAGTAAGATGGATGGCCTTAAACAGTTTTTGCTTTTATTAATGGAGCCTGATTTGTTTTCACAGAAATGAGGCAAATAATAAACATACACAGAAAGGAGAGTAGGAGATAGAAGGACAACAAGAAAAAAAAAATGGAGTGTCAAATTTTCTCCCAAATGGACTTGCAAGAGTTGACAGTGACTTACTAGAGCATTAATTTCTTCTTTACAGCTTTATTCAGGTCTAAGACAGAAAAAAAGAACATGCACACGAGTCTTCCAATCCATATTTTCTATGTTATTTAAAGTAATAAGGTTATGTATGGTATTTTATGTTGGTTTCATTTACATTTGCAGGTACTAAAATCTAACAAGTTTCTCAAAACCTGTAACAGAAAAATGCTGAGAAGAATCAAATTTATTGCTCTCTCTCTTCACATACATTGGGCTTATGATCCTCCCACTTCAGTGGCTGCTCTTCCATGTATTACTGAGTGCAATCATGTACAAATATAAGATAAACATTTTCTTTAAAGTATTTATAGTATGTTGCGCTCAAATAAATATTTGAGAAAATAAAGAAATAACCTGACAGCTATTAATCAGAGTTTTATTGCCTTTAATATATGATCCATCCTGATATAGCAATTATTGTTGTTTTAGTAAATGCATTACCTCACTTTTACAGGTTTATTTTCAGCCAGTATATCTATCCTTTTGCTCAACACAACAGAGAACTTTCCAATAGCCAAAAAACATTCTGCCTTTAAATTAAATTAATCTTCTTGGAAATATTACTCTTCCAACTCTCCTGTTCTGTATGTCAGCTACTGCTCAAAGCTGTCTACTGTTCCTCCTGTTAACCATACAGTTATTAAAACTTGGTATATGAATACCTTTTCATCATATTTATCCACAATAAATGAATGAGACTTCTCCCCATAGAATCTTTCTATGAAACTTTCCATCCCTCTGTCTTTCTGCTAAATCTCAAATAATCTGAACTGCAGTTCATTTAGATATTAGACCTCAGGTTCAGATAACATCCTTGAGGTAATAAAATGTTATTGTCTGACAGATCTAAAGTGATATTTTTCCTGTAGAAAATTCCATGGGGCACTTACACTGAAACTGAGAAGTGTTTTTCCTTCTCTTGCTGAGTGAGGGTTTAAATAGGAAATGCATATACACAGAGCAAAATTTGGAAGGTAACATTTCCCATCAGGTCTTTTCAGTATTACAGAGCAAGAAAAAGATTTTTAAGACTTGCATGTGCTGATTAAGGTGATTGAATTTTTTCTACTATTATTTTCCTTTTAGTTTAGCAATAAAGAAATACATTAAAAAAATGCAGTAGGGGAAAGATCTGCCCATGGATTTGTTGTATTTGTGCATATCTAAATAGCAGTACAGGCATCTTGTCATCCCAAGGACACCATGGAGTATTCATATAATATAAAGAGAGATGATGGGGATTTTCTAATAACTAAATTGGAAATCAGAAATGTTACTTTTTTTTTTTTTTTTTTTTTCCCCAATTTACCAGTTTGCAAGCAATGCCTCCTTTTCCATAAAGACAGCTCTTCAAGAAAGCCCATTTCTAACACTCACAGACCTGTGCAGAACACCGTTTTTCATAGATGACAGACAGTAACTTTACAATAACATCAGCCATTTCTTTCAACACTGTCACAAATACCATTCAACAACAAATAGCATTCAACTAGGCCTCAACTGCCTAATTTCATTGAAGCCTGTATACCTTTCATTCAGTGTTAACATTACTTGAAAAAAAGTGTTTGGACGTTACATTATATTATCCTCAGTTCATCGTGTTGTAGCAGATCTAATCTTTAATGAAAACGAGACATGTAGGAATCCTATTTGAACTTTTCTTTTATCTTCACTCTTATTTCAAAAAGAAAGTTGTTGATTAAACACACCTAGTGACAAACCAACATGTGATTATCATCTATAATAAATGATACTCCTGCTTGCTAGTATAATTGTATTTGCTTTTCTTGTTGCCTTTGCTTGCTTCATCCACACCAGTAGATGTGTTGAGAAAACTGACTGGGAGAAAAGAGGTCATTCCCTGGTCCTGGTTACAAAGACAGCACAGACACAGCCCATGGTGACTGAAAAACAAGGAATAAAGAGGTTCAAGACTGTACTGCAAAAGTGTATTGCAACTGCAGGTTGCTTAAAGAAGTAGAAGCAAAGGGAATGTCCACAGGTTTGAAAAAGTGGCCTGCAACTACACAATATTCATTGTTTCAGAAAGGAGATTTAACGATGCAAAATCTTTGGCAAGAAAACAGTTGTTTTTAGGGATCAAATAGAGAGAGAAATAGTGCTGGGGACCTAGACTCCATTTAGGACATAATACTTGTCTTGTCTCTACACGTGAAAATATTTTAAATTACTAGCTGAGAGATCAGGGGTCCTGAACCATGGTATGTTCATTATTGTTGATTGCATGTACTGTGTCATATCACTTAAAAAATTAAAAACATTAATGGCACTGAAATTTCAAACTGGGTGCACGTACCACTGTGCATAACAACTGACAAGCTATTATCTACGTTGATTAAAACTCTTAGTGCTAGTGTTTTAGCTTCTCCAAAAGCAAGGAATAAACAATTTGAATGTAGGCTTTATCAGTATTTGTACTTGTAATAAAACCAGGAATATTCATAGAATCATAGAATCATAGAATTTTTTTTTGAGTTGGAAGGGACTCTTACAGACCATTGAGTCCAGTTCCCCAGTAATGAACAGGGACACCCACAGAGGTCAGAGACCTCAGAGGCCTGTCCAGCCTGACCATGAATATCTCCCCACTGCCATAATGTTGTCTTGCCCCAGACCTATACAAGACTACAAAGTGAGTCACCAGCTCTGGATTCCTACTTAGGAGGGGTTTGCCATCAAGATAGACAGCAAGTCTCCATGTAACCCTCTCCTCTAGGCATCAGCCCTGGGAAACATGCTGCCAAATATTCTTCAGAAAAGCATCTTAGAGAGGTTTCTGTGAGCAGATGGGGGACATTTGATGAAGCAAACGGATGCTGGGTAAGCAGTAATTCTCACTCAACAACCAGCCTGGGGGCTCCGTTCTTTCTTCATTTCCATTCTTTCTGATGGAAATGTCCTTGAAACTTAACTTTTTCCTACTTTTCCAGTACTTGTTTGATACTTTCTTTTTCTAGTAAGCAAAAATTCTAAGCCCTTGTCCTCCAGTAACTGTCTTTCATTTTCTGATACATTCAAAGATAACCTTTGGAGGCATGCCTTTTTCTGGGAAGCCAAGTTCTAACAGCAGAAAAAAATTTCAAAGGCTGTATGGAGAGCATCAACTACAATGGCAATAATATCACTGACCTTGCTAGAAGGAAGAAATTGGAACCTTCTAATGTGGTAAGAACATAACTTTATCATCATCTAAACTTCTGCTTCTCCTTCTAAGGAAAGTTTGTGAGTGTGTGTGACAGATGTTCTGAAATCATATAATATATAAAACAAAGTTTGTCACATGCCTAAAGATTTCATTATACATACTTTTATGATTTTTTGTTTGTTTGTTTGTTTGTTTTTAATATCTGGGAACCTGTTTCTGCTGGGATTTAAGTTTCAGCTTTACAGAATTAGCCTTCAGCATCAGATGAATGTTTTTTAAAAGAAAACCAGTAGATCAGTATATACATTTTTGCTTTCATCTTATAGTAACCCAAAACTAGAATTTTTTTTTGAGTTGGAAGGGACTCTTACAGACCATTGAGTCCAGTTCCCCAGTAATGAACAGGGACACCCACAGAGGTCAGAGACCTCAGAGGCCTGTCCAGCCTGACCATGAATATCTCCCCACTGCCATAATGTTGTCTTGCCCCAGACCTATACAAGACTACAAAGTGAGTCACCAGCTCTGGATTCCTACTTAGGAGGGGTTTGCCATCAAGATAGACAGCAAGTCTCCATGTAACCCTCTCCTCTAGGCATCAGCCCTGGGAAACATGCTGCCAAATATTCTTCAGAAAAGCATCTTAGAGAGGTTTCTGTGAGCAGATGGGGGACATTTGATGAAGCAAACGGATGCTGGGTAAGCAGTAATTCTCACTCAACAACCAGCCTGGGGGCTCCGTTCTTTCTTCATTTCCATTCTTTCTGATGGAAATGTCCTTGAAACTTAACTTTTTCCTACTTTTCCAGTACTTGTTTGATACTTTCTTTTTCTAGTAAGCAAAAATTCTAAGCCCTTGTCCTCCAGTAACTGTCTTTCATTTTCTGATACATTCAAAGATAACCTTTGGAGGCATGCCTTTTTCTGGGAAGCCAAGTTCTAACAGCAGAAAAAAATTTCAAAGGCTGTATGGAGAGCATCAACTACAATGGCAATAATATCACTGATCTTGCTAGAAGGAAGAAATTGGAACCTTCTAATGTGGTAAGAACATAACTTTATCATCATCTAAACTTCTGCTTCTCCTTCTAAGGAAAGTTTGTGAGTGTGTGTGACAGATGTTCTGAAATCATATAATATATAAAACAAAGTTTGTCACATGCCTAAAGATTTCATTATACATACTTTTATGATTTTTTTTTTGTTTGTTTGTTTGTTTGTTTTTAATATCTGGGAACCTGTTTCTGCTGGGATTTAAGTTTCAGCTTTACAGAATTAGCCTTCAGCATCAGATGAATGTTTTTTAAAAGAAAACCAGTAGATCAGTATATACATTTTTGCTTTCATCTTATAGTAACCCAAAACTAGAATTTTTTTTTGAGTTGGAAGGGACTCTTACAGACCATTGAGTCCAGTTCCCCAGTAATGAACAGGGACACCCACAGAGGTCAGAGACCTCAGAGGCCTGTCCAGCCTGACCATGAATATCTCCCCACTGCCATAATGTTGTCTTGCCCCAGACCTATACAAGACTACAAAGTGAGTCACCAGCTCTGGATTCCTACTTAGGAGGGGTTTGCCATCAAGATAGACAGCAAGTCTCCATGTAACCCTCTCCTCTAGGCATCAGCCCTGGGAAACATGCTGCCAAATATTCTTCAGAAAAGCATCTTAGAGAGGTTTCTGTGAGCAGATGGGGGACATTTGATGAAGCAAACGGATGCTGGGTAAGCAGTAATTCTCACTCAACAACCAGCCTGGGGGCTCCGTTCTTTCTTCATTTCCATTCTTTCTGATGGAAATGTCCTTGAAACTTAACTTTTTCCTACTTTTCCAGTACTTGTTTGATACTTTCTTTTTCTAGTAAGCAAAAATTCTAAGCCCTTGTCCTCCAGTAACTGTCTTTCATTTTCTGATACATTCAAAGATAACCTTTGGAGGCATGCCTTTTTCTGGGAAGCCAAGTTCTAACAGCAGAAAAAAATTTCAAAGGCTGTATGGAGAGCATCAACTACAATGGCAATAATATCACTGACCTTGCTAGAAGGAAGAAATTGGAACCTTCTAATGTGGTAAGAACATAACTTTATCATCATCTAAACTTCTGCTTCTCCTTCTAAGGAAAGTTTGTGAGTGTGTGTGACAGATGTTCTGAAATCATATAATATATAAAACAAAGTTTGTCACATGCCTAAAGATTTCATTATACATACTTTTATGATTTTTTTTTGTTTGTTTGTTTGTTTGTTTTTAATATCTGGGAACCTGTTTCTGCTGGGATTTAAGTTTCAGCTTTACAGAATTAGCCTTCAGCATCAGATGAATGTTTTTTAAAAGAAAACCAGTAGATCAGTATATACATTTTTGCTTTCATCTTATAGTAACCCAAAACTAGGATGGACAATATTTATTGTTAAATCAATTGCAGTGTGTCAAGGATCTAAATCCTGTTATCTTCCATCCCCACAGAGCAAGTTGCGTGGGTGTGCAAAATCATTAGAAAGGGAAGGCTCAGAGCCATTTTATGGGAGCTCCGTAAAGCATCAAGATACTAAACTTTGAAACTGTTATTTAGCTTATTAACATTACAGGGATTATTAACATTACATTCTATTTTTTTCTCTCCAAAGCATTCATAGTTGCTTTCATGTTTAAACTTGTGTCTTTCTGTAAGGGTTGATCAGGAAATCACTTTAATTTCTGTATTTTTAAGAATCTAGGCGTTCCTAAAATAGTTGGTGGATTACATGAGCAATGTGGGTAGGAAATAAATGTATTATTACCCTGAATTTGAGATAGATCTGTTCAAGGCTTTCTTCTGTACAGTACTGCAGCCTTCACAAAGCCCTGCTCACAGTATGTATAGTTTGATTACTGCTTTTTTTCTTTATGTATTTTGCATAGTACATAACAGTAATGAAGAATAAGATATAAGATAAACATGTACAGTAGAAATAAAGTGCAATGATTCTTCTTGGACAGATGTGCAACTTCTGAGATGTCTGTAGGACAAATTCCAGCTTTTGAAAAGCATAGCACAGCTAACAGTTCTGTAGAGTGTCTATAAACTCCTCTTTCTGGTTTATTTGGATGTGAATTTTCTGTTTGCTTGTTTTGTTTGTTAGTTGATTACATTCTGTTGACTGTGACATTAAAGCAAAATCTACATATGTAGATTTGGTAGTGTTAGAGGTTTACCACTAAACTGTGGCATGCTAGTTTAATCTGATGATTCACTTCTGAGAATATAAAAACAGAAGTGAACTTTGCTTTCAGATGAATTATTTAAATTTCTTCCGCTCTTCAAAAACAGAATCAGTTTCACTTATGAAATCAACATGGATGTTTATGTTTCTTACAAAAAAACTTTTATTCTTCTAGTTTTGAACCTGATTTAGCATGAAAAATACTAAGCTGAAACTACTATTTTTGTTAACCACGTTTATGTTAATGGCACTTAAGCAATCCAGCCAGGATCAAAGCTCCATTGTAGGAACTGTGCAGATGCATAGCAGTAGACATATCCTGCCCTAAAGAAAAAGCAAAAATAAATAACGTAATGAAATGGAACACAAAGTAATTGGTAAAGTTATAAGAAGCATCATAGGGGGAAAAAAAAAATAGATGGACAAAGAATAAAAAAGAGGTTTGAGACAAAAATAAAAATGTTCTTACTGTCAGATTTCAGAAGTTGTACAAGGAAAAGGAGTAAAAAATTAAATTTATACAACGAGGATGTCCAGAAAATCTAAGAAGTTAATCTTGATTTTACATTGAACAAAAATAGAATGAATAAAAATCCTTAGGTCTCACAAATACGTATGTTATGATCATAAATGCACCATTAAGAGTCTTTCAACATCTTCTTAAGCAATTTATTCATTTTATCTTTAGAGGGTAACAATGTGGAGCAAAAAAGTTTTGCAGTCCTCTGTGATAGAACAAGTGGCAGCAAACCTTTGAGGAGAAAGAGTAAGATGGATGGCCTTAAACAGTTTTTGCTTTTATTAATGGAGCCTGATTTGTTTTCACAGAAATGAGGCAAATAATAAACATACACAGAAAGGAGAGTAGGAGATAGAAGGACAACAAGAAAAAAAAAATGGAGTGTCAAATTTTCTCCCAAATGGACTTGCAAGAGTTGACAGTGACTTACTAGAGCATTAATTTCTTCTTTACAGCTTTATTCAGGTCTAAGACAGAAAAAAAGAACATGCACACGAGTCTTCCAATCCATATTTTCTATGTTATTTAAAGTAATAAGGTTATGTATGGTATTTTATGTTGGTTTCATTTACATTTGCAGGTACTAAAATCTAACAAGTTTCTCAAAACCTGTAACAGAAAAATGCTGAGAAGAATCAAATTTATTGCTCTCTCTCTTCACATACATTGGGCTTATGATCCTCCCACTTCAGTGGCTGCTCTTCCATGTATTACTGAGTGCAATCATGTACAAATATAAGATAAACATTTTCTTTAAAGTATTTATAGTATGTTGCGCTCAAATAAATATTTGAGAAAATAAAGAAATAACCTGACAGCTATTAATCAGAGTTTTATTGCCTTTAATATATGATCCATCCTGATATAGCAATTATTGTTGTTTTAGTAAATGCATTACCTCACTTTTACAGGTTTATTTTCAGCCAGTATATCTATCCTTTTGCTCAACACAACAGAGAACTTTCCAATAGCCAAAAAACATTCTGCCTTTAAATTAAATTAATCTTCTTGGAAATATTACTCTTCCAACTCTCCTGTTCTGTATGTCAGCTACTGCTCAAAGCTGTCTACTGTTCCTCCTGTTAACCATACAGTTATTAAAACTTGGTATATGAATACCTTTTCATCATATTTATCCACAATAAATGAATGAGACTTCTCCCCATAGAATCTTTCTATGAAACTTTCCATCCCTCTGTCTTTCTGCTAAATCTCAAATAATCTGAACTGCAGTTCATTTAGATATTAGACCTCAGGTTCAGATAACATCCTTGAGGTAATAAAATGTTATTGTCTGACAGATCTAAAGTGATATTTTTCCTGTAGAAAATTCCATGGGGCACTTACACTGAAACTGAGAAGTGTTTTTCCTTCTCTTGCTGAGTGAGGGTTTAAATAGGAAATGCATATACACAGAGCAAAACTTGGAAGGTAACATTTCCCATCAGGTCTTTTCAGTATTACAGAGCAAGAAAAAGATTTTTAAGACTTGCATGTGCTGATTAAGGTGATTGAATTTTTTCTACTATTATTTTCCTTTTAGTTTAGCAATAAAGAAATACATTAAAAAAATGCAGTAGGGGAAAGATCTGCCCATGGATTTGTTGTATTTGTGCATATCTAAATAGCAGTACAGGCATCTTGTCATCCCAAGGACACCATGGAGTATTCATATAATATAAAGAGAGATGATGGGGATTTTCTAATAACTAAATTGGAAATCAGAAATGTTACTTTTTTTTTTTTTTTTTTTTCCCCAATTTACCAGTTTGCAAGCAATGCCTCCTTTTCCATAAAGACAGCTCTTCAAGAAAGCCCATTTCTAACACTCACAGACCTGTGCAGAACACCGTTTTTCATAGATGACAGACAGTAACTTTACAATAACATCAGCCATTTCTTTCAACACTGTCACAAATACCATTCAACAACAAATAGCATTCAACTAGGCCTCAGCTGCCTAATTTCATTGAAGCCTGTATACCTTTCATTCAGTGTTAACATTACTTGAAAAAAAGTGTTTGGACGTTACATTATATTATCCTCAGTTCATCGTGTTGTAGCAGATCTAATCTTTAATGAAAACGAGACATGTAGGAATCCTATTTGAACTTTTCTTTTATCTTCACTCTTATTTCAAAAAGAAAGTTGTTGATTAAACACACCTAGTGACAAACCAACATGTGATTATCATCTATAATAAATGATACTCCTGCTTGCTAGTATAATTGTATTTGCTTTTCTTGTTGCCTTTGCTTGCTTCATCCACACCAGTAGATGTGTTGAGAAAACTGACTGGGAGAAAAGAGGTCATTCCCTGGTCCTGGTTACAAAGACAGCACAGACACAGCCCATGGTGACTGAAAAACAGGGAATAAAGAGGTTCAAGACTGTACTGCAAAAGTGTATTGCAACTGCAGGTTGCTTAAAGAAGTAGAAGCAAAGGGAATGTCCACAGGTTTGAAAAAGTGGCCTGCAACTACACAATATTCATTGTTTCAGAAAGGAGATTTAACGATGCAAAATCTTTGGCAAGAGAACAGTTGTTTTTAGGGATCAAATAGAGAGAGAAATAGTGCTGGGGACCTAGACTCCATTTAGGACATAATACTTGCATTACACTCCGCAAGAGGACAGTTTCTTTCAGAAATGTGGCATTTTATCACAGATACACCATTTTTATGCCCAGTAGAGCTCCTTTTCTCCCAGAAATAGCACTGCTCTTAGGAAGAGCTCCCATTTTCTAACCAAAATGCTGCTTTACACTCCTCAAGATCACACTTACCCCCATCAAGATGGCAGTGTCACAGAAATACCAGCTTCTGCCCCCAAAATGGGACTTTGGCTCTCCAAAACAAGACATTTTCTCCCAGAAATACCAGGACTCTTAGAAATACCTCACGTTTCATCTCAAGAATACTGCTTTCCACTCCTCAAGATCACACTGACTCCCATCACAATGGCCTTTTCTCCCACATACACCAGCTTTCTCCCAAATACACGACATTTTCTCCCACATACACCCGTTTTCTCCCAAAGATGGGACATATTCTCCCAGAAATGCCAGCTTATTCTTTAAAAAACGGCCTTTTTTTCCCAAAATACCAGCTTTCTCACAAACACCTGTCATTTTCCAACCAAGTCTGCTACTATCTCCCAGAAACAGCCGGTTTCCGAGAAATACCTGACGTTTGCTCTCCCAAATACTACTTGACACTCCTCCAGAGGACATTGTCTCCCCTATTTACCACGTTGTCTCCCCAAGAGACCACTTGGCACACCAAAAAGACCACCGTTGCTCTCCAGTACAAGATCTTCTTTCCCACCGGTTCCCACTTTTCTCCCCCAGCTATGTCATTTCCTCCCAGAAATGCCACTTTTCCCTTGGAAATTTCACCTTCTCTTCCAAAAAGAGGAGATTTGCTCCCAGAAATACCCCTTCTCTTACAACTGCCACACGCTTTCTCCCCAAAAAGCCTCCATGACAATGCCAAATGGGACACTTGCAGCCAAGAAGAGGACACCTTCTCTCAGAAAGACCACTTTTCTCCCCAAGAGAGGAGATTTTCTCCCAATTGGATGACATTTGCTGTAAGAAAGACCCGTTTTCTTCCCTCAAGAGGACATTGTCTTTCCCACTGAGGACATTTTCTCCCAGAAGTGCCGCTACTCTGTGAAACACCTCCATTTCCTCCCAAATCTACTCCATGACACGCCTCAGGATGACACTTACTCTCCGATTTGGGGCATTTTCTCCCAGAAATACCACTTCTCTCCCAAAGGGATGGCCTTTTCCCTCTCTAGCATCTGTTTCCTCACCAATACCTGGCATTTTCTCCCAGAAACACCAGCTTTCTCACAGATACATCACCTTCCCCCCCCCACATCAGACCTCTTCTCCCAGAAATACCAGGACTCTGCTGAATATTTCCCATTTCCTCCGGAACATACAGCATTACACTCCGCAAGAGGACAGTTTCTTTCAGAAATGTGGCATTTTATCACAGATACACCATTTTTATGCCCAGTAGAGCTCCTTTTCTCCCAGAAATAGCACTGCTCTTAGGAAGAGCTCCCATTTTCTAACCAAAATGCTGCTTTACACTCCTCAAGATCACACTTACCCCCATCAAGATGGCAGTGTCACAGAAATACCAGCTTCTGCCCCCAAAATGGGACTTTGGCTCTCCAAAACAAGACATTTTCTCCCAGAAATACCAGGACTCTTAGAAATACCTCACGTTTCATCTCAAGAATACTGCTTTCCACTCCTCAAGATCACACTGACTCCCATCACAATGGCCTTTTCTCCCACATACACCAGCTTTCTCCCGAATACACGACATTTTCTCCCACATACACCCGTTTTCTCCCAAAGATGGGACATATTCTCCCAGAAATGCCAGCTTATTCTTTAAAAAACGGCCTTTTTTTCCCAAAATACCAGCTTTCTCACAAACACCTGTCATTTTCCAACCAAGTCTGCTACTATCTCCCAGAAACAGCCGGTTTCCGAGAAATACCTGACGTTTGCTCTCCCAAATACTACTTGACACTCCTCCAGAGGACATTGTCTCCCCTATTTACCACGTTGTCTCCCCAAGAGACCACTTGGCACACCAAAAAGACCACCGTTGCTCTCCAGTACAAGATCTTCTTTCCCACCGGTTCCCACTTTTCTCCCCCAGCTATGTCATTTCCTCCCAGAAATGCCACTTTTCCCTTGGAAATTTCACCTTCTCTTCCAAAAAGAGGAGATTTGCTCCCAGAAATACCCCTTCTCTTACAACTGCCACACGCTTTCTCCCCAAAAAGCCTCCATGACAATGCCAAATGGGACACTTGCAGCCAAGAAGAGGACACCTTCTCTCAGAAAGACCACTTTTCTCCCCAAGAGAGGAGATTTTCTCCCAATTGGATGACATTTGCTGTAAGAAAGACCCGTTTTCTTCCCTCAAGAGGACATTGTCTTTCCCACTGAGGACATTTTCTCCCAGAAGTGCCGCTACTCTGTGAAACACCTCCATTTCCTCCCAAATCTACTCCATGACACGCCTCAGGATGACACTTACTCCCCGATTTGGGGCATTTTCTCCCAGAAATACCACTTCTCTCCCAAAGGGATGGCCTTTTCCCTCTCTAGCATCTGTTTCCTCACCAATACCTGGCATTTTCTCCCAGAAACACCAGCTTTCTCACAGATACATCACCTTCCCCCCCCCACATCAGACCTCTTCTCCCAGAAATACCAGGACTCTGCTGAATATTTCCCATTTCCTCCGGAACATACAGCATTACACTCCGCAAGAGGACAGTTTCTTTCAGAAATGTGGCATTTTATCACAGATACACCATTTTTATGCCCAGTAGAGCTCCTTTTCTCCCAGAAATAGCACTGCTCTTAGGAAGAGCTCCCATTTTCTAACCAAAATGCTGCTTTACACTCCTCAAGATCACACTTACCCCCATCAAGATGGCAGTGTCACAGAAATACCAGCTTCTGCCCCCAAAATGGGACTTTGGCTCTCCAAAACAAGACATTTTCTCCCAGAAATACCAGGACTCTTAGAAATACCTCACGTTTCATCTCAAGAATACTGCTTTCC